>NW_028261387.1:26105730-27305730 GCF_051295495.1 Thamnophis sirtalis
ACAACTGCATTCAGGGCTCCTCAGAGTTTTCCGATCACTAAAATGGGTGCTTGGACTTAGGAACATGGAACAGTTTTTGAAACCCTTTGCTCTAGGAAAAAATGCCTCTCCTTAAGGCCATAGAGATTTGATGCTGCTGCCACTTTGATCTAAGTCAATACAGGTAGTCCTCAATTTGCAACTTTTCATTTAGTGACTGTTTAAAGTTAAAATGGAACTGAAAAAAGTATCTTATGACCGATTTTCACACTTACGACCATAAAATCTTATTCTAACTTCATAATAAAAGGAGAATTCTCACTAATGAGAATTTTACTAACCAATTTCGTTGTATTTAAGTACAATGACAATAAAGATTATACTTTAATGGCTTTGCGATCATAATTAGTGGGCAAAGTGGGCAGCCTCTCAATCATAATTTTTATGGCAAACCCACAAGTTGCTTCTTTTAATTTTCTTTTTG
This sequence comes from Thamnophis sirtalis, assembly GCF_051295495.1. Taxonomy (NCBI): domain Eukaryota; kingdom Metazoa; phylum Chordata; class Lepidosauria; order Squamata; family Natricidae; genus Thamnophis; species Thamnophis sirtalis. The sequence goes on from NW_028261387.1 coordinate 26,106,194, forward strand.
GAGTTTTAAAAAAGGTCCTTAGAGGATGGTCCCTGCAGTTGTTTTATAAAGATTTCATAAGTGGGGACTGAGAGAGAGTAACTGACCTAAGGTCACCCAACTGGCTTTGTGCCTAAGGCAAAACCAGAACTCACACTCTCCCAATTTCTAACCTGGTGCCTTAACCAGTACAGTACATCTAACTGACTCTAGTAAGACCCTCTTATTCTAACCTCATAATAAAAGGAGAATTCTCACTAATGAGAATTTCACTAACCAATTTCGTTGTGTTTAAGTACAATGACAATAAAGATTACACTTTAACGGCTTTGGCCTACTAATCTTGCCTATTTGGGTAGGATGATAGGCATAATCATTTTTGGCATTTAAATCAAAAGGTACTGACTTTTTAGCATCTCATGCCCTATTAACTGCAAGAGAGCAGCAGGATATACAGGTAGTCCTCAACTTATGACTTGTTGCTTAGCAACTGTTCAAAGTTATGACGGACCCTAAAAAGGGGACTCAGATCAGAAGTTCCTACTGCTTTGAACCAGTAGTAGCTTGGCGGCCTGTGTTGCTGGAACTGGCAGCGACCCAGGCCTGCCATGCCCCGGAACTGGTTTTCCCAGTGGAGCTGTAGGTGCCACCATCTTGTTTTTTGCTGCTGCGCATGCACAGAGCAATTTTTGTTGTACTGCGCATGCATACACGATGCATCCTGAGTAAAACGGCAGTAGAGGCTACCGGCACCCCTGCCCCCCCTCCCCCCCATATTTTGAGTGCTTGGCCATCAGCCTGAATTTATGGCTATTCACAGTGCCCTGTGGTCATGTGACCGGGATTTACATTTTTTTCTGTTTAATTCTGGTCTCCAGCATAAAAACATCGCAGAGTGAACAATAATAATGCTTAACAACTGCAGCATTTTCTTAATGACCATAGTGTTCGCTTTACAGTCAGTTTTCAGTTAACGACCCCTGCAAAACAAAGACATAAAATTGGGTCCAGTCCAGAGGTGGTATTCAGTCAGTTTGGACCAGTGGACCCGAACTGATAGCGGAAATCCTGGTTGGGCCCAGGCACCCGCCTCGGCTCTATGCGGTCCTATTTAGGCACGTTTTGGAGGCCAGGCTCATGCGCGGAAGCAAGAGAGTGCAGGTAGGCAGCGAACCAGTGGTAACAAAATGTGAAACCCACCACTGGTCCATTCACATGGAGACCTGCTTTCCAAATAACATGACATGCTGAATTTGCGGGCTCAATTATAGTTATAAGTCGAAGCCTACCTGTAAACAGAGTGTTCAGGCTTCATTTTGTGTCTCAGTGTGTCACTGGGCCTATTCTTTTCAAAATTGCTCTATGTGGGGCCACTTTTCTTACAGCTACTTCCACTTTTTGATGGAAGGAGCTGTATTTTTTATAAAGAAAACACCTTCCTGTGATAGTTATAATTCTCTGATGTTTGCTCAGGTTAAATATCCAAAACATGATTGCATGGACACACAGAATGCTCTAATCTCCAGTTATTTTACTGAAATTACAGAATAATGTATACAAGGAAAAAATTGTTATGAAGCCTGCATTGGTCATCGCTTGTACTCTTCTGTGACAGAAGAGTAACAGTAATTCAATTAATTAATCAAAATGGAACGGTTACAGGTGGTTCGTGACTTACAACCATTCATTTAGTTACAATGGCACTAAAAAAAGTAACTTATAATCATTTTTTACTCTTATGATCATTGCAGCATCCCTGTGGTCATGTGGTCAAAATTCAGATGCTTAGCAACTGGCATCTGTTTAAGATGGTGGCAGTATCCCAGGGTCATGTGATCATCTTTTGTGACTTTCTGTCAAGCAAAATCAATGGGTAAGCCAATTTCACTTAACAGTCATGTGATTAACAATGCAGTGATCCATTTAACAATTGTGGCAACAAAGGTCATAAAATGAGGCAATAATTAGCAACGGAAATTTAGGGCTCAATTGTGGTTGTAAGTCGAGGATTAACTGTATTTATCAGGCCAAGTTAAGCACACAATTTGACTGGAGATAGGGGAGAGTGTAATGTAGTGGCCCCCAATCTTTTGGGCACCAGGAGCCGGTTCTGTGGAGAGAGCTTCCTGCATTCTGTGGATGGGGGTTCGCTTGTTTGCATGGCCCTGTTTCTGGCATGCCCAGTCCAGAAACTGGGCCGACACTGATCCACAGACCAGGGGTTGTGTTCCTGTTTAGAAAATAAAACAATACTTCCCCCCACCCAAAAAAATTTTTAACAGATCATTGTGTAGGTGTATTTTAATCTCTTCATTACACTGCCTACACTTGAGATATCATTTGCCAAGTAGTAAATATTGAACTCAGAAATGTTTCATTGCTAGCACAGCCCACTTCCAACTACTCTTTTCCAGAGCAAGCAGCAGGCAATAGGTATCAATAGCATCTGGGTTTAATTTCCATTTGTGTGATTGGTTTGCATATTATGAAACCAACCATCTGATCTATAATGGCAGGGCTGCTGACACCGACTGACCCAGTTTGACAATCTGGATAGAAATGGTGGGGCTGGCTGTTCAATGCCTGTGACTTTAACAGCGCGGCTTTGGGCCTGGAATCAATTCTCTCTGTTTACAGACCATTTCACAGCCCTTTACTTGCAACATCATTTGTGTCAGTCCCATAAATACTTCAGTGTATATAATGCTTGAATTAGCATAATGGTTTAGGCACAGGGCTTTAAGCACCAAAAAGGACATGTCAACATGTGCTCTTCACTTAAGCAATTAAGAGTCATTATGCTGCTTCAGTGGAATATCATCAAGGTTAAAGACAATCCTGAGCCCCCGCTAACCTTTTTATTCTAAGTCTAATAAATGAGGCATAGAAATTGAAATGTTAGTAAACAGTGCTACCTGCAAGCTCTTTTTGGATCATGTTTAATCAGACTTATCATTCTGCTGCTTCCAAAGTATAAGGAAAGGGGTAGGTTGCAAATGGTCCCCTGCATTGTCAAGGATTGAAGTCATTTCTTGGACCACAAATGAATTTCTGGGTGGATTTTTTTTCTTCCTTAACAAAGCAAATTATTCATATTTGTGAACCTTGTCCCTGTTTCTGCTTTGATTTGTTTTTTATGCCTTCTAAGTCAAGTCAAGACAAGGTGGCTAAGACACTGAGCTTGTCAATCAGAAAGCTCAGCAGTTCAGGGGTTCAAATCTGTAGCGCCGCATAACGGAGTGAGCTCCCATTACTTGTCCCAGCTTCTGCCAATCTAGCAGTTTGAAAGCATGCAAAAATACAAGTAGAAAAATAGAAACCACCTTTGGTGGGAAGGTAACAGCGTTCTGTGCGGCTTTGGTATCACGAAACATCACGTGATGGCAACGTGATGCCACACGTTTGACACATGTGGCCTAGTGGGTAAGAGACCAGGCTAGATACCAAGTCTTCAGTTATAGCTCTAGGTTAGCTGAGTGACTTTAGGCCAGTCAATCTCTTTCAGCCCAACCCACCTCACGGGGTTGTTCTACATATACATACAATATACATACATATATATATATATAAACCTTGTGAGGATATATAAATAAAATAAATGCATGGAATAACCAATACCCACCAGGTGAGGCAGCCATTGTATGTATTTTAAAAGTGACTCTGCCTACCTGCCTGCCTGCCTGCCTATCTACCTACCTACCTACCTACCTACCTACCTATCTTCTATCTATCTATCTATCATCTATCTATCTATCTATCTATCCATCCATCCATCCATCCATCCATCCATCCATCCATCCATCCATCCATCCATCCATCCATCCAACCATCCATCCTATCTATGAGTAGCACCAAGTTATAACTAATTAAAATGTCTGCAATTATGTGTACACAGTGGTGGGATTCAAATGTTTTTACTACTGGTTCTGTGGGCGTGGCTTGGTGAGCATGGCGTGGCTTGGTGGGCATGGCATGGCTTGGTGGGCGTGGCAGGAGAAGGATACTGTAAAATCTCCATTCCCACCCCACTCCAGGGAAGGTGCCTGAAAAATCCCCATTTCCTCCAGATCAGCTGGGACTCGGGACAGAGAATAGATGGGGGGGGAGCAGTCAGCAGTGGTATTTACCGGTTCTCCGAACTACTCAAAATTTCCACTACAGGTTCTCCAGAACTGGTCAGAACCTGCTGAATGCCACCTCTGGTGTATGTACATGCATAAACAAATATATCTCTTCTGAAACTCCTTGTCCAAAGAAAAAAAATATGATTGTCCACAGCTTTATTGGATAATCCAGTTTCCTAATTTCTTCATTAAATTAAATTAGATTCCTAATTTTTCCTAGCAAGGATCATGCAGCAAGGCCCCAATGAACCTTCTCCTCTTCACTGGACTTCCACAGTATATATTTACTGTAAATTTGAGATGGCCGATATTGAGACAATCCCTTATTCAGCATTATAGCATTATAAAGAGATGGCAACTGAGGGAGAGGAAAAGAATAAGCGGAAAACTGAGATGAATATAAATTTTGTGTTTGAAAATAAATAAATTTGGGACAGATTTGGGCAGGAGGCCTAAAAGGTGAAATACTCATCCTAACAGTGGTGGGTTGCTGCGTGTAAGGCCATACCAGTAGTGGCCAGGAGCAGCTGAGAGCATGGGTGGGTGGGTGACTCATTTGGCCCACCGGCACTCTATAGGCTGTTTTTATGCCAAAAAGCACACTGCGCACCTGCGCACAGCATGCCTACGCGCTCCCCAACAAGCAGCTGGGTCTTGCTCAGGCATGCGCAGCACACATCACAGAGCATGTCAGGCTTGTGCCCGGACAGACTGCGATCAGCGAACTAGTAGCAACGGTAAGAGCAACCCACCACTGCACCATAAGTATATAATCTAAGCACTGCACTGTACTGCACTACACTAACATTGCACATCTTGCTCCCCGGTTTTGTGATCTTTTCCAAAATAGGCTTATGAAAAAAATTCCAGTTTGAAATGGTTGCCGAAAGCCCCCATTCCCAATGCCTCAGGTGCCTAGTTTCTTGAGGATTGGCTTAAATAATTATTTAATTACACTTCTGAACTGTTCTTCAGCTATTCTTAGCTGACATTTGGTATTCTACAGCCATTATTCAGCTAGGGTTGCTTCATCCAGAAAGCATTATTTGGATCCAGATGAAAGGCAAAAAACAGCCCATGATGCAGTAGATTACAAACTTAAAAAATGACTGTTGGTGTGATTGCATATGATTACAACTGAATAGTGATCTTGAATTGTCTTTCGAAATACCCTCAATTACTTTTGGGCCATAACATGAAACTTGCTATATCTTAAATTTTATAACCCTGGCATCAGATGTCTGTTCAACAGTTTCTCTTGGCAGCCCAAGAGACTATACCACATTTATAGGGTGAACAAAGAAATGGACTACTTATTATCAAGAACCAGGACACCCAATTTATATTTCATAAAAGTTTGAGCATTTAACATTCAAGAGATCAAGAGCTAGAGAAAACCCCTGCCCATCATAGTTTATCCACTTCATATAACTCTATAAAATGGTGTCCTTGCTGTTGATTGGGTGGGAAGGGCAATGTTTACCTAAGTAGGAAAAGAAAGGTATAATTCAGTTCATATAGACAGTTTTGAACATCACTATACAAAATAGAAGATCTCCTTCTTCTATATCCGTGATGGCGAACCTATGGCACTGGTGCCATAGCTGGCACACAGAGCCATTTGTAAGGCACGTGAGGCATTGCCCTGTCAGCTCCAGCATGCATGCGCTGGCCAGCTGGCTTTGGCCTTCATTTTCGGCTGTTTTTTTGCCCTCAGGGAAGCTTCCGGAGGGCGAAAAACAACATAAAGCGCAAACCAGAAATTCAGGAATGGAACATTTGCACATTGGGCAGTTTTTTGCCCTCCGGAAATTTCAGGAGGCTTCCCTGAAGTCTCCTGGGGGAGAAAAATGTCCCTATGGGCAACCCGGAAGTTCAGGGACATCTTTCCGGGTTTCCCGTAGGGCTGTTTTTCTACACACATAGAATTATGGATGTGGGCAGGCCCACACCCGACCCCACCCCCTGTGCACCCCTTGCTTTTGGCATGTGGTGGGAAAAAGGTTATCCATCACTGTTCTATACAATTACATTTTATTCTAAAATGAAATTAATTTTCAAGATCATCATTTTATTGACAAATATCATGCATATTCAAGTAAAAGGACATTATGTCATGGTAGTTATACCAAAAATTGTGTAGTTTGGCCAAAAAGGGTGTTCATATAGCTACTAATATTTAGAATCGAAAAACTGGCATTGGAACATCTATCTTTAAAGACAATATATTGGGTGATGTCATACTGACTATCAGTGGCATGATTCCATTTTTTTTACTACCAGTTCTGTGGGGGTGTCTTGGTGGGGGTGGCGTGTCTTGGTGGGGGTGGGGTGTCTTGGTTGGTGCACCTTGGTGGGCGTGGCAGGGGAAGGATACTGTAAAATCCACATTCCCTCTTGACCAGCTGGGAGGCAAAGAATAGATGGGGGTGGGGCCAGTCAGAGGAAGTATTTACCAGTTCTCTGAACTACTCAAAATTTTCACTACCAGTTCTCCAGAACTGGTCAGAACCTGCTGAATTCCACCTCTGCTCACTACCCTAAGAACTATGAGTGGGCTACAAATTGCATAATTAAGTAAGGAACGAAGACTAAGTTCGTTGGTTGTTGAGGTATCTATGTCAATTAAGTAGTCTCTGTTTTCAAAGAAACACAAACTCAACTGAAATTGAGATAATTGTTACAGTCACATATTTATAAATCCTAGAATGTGGTTCAAAGTCTTAAAATCTTTTTACTGCTTATTATCCTAAATTGCCCCAAAGCTTTGGAGTTGGGGAAAAAGGAAAGAGGGGGGGAGGACAAGGGAGGGAGGGAGGGAGGGAAGGAAGGAAGGAAGGAAGGAAGGAAGGAAGGAAGGAGGAAGGAGGAGGAAGGAAATTATGGAACTCTAATCCATTAAAACAATCTCTAAAGGCATGAAATATAATGTATTGAAATAAGAGGCCATGCTCTAAGAAAATGCTGAATTGACTTTACAAAATGAGAATATTATTAATGAAGAATGGTAAAATCTTCTCCCTAAACAGGCAAAATTATGAGTTCTGTTTGTTTGTTTGTTTTTCATTTCAGAGTATCTTCTGATGATAGACATGATAAGTAACTGAGCCAACCTAAAGCATTATAGATGGGTACAGAATATTTTAGGTCTGAAGGAAAAGACTCAAAGATATACTTTTTGAAAAGCAGAAAAACAGAAAAATACTAAATTGGATTTAACTCACATCAAATAACATCAATATGACTGTTTCATGTATATATTTCATATCCAAATAAACAGTATAACAAATGTTGTTCCTACTGTTATGAATGATGGATCTGTTGTGACAATTGGTTAGGAAAAAACATGGGTAGTAAATGCTGGGGGGAAATAAAATTAAAAACATGTCATTGAACTTAAAGGATTGTAAAAACTGATCCACTTCATTCCCTCCCTCTTGCTATCCGTTTGTTAAATGTTAATGTTGAAAATCTAGAAGATTTAATCGCCCGGCTGTACTACTCGTATAAAAGAGAGTGGCAGGACTTTCTGGAGAATGTAACAATTTATATTTTTAAGTTTTATATCTGAAACCTGCCTATTTCCATAGACAAAGGAACCTTAACCCATCGAATAGAAAAGCACCAATAAATTTAAAGTAGCTTGTACATGTTTGGCCCTAATGAAAATCATCTTCTGTTTTGTCATGAAAAAAAGATCTTTCTGCTGCTAAAAGAGACTGATTTAGATTATGAATAGCAGTCATGATTTGCAAAAATGGCTCCAGAGAGAGAGTCAGCGGTTCCATAGGCTTGTGGCACTTGAGGTTTCTGCCCTTTTTGTTGAAAATTAATTCGTCCTGTGGGTTATTGGATTTCAGCTCAGCCAATGTGGATTGCTCAGTCATCACAAATTTACTTAAAATTTAGTGTAGTTGAAATTCATTCAACAAGACAAAAGTCGGTACCTGAAAATGTCTAAAAGAATTCCTACTAAGTATATACAGAAAAGTGCCGAGTGCCTGACCAGATTAATTTTACTGCTCATCCTCTCCATCCAATCAGCATTTGACATAAATAGACTTTAATATGGCCCATGAAAGTGCACAATAAACATTGGTATAAGATATTTATGGACTGACATCCTTCTTGTGCGTATTCTTCACATCTCAAGATTGCAATTTCTATTGCATAGTGCCCCAAATTCAATCCCAAACATACATGCTACAGGTAAAGATAAAACTAATATTTATCTGACTAGATATACAGCAATAGCAATACAATTAGATTTATATACCACTTTGTGATGCTTTACAGCCCTCTCTAAGCAGTTTGCAGTCAGCTTATTGCCCCCAACAATCTTGAGTCTTCATTTTATCGACCTCGAGAAGATGGAAGGCTGAGTCAACCTTGAGCCTGGTGAGATTCGAACTGCCAAATTGCAGGCAGCAGGCAGGGAGTCATAATCCAGTGGGCGGAACCAAATCCTATAAAGAAGAGGTTCTATGAATAACAATAGATTGAGAAAGGTTCCTCCTTTATATACTCTCTGTGTGAAGAATTAAATACATTTGGTTGAATTCCCTCCTTCTGCCACCCAGCAAGGTTCTCTGACTTATGGAAAGAGTTGCAAAGATGACCTTGGAGAGACTAGACAAAGGTTGGACAAACAGGGAAAGCTTGAGAAAGAGTAACTGGTGGGACAGAGGACAAACCTCAGGCTTTCAAAATTATACCAATATAGCTATAACTTCTATCAATGTGGTAGAGTTCCAGTCCAATTTGTGGCATGTTCTTATTTTCAGAGCTGACATCAGTCTTAAAATCCTTAAACCACACTGAGGTTTCCCCTCCCTTCATTAATGGCCCTTGAACCTAATGTTTCTCCATGTCTATTTTCTTCATTCCACATATGATTTGATCCCATTACTTGCTAAGCTTATTTCCCAGACTAAGGAATCCCAAATGTTCAAACCTTTTCTCATAAGGGTAATATTCAAGTTCCCTCTTCTGCAGCTCTCTTCTTCTATTTTCATAAATATTACACATTCCAGACATGGACATAGACATTGAGTTGTATAAGTCTTGAATGCCAAGCAATAAGAGTTAGGAAAATAGCTTATATAGTAAACAACAAAAAAATTATTTCTAGCTGGTCATTTGCAGTAATCTATGGGTTCTGTTTCTAGGAGAGATTTTAGTCAGCTTTCAAGTTAATATCCCACAGTCAGTCAAGAAGACTGAATCCCCCCAAAAAGGTTAGGTATTGCATGAGACAATGATCTCAAACCTTCTCCCAAAGTGACCATTGAAGAACTCGGTAACTTTGGAGATAAAAGTATTGAAATAATCTCTATAGTTGCTAGAATTCAGTACAGGTAGTCCTCAACAGTGGTGGGATTCAAAAAATTTTACTATCGGTTCTGTGGGTGTGGTTTTGTAGGCGTGGCAGGGGAAGTATACTGCAAAATCCCCATTCTCTCCCAACCCACTAACCTGCTTTCCAGCTCCGTTCTCCTGTTCAGGGCAACAAAAGATCATCAGCTGGCAGGCTGGGAGGAAGCGGTGGTGGGGCCACCCTATTTGCCAATTCTCCGAACTACTCAAAATTTCCACTACACGTTCTCCAGAACCTGTCAGAACTGGCTGAATACGATGACACTGAAAAAAGTGACTTATTAACGTTTTTCACACTTATGACCTTTGCAGCATCCCCATGATCACATGATCTAAATTCAGATGCTTGGTAACTGGCATGTATTTCTGACAGTTGCAGTGTCCTGGGGTCATGAAATGACCTTTAACAACCTTCTGACAAAGTCAGTACAGAAGCCAGATGGACTTAACCACTGTATGATGAACTTAACAACTGCAATGACTCCAGTGGTGAGATATGACCGGTGCCTGCTGGGAGCACCAGGTACGTTCTGGTACAGTGCTCTGGAGGGCCCACCTGCCTGCCCGCCCTCCTTACCTGTGTTTGAGCCGATTGGGGCTTTTGCGCACGTGCATGCAGTGTACGGTGCCTGCACTTTGCCGAACAGCTGGAGCATCGCAGGCGGTAAGTATGTATGCACTTGCTGTGCATGCAGAGCGCATACAGCGTGCATGCATGTGGTGGATGCCATGCTCCGTTGCAGTGTACCGGTTGCAACAGGATCCGGAACCCACCACTGAGTCACTCACTTAACAAATGCGACAAGAAAAGTCATAAAATGGGGCAAAACTCACTTAACAATTGTCTCTCTTAGCAACAGAAATTTTTGGGCTCATTTGCTGTCATAAGCCGAGGACTATCTGTGTTACTGAAAGTCTGCAAGGCGATCTGAAAGATGCAGTCCTGAATGCAAGGGGACGCAAGAATATTTCTGAGTATGAAGAGTTCTTCAATAAAGGGGGGGGGGAATCCCTGGAGATAAGACAGACTCTTAACTAACTACAATTGTACACAAATTTTTAGGCAAACTGGTCAAATTGAAACATACAATATGACTAGGGTCGCCTAAACATTTGCATAGAAACATATGTTGCTGGCGAAAGGGTATTTGCAGAGGTACCATAATGCTCTTTATACAGTGAAATTGATTCAGCATTCAATAGCTAATTTAAAATAATAGAACTGTGAAATTGTAACCTTTTAAAATACCATACACAGCTCAGATAAGGTGAAACGGGAAAACCTAAACCAGTTCTTGTAACACTGGCATGGTATTATTTTTTGGTCAAAACATTACATTTAAAACTGTGTTTGGCAATTGTAACAACAATGATTCAAAACTAGCATTAGATGCCACAACTTTTTAAATGATGTCATTTGAAGGGTGAGAATTAATACATTTCCCACCCTTGCTTCTGTGGTGCTTCGGTCTCAGCTTTGAGGCTATTCCCTTTGTGCTTAAGGTACAACCTTTACCGCAATTGTAAGAAATGAAATATTGTATGAAAACCAAATCATGGCACGATGGACTGGAAATTTTAGATTAATAAACCTCTTCCTGTGGAGAACTAAATAACTTTTACAGTCTTATCTGGGGCTATCTGCTTCTCTGAAGATTTATGGCTCTCTCTACAAATATGCATCTTATGTCTCACTTCTTTAGGTTAGAGAAAGATGGTTTTAAACATGTTTCTGAATGACATAATCTGGAATCAGCCGTGATAGAGAGAGGGGGGGAGAGGAGGAGGGGGAGGGAGAGGGAGAGGGAGAGGAAGAGGGAGGGAGAGGGAGGGAGAATCCAACTTGTAATTTAAATAGGATCTTGAAGGCTCACATCATAATGACCTGAAGAAAATCTGAATAAGTCTAGTAAAACACAATGCCCATTGCTTTTATTCACCCAGTTGCAGGAAGGTATCCTTTAGGAAGAATTAAAGGTTGTTTCCCTTTAAGGCTGCTTTAATTGATTGATCCTCAAAGTTTGGAAACTTAAAAACCCATCTAGCCATTACAGAGCTGCTTTAACCAAGCCTTTTCCTCTGAAAGCAGGAGGCTCAATTGAAACTGGCAGCCCACAATGTTAGGTTTCAGGCAGCTCTGTCATTCTGCAAGGAATGTACCTGCCACTTCACACGATAGGTTGAACTGAAAGACAAGGACTTTGAATCAAGGAATCAATAGAACACTTAATGGACAATTAGGGGAACAGCTGTAGGACTGTCAGAGTCCCATCTGTACATTGCTCAAACAGACTCAGCCTGGACAGGCCACTGCAAACAAAGTACGCCGCTGCAGGGCATTCACTTCCATTACCAAACCTCCTTTCCCTTCCCCGTTGAATCTTAGTATAGTGCTCCCCGTCCCTCCCCTTTCCCCCCCATTACAAATTTTAACACGTGTCGAAAATTATGGAAATTGCTCGGGCCCTTTGTCAACTTATATCATGTGAATTGATCAATAAATTTTACCGTTTTGTTGTTAATGTAGATAAATTTTGGCATTTAATTAAGCAATCGCAAAAAAGTGGCCACTTTCAATTTCGGCAGATGCTGCCTCTTGCTCTCGAAGGCAGGCGCAGCTCAGACAAATGTACGCCATTGCTAAATATTTATAGACAACATGACAATAAGAAAAGAGTTATTGGAGATGTTTTTTTTCTGAGACAATTAATATGAGCATAGCGAAAAGCCATGCGTGATAATGAAGTGAAATTATTTTCCTAAGGAATATATGATTGGGAGATCTGTTCACAAAAAATGAAATGCATACGTAAAGGCACTTTACATATAAAGGTGAAGTCTTTAATTTCTTACTGCCTCAAGCTTTCAGAAAATAAAATGGATGGAAAGAAATTGAAGTTCCTGTCTTTCTATGGCACATAAAAAGCTATAATTGTTGTCCCATTTTGATAAATAAGAATTTTAAATTAAAAAAATATATGTTAATTGGGTGCATTGAAAAAGCTTGTCCGGGGGCACTGATGACATTTTGGATCTTTTCCTAATGGTTCAGTCAAGCAATCTCCATGCCACATTTCAGTCTATTTTTTATAATTTATTATTTATCTGTCTCTATCTGTCTGGGGGTTAATCTAAAAGGGATGTATAGGGAAAGCGGCAAAAGATTGTTCAAATAATGTTCTAACATTCCCTTTGGGTGGAAATGATTGTTCTGCTCTTTGAATCTAAGTCAAAATAGTCAATCTACATGGGGGATCAAGATTGCAGTCAGTATTACTTTCTTTTCTACAGGGTTTTATAATTTCTCTTCCTTGATAAGGAAAACACTTTCTTATTATGAAATTTTTAAAAATCTTTTCTTATTCAAATAAAACTTGATGTTTCTTATGAAAAACATGCCAACGAAAAAAGCTGGGATCTAAAGGGTAGCAACTTTAATATGGCCAGAGAGATTTTGGTACATACTTGTGATGCACAGTTCTCAATAGGATATGACTATTGTCTTTAGAAATCAATCAGTTTCTAAGACTGGTTTGAAACAAGTCTGGGTAAGCTGATGAAAGAAAAAAAATCTGCTGGTCAACTCCAAGCTATAGGTAGTCCTTGACATATGACCACAATTGAGCCCAACATTTCTGTTGTTAAGTGAGACATTTGTTAAGTGAGTTTTTATCCATTTTAATATGTTTCTTGCCACAGTTGTTAAGTAAATCACTGCAGTTGATATGTTAGTAATTTGGTTGTTATGTGAATCTGACTTCCACATTGACTTGGCTTGTCAGAAGGTAGTAAAAGGTGATTACATGACCCTGGGACACAACGAAGGTCATAAATATGAACCAGTCGCTAAATGAAAAATAGTCACTTTTTTCAGTGTCATTGTAACTTTGAACAGTCACTAAATGAACTAAATGAACAGTCAAGGACTGACTGTACTGAGCCTGAAAGAGCAGAGTCATTCTGTGATTTCACACATATCAAAGTGAAATATTATTTTTACTACTAAATTTATTTGCCATCTATCTCACTACGGGGCTACTGTAGGCAGCTTACAACAATATGTAAAGAAACTAGTTACTTTCCAAATTGTGATGAGGGTTTGCCTTCTATGGAATAGTGCAAATAAATCATGGATCAGATTTGAGCACATAGGTACATAAAAATACACCCAACTGCACACATCAATACGCTATACTATTACGGTAGAAATATCTGTTTCACAATGAGATATTCTGATAGTCGATCTTTAAAATTATCTCACAACATTGTAATATTTATAACAACTTTGAGAACCAGAGGCTAAACCGAAAACTAAAGACTCCGTTGCCCCAATTCTGTATCATTTGGAGAAGTTGCAATTACTGTAAAAGAAATAAATAAGGGATTAACTAAAAGCAACAATTAAAACAACTCCTTTGTGACTAAATGCTGCTTGAACTTCATGGGTGGGGGTGGGGGTGATGGATATATGTCCGTGCGATTGTCCACGTATTGAAGGTCAACTTTGGAAACTTAAAAGTGTGCACAGATGTGGTCTGACAATAGGCAGCATAACTGAACATGTTCAGTTTCCAAGATGGCCTTAGGGACTACAAAATGAAATCCTGCCTTTGACAGCCAGAGGCTCCAAACACAGCATTCAGCAGCCGGGCTTGACATGATTAACTGCTGTAACTCATTGGAGTGAGTGGGAGGTTGACTGCCTTGTGGTGCTATTGCTGCTGCCTTGAGATTAGGAAAGAGTTTGAAATCACACTGTTGTTTTAATCATAATTACCCAGAACAAGCAGATTCTACACTGGATCTTTATTCTTCCCAAATAGCTTTTGCCAGGTAGAGGGGTAAGAAAATGGAAAGAATCGGTGCCTGAGGGAAGAGCAGAAACATTCTCAGTCAAAGAAATCCTGCTGATCTTCATTCATAAATTCATCCAGGATCTCTCAATATCTTAGGCTGCTGTAATCTGATATTCTTAGATGTGCTGTGACTACACCCAAAGCAATTAGAAATTATCTTACCAAATAATATGCAATGGTTTTTGGAGAATACAGATCCTCCTTGGCTAAAGCATATCAAGCAAAGCTAGAATCACTTCTTCTCAAACCAATTCAGTTCTTCAAAGGCATAGACAAATTTAATATATCCCCATATTCTTTCCATTAAATTAGCATGATAGCCCTTGATAAAATTGAAACATATAATGCTGCCTTATGTCAGTTGGACCAGAGGTCCACTCCATGCCATTCAGCACAAGACTTGTGCTTAGCAGCTGCTCTCTAAGGTCTCCAGTGGGGCTGTTTCTAATACTTGTTATTTCACAGCCTCAGTGACAAGTGACAAGAAGGAGCAACCAATTTAGCATCCGTTGAATGATGGCTGTTGAATAGATACACACAGTTCTGCTCTGATCATTCCTACTGAGAAAAATAGTGGGGGAGAAATGGATGGCACCATAATGAGATTATGAGATTGCACAATTATGGGGAAAATTGATAGGAGGAAACAACAATATTATGATATCTGGAGATAAAATAATACAATAACTATTTTGGAAGCTTTTTGAAAGGTATTTTAGAAAGCTGCAATTCAAATTTTAATCTGTTAAATCAAGATCACCAGGTATGGTAAAAAGAAAAGAAAAAAATCCTGATCTGCTTAGCTGAATTTTTTGTTCAGTCCAGAAACTAGTCATTCTATATCAAGGGTGTCAAACTCAAGGCCCACAAGCCAGATCCAGACTGCAGAGTGCTTAGATCTAGCCCACGGTGCTGCCCTGGAAACAGTGAAGGACTGGCCCACTTTATCTCTGTCAGAGAAAACAGAGCTCAGGAGGGCCGCGGGTGACCCTCCGAGCCCATTTTCGCTAGCAGAGGGTTGCAGAAGGTTGAGAGTTCATTTTTGCTGACAGAGCATTCGGGCCACCACAGGCGCCCCTGACACAAGTGATGTCAGCTGGCCAGGCCCACCCTGGCCATTCCTCCTCCCCAAGGACAAACACAACTCTGATGTGGCCCTCAATGAAATAGAGTTTTACACCCCTGCTCTATACCAACAAATGGCCGCCAAGAAATTGTGGCTTGCTATCTCCTAGCAAATATAACATCATGTGAAGGATGCTATATTTTTTTCCCTTGGACTGGGCCTGTGAAGTCGAGGTGCAGCCTCGACCAGGGAGCATGGGGCATTTCCAATTTCCTAGGAGAGCCAAGGTGGCGCAGTGGTTAAATGCAGCACTGCAGGCTACTGCTAGATCAGCAGGTCAGCGGTTCAAATCTCACCGGCTCAGGGTTGACTCAGCCTTCCATCCTTCCGAGGTGGGTAAAACCAGGACCCAGATTGTTGGGGGCAATATGCTGACTCTCTGTAAACCGCTTAGAGAGGCCTGAAAGGCCTATGAAGCGGTATATAAGTCTACTGCTATTGCTATTGCTATAGGAGGCACTGCAGGCGGAACCAGACAAGAAGCCTGGCAGATTTCACATTTTCCTACCCAGTGGCTTATGGCTTCATCTAACTTGGGCCACCAAACTGTGCTGCGTCCCAAAGCCTTCATATGCCCAATGCCTGGGTGATTTTCATGCAGTCTAGCTAATATTTTGGTTCTGAGATTGAAGGTACTATCACGTGGCAACCCCGTAAAAGACAGCCTTATAGCTCTGATCGCTCAAACTGCTATTTTTTGTACGGTAAGAACTCCTCCCCCACCAGTCCTGCTGGCCAACCCCATATTACCCACTCCAAAACCTGGACTAGGATTTTATCTGATTTTGTACAGTGCGCTCCCCTGTGCAGGGACCTGGGCTGAAGCGGCACTGCTGGCAGCGCTCACTTTGGACATCTGTCAGAGCCAAGGCTGATCTGCCACCCAGAAGAACCTGTCTCTCCCCCTTCAGTGCCTCAGCCTCAGCGTGAAGATCGGGTGGGGTGGCGTCTGGGTTGCGCCTGGATCAGGGAGGAGGCTGCTTCGCCACCTGGCGCTCTTCATGCACCTGCCGCTTCAAGACACGCTCCTGAGCATGGGCGATGCTGGTGGAGGTGGATGGTCTTAGGCAACCCCTATGAAAGGGTCATTCGATCCACAAAGGGATCGCAACCCACAAGTTGAGAACCACTGTTTTAGATGAATGGGACCAATATTGGGGTCTAAACTGAGAGAAATGGGAGTTCCTTTATATTTACCCAATGAATTGTCGAATATATCGGGGAATTCCAAGGCTAGGTGTTCTTGGATGTCAGACTCGGAACAGGCATTGATACCAGCAATGGAAAGCCCAAACGCCTCGAACCAATCAATGCCCAATAGACTGGCTAAAGGCTTGGCCACAACAATTAAAGGCAAATGTCCCGAAAATGAGTTGTACTCGATGAGGACTGGCACCTTGCCCAAGATTTGAATCTGGTTGCCTTGATAATCTCTTAATAGGCTTTTGAAACTTGACAACTGACTTTTGGTGAGAGTAGGAACTAATTTCTTCAGGGTAGACCAGGAAACAATCGATTTGGCAGAGCCAGTATCGATCTCCATTCTACATGGAGGATCTTCAATTAGAATTGTCAGAATTTTTTTTTAATTTCTTTGTTGAGAATGATGCATTACTGACTTCCTCTGCCTCGCATTGATCATTTTCAACTTCAAAACATGTATTTCTGTGCCACCCAGCAGGGCTGCCAAACTTTTTATTTGGTTTTTTATCTTTGGGGTATTAGCAGGCAATATGCCTGACTGGCAATATGCCCCTTTTTTCCACAATGCCGACAGGTGGCTTTTTTAAAATGGCAGTTGGACCTGAGGTGATTTCCCCCACATCCTATGCAGCCATTTTGGGGCAATCTAGCCTGCCAGTCACTATGAGGCAACTTGGCTACTTGTTGTCCTCTATTAATTAAATTTGATTTGAGGTGGCTAATGTCCTCATCTTCCTCATTTTCCCCCTCATCAAATTCAAATTGCTAATTTACTATCCCATGTTTAGGGCCAGTTTAAACCCCCATTATATATTGCTGAATTTCAGCAGTTGAATTTTCAGCTAATTTTGTCTCCCTTGCCTCATCAACAGCCTCTTGTAATGTTAATTCTTGTCAAGCTAGCAACCTGCGTTGGAGTCGCAGATCTCCGACTCCACACACTAACTGTTCTAGCAGGGCTTCCTCCAAATTACCAAATTCACATTGTATAGCGGAGGACCTGAGAGAAACCATATATTGGTTTATAGTCTCTCCTTCTTTTTGAGTACATTTTCGGAAGGCATGCCTCCTTGCAATCTTGGAAGGAGCTGGAGAATAATGGATTTTTAATTTGGACAAAAGTGTTTCCCATGGCAGCTCATAAACTGGCATTGGGGCAGAAAGGGCTCTAACAGGGCCAAACATATCAGGCCCACAGGCATTCAAAAAAAAATCCTCTCTTTCTGTCATCTGACACCTCAGCCAAATCATTGGCAATTAAGAAACATTGAAGTCTGATGAGGAAAGACTACCAAGATTCCTTATCAGCATTGAATGCAGCAAAGGAAGACACAACTGCCATTATTAAGCTTGTTTTCTTAATAGCAACTCTGAGGTACATCTGACAGCACTTAAGTAGTGGGATTATGGTGTAGCTAGTATTGTTCCCTAAGATCTTCTGAGAGGATAATCACAGGAGTCAAGATCCCACCTTTGTCGCCAATTTTGTAGTGGATTCTGCGAGTAATAATGACTGAGGCGACTGGTGCAAGCAACTAACTTTATTGTTAACAACTCCAAAAGAGAACAGGCAAAATGGAACAACGCGACCCCTTTTGACAGCTATTTATACCATAGCTGTCAGGGAACCAATCAACAAACACTGTTTTTCCCACCGGGGCTTGCTTCATCTTGACCAATCAGGAATCTCTTGCTGCAAGCTGACATTCCGCGGCCGTAGCAGCCGTGGGGATGTAACACAAATGGTGATCACATGACCCTGGAAAAGTGCAACCATCATAAATACATGCTAATTGCCAAATGCCTGAATTATGACACACCTGAGGTGGGACGTGGAGATGCTGCAATGGTTGTAAGTGTGAAAGCTGCTCATAAATCACTTTTGTAACTTTGAACAGACACTAAACAAATGGTTGTAAGTCAAGGACTTACTTGTGTTGCATTGTATTGGTAATTCTAGAACTTACAACCATTTGAAAACTGGCTTATGACTGATACTTGCACTTACGACCATGGCAGCATTCCCACAGTAATGTGAAGTTTGGGCACTTGGCATCTGCAGGCATTTATGAAAGATGCAGCACAAGTAGCCGACTTCCAACAAGTAGAGTCAATGAGAGAATCCAGATTTCCTACACGACCATTTGATTCACTTAAGAACTTCACTGGCTCACTTAACAACCTTGGCAGAAAAGGTCATAACATCAGGAATGACTTAATTAAGAACTGCCTTGCTTAGCAATGCAAATTCTGGTCCCAATTATAGCTGCATATTGACGACTATTTGTAATGAGATATGAATGCCACTGTCAAGTCATAAACACCTCTGTAGGAAACGAAAGGTACATCAGATTAATAAAATACACACACTCATCTGAACTAATTATAGGTTTAAGGCTGTAACATTTCTCATTTTAATTCTCATCTCAAAGAGTTATCTGAAAGGGGCTTTGTGTCTCTGAATTTGAAGAATGAGAAGGTTGTAAAAATATCTATTAAGAAATTGGTCTAATCATAAACCAGACAGATTGTGTTTGGAGATTCTAAATAACTGTTCATTGGCTGCCAAAAATGAGGCATATGACTTTGACTACTGGATATATATAAAGTGCCTTTATACCCATTTCTATTGAACAGCATCTTTAAAAAAGAATCCATATAAAATACGTTGGTCAATAACCATTGGAAACCTATTTCTTCTGAAGGGTAATAAAAATACCCATTTGGTAAGGTTCAAATGTGTTATCAAAAAGGTTCACTAACATAGAGAACCCTAATGGGCACTTTCAGACATGCAAACCTTATACCTGAAAATAATTTTTTTTAAAGAAAAATGAGCTTGAGGTCCTCATCTAAAATCTGGTCCCTTAACAATTAACGGGATTGGAGAATTAAACACACAGTTGCTTAAACAAAGGTTACTAGGCTGAAAATACTTAAAAGATATATTCAGAAGGTTAACCATTATAGATAGAAAGATTTATCTTCAAAACCACAAGCATCTGCGTATCATTAAAATGTAATCTTAAAAAAAATTACTGCTTATCAGGCCTCGGGGAGATTCCTTATAAACACAGGCTTAGCATTCTTTTGAAAGAGCACTAGAGATATACTACAAAGATTTATTTAAACAGGGGGAAAGAGCTAGATTCAGTAAGGGGATATTGATAGTTTTGTGACTACAGAGTGCTTTTCAAACTTTCCATGTGACGCAAGATTTTATGTTATCAAGGAAAATGCAAAAATGAGTTTAGTCACACATGGACCTTGGGTTATTGCATAGGTGTCTTTAATAAATACAGAACAATGTTTAAAACAATTCCATAATGGGAAAAAAGAAAAGGAAAAACAAAAATAGGGATCAGGATGAATGGTTAATTTCAGAGGTGGGTTGCTCCTGGTTTTACTACTGGTTCGCTCCGCGCGCATGTGCACATTTCAATGCAAATTGTTCTTAGTGCAGGCGCAGAACAATTTACAGAGAACTGCACATGCGCACGCACTACTAAACAACATGCCAGCAATGGCAGCGGCGACCGGGGACTGGTTCAGGGGCATGGCCAGCCTGGGTCACTGCCAGTTCTGTGACCCAGGCCAAACTACCACTATTGGGAGCAACCTACCTCTGGTTAACTTGAAATTTTAGAAAAGATCATGAAGTATTTGTAAACAGTTTGAACCAATGCAGTAATTATAGGGATCATGAAGTGTTTGTCAGGAATAAATCCATCAAGCTGGACTTATCTCACTGTGAAATACATTTTCTTATTAGATCATGGAAATGCTTTGTATATGATAAAGTTTGACTTCAACAAAGTGCTGCATAATTTGCTGATTAGTAAAGTAAATAACTGTGATGGCGCTATTATTTGATGACCTCACAATTGACCCCTGAACAGCATTCAGAAGCGCTTGTCAATGTTTAGACAACCAATTAGAAAAAGGTGTCAAGAAGAAGCAATAGCAATAGCAATAGCAATAGCAGTAGACTTATATACCGCTTCATAGGCCTTTCAGGCCTCTCTAAGCGGTTTACAGAGAGTCAGCATATTGCCCCCAACAATCTGGGTCCTCATTTTACCCACCTCGGAAGGATGGAAGGCTGAGTCAACCCTGAGCCGGTGAGATTTGAACCGCTGACCTGCTGATCTAGCAGTAGCCTGCAGTGCTGCTTTTAACCACTGCGCCACCTTGGCACAGAAACTGGAGACAATGCAGATTATAAATCTGCAGGTGACACAAAATTGAACTGAGTGGGAATAATTGGATAGAGAATGATAAAAAGAAACTGAACCAAACTAAATAGTAATAGAAGCTATTCCGGATGCTTTTTCCATTTCTCGTCACCACACTTAACATACATTGGTAATTTGGTACTCATCGTTAACTGGGTCTGGGAGGCATGAGGAGTACCAAAAATGATGAGTACCGAACAAATTTTTCTTGTAAGAAACAATCTAGTGAGTCACAAGGCAGCTGACACAAACAGGTTCTAGTTGTTCATTGTGTACCAAATCAACGAAGAGTAATGGGTCACAATTTTCTTGTCAAAATGCATTGAGTGCCAAATTTGATGAGTTTCAAAGCAAACGAGTACCACATTAACACTGTAAATGCAAATGCCTTAAGGAAAAGTTGTCTTTCCCTCCCCCCAAAAAAACTCTTCAGGACATTAGTAAATGAATCCTTCAGGAATGACATATAAAAGAAAACTACGGTGGTCCTTTTATCACCTAGGTGTAGTAACAGGTTTAAGTTACAGGGAGGCATATTTCATTTGAGCATCATGAAAAAAATTCTAGGAACAAGACTGGCTTGATAAATCAATTAATCAGGACAAGTGTTGATTTTTCAATCATACAATACATTAAAGCAGAAGCTGAACACACCCTTGCTGTACAGGTAGTCTTCAACTTACAACAGTTCATTTAGTGACCGTACAAAGTTACAAGTGACTTATAACCATTTTTCATACTTACGGCCATTGCAGCATCCCCATGGTCAGGAGATCAAAATTCAAATGCTTGCTTTGTATTTAGGATGGTTGCAGTGCCCTGGGACCATGTGATGCCCTTTTGCAACTTTCTGACAAACAAAGTCAACAGTGAAGCCAGATTCGTCTCACAACAGTGTTGCTAACTTAATAACTCAATGATTCATTTAACAACTATCTCAGTTAGAAATGGAAATTTTGGGCTCAATTATGGTCAGAGGTCAAGGACTACCTGTATTGAGGATTCTTCCATTGAAGAGTGGATTGTATGCCTCGACCTATGTCATCCCTTCTAGTTTGGATTCTGTGCACGTACATTTGTTGAAAACAGAACTAACAACGCTTATTATTTCCCTATAACCCAATAACACAGTTCTCTGAGAAGAGTTTGGACAGTCATTTGCTCAAACAGGTGGCATGCAGAACCCTCTCTCCAGGCAAGTGAACCATCACCTCAGTTCAGCTCCATTGCGCATGCATGCGTTCCTCCCATTGGCCAGCTGATTTTTGAGTCTCTGCGGGGAGCAGGGGCATGTGGAAGACACGTATGCATGTGGGGGGGTCCATGTGTGCAGGGGTGTGGGGTCACATGCACATGTACACGGGGCGGGGGAGAGCATGGGGGTGCAGTGTGCCCCCTGAGCCTGTTTCTGGTTCCAGGAGGCTTCATGGAGGCCTGCTAGGCCCAAAACGGGCCATGGGGGTATGCACAGGGGGGGGCGGGTCACATGGAGGAGGGTGTTGCACACACATCGCATTATGAATGTGGTTGTGCATGTGTGTGCTCTTGCGCCCAGGTGCTTTTGGTACACGCCAACAAAAAGGTTAAGCTATCACTGATATAGGTTCTTCTGTTTGAGCAGGGAGTTGAACTAGAAGACCTCCAAGGTTCCTTCCAACTTATTCTGTTATTGCCACTGAACTTTTCCACTCTGTTTCCCATTGGTTAAACATTGAGAGGGTTTACTTATACCGTTACATAGCACATTATGTGATATGATAACTCATCATGTAACCCACAGTTAATTTCATTGCTAGCTTTGCATATCACACAGAAATTGAATTGCAGCAAGACAAAAGTGCTGCTTATCTAGAAACCATCTGGACCTCATAAGTTCCAGTTATCATGATGGAGGGGCATGTTCCCCATGAAAGACCAGGTCCATAACTTGGGGAGGGGGTCACTCTAGGACTGTTCCTACATAGGCAGTGGAAACCATGTCTGCATCTGAAATGGAAACGTCTGGCAACAATTGCCACCACAGGGCTGGATGATTGCAGTACATTCTATGTGGGTTGCTTGTAGAAATACTCAGAATTTGCAAATGGTAGAGATTTTATTCTGGTATGATGAGTCACTAAACTTAAATGAGGTTGCATTGCATTTGTTGTGACGAGGCTTCTTAATAGAGTACTCAGAGAGCAGTTCCCTAAGGATGGGCTCCAGCATGAGTCCAAAAGCTCGGAAGACAAAACCTCTTGTCCCAGTGACCAACCCTGATTGGATCCTGCAACATTATCCTGGGACATGTATGTTCAACTTCATTCATAATTCAAAGTATCGAACATTGTAAAACCCTAGATGACTTTGATGCTCAATACCTGCAGGACCACTTTCTCCATCCAGAATGAACCCATCCAGTTTCTGTTTTCCAGGTGAGATTCAAGGAAGAGAACAAAGAAGCAACTGTATGGGTTTTTTTCCAGTTTAAGACTCATCCTATAGAATACTTTATCTCGCAAAATTTGAATCACCCTCCATAATGGCTATTAGCAGGACTCGCTAGTTGCCTAATTATTCTAGAGCAGGGGTGTCAAATTCAAGGCCCGAGGGCCAGATCTGGCCCACGGGGTACTTAGATCTGGCCCAAGGGGCTGCACTGGAAGCAGCCAAGGAGAGCTCTGGCAGAGTGTTCGGGCCATCACAGGCACCCCGACAGGAGTTATGCTGAGCTGGCCATGCCCATCCCACCCCCGACGTCAAACACAACCCTGATAACTGATGTCGTTGAATGTACACAGTTTTATTATTATTAGTTATATGTGTGATAGATTTCATATATAAAATGTGGACTTTTGCATAAACTGTCAAAGGGTCCATATAAAGTTAGTGATATACAGCAGAGGTTCCCAACCTTTGTAGCTTGGCAGCCCAACTGGGGGTGAGGAGAGGGGAATTGGACCATGTGAGTCGACTTTTGTAACTGGCAGGCCGGGCTGCACAGCTGCGAGTGCCCGCCAGCCTGCCTCTTGCACAAATTTAGCTGCCCATGTGCACATGCGTGCTCCAGTCAGCCACTCCCATGGTCCAATTTCGAAAAGGCCATGGCCTGTTAGTGGGCCAAGACCTGGTGGCTGGGGACCTCTGGTATACAGGTATTCCTCAACTTACAATAGTTTGTTTAGTGACCATTCAGTGTTACAACGCAATTGAAAAATGTGACTTATGACTGTTTTTCACACTTACAACTGTTGTGACATCTCCATGGCCATGGATGCTTGGCATCTGACTCATATTTATGACCATTGCAGTGTCCTGGAGTCATGTGATCAACTGTTGTGGTTTTTTGACAAGAAACATCAATGGGCAAGTCAGATTCAGTTAACAACTGTGTTACTAATGTAACAACTGCAGTGATTCCCTTAACAATGTGGCAAAAAGTCATAAAACAAGAAATGTGGGGCTTGATTGTGGTCTTAAGTTGAGGACTACCTACAATGATACGTTGGAGAAAGAAACAGAAAGAGATTTTGCATGGTTTCTTTAAACAGGTCAAGAAATTCGTGTTCTTTATCAAGCTACTAAATTACCGTGACCCGTCAAAACCGCGCTCGACTAAGCCGTGCCCGATTAAACCGTGTCGCTGACGTCATCAACAGGGTGACAACAGCCAGTGTGGTGAAAGAAGGGCGCTTTAAATAGCGCTTTGAAAGCAAGCCGATTCAACTTAAGGTAAGGGTTAGGTTTAGGGTTAGGGTTAGGGTTAGGGTTAGGGTTAGGTTAAGGGTTAGGTTTAGGTTTAGGTTTAGGTTAAGGGTTAGGATTAGGATTAGGGTTAGGGTTAGGTTAAGGATTAGGTTTAGGGTTAGGTTAAGGGTTAGGTTTAGGGTTAGGTTTAGGATTAGGATTAGGTTTAGGGGGGGTTAGGTTTAGGTTTAGGGGTTAATTTTAGGTTTAGGGTTTACAGCGTGCTTCTGTCTCCGCGCTGTTGTCACCCTGTTGATGACGTCAGCGACACGGTTTAGTCGGGCGCGGTTTAGTCGAGCGTGGTTTTGTGGTGGAACCCTAAATTACATTTCTCTTCCTAGGGACTGAATCCTGCTCATTTCAGGAGCATTTACTTCTGAGAATATCTAAAATAGTAATACAAGAAAATTAGAATGAGGCCAGATGCATAATTTTATGGCTGCAAGCTTTACATGCATTCTTCTGATAGTAGCCAAGGAAAGGATTTGCATCACAGATCTAAAGTTGAAAAAATCCTCTTAATATAGGAACAAATTGTCTATGTTTCAGTGCTTGGTTGAAAAATAACTGCTATTGAAATCATCTGTGTATATGCAATATATGCTTGCAAGTGTGTCTGTGTGTTTGCGTGTGCAAAAGCACATGAATTGCATTCCATCTCAACCGATTTAATTCTTAAATGTTACATATACTTGCTTAAACTCCCAATTTATAAAATAGAAAAGGTTAGATTATAACATTGGTTTAGCTCTCTTTGAAGCTGGTAATAATTAAGTTGATTCACTGTTACAATTACTGTCAAATCCCCCTTAATTACCAGAGATTTTATAGCAGCTTCATTACACGGCTGCTGTAATGCAGTGTGGCCCTAAGGAAAAGGTTGCAAGAAATTCTGCAGAGCAGCCGTAATTCTAAATTGCACTTAAAGCTGCTGCACTGGATTTTATTCTTTCTCTCTTTTCAAAAAGCAGGCCGGCCTTCCCATTGCTTCAAGTAGTTTCACTGAAGCAATACCCCTAAACTCTCTAATAAATATTCGAAGGAAGAATTGATCTTTTTATAGATGTGAGAAATAAAAATGGAAAAGGAACAAATGGGTAGGAAATTGTTTCCTGTGTGAAGCTTAATAGCAAATAGCAGGGCAACAGTAATTTGAAAATACAAAGTTGGCAGATAGTAGCTTTGATCACAGCTATAGGACATTTTTGGGTTTTCTTGTCCTAAACATTATTTACTATTCTAAAATAGAAAGGTATTAACATACAAATATATGCTTAAAGAATGACTTATGTGTAACTATTAAAATGGAAAATAAAATGAGGAAAAGGAAATTTAAGATTGTGATGTAAACATAGAACCGGGTTTGCTCGAACGCCATCCTGAAAAAGAGGGAATGGAGAGAGGAGTAGAGAGAAAGGTAGGAAGAAGAGAATAGAGGAAAGGAGAAGGAAAGAAGAAAGGGAAAAAGAGAGGGAGAAAAGGGAAGAAGATGTAGGGTTGTTGTAAAACAAGATGGATGTATGGGATGGCAGGAAAGCAATCTCGATTATATTTTTAATTTTAGGAGGAGAAATGAATTGTTATAAATGTTAAAAGTTAACACATACTATTAATAATAGCTATGAGACTGTATATTTGTGAATGTATGTATGAGAAATAAAAATAAAAAACTTTGGAAAAACAACTTTTTTTACTATTCTGCCAATGAATGAGAATTGCCTCCAGTTTGCACATGAAACATACTGGAACCTAAAAATAAATATTGATTTCTTCATAGTTGAAGACATATTAGAACTCATATTTATGATGGTTGCAGTGTCCCGGAGTCATGTGATCACCTTTTACGACCTTCTGACAAACAAAGTTGATGGGGAAACCAGATTCACTTAACAACTGTGTTATCAACTGAACAACTGCAGTGATTCAGTTAACAACTGTGGCAAGAAAGGTCATAAAATGGGGCAAAAGTCATTTAACTCACTTAGCAACATAAATTTTGGGCTCAATTGTGGTTGCAAGTCGAGGACTACCTGCATTTCAAACATACAGTATTGTCACTGCATATCACCAAGAAGCAAACTTTCTCTCTCTCTCTCTCTCTCTCTCTCTCTCTCTCTCTCTCTCTCTCTCTCTCTCTCTCTCTCTCTCTCTCTCTCTCTCTCTCTCTCTCTCTCTCTCAACTCAACTCAACTCAACTCAACTCAATATTTCACTCAATCTGAGTGAAAGATTGAAAATAAGAGCAAATAAGACCAAAGGATACGGGAAAGTAGCTTCACCTTTATAAGAAATAAAGTAGCAGAAAGGATAATCTTCAAAATTATACATTTATTAAAATGTAAACAAAAAATCCAGCAGATTTGAGACTTTCAAAAGGGGAATTAATCGCTATCCAAAGAAAGAGAAGTTCTAATACTTCTTAGCAAGTGTATGTAAAAATACATTGGGACTAAAAGAGGGAAATGAATGACTAGGCTTTGGTGTCTAAGGGAAAACTTGAAACTGGGTCTTCCCCAGGTGTGGGTTCCGGTTGCTGCTACTGGCGGTTTGCTCAGGGACGCGCTTGATGTGCACTATGCGCGCATGCACAATACTAAAAAATGCTTTTGCACATGCGTAGAAGCAAAAAACAAGATGGCGGTGCCTATGTCGGCGTCAAGATAACTGGTTTGGGGGCATGGCAGGCTGAGTTACTATCTACTCTGTTGAACTGGTCCAAATCAGTAGGAACCCACCTCTGGTCTTCCCCTTCTTAGACCAGTGCCTTCTTAACCACCATACCACAAAGCTTATTTAACCTAGGATGAAGCCAAATTCAGCTTAATGGGATTCAATGTTTAGCAAACATGTGGATTTTTTCCCCCTCAGATGTTACCAAATCCAAAGGACGGAAAGAAGAATGGGATGTAGTCTAAAAGCCAGCTTCATCTTACCTCAAGAGGGTCTTACCTCTTACTACAGTGCTCTATACAGTCAGGAATCCGTGATAATAGTTTTATCTTAAACTGTCTTGTGAACATAGGGAAATTAGATTTGCAAGGGAAGGATCATAGTACTTATATTTGCCCCTTGGCATTTTAAGAAACATGATGAAGGCTACAGATAGACCACTGCAACTTGAGTGCTGCAGATGTTACTCAGTGAGGCAAGCAAATAGCCAAGGTGAAGACCAACAATACCCTAGATGAAGACCAACAATTCCACAGACTTCTCCAATTTGGCGATACTCAAAAGGTGTTTGTGTCAATTCTCAGAATTCTCAGTAAAGCTCTAATAGCCGGAGAATTGGGGGAATAGGAATCTGCCATCTAGAAGATGCCCAAATTGGAGAAAAGTGTATCAAGCTACATTATAAATACATTATTCTACTGAACTCCTATACATTAAAAGACCTAGTTTTAGACTATTCTATATGCTGCATCGGATAAGAGTCATCTCTTTTTACACTATGCATTCATCTAAAAGATTAGTCATTTATGACATAATTATTAAAAGGAGTGGACTGGAAGGAGCTTCTTTTTCCCTCTAAGTTGTTGAAGGAAAAGATGTTGATTTCCTGGCATTCCTATCAAATGCATGCAAACACAGAGGCTTTTTACAGCTTGCATGTCCAAGATGGTTTCCACAGGAAAAATCTTTACAAATTAGAGCCAGCAAAGTGAGCTTGCAAAAGTTCAAAATTGGGGAGTGTATCACAATCTTCTCTTGTGTTGAAAGGAATTCACTTCCTAGCATACATTTAGATTCAGAAAGGGCTTCAGTGTCACAAACACCCTTAGCAGCTGTGTTAACAGTGAAGGAGCTTGCTTTGTAAAGCAGTACAGTTATTAAATTTCTCCAGAGACCATGACTCATTAATCAAATATTCATACATCTTTGTAAATACACACAAAACAGAGAATGGCTTCAGAGTGGACCATCTCAATACAAGGTCTCTTTCTTGTAGGACTGACAAAAATCCTGAGAACAAGAGGTCATGTTGTCCATTTCTGATGCCCTATGTACCCCAATTCCTAAAACAGAACAGAAGAAATCTTACCACTGGCAAAGGCTATGGAGTTACAATTAAAATTACTTTGCTATTGCTTCATACTATCTTGCTTGCTTGGAAAAAAAATAGAGTCATTTCTACTGTTCTTTGTTTTCCGCTCGGCGACTCACTTTCCCCTTAGGAGGATGGAAAAACCAAAGATAGAGTTTGTATGAATTTGTCCCATGCATTTGTATTAGCCTGCACAAAAACAACTTTACCACTTGGGAGTACGGATCCTAGAGAAAGCAGTCCTTTGAACTGAAGCTTAGCTACTTTGACAGCCCAGCTTTATAATCTGCAAAGGGATTAAACTTGCTGTCTTTTATAAACCACTTGTCTTGCTTTTTATCCATAGATATAAGTTGCAGTTTACTTGCTAATGTTTTGAGACTGGGTCCTGAACTAACTAGAATGTATTTTTCCTACCAAAGTTTTTCAAGTGAAGCAACAAAAGTCCAACATGCAGACTCACTTAAAACAAGCTGTTAGGTTTTGCTTGTACTGAGAAAGAGAGTAGACTGCTCAGAAAATGACCAGCACCTGTGCTGCTATTCTGCCTCTTTAAGCCTTCCCCAGCTAGCAAGCAAGGTTGGTTATAAAAGCTGAGCTGAGAGGTATCTGGGTGTGGTTGATAGGGAATGAATCATGTGTGTTTGTGTAGGGGAACGCAGCAGTCTAAAGCAGCTAGAAAGCATTTTCTCTAGTAGTTGGTGTATCAGGAGTAGTAGTAATAGTGGGGAAAAGTGGAGTGGTGATTAGCTCATGAATGTGTGTGTTTTCTAGGGACTTATGCTACTGTTGGCTCCTTTGTGTCTTCAGTCCACCAAATTGAGTGTAGTTAAAGAGAACCTATGACACTAACCCATCAGAATGCTTCTTTAGAGATTATCTAACTTGTTCCCTTAATTTTTTTTTGGGGGGGGAGATTCTGAGTATACCCATAGTTATATTTTGCAACACAGATAACTGAGATTTGCTCACTCAGATTCAAAATAGGTATTTCTGCAGCTTTCTCCAAATCTAATCCCTGCAGTTTAGAGATTTGTAGAAGGTCACCATTACACAAAGCAGAACATATTCCACAATGTAATATTTAGAGCTTATCTTCAGAACAAACCATGGAAGGGCATTGATATCTAGTCTTTAGCAAGTTCATACTTTCAAGATACAGGAAACCTTTAAGACAACTTGAGTCCAGCAGAACTAGTTTATTAGAATTTCTAAAATGAGAATATGGATGAATGGATACCATTACAATCAATAAATAGCATTTGTAGGCAACCTCTTTGTGACACCACAAAATTTATCTCTTGCTATTGTGTTACTGTATGAGTATATATTACAACTAAAAACTAGAGGAGTTATTTTTAGCTCAAAGAACTGGTTTAGGACCACACATATATTGGTTTGATATTCTTAGCATGCTATAAGAGCAGCTGCCTTCTCAGTGGCAAAGAAAAGCAGGGGAGAAAGTAAATCTGCATGGTGAAATTAATGAATTCCACAAGACTGGAAGGCTGACATTGATTGGCAAGTTTTTGCAGGATGTAACAGATTACAAGGTATTTCCTCAGGCTTAAATTATATAAAAGGTGTGCCTTTATCTATCTGAAGATAATTCAAAGCATGATCTTTTTTCATGCAAATCATGGATGGGGAATCAAATGTTTGCAAAAATTAGCAGATGGTAAGATTACTTACTCTAAAAGTTGTTCTTTTTGCCTCAAATGCATGGCAAAAATGAAAGGGATGTCATTACAAGATCTGGCACATTTTTTAATTGGATACATAGTAGACCAAACAAAACTGGCCAGTTCTAAAGATAGAACTGCAGACTGGGTTTATAATCTAGCAATAGTTTTTCCCATCCTAGTTGTTTAAAGCACATCTTAAACCTTCACTCTATGTGTCTTAAGTAACTAAAGCCAGGTTTTGATTTACAAAGATATCTCTAAGATACCAGCTGGGTTTGTGATAACGAATTCTAGTATGGTTTGTTTGAAAGCAGCAGCAACAATAATGACACAAATTAATTGCAGAGATTTGAGAGAGATAATGCAAGAGAGGTAACAAGAAATCCCCATGTAATTAACATGGTTTCAAATTAAAGGCCCCTGTAGTTACTAAAAAACAATTTATGGTAACTTGGTAATTTAACTTTTCACCACTGCACCACAGACCTCTAGGGATGAGTTTAGGAATGAATCTAACATGAAATTGGTCCCCAATGCAGATGAAACTACTAGTTTTATATATTAGCTTTTGCTAATGAAATGATGCTTTCAAGCTTCAAAACTGAATTGATAAAAGTGTTATTTTGCAAAGTAACTTATGATGGTAACAGTGCCTGAAGTAGTTGAGTTCAGGGTAATGTCATCTTCTGGGCTGCTATGGAATTGTTACAATAATCCAATAGTTTTAAACCTCCCATAAGCAAAATGGAAAGGATGTGTATTAATTCCTTATCTCATGTTTGATTGGAATCGTTCTGTGGATGCTGATGTAACTATATAATTTAAAAAGTGAAGGTTTGAAATGGCCCTTACAACAGGGACTAAACATTTGTCACTGGTTGAAATACTCTAACATGTCTGTATGGGCCCTGCCTTTGAAGAGTTTGCCATTCAGAAACTATAGTTTGTCCAAAATGCAAATGACAAATCATCACTACAGCATCATAATCCCTGTTTTAAAGAGACTAGACTTATTAGTAGTACGTAGGTTTCCAGGAACAGTTTGAACCAGTATTTTAATCTATAAAACATGTGTGATTTAGGACCTAGAGAATTAAAGGACTTCTTTTTTCTTTCTTCTTGTAACTAGCATTGGTTACAAGAGCATTTTGCAATGCTTATTTCTTTAGAAAGTGGAGTGAAATAATCTCTTTAAAAAAATCTGAATTTTAAATCCTTAAATTTAAATGAAATGAAACCTTGTTTATATAAGGGATCAGTTCTTCCAGAGATGCAAAGATCTATAAAATTTCATAAAATCATATTGTAATATACCTGTATGTCCGCTGCTGGTGTCTCACTCTACCATTTTAGATTTATATTTAAGACTTTTGATGTTAAGAGCATTGTTTGTATCCAATATCATAGGCTGTAGTTTAACAGTAACAAAATGAGAGGAGGGAGCCAATATTATATTAAAATTTCTTGTTAGATTTCAATTACAACTATGAGTAGTTATTATAAGATCATATTGTTAAATAATAACCTTTACTCATTCTTTAGTTTGCATCACTGGTAAAAAGTAAAAATACATTAGACCACAATACTCTGCCTGAAATTTCATTACACCATTAAACATTATAGGGATTGACACAAAATAACACTAATATTTTGATTCCCTGGTTCTTTATGCACATTAAGCCTAGGTTTTTAACAATATATTCTAAGTATTGGTTTCTAACAAACTCTACGCTCTTGCAAACTAGCCAATTTCTTGGTCTTAAATTAGTTAAGTGAGGATCAGTTGAAGCATGTCATGGTCCTTGGAATACTTCAATCCTAGGGTGTCTTATCAAGTTATCAAAATATTTTTAAAATACGCAGTGTACCTTAGTAGAAAGATAATCACATTGCCACGAATCCTTTTACAGTCAAGAATTGATTTGAATTCAAAATAGAAATTGTTGAAAAGCTAAAAATATGAGAAAACTAGCCTAACGCATCACTATTTAACCATAGATCAATAAGCTTCCTTTTATCGCCTGCCATTACATTCATCTATTAATAAAATAAGTTGTTATATACATTTTAAAATGTTTTAAAAGACCTACTCTTGATTCTGTGAGAACATAAATATTCAATAGATTTGACGGATACTGAAGGAGACATCACTTCTCTTCAAATGCTACCATTTCCCTGAATTTGTTGGGAGCCAGGTGGATACAGTACCACAGTGATCAATACATTTAAATGCTACCTGTTAGCTAATATGATCATCCTAGAAGTTTTTTTTCCTTTTTTTTTTTTTTTTTTTCAAAAGTGCATTTTTAGGACAGATGGTCCCCAAAATGTCACCTGCCGGTATAGTGCTTTAAGGAAGTTTGTGCAGCTCAATGCTGTTCTGCAAAGCAACACTATATAATGGTTATATCAGTGTATTTACCAATAAACGCAGACTATAGGATTAGAGATATACTACAATAGGTCAGGCAGTTTAGAACTGACTAGTCCTAAGCCACTTGGCCTAATAGGTGTCAGAAGCTCTTGACACCCTTCTTGACTTTCTAATGCCCATGGGCCAGGAGGCATACTTGTTGCTATACACATAAGGTATATCTTTTTCCCTCGGCTAAGTGATGGATCTGGTCAAGGGCTTCTCTATAGAAGCCTAATGTACGGAAGGTGCTCTACAATTTATGAAGTGCGTTTAGAATGGGCCAAACTTGACTATTATGATGAGCAGATTGTTAAGATGTTCCTGAGCACATCTTCAACACTGAGCATTGTAGGCCTTCAGCATAGATGGTCTTTTATCATCTTTCACAAGTTTAATTAGCCTTTCACAGTACAGGTTCTGGGTTCCCTTTAGTTTATTTCTTTAAACCATCAGGAAAAGAACTACTGATTCCTAAGCTTTTTACATATTAACTACAAGTCTGTTTTTACTAATTTTATGCCAACAGATACTTTGTTTGGTAAACCTTATATTTTTATCAACTAAAGTGAATATTTAAACATTTCATGTGATATTGCTTTATGTTGTTCATATGAGGAATTTCTCCTGTCCAATTTTTTTTTCTTTTTTACCTAAACTAACAGACTTCAGATCGTTTGGGCTTAATATCTCCTGCACTTGGAATTCACTGCTGGAAAGATTGATGATTCTAATCTTGTAGGCTAGACTTGAGTCACCACTGAGTGTCCATTCTGTCACTTCGCAATTGAAGTGTTGTGCATGGTTATGCAAAGCAAAAATTACTGGGCAGTGGTGCTTAGTCTAGGATCTCCTTGGCTGGAAGTCAAACAAGTTTTCGACAACTGATTAGTGATGACAATTCTTGGTAGTCTACTGCTTATTGCCACAAGTTTTTATTACTTTTAATTTATGTTGCTTGCAGCTTTTAGTTAAGCCATTTTGTAGCATCTGTGAAGATTGAGCATAAAAATACTTAAATGAATAAATAAAAATGTCCTCATAGCAAGACAAAGTCTTCATTATTAAAACACGCCAACTTTTTGTGTTCATCTTCAGAGAACATTGTCTTCTCTTCCTGGACTGGACTCGCCACAAAATCATAGTCTCTGGAATGTCCGCTTACAAAAGTAAACAAAGGATATTTCTCTTTAGATGAGGATTTTAGAATCTACAGTGAAATGTATTGGGAAAAAAGAACATGAATTAGAAGATCAATGCCAAGAGTATAAGCATACTCAGTTTGAAGCAAAATGCACAATCATTTAAATCATCCCCCTTTCATTTTTTTTGTTTCTTCTCATGTTCCTTCTTAGCAAAGCGCACGCTGCAAACCATATTTATAATGAC
Source organism: Thamnophis sirtalis (assembly GCF_051295495.1). Classification (NCBI taxonomy): domain Eukaryota; kingdom Metazoa; phylum Chordata; class Lepidosauria; order Squamata; family Natricidae; genus Thamnophis; species Thamnophis sirtalis. The sequence continues at coordinate 26,140,348 of NW_028261387.1, forward strand.
AACACAGTCAACAAATATTTACCATTAAAGGTAACATTTAATCACTTCTTGGGCAAGGCAAAATTGAACTAACAATATTCTGACTTCTATTTAGTATTCTGCATCGGCTTTGGGGGCTTTTACAATTTGAATCATTTAAATTGCATAAATGGTTTTAATACCATGTTATGAAACTGTACTGGTCTACAGATAAAGTGCGTAAGGGACTGGCCAAATCTATATCGGAAAAATATGCATAGCAATATTAATCTGACCTATTGAGGGGAAAAAGTAAACTATTCAAATGGGATAGTGTTTTAGAAGCTCCTGGAAAATTGTCTGAAGTAAAATCGGATTCTATGAATTTTATCGTGCTCTGTAGTTTTAGACTTTATTCTACTCTTCTTGAATTGTATCCTCCAGATAATCCAGAAAAGAAGTACGAATGAGAATCAGAAAGGGACATTTTTAAGGTGGCAGTTCATGACAAAGCATCTCAAGGGACATGATAATTAGGTAGATACTTTTTATTGTTTGGCTACTGGATCAATTCAGCTCCCATCAATAACAAAAGTTCATGGCATTCTGATGCCTGCTTGGTAGCCTGTGAAATTAGCTGGCGAGCTAACCCCTCCTATTAATTGACAGGTGTCTTATAACCTGACAGCCACCACCAAGTAAGAATCTCACTACTACTTTGCTCTTTGATCAGGATAGCTGCCACATTACAGATCACTTAGCCAGACAATGTAAATTGAGCTTAATCTAGCAATGCAGTATTACATGCTGTCTGTCACAAGACGAGGCTTCTACTTTCTGCAGTTAATTACTCCATCTCATAAATTAAAGTTTAAAGAAAATGTGTGGCAACTTACCACAGCGCAATATTACACTAGCTATTTTTATGGAAATAATTTTAGTATTGGAATTGGAATTGGAATTGGAATTGATTTTATTTGTAGGCCGCCCTTTTCCCTGAGGGGACTCAGGGCGGCTCACAGAAACCAGGGAGAGGGGAATACAATACAATACAGTACTAAGACGACAACACATAATAAAATAATACGCAACATGCATACAACATTCGGGCGGGGTAATGGTCCTTATCCCCAGGCCTGACGGGCGAGCCAGTTCTTCAAGGCTGTGCGGAAGGCCTGGACGGTGGTGAGGGTACGGATCTCTACGGGGAGTTCGTTCCAAAGGGTCGGGGCCGCTACTGAGAAGGCCCTCCTCCTTGTGGTTGCCAGCCGACATTGGCTGGCCGATGGGATGCGGAGGAGGCCCAACCTATGAGATCTTATAGGCCGTAGGGAGGTAATTGGCATAGTAATATACCAATATTACTTTTTTATTAATACCAATATTAATATTTTATTCTAAAATATTATATTTTATTCTCCCTATACTGATGACTCTTTATGATATGTGACAGCTGTATAAACCACCGTTGATCTGAAATCATTTACCCAACAAAAACCACCTTAATGGCCTCTTTTTGACATTGTCCAAACATTTGACATATACTTTACTCTTGATTAAAAATATCCTGGCTAGAACTTGGCTTTCAACAATGAAGCAAAGAATGTGTCCCCAGAAGATGACCACGGCACTAACTCTGGCTTTTAAAATAAACCCAAATCTGATATTTTCCCCCACATGTAGAATTGTTTTCCTTTTATTAAGGTAACTCCTTAATAAAATTGGAGCTTTCTATATTCCTGATCAACGGCTGATTTCTAATACAACTGTTTTTCTCGCACAGAGATGATTTTGGAATGAATTGTATGTAAAATGTTACCCTCCAACCAGAAAATTAGAAATAACAGGAAGATTTTTTTCCCGAGGAAAAGTAATTTTAAAAGTTGCTCCCTTCCAGAGAGAGATGGAGAGACAGAGAGAAATCTCATATCTGAAAGCTACTGGGAATTTGACTGCCAGTGCAAACTATAAGGTTTAAAGTCTCTAATTCAAATGTCATCTCACTCGTGAACTTTCCAGCCGTTTCCAGAGAAAGAAGTGCCCTTTCTCTACCTTCCTACACACCAAGAAGTTATTTTACATAAAGTTAAAAATAACACAAGGTAAAGCATACATTTTACTTTTCCCCCCCCAGATTTGACAAAAGATTAATCTGAATTATCAAATAATTTTAAAAAGCAAGTCTGAATCAGCCTGCGATACTAAAAAGTATTTGTGGTATATTATTTTGACCTACGCAGTTTAGCTTCCTAATCCTTACATCTAATAAATAAGTAAAGATAATAGCTCTGAATTTTATAGAAGGGATACCATATAAGCTGAAAGAAGAAAATAAAAGTACACTATAAAAGTCCATTTAATCATCCCAATAAAGTGACATATAAAAGTATCTAATTGGACAAAATCATATATGAAAGCTTGAGGAAAATGAAGGGATTAGTAGATAGCAGCAAGCATGGATAAATTGAAAATGAAATATTTTACTGCAAGGATATAGTAGCTTTCTTTTCATGTCTTAATAAGCATAACTATTTTAATTTTTTTCAAATGCACTAAAACAAATGCTCTGGGAAATACTTACCTTTGTTTAACGTGGTGCTAAAACACCATAATATTTAAAGTATAAATGTAACGAACATACTTCAGCTAATGAAGAAATAATCTACAATTTATTTGATTTAATATTTCCATTTAAAATCCTCCCCTAGAAATTGATTGTCACAATATACTTCCTCAGGCTAATGACTGGAAAAGGGATTTTCTGTAGATATATTTTTGTTTAAATGCTGCCACCTGGTGGAATAAACCTCTACTTGACTGGAGAAGGATTGAATTACACCAGTTTTACTCTATTTGGAAATTGCTAATTTGCTAGAACCAGAACATTCAGAATTCAGAGATTTGTAGCCCCAGGACATTTAGAGGCTTACCATGTTAGGAAAGACTGTCTTACAGTATCAGAAATAATTTAACTTGGATAGAACCCTTATGTCCATATCTTCTACATTCATATTCTGTCATAATAGAGTCACTTCAAAATGAACTTTAAAATGCAGGAAATCTCAATAAGAAAAAGAGATAATGTTCTGCAAATATATTAAATCTTGCTACAATTACTCTGCTTGTTACTGAATCCTTTCTTTGAGACGTTTCTAAATCTTTTGCAGGTTTTAATGGCATAGATTAAATAGGATCACAACAAGCCATTGAGACAGGGTTATTTTGGGGAATGGTTTGGCCAAACAATGACAGTAATTTAAGTTCTATTGGTAATACTGGTAATTAAAATGATAGCATAAAATAGAACCAAGCAAATGGGAATTACATTTGGTTTCTTCATCTAAAAATTTACCTTAGTTATTTCTTCAGCAGTCCTTTCAAAACTCTGCACGTCACGACAATACAGTCCTATGGTGCAACTTGGATCCATTTTTTTAAACGACATCTTCTTTGGAGAAGAACAGTGGAAAGACTGCAAGTGACATATAATATTTTTAAATGGTTAATAAGCATCAGAGAAAAGACCTATGATGCAAATGTCCCTGGGTAGTTACCAGCAGTGGGATTCCAAATCTTTTCCTTCCTGCCTAAGGCTTTGCGTGCCTAACGTGCACTTTGCATGCGCAGCACTCAAAGACCACCGTCGGTGTCAGCGTTGGTGAGCTGAGCTGTTGTTTAGCTCAGCTGAGGTGCAGCAATCCACTCTGCCATGCTAATCAGCTGAGCTAAAAAAACAAGGGAATAGCGGTGGTGGGAGGGCGGGGCCAACCAGAAGTAGTATTAGCAATCTCTCCGAACTACTCAAAATTTCTGCTACCAGTTTGCCAGAACCGGGCTGAACTGGCTGAATACCACCTCTGGTAGTTAGCAAATAGGTGTATGCAACAGATGAAGGTTAGACTTTCAACAGAAACAAAAAATTATGCTATCCTAACTCTCTGTTCACTTATATTTCGGCCGCCTATAATGTGGCATAACATTGAGGTGGGGGAGCAGATATGTTGGCAGAATTATTCAGAGAGTGTATCTTGCTTCCTTTTTTCCATTTTTCTTCTATTATTCAATCCCCATTTGAATGTGCAAACTTTATTTTAATGCTCACTATGAATGATGTTTCTAGTACAAGATATTTAAGCCCCACCCACCCACCCCATATTCTCTCTATAGAAAGAGGGAATGGACTTTGGAGATCTTTCTGCCTTCTGAATGAAACCAACAAGCAAAAAACTGATAGCTAGTGGTGGTAGAGGTGGACTGGAAGACTTCTATCTGAAATCCCAGAGAGATTCAGCCAATCAGTAAAGGCAGCATTGAATTAGAATACTAAACTTTGAACTAGAATACTAAACAGCAGCCAGCAAAGATTTCCTAACCGAGTGGCAGACTTCCTAATGGACATTTTGGATATATATATTTTTAGAAGATATTAATTACCTTGAATTGGAAAATAGAAGTTCAAGAAACAGTCATACAATAAGAGAAATGCTGTACATACAGACATAAATTTAGTTTCTCAATGTGCATTTATTAATATGTAGTAATAATTGATAGTAATTGATAAGCTTTTTGGATCAACCACTTAACATAGTGGGTAAACAACTAAAAAATTATATTAATAAGCTATACTTTCTGCACAATCTTCAGTTGTACAAAGTACTACAAGTCGGCAATACAGAAAACTAAAAAGACATAGGAAACTAGAAAGATATTTGAATATTTTAGCTGCTTTATAATTTACTTCACCATGTCATAAAATGTCTTTTTCTGAGAAACTTTTTGCACTGAAAAACAAATTAAACTATCATTTTGTCTTCATATCTCAAAAGTTCAGATAGATTAATAACTGGGGCATAGAAGAAACTGAGATGATTGCAAAAAGAACTGAACAACTCAACAATAAGCAAATTGGATACATCTGATTATTACATTCAAGTTAAAAGGTAATTGTGCAATTTAATTCAATGAAGTTTTCTAGGAGAAATATGTAAGCTTGAAAAGCTACCAATAACTGAAGAACAAACTTCAGTTGATCAAATGAGATAGGTGTCCCTGTCTAAGTTTCAAAGAGGGAAGCAGGATTGCCCTAGAACTTCACTGCAAATTCACTGCAAAGAGTATTTAGAACAGCTGGCAACATAATCAGGGACAATTCTCTGAGGAATAGTATCAACTAGATACATCAGCAACACCAGTAAGATCTAAATGAAGTTCCATGCTGGATCTGAAAAAGTAGCATTAAAAGCCGACCAGAGTCAATTGTTCTCTATGCAAACACTGCGAATTGAAATCAGGAGTCATATATTTTCCTGTACAATCTTCCCTGTACAAATACACGCAAACACACACACATTTTTCGAAGAACACACTATATATACAAGACACTGAGTTTCATCTGTTCATGGTCTGCTCCCATAAGTCAAAGATCTCCACATAACAGAGGCCTGAAAATTTAATGTATAATAGATAACCTCAACAATTTAGATTAGCCTGGGGGCAATGAATGGAAGCAACATATAAAATCTAGCAATTAATTAATCAATGCATATCTATAGGTTTGACTGGAGACTGAGAGAAAGAAATAGCTTTTCTATTAGAGTAGTGTCAGCACCTGAAGCATTTGACTTTGGGTTAAACATTTATGAACATAATTGTGGCAAACAACCTCTGGAAGACTCTCCTTCCTACAGCAGTGAAATTGGATACCCAACATTTGAAACTCTTCTAACTGCAGCACAGGACAAACTAGCCTGAGGGAGAAAAGTCACAGGACAGAGATCGTGCTAACACAACAGAGTCCTTTTAAGATATGGAATTCTCTCAAGTTAAAAAATGTGATCCAGGCAACCTCCCAAAAACTACGGCAGTGAATTTGATATTATATATAAAAGATCAACATTTGACAGAAGGTTTTTTTTGTTTACTCTAGATCTAAAAGAAAGAGAAGAATGAAGGGATGATTTAATAATTAGTGTTTGATTCATCCACGAAGCAAACAGTGCTGTTCTTTATCCATCTTACCTCAAGGGGGAAATCCTTTACGCTGACATCTACGAAAGACTGGCAATAATGAGGATCCATGTAAATCAAGCTGTCATCTACAAGGACAAAACAAAAGACAAGTAATTCAAAAAACACCATATTATTACACTGCTTACAATCCAATTTCTATGCAGAACAGGAGGGGTGGGGAGGGAGTAAGAGTCCCCTCAGCAAGTCACTGTCTGCCAGCGTATATTCATTGAGGTTTTTGCAGGACGGATTAACTTCTGCATAATCAAAGATGCTTGTAGAAGCAGAATTTTGATAAAGTGATAAGACTGTCATTTAATTTTTGGAGATAAAATTACTTTTACAAACACACAATTATATACCTTGAGTTTGCATATGAAAAATGCATCGTATTTCCTCATTGTGACAGGAAGAACATATTTGCTTGTCATTTGATCATCAACTTGCACCATTTAAACTACTAAAACATACGTGCATAACTAGGATCTGCCAGGTAGTAGGCAAGGAAAGGCTCAGGGAATTTGATGCAAGAGATAAATTATGCCTTGTTTGTGCAACAAGGAAATCAAATATACGTTTTTACAGAATCTAATTAGAAGATGGAGCAAGTGACAAATGACTGGACTTTTGTGTGTCTGATAAATTAATAAATACATCTCTGCTGTTTTAATCATTTTTTCTTTCCATGGGTCTTATAATAACTCCAAAGCTCTTGGAATTGAGATCGAGGGGGAGAGACATGCCATGTTAAAAAGAAAAAGAAAAAAAAGGATATATTATGTTAAAACACTAACCTTGAAAACCAGCGAAGTAATATGACTGCTTAGGTTTGCCACCAATAATGCCAATGCAGTGGTCGAGACTCAAAATTCCCTGTTTTATAAGAGTAGATAAACTGAAATTTAGACTTGTATGACAGGAGGTTGCAATGTAAAAGTTTAGACCTGTGGCCGTTGATTTTAGAACAATGCAAGCTATTTGCAAATCTCTCAGTGTGCAAACATGAACTCTTTTATTTTTAGCTGATAAAAAATAATAAAGCATTCAATATGCAAATGCTTATGTATAAATAGAATATTTTACAAATGGGAACAGTAAAATCCTACATGCACAAGCTCTGGATTGCAGCTTTTCAAATGCAACAGGAAATCATAGAAAACATCCTAAGGTAAGACCATAAAATAGAGATTTGTTAGCCCAAGAATCAGTGGAGTTCTGGCCCTTGTACCAGCTATTAATCAAAAAAGGAGGAAGTTACGGTCCATTTTATCTTTGTAGGCTATAGATGAGAAAAATCTAGCAGCTGTTAAATCTGTCTCCACCCTGTCCTCCCATTCTCCTCTTCACCATCTTCATTTCCTTGACTGTTACCCTACGGAATACTAATAAAAAAGACTATGGCATTGTTGCAACATCTGTCTGCCTTACCCTTCTTTTCATTCCAGAAACCAGGAATGAACCAGACTTCCGGTTCCTAAAGAGCCAAAAGATTCTTTAGATACGTGCTGTCTGTCTTTCCTTTAACAGAATAGTCCACATTTTTTTTTAAAAAAAAAGACTTAAAATCCAAATATTTCAGCTGGCAATTGATTTCTTTCAACTAACTTGACCTTTTGGAACACGTTTTATTAGAATATTAGGTTTTGCTGATATTTTACTTATCAAGCAAAATATCAACATATGCAAAATATGCTGTAATTGTGTGAGTGTCACAGCTCTCCTTGTCTTACATGATAATTACAGAATGATAGAAAATACTATAATTTCTTAGATTCATCCAAATGGCTCCTCTTGTATTTTTCCTGTTGCATCTTCAAACAACATATAAGGCCCTCAATAATGACATGGCTGCTTCTTATAGGAGAACGAAAGTGAAAACTGGGCTTTTTTCCTTCTTCTCTGTTTATTTGTTTATTCACAATATTTAAAGCACATCCAAGGATTTTGGACAATGTACAAAAGTCATTTCCCAATATTAAATGCTTCCAAGGAGATTCAAAAATCAAATGCCTGCTAGAAATTCATTTTTAGATGTCTTTTTTCAAAGGATATTGGGGTGCGGCGGGAGGGTTTTCAGGAGAAATAGGAAAGTCTGGCAAATAAATTGACAGAAGGATGTGAACTAATAAAGGACAATTTTTGTAGCTCAGGGTTGAAATGGGTCTTTGGGTGCTCTCTGGGCTTGCTTTTTTTCTTACAGACATTTTACTACCCTATCTAGGTAATATCAGTGCTAGTAAGGAGTGTTGTTTGCTGTCAGTTTATATTCTTGTGTCTTGCCTATCTCTGTGGGTAGGGGGCGGTCTTAGAGATTCTTTGGTTGGGCTATTTACTGATGGCTCTTTGGCAGTTTCTTGATTGGGATATTGCTTACTTGATTGTTGGGCTGAAGTTAACTTTAGAGTTAAGCTATGCTGACCTGACTGCTGATTACTAGTGGAGAGGAGCTAGAGCAGGGTTCCTCAAACGTTTTAAACGGGGCTGATTCATGGTACTGGTTGGGGGCCCAGATCAGCTGGGTGGGCGTGGCTAGATGGTCATGTGACTGGGTGGTCATGGCCAATTTAGCAATCCATTTTGCTTTTGTTCTTGCTGTTCTTGCTCCTCCCCTACTCACCCACTGGCCCTGGATCATATGGCTGTGAAAAACATCCTGAAAGAATGTTTTTAAAGACCTTTAAAGCACTACTTTACAGCTGGCAGCAGAGCTGCTTTTCAAACCAGCAGTAGCCCCTCTCCCACTGGCCCTGGATCACGTGGCCGTACTGGGGAGATCACCCCTCAGTCAGCTAGTCCTCCCCTGCAGCCTTCGACCGGAGCGGTGTGATCAGAACTGCAGCTCAACCAGTGAAATAACCTACCAGAAGTGCAGCTGGAGTGGATGCTCACTGGAAGATGAGGCCTATGGTGAGGGGCGGAGCGAGGGGCGGGGCTGAATCCCACCACTCTGTGGGCCAGATACTTTGCATTGGCAGGTTGTATCCAGGCCGTAGTTTGAGGATTGGTGTGCTAGAGTCTTTTTCTCTTTTGGGCTTGAAACTATTGAAACTATGGTTAAATCGGTCTCTATATTGTGAAATTAAAGAATTTTCATCATGTCTTCTGACTGCCAGTTGGGGTTCATGGATGCGTTCTACCAGTCTTGTGCCTGTTTGTCCTACATAGTGGTGGTAGCAGTTCTTACATTGTATGTTGCAGAGGGTTCATGTTTTTTCCTTCTGGTGCTACTAGGTCTTTTGGTTTGCTTAGGATGCTTATGATGTTTTGGGCTTTAGTTGGCTTGTCTGCTACACAGGATATGAACTACCTGCATCGTAAAGAACTAGACTTCTAGTTAGCCTAAGGCAAATAATTAAGAAGACCAGATGCACTGGAAGAAGGGTACAAGCCCATATTATTTTTTCACTACCAATAGTTTTCTAACCTAATTTGCTCTCTGTTCCCAAATCAAGAAGCAAAACACTTTGCGGAACCCCTAATAAGAATCTGTGTACCTACTAAATCAACACAGTGGTCCTTATCCTTCAATAGGAAAACCAATTTCAGAGATGGCCTTACTGGGATTAATAATCTTTACATTTTATGAAAAAAAAAAGTTGGAAGCTCCCTGAAGGAATCGCCAAAAAGTGTGAAACAAGTTCAGTCTTCATGGTGAAGTCTGTAGCAGGAAGATAAGCTATTTAGAGTCTGGAATAGCTGTACTAGCTTACTTTTAATACTTAGGATTTTCAATCACAGCTGCATACTGAAATTTCAATTATTAATAGGTTAATTACCATTTTCAACCTTCATGCCATTGAGTGTCCCATTCTGAAAAGTGATTGACTCATTTCATACCTTCACAAACTCCAAGTATTCCATATTAGTGCGTTCACCACCAAGCCTGACAGGAATTAATATAATCACAGATTTGGCACCTGTCTTTTCAGAATCCGTGAAAGGGCAGAGAGCATCAATAACATCGGACTTGTAAACTTGGAAGAGAAACAGAAAGAAAGCTTTATTTAAATGCATTTTAAACACAAACTGTCAAGTACATCAAAACATTTTACAAGGATAAGCATAAAAACCATCTCGTCATTTCATTTTATTGGGGTGCACTGATGTATGAAAATTCAACAAATGCCACCAACCAACAACGGCTGTACCATGCATACGTGTGTGAAAACTGACAAAATTGCAAATGAATGTTGCTATACAAGCCCATCCCTTTTGTACTTACAACACCAACCCACAAATAAGAGACGGGGTTGTTTGGACTACAACAAAATATCGTGTTGACTTGGACCCCCAACCCACATTCTTTGCAGATACTGCTGGGATTCTGCATTAAACATTTCTCCTCCAAGACCGGTAGCGCAATTATTGTATGTAGGCAAGGGACAAGAGGTGGGGAAGAAAACCACCTATCCTATTACAAGAAAAAAGAATGAGTCCAAAACACAGACAATGAGTTCAGAAGACCATTTTATGGCAGGTTTTAAAGGAATTGGAAACATGCACAGCCTACTAGGCAAGTCAGAATATGCATTCACATTCTTTCAGTCACATTTAATTATTACTTAAACATTTGCAGCAATTATCAATGTTTAGGACTCTTAAGCCTTGCAACATGCTGTCTTTTTCCAGATGCTGGGCTAACCCAATGGTCTGCTCCCCCTCCAGAAGGCAAAAAGAAATTAAATTCCAGGAATGCAGATCCTGAATTTATCCCCATGCATTTCTACCCCCTTTCATAGATATCATAAAGCAGTGTTTTTCAACCTTGGCAACTTGAAGATGTCCGGACTTCAACTCCCAGAATTCCCCAGCCAGCATTCGCTGGCTGGGGAATTCTGGGAGTTGAAGTCCGGACATCTTCAAGTTGCCAAGGTTGAAAAACACTGTCATAAAGGATAGTTAATACTCCATAAGGAGTGTAGGTGGCATGGGGGAAGTTTGTTCATTAGGAGAAATTCAGGCATAGCTGTGTTTTGAGCTACAGTTAGTGCCCTCAGGGTTAGTGGATTAATAACCTCACTGTTGGTGTTCAGACAACACCCCACATTCCACCCATTGCCCCAGTTAAGTGGCTCATGTGATCCTAATGCACTTTACTTTCCTAAGTAAAATACCAAGATTTGCTTGCTTTTTCAGTCAAACATTGAATCAACCATACATTCCTGCTATACTTATTTAAAACGTGTCAATATGTTTTGAATAGAAAATTCTGTCAGATGTACTTTCTAATGGCTTTATATCTAAAATTGTAAATAATTTAATAACACATTTTTTCCTTTTGTAGGCTAGGCATATATAAGTCTTCAAGACTATGAGTCTGTAAATGCAAGAATATAATTCTTTAAGAATTATATAAGATGGAACACTCCCGGTCTGATTTTAAAAGGCAACCTTACACTATGAGAAACTATTCATCTAAGAACCTTTTACTCTAATATTACACTTTCAGGCTGTCAATAAATGTTGGGAAATATTTTGAAGGATAATCAAGCATATAATACACTTCCTCATACCTGTACAGTCTTGAGCAACATAGATGGTTATTCCTTGTAACTCAGGGTCTCTTGCTTTTTCAACTGCTTTCCTAAAAGTATACACGACAGACACATTTCAAGTAAGCCAAAAAAAGAATTAAAGCTACACAGTCCTCAGGAAATGTTTTCTAGAAAAAGTCATAAAAATTTGAAAAACCAGCTTTAAAAGATTACAAATGTAAATACATGCAATTTATACTGTAAAATATGATATTTGCTTTTTTTAAAGGCCAATACATTATTAGATTTATCATACTGTATCCACATAGGTACAAAGAAACAAAAAGTGGACAGGATCATAAGATTCACAACTAGTATTAGACTGTTTGAATGAAATGCACAAGAATAGGTACTGCTTAGAGTTCCATCTCAAGTGAGATGACTTAAAAGCTTGCTTTCCCATGATAATCCTGATGCTTTGGAGCATCCTTCTTGGCCTTCTTTGAGGCCATCAAAATTATTTGGGGGGCATGTGATCTAAGCTGCCATTGAGGGAGAGTGGCATTTTGGTTAATAGTGTGACTGGAGAAGTGTATGTATACTATAGACATAAGAGCAAAGGTAGTCAATCAATGAAACAATTCCAAGACAAAAATCTAAACATTCCACCTGTTTCTGTAAATGGATTTATGATTTTAATGGCTTTCATGTCACAATGCCTAGATTTGTTATACTATTTGATATAACAAACAATTCCAAACAAGCACAATTTTTTACTTTTAACTCTACTCCTGAAGAGGGAAATTTTTAACTCTCAACTTGAACAGACCTTCAATGAAAAAATGGCCAATGAAATTGTTTTAAGAAATGCCAAGTGAGTATGTAAGTGTTCAACTAAAACTATGGGGAAAAAGTTAACAAATTTCTGTGCTAATTTAATTAGTTACTTTTACAAATATAATAGGCTACATAAATAACTTCAACTCTTAGACAACTACATTATTTTAAGTTTCATTCAAGGAGACTGTTCTTGCTACAAAAACCATGTGCACCCTGAATTTTCAGAGATATATTACACCTTGATTTTAGATTCTTCTCATTAGAAGACTGTGTAAAATTGCAAAACATAAAACTATAAAAATAGTTTCAATCAATAGCATATAATCATAATCTATATTTAGAAATTTGACTTTCATATAAAAAGACTAGGCTGAATGTCAGACACTTTACTTTTATTTAGATGTAATTATTACTAAACTTATACATTGAACATCTCACAAAAATTTGATATATTTAAAAAAACACTGAAAGCATCAGTTTTAATCTCTGACAGCTCATTACATCATCAGTATAGTAAAACAGGAATTCTATGGTTCTAGTTTTTATAACACATCATTAAAGATATTGTAGTTAAAGGCTAAATTTGTAATGCATCTGGCCTCTTGTCTCGAGGCCCCATGAGAACATTTCAGAAATCAGAAATTGGACAGAAGTTCTTCAATATTGTTTTCATGATTCTGCAACATTTTTTCGTACCTGAATTATAAATAATCAGGACCCATTTTTAAATGTATACCATTTTTAACCAAGTTTGCTGTCAAGAATTTTGTTTTTACCTCAAAAGGTGTGCTACCACTGCTGGCCCATACCAATCTCCAGCTGTTTTCCCAGATTTACTTCCATATTCTATCAGCCGATGCAAGCCAAAATTGGCAAGGGGTGAATCACCAAACCAAGATATGATTCTTCGGTGATACTGCTCCTCCACGCTTTCTTCGCTTTCTCGGATGTGCATTGGACTTTTAGGATGATTTGACTGGTTCCTGAATTCTCTTTCTCCTATAAGGGATGTTTCAAGAGATGCTGTGAGCTTTTTTACTGTCTGAGTTGTCCATGATTCAGACTCTGGATTCTCGAAAACAAAGGCATTGGCCCAAGTCCAATCTGTGATAGGATTAAAAACATATTATATTAGAGGTTACTGAAGGTTCCAATATGACAGGAACTTGTTTAAGAAGATTTCTACTCTCTGTTATCCTATTTCATATTAAAGTTAGATATTCCATAAGAAAATGCTGCAATTTATCAACTTTACAATAAGTGTTTCAATTAAACTAAATGCATAAATGTACAATAATATGGAGCTTAAGTCAGCAATGTAAGAACAGCCACAAAACACCCATTCAAGAGAGAAAAAAGTATGGCAATTATTGTCAAATATTTTGTCCTTATAATTTCACATTAACTAAAAAAGTTAGCATATCTATGAGATTGTACTAAGATTTAACTGAAATTAAATGGTTTATATTTAAATTCTTTCAGAGTAAACTGTCTGTGCTGGTTAGAAACTCTTGATATGAGAAGCCTCCTCAAATTTAGGATTTCTCAAGCATAAAAACTTTCGTCCACACAACTCTTGATAGCTTACCTCTACCAAGAAAGTGGAGAATAAGTCCTTGAGCCAGAAGCATTTGTCCAGTCCTCAAGGTACAGCCCCAGCCACAGTCTGTGGTTAAAACTGAACCCTTGATTTGGGGAAATTCTTCTCTGTAAGTCAACCATATCCTAGAAATAAAGTCTTTACGGAACTCTTCAATGTTTCTGGAAAACCTTTCTTCTGTCATGTCATCACAGGAACCATTTGGTGACTGGTCACTGGGTTCTGTAAGAGACATATCACGCGTACATGTTGTAAAAGAAGTAAAAACATGAACACATTATCCCCAGTTTATTAATATCGTACATCCTATTGTAAGAAAAGGTCATTTTGTACAGCTATAAATAGCATTTACAGATGCAGCCACTGGAAGAAAGATAAAACTAAAGGCTTTCAGTAAACAGCAAGGACATGTTCTCTTAGTAGAGTTCAAGGACCTTGTTAAAAGTTTCTATACTCTTCTCTTCAGAAGGTAAATCCAAACAAAAGCTCTGCTTTGAGTTGATTATAAAAGCAGTCTTAACCCTAAAATCCTTTCATGGGAAAGAGCTGTCAAAACAGAAACAGTCTTTTTCTCCAGCTCAGAGATCACCTTAAGGACTTGTGTATGTTTCTAACTTCTTTTGCAGTACTTTTTTATCCTTCAGGAGGTGAGCCCATATATCTGAACTGATCTAATACTCAAGTATTTTCAGAAGCTCCCGCAAAAGTAAAATCCAAGGTTTTGTTACATAAATATATGAGGAAAAAAAACCAATAGCCACTCGGATTTAAAATTAGGTACACATACCATCGCTCTTGAAATGGTAGCATTTTCCCAGCAAAAAGACAGGAGAATTTCTGCTAAAGTAAGTTTTGGTTTTCAGTACCCAGCCTACAAACAAAGACAAACATAGATTTTTTTTAAAAAAAGCTGCTCCATCTAGATTGGGTAAAAAAAAACTAATCAAGGAAATTAAAAATAGTAACTTTCCATTTTAATCTGAAACACATTCTAGCGTCTTTTAAAGATGGGAGCACAAACCAACTTAATCTTCTAAACAAGCATTTTTCTTTCATTCCTTAAATCAGAGTTTCTCTTTTTTTTAAAAAAATTAAGTTTTAAGAAGTTACAATTAACATTTCTTAAAATGCATTATATATCAAAGCAACATTACACAAAAATCCTTACAAGTATCTAATAAAATGCTCACTGTCAAAATAATAGCCACAGAATTAAAATTCAGCCCGTTTTTACATGCTATCATCGAAGTAGGGTGTTGACTGCATGAGTACAGGCACCATCGTGATTTTTTGACCCTGTGCCCATCTCAATTACCCAAAAGGTGGTTAAAGCACCAGGCTAGAAACTAGGTATTGTTTATTATTAGATAGGTCAAGGATATAGGAGAAGAATCAGGAGTTTGTAACAAACCACCCCTCCCTCCACAAGTCAACCCTCTAAGGCAGAGATGGCGAACCTTTTTTGCCTCGGGTGCCAAAAGCACACGTGTGTATGCTATTGCATGCATTCATATGTCCACCCCCATAATTTAATGCCTCTCTCGCAGTGACCCCTGTCAATGCACGCGTGACCACCACCACCCCTGCTGCCCCATGCATGCACACATGGCTTTCTTGGAGCCTGGGGAGGGAGAAAAAGCACGTTTTCCAAATTCCGGTGGGCCCGGTAAGTCTGTTTTTCACCTTCCCCAGGCTCCAAAGGCTTCCCTGAAGCCTGGGAGGGCGAAAAAACAGCCCAACACGCAAAGCAGAATTTTGGGGGCAGACTTCTGGGTTGCCCAATGGGCCACTTCTCTCTCTCTGGAGGCTTCAGGAAAGCCTCCGGGGG
Organism: Thamnophis sirtalis; assembly: GCF_051295495.1. Taxonomy (NCBI): domain Eukaryota; kingdom Metazoa; phylum Chordata; class Lepidosauria; order Squamata; family Natricidae; genus Thamnophis; species Thamnophis sirtalis. Next base: position 26,156,057 of record NW_028261387.1, read on the forward strand.
GTGAAAAACTGCCGAAAATCAAGGCCGAAAATCAGCTGGCCAGTGCACAGTGCTGGAGCTGACAGGGCAACTCCTTGCGCGCCCTCAGAAATGGCTTTACGTGCCACCTGTGGCACACATGCCATAGGTTCGCCATCATGGCTCTAAGGTGACAAATTGCTATTTTAGAGTCCGGCAAGAAGAATTGCTGCACAGCAGGTCGTAATCTTACCAGTTTGAGATTGTTCATCAAAATATCAAATACAGCCAATATATACATTGTAGCATTTGATGTTACAATGGTTAGTAAATAAAGATCCATGATATCCCCAATGCCCAAAGACAATCCCGATGGATCAATCCCTGGTTAGAAATGATGACTGGCAGGTGGTACACCTGAGCAGAAGAGCCCGCCCAGCTCAGAAGACCTTTCTCATGATTAGCATGACCGTACTTAGCAATGTTAAAGTCCCAGGATTCCATCCATCTATAACCAGAAACTTCAGAAACATTCGAAACCCACAGTAGTTGACACCTCTCCACGACTAAATCTGATTTGATGAACGAGGCCCTAGATGGTATAATAGGTTCACAACCCAGGAGCAGACGCTGTCCTGTCGCAAAAGTTGTTCTGAGTGACAGAAAACATGATTGTGATGCGCGCATCTTGCATCATGGGTAGTTTCACAGATTTGCAGTATGTGGCTCCAAGTTTCAGGAGCACCGCAGGCAATTCTGCAGCACATAATCGACCACCTGATGTCAGGTGCCATGCACATTCCTTGGCTTGATGGCGAGTAGACTGCCCCTCATTTGGATGCACCATAAATATAAGTGAGGGAACGCTCAGGAACATTCAGGGGCACAACAACCACTTGTGACTGGCTCTGTAAATGTCAGTGATGCTCAACTCTTGGTCGTCAATAGGACTGGGCAACAGCATTTCTCCACTCAGTCCACATTTTTGCTTTAGAGGTGTTGGCGAGAGTCACCTTACATGGATTTATTTGGCTCTCAAGGGAGCAGAATCCATCTTGTCACTAGACAACTCGAGTAGTGTGGTGGAACTTGATGCAATTTTCTCAAGCTGGGCCTACTGTAGAAGGAAGATAGAGGTGAAGAAACAGGGAACCCACCTAACTGTGTCCTTGACATTGGAACTGAGGTATCCCAAGTGAGTGTCCTTCAGTACTCGCAGCCAGTGTCTCACAGCGGAATGGACCAAACAGTCCAGCTTCTTTGACATGCTATGGTGTGCTTGATCAAGAAAAAAACCTCGTGAATACATTTTGGCACCAAATAAGATTGCAGCAGCCTAAATTGTTAGTGCAGCTTAAGGGATGCCTCAAAAATTTCTTGCAACATGGTATGTTGGATGTTGGTATGTTTGGGGATGATACATCCCTTCTAGTTAAACTGGAGGCCTAGGTATCACATCAAGTGAACGGGGGCCTAGGAGGCGATGGTGGTGCCGCAAAGTAGGAGGAGGTTGGTGTAATAGGGGCATTATATTTCCGCTCCCTGCCTTTGGTGATGATGAGGCCAAAGGACTTCTTTGCATTCAATCCGCTGAGCGGATACCTCTAGATACATAGTCAAACTTTTTCTGCAGTCTGGTGGATCTCTCCTGCCAGAAGAAGCAGGTCATTGGCCTAAGATAGAAAGTTGAACCCAATATAAGACAATGAAGCTCGAAAGATATCATTGATTACCATCATGAGTAGGAGCACCCAAACAGGAAGTCAAAATCCACAAATCCAGTGCCGAGTTGCAAAACAAGATCCATAAGTCACAATCCAGAGTCAGTCTGCAAAGCAGGGTATGCAAATCCAGAGGCTGAAAACAGGAGTCAAGGTTTCCAAAAGTCAGAGGAGTGCGTGCTAATACAAATTGTTCCTAATGAATGCACCCTCCCCCAGCCCTTGAGCCAATTGTTTCTTGTGAAGAGGGATGGAACAGCCTCCTTGTGAGCAGCCTTGCAGACCTCCTCTGAGATTCCCTTTGCTCCACTCTCAGCATCCGCTTATCTGGTGGGGGAGGCTGCAAGGATTTGGCATCACAGCTGCCTGTCTGCAGCCAAACCTTCCCTGCATTCATGAAGGCAGGCAACTCCCCATCTGATTAACCACTTTCTTGGACCCTCCAGAAGTTCTAGAGGATATGTGCAATCCCTGTTGGATGGTCCCAGTTCCGATTCTTCCTCTTCCTCTGAACCGGGATCTGATGGGGCCATGACAGTGATACAAAAGTGTGTCTGATGGCACATGGTGTTAAACGCCTTGGTGACATCCAAAAATAACATCGCACAAAGAACCTGGTTGATATGGATCCTCCAAAAACATAGAATGAAGCAAGATCATTGCCTTGAGACAGCTGTCCCTCTTTAAGAAAGCAGATGGGAAAAAGGAGAACTGAAGCTTGTCACAGCTTGTAATCAAGAATCTTGTGAAGAGCGCAAAGAAAGATGGAAGCCATCAAGGAGTTGATAATCTCCTGGAGTTAATGGGTTTTACGTTTTTGGCAGAAAAACCACCTGAGAGCAAGCCAAATGAGCAGGCAGACCACCAACTGCCAATATCAAGTTGAAATAAACTGCTAGTAAAGGCTGGTGTGTTGTCAGATCAGAAGCAGAAATACAGTTCAGGCTGGGTGTACTGGACTTCCTAGACTGCAAGGCCATTATGACTTCCAACAGACAAATAACTTCCAGGAGGGACCACAAAAATGCAGATGGTTGTGCTGATTGTATATCATTGATTGTTCTAGGCAACTCAAAAACTGCTGATCAATGTTTGTTCATCTCGGATGGTAGAAATGAAGGACTGCAACTATGCAATAATGTTCTTCCAGCTATCTGGAGAACATAGCAGCAGCATCTTTTCTTTGGAGCTTGTAGATGTGCTGGAGGATAGCATAATTTTCCCTACAGGCATCATCTTGATTTTTTTTTTACCCCTATCTACTCCTGCTTCAATTACAGTAAAGAAGTGACTAAGGCATCAGACTAGAAACTAGGAGACTGAATTCTATTCCTGCCTTAGGTATGAAAAACTGGGTGACTTTGGGCCATCAGCCTCTCTCAGCCCAACTCACCTCACATTGTTGTTGTGGGGAAAATAGAAGGAAGGAGCATAAGATATGTTTGCTGCCTTGAGTCCTTTACAAAAATAATAAAAGCAGGATAAAAAGAGATAAATAACATGCAACATGGGGGGGAACCACGGGGCAGGGGCACTTTAAAAAGCTAAAAAGAGAGAGAGAAGGAGAAAAAAGTGAATAGATTCACAAAGCCTGTTGGAGGAAAACCTTTTAAGTAAGCAACTAAACAAAAATAATCAACCCACACAAAAACGCCATTAACAAATACATCAAACAGTTGGAGTATCAAAGTTAGGTTTCATTGTTTTTATTTCGTTGTTACGATTCAATTTTTAAACAATGTAGTCAAACTAAAACATAGACAATTATACTGTCTGGTCTCATCTGTTCTTCAATACAAAGCTAATTCAAAGGCCAAATTTCATTACAACACCATTTATAGTTTGGCACACAATATTTATTTCAGGAGTAAATAGTCACCTTTTTCTAATAGTCCAATATATCAAAAGTTCTTTCTGAATCAAGATGTTCCACATTTCTAGTGCATAATTTACTATTTTACTAATACTTTTGTCTTGTAAATGCCTGCCAAGTTCCTGGTTCATTATAATAACATCTAGTAAAGAATTGCAAGATAGACACACCTATAACATGGCTAGCAAACTTCCTTGAAATTTATTGCATCTTTGGTATAGAAAACATGACAGTTATCCTTTAAAAACATTCTTGGATAACATTCTTGGATTAGTTATTTATTAAATTTGTATGTTGCCCATCTCACCATCAAGCAGCTTTTAATGTCCAATAAACCCAGAAATATATATATTGCTAAAGTCATTCATTATCCAAAGTAGGATTATTTTTATAATATTTTAAATTTATGCCACTAATAAATTGTTGGTTTAATCCAAATAAAGAAATTCTCTACTACCTTCAGTGCCTTTAGAATTTCAGAAACGAACTCCTAGCATTAATTTCAATGCGATACTAAACTGTAATTCCTTTTTCTTCTCTTATTGATGTGTTTCACTTGAACCAGCAATAATAACAAGAGTTAGCATATTTCAGTCATTTGAGTAAATATATTAATGGTCAGCAAGAGCTAGCCTGCATTATTTTGCTAGCTTAAAGTAAGGCTTAAAAATTCTTGGGGACATGGTGGCTCAGTGGCTAAGATGCTGAGCTTGTCAATCAGAAGGTCAGTAGTTCAGCAGTTTAAATCCCTAGTGCCGCATTACAGAGTGAGCTCCCGTTATCTGTCCCAGCTTCTGCCAACCTAGCAGTTCAAAAGCATGTAAAAATGCAAGTAGAAAAATGGGAACCAAATTTGGTGGGAAGCTTACTTGTCCCAGCTTCTGCCAACCTAGCAGTTCGAAAGCATGTAAAAATGCAAGTAGAAAAATGGGAACCACATTTGGTGGGAAGGTAACAACGTTCCATGCACCTTCCGCATTTAGTCATGCCAGCCACATGACCACAGAGACGTCTTAGGGCAGCGCTGGCTCTTCGGCTTTGAAACGGAAATGAGCACCACCCCCTAGAGTCAGGAACGACTAGCACATATATGCAAGGGGAACCTTTACCTTAAAAAGTCTATTACATTTCACTTACTATATTTCATATTATTCCATGCAGATATAAACTTTGATTTTATTTTCTCTACTTCATCTGTCCCACTGGCCTCCATATTCAGATTCATGAGGAATAGCCATCACTATCTCAAGGACCTTGATGACTTTGTTCCTGCAAAAGGAAAGGAGTAAGCACAGCCATTGTTACTCAGGACAGAACTCGATGCTTGTATTATTAGGTACTTACATCCTTTATGACCAGGAAGAGAAATAAAATCTCTAGAACATCCATTTGCATAGAGAAAAGCAATTGTAAGTTCTATGAATAAATAATAAAAAACATTTGATTCCAAATATACAACGGTAAAATTATCCTGCAAAGCTAAATAAAACATAATGTCCTCCAACTGCTTTCTACTTCACAATAAACTATCCGGCAAGCATGTATGTGAGGTTGTGCAACTGAGATCACCGAAAGGCTAATTGGAAGGCAGAGAAAAATATTTGAATTGCTGTACAAGGGACACCGTTTTATATTATGCCTATTCAGTTCGCAGCAAAACTCAAGGCTTATCAATATTAATGCTCTATTTTAAAAAGCTGGGTTCTTTCCCAATCCAAATTCCACAAAGCAGAAGAGGTTGAAATAGAAATAAAAAGAAGAACGTGCTTAAAGGAAGTAAGAAATACAAAGAGAAAGAGACAGAAACATAAATTTTGTTGGGCAAGACTAACCCAAAACAGCTATAAGAGGATGAATAAATAATAAAAAAACATTTGATTCCAAATATACAATGGTAAAATTACCCTGCAAAGTTAAATAAAACATAACAGCTTTAAGAGAATGAAAATTACCACACATCCAGATATGTTATTTAATGTATCAGGATTATCCTTTCTACTTTGCTAAATTATCTTTCACTCCAAATATTTATCCAACTGATATGACTTTTTCTAAAGACTGGTCCATTTGCTAAGGCACAGGAATTGCCTCTTTCTCAAACCATGCTGCATGAAAACTGAAGTACATCAGCACCTTTTAAAAAACACCGTATCACAAGTTGTGTTTACATAGCTGGGGAGGGGGGGGGGAATTGACTCAGATTCAGATTCCACAGCCAAGTGGTTTTGTTGTGCTAGTAGCAGACAAACACTTATCTCTCTGCTGAGGTTCTTTTATTGCCTTTCTCAGATCTGTGAAGGACATCTTGCTGGTCAGCAACCTGGTCAGCAACCTGGGAAACTTCCTGTTTATTTTCAGGAATGTCACGTAGCCTTAAGTGATCTTGTGTAGAAACTTTCCTTTTCCCTATCAATTTAAATATGGTTTCTGTTCCATTAACTTTATTGTAGAAAATGTTGCAAAATGAATACCTGATTTCACCATTCCTTAGATGGGTTCAAGCCTAATGTCTCCAGTTGTCCAAAACATGTCTGGAGAACTGTTAATAAGCCTTGATTAATATGCCAAACAAAACTCCTCAATTCTGGTATTTGCAGGAGCAGATTCCTCAGCTAAACTGTCCAATATTCAAACCTGGAATTGGAGAAAGTAATCTAAGATGACCTTTCATCATGTTTTACTTATTTGATTACTAGATTTTTATCCTGATTTGCTAATAAATGGGATTTGCCATTTATAAAATAACAATCCAATTAAAATTAGAAATAGAATAATTAACATGCTTTAATAGTACATAATGCAGTATTAAAATCAGGTGATCCAAACCATAATTCAAGTAATTCAAAGATTATGTTAAAAATAAAGGAAATGAATTCTGCAATTTTGGAATCAAACACAAAAAGGCCATTTCTAGCATGCCCCAGTAACCCATATCTTTAGAAAAATCTTATCTGCAAAATTGTATATCTAGACTTGTTCACAATGATCTAGATGGTCTATTAAGTAATCTGCCAAGCATTTAGGACTGTAAAAATTTAAAGTGAAAATCATGAGTTGATTCAAAGGGCATTGAAGACCTGTCCCCCCACCCCCGACATTGAGTCTAGTAGGGATACAACCCTCTGGATGAACCTATGTTTTGTATGCTGCTCCTTTGGATTTTTGAGTATTTTGTGGTTTTTACTGATTATTTTGTTATTAATGATATACAATGCCCTGAGTCATTTACTGAAGAGGGCAGCTATATACTGCAGATTAGATAACAGAAAGCATTTGTAACTCTTTAATTTAAACAAACAGTTTACTCATTGTGATTAGTTCTTATATACTCTTTAAGTATAATTTGCTTTATGTCTCACAGAATTCTGCAACCAACAATTTTAGACTTGGCTATTAAGAGCAACAAAAATTCCATATAAGCAAACTGATGGTAAAAATCCAGTGATTTAAAAAAACTAGCTAATGTGTGTTACCCGCATTGCTTTATTCAGGAACTTATCAACTGATAATGCCTTCCAATTTTCCACTTAAAGCAATATGCATTATGTATGTGATCTGTAATATACAAGCAATAGTTTGGGAGTTAAGCAGTTCCTAAATAAGGTTGATCTATATGGAAACTCAACAGAAGTGCGTTTGAAAGTGACTCTGTATTTTGACACCAGATGTAATTAATTCAATTTGATTTTGATGGAGGGCTGCATCCTTTTTATTAAAAAAAATTAAGATGGGCATCTTCAAAAAGTAGAAAGAGCACTTAGTATAAAAGAAGACAAGACTTGAATTATAACTTATTAGCCTATAATCTTATATACGTTTCCTTGGAAATTAAGTACTGTTGGATTCAGTAAAGTTATCTTGGAAAAAACAAGCATACAGTGTTTATCATTACCTTAATCACTGCAGTGCATCTGTTTATCTTAAGAGTAGCCATTACCAATGCTCTGAAGTTTCATAATTAATTTTAACATTCTCATAATAAGCACATTTTGTCCAATGAATATAATAATCATCACATTTAAGACAATATATGAATGTAGAGTGTAATACAGAAAACAATTTGAAATGTTCATTCACTTTTGGGTTCAAATAATGGAAGGATTTAAGGGAAATATATAGTAAGGACTGAATCTGGACTTGTCCGACCTGTTTCGTTTTCTTTCAAAATGCTGCAATGAAAGTCAATAGAGCAAGGACAAACACATCTAATACATAATCAACAGGAATTAATGTTGAAAAACCCAACCAATCTTATATTCATTGCCCTCTGTGATTCTTTGTTTTGTTCCTATTAATATAAGTTCTTGTTAATTCACTGTGAAGGTCCAAAGAAGATGTAAATTGCAAACTATTATAAATATGTCTTGTTGGCTCCACTTTTCCAAAACATTGAAGGAAGGTTTATGGGGATATTTTTACACATTCAAACATACACACGTTGAGCTTTTACAACTAAACTGTTCTGTGTAAATCCATTTATCAGAGAAGAAAGAAGACAGTACAAGGCATATATAGATCCAAAAATTGGGAGGGTTATCCAATGCCAGGATTTAAAAAAACCAAAGTAATCTCCTATTTCAATTTCAATTGAATTCAATTTCAATCGAATTTAATTCATACACACAAACACCTCCAAGTTAAACCCACGCCACTTCTGTCCATATTTATAGAATGCTGTCAAAAAGATTTTAGAAGATGAAGGATTCATGGGAACCATTGCATTAAAACAGCACTTTCTTTTTGCTGTTGCTTTGATTTCTTTGAGGGCTAGATGTTCATGCCTAAAGGCAATAAATTCATAGCATTTAACAGAATATGAAGGGGAAAAAAACTACTGTACCCTACTAGAGTCTTGCCAAACAATCATTCTAAATGAGATTGAGACACTTCCCATTTTCAAAACGCATTTCAAAACAAACCCACACCAAATGGATTTTTCCCCACTTTCAGATTGAAATTCATTCATGGAATTGTTGCTCTGTAATTTCCAAACCCTATCATCTTTTGCAGAAAAATCAGAGTAATCTCCTATTTCAATTCCAACTGAATTCAATTTCAATTGAATTTAATTCATACACACAAACACCTCCGAGTTCAGCCCGTTCACACACGCACTCCTTCGCCTTTGCTCCATTGCTACACGTTGTCCCCAACCAAGTCTCCAGATGATCAAAACTTCTATTTCTAACCCCTTTATAGAATAAAAGCGGGTGGTTTTTTTTACTATTTTAAACGACTCTCGGCACCCTTTTTAAAAAGCCAATCTTTCAGACCTTTCCTGATTAAGGAAAACTTTCCCCCTGCTTTTTTTCCCCTGCAGAAATTTCAGAGATCCACTCTCTCCCGCGCTCCATCCGATCTCAGATTAGTATTATTATTCACCCTTTGCAAAAGAGTCTTCCACGCACCGGTGCCTCGCTCGGGGTTCGGAATCGATTGTTTCCTCTCCAAAGAGAACTCAGAAGAATCAAGGGGTTCGAATCCCGCCCCGGTCTCCTTCATCCAGGACACCAGAGCTAGATTAAAGCGAAAAAGATACCACCCGCCCACCAAAAGGGGGAAAAAAATCTTGTTTCGACTTACCAACGATTCTTTTGACCCACTCCAGTTCCCGTCACTTTTCTCACCAGAGGCGTCGCTTCCGGAAGGGGAAACGAAATTTGCATGCCCAAATAGTACAGTACAGTACACTGTTACCATCATCTGGGGGAATCCGACATTGCGGCCGTCTCATTTGATACCGAGGCAAGGACTGCATGTCCCAGAAAGCATTGCTCTTTAGGCGGAAGTGGATCCTCGGGGAAGAACTGCTGTTTGGGAAATGTAGGCTTCCAGTTTAGAAAGGTTGTCCTGTTGGAAATTCGAAGAAATGGCAGTTGAGAAATCTAATTTTTCATAGTTTAGGCAACCCGCTGGGTTTTACGGATTAGGGGTTTCTAGTCAATTATGCATTGCTATCAATTAAACAAATTCTAACCTTCTCTTTTAATAGGTTGAAGATGAGCATTTTCATGATAAATCAAAGAACATTTCTATGCAGCATTAGTTTGTATAATTAGTTACAATATAAGTATGGATGATTTAGTTGAACAGATATACACACTTGGCTAGAAATTATGTTCTTGATCTTACAATTAAACTTAATAAAGCATGCAAAAAACCTGCAGTAGTAGTTTATAACTTATCAGTAGCACGATTTAGCGGACAATATACAATACCTTAAACACAGGTGAGTGTGGTTTCTCTGCATTGACTTAAATAATCTTGAATATAAACTTTTCAGAGTAATACATTTAGCACATTTTTAATAGTTGCCAGTACATGGCTCTGTTAATGTAATGTCTGTATAATTTACTTATGGCTGTATTTCTTTCTTGCCATAATGTATTATTTACCTTTTACCTTTTTCTGTACAAAATTCAAGGTGACATATGCAGTACTTCTTTCTCCTATTTTTTGTCACAACAATTATCCTATGAGGTACTTTCTAAAGTAAAAGTAATGTCAGCTTCATCTGCATTATTTGAAAACCATGGCCCAGATATAGTGCACATAACCTATAATGTACATAGTTATTGTTACTACCAGCCTATTTACATGCATATAAATGCCCTAATGTAGTCCCATGATATAAGCCACGTCTATTTTTACTGTTGTCCAAATTGTCATTCTGTTATTTCTCTTAATGTATCTATTAATTTTGTGTTACTGTCTCTGCATTCCATTTTGTATTGTGAGCTGTCCAAGGTTGTTTTGGAGTCGAGTGCAGTCAAAATCAAATTAAATAAATAAAGAAATGATGAACTGAGCTTTACATCCACTATTTATCTTGTATTAGTTGCACATTAAATAAATATTGTTAATCTGCTCTAAACTAAAAAATTCATATGCACACAGAGCCAGTATATCAACCAAATTCTAATAGGAATTCTTTGATTTTGATTTATCATGTTACCATTAAATGGCTTATTGGTGAACTTAATCAGAACATAATGCATACTGATTTCATGTTTGAGTTTATGTAAATAATTGTATAAAATCATAAGGGATCACTTAGTTTAGTTTAGTTTATCACTTTGCACCATACAATAACCAAAAATAAAGTATCCTCAGCTGGTTCAATACAGCCAGTGAAGGGGATGCATTATTCTTTTGTTAGATTTTTTTCATATCATTTGACTAAATATGATGTCCTATAATTTACATTCATTGTTTTTTGTTCTGTAAATATGGGCAACAGACTTGTGATTGTCTGTTCAGGTATTTGAAGAGTGGCATTGTGTATCTTCTCTTTTTAGACTAGCCATGCCTAATTCTATGAATATCTTTTATAGCATTACATTTAGTTCCTAGTTACTGGTCATCATTTATCTTCTCTAAATCTGATATAATTTGTCTAAATTATTAAAGTATGTCCTTGAAACTGAACATATAATATTCAATATGGAGTCTAACAGTGGTGGGTTGCAAATATTTTTACTACCAGTTCAGGTGCGCTTGCTCGCTCGCTTGCTTGCTCGCACATGTGTACAATATTTCTGCGTAGAAGCATCAGGGTGGGTGGGCGGGGCATCCCGCCACCGCTACTACCAATTTGGCCGAACCGAGAGTAACCTATCACTGGAGTCTACTATCCATCACACAATGAAATGGAATTATGTCCTGTAATGTGAAAAACATACCTCTATTAATAAACCTAAATACTACTCTTAGCAAAGCTAGTATCCCTCATTCCATTTTGTGTCTATTCATTTGATTTCTGCATTCCAAATAAATGGCTTTGGATTTGTTCCTCTTAAATGTAATATATTCTTTTCATCCCATTCTACCACCTCAAAAAGTCTTTTGAAGTTTTTATTCTTGCCTCTCAAATATTACAAATTCATTTTTGTGACCTTTGCATATTGCCTATGTATTTCTTCTATATCTTCATCCAAGTCATCATTTTCAAGGAAAAGAAAAGTGGGGCAGCATTCAAGCCCAGCACTGAAACTAGTTTGCACTCCACTTGATACCACTCTCTGGTTTAACGTTCTTTGATTATAATGGTCAAGCCAATTTGTTTCAGTTCTCTAGGCAACCTACTTCAGAGTCATATATTTCCCAACCTATTTACTACATTAAAGAGATACCAAACACTGAAGAACATTGTGCTATATATTCTTAATTCCTTACAGCAAGTCATTTCATTTTTCATAGTAGGCAAGATTTTTATTTCTGACACACCAAAAGTACTTAACGTGCCTCCAATATTTTCATGTAGCTACTGTTGTGAAGAATTCAGTCTTATTTTGAGAACTGAAGTTTCTTGGATGAGAAACGAAACATTTTCAAGGGGAAAAAAACGAAGTCCTTTTGAACAATACCTTTGAGACACACTTATTTTGAAGAATGAAATGCCTGAGTTTTTAAATTCAGCGCATTTTACTCGGTTGCCATTTATTCTGAGCTAAGAATTACATTTTTAATGTGTCCTATAATGCCTCCATGCCAATTATGCATAGCCTAGTAATTTGTTTAAATAGCTTTGTTACAGCCATCTACCAAAAGGCACCTTAGGGAGACATCCAATCACACATATATTTAAAATGCAGTAATAACAGTAGCATGACCAGAAGAAAAACACTCCAGAGCTATAACAGAACAAGGAAATTTATCCACCAGAAGAAGATCTACATCTCATGCACTTACTGTATAAATTAATATTAGCATTGACATACACTGCATGCATAAGTGCTGTGTATATAAGATGCATCTGATTGAGTCAACAATTTAGATGTTGAAATAAGTATTTTTCCTACTGATGTGCAGTTACAAAATATTTTCATGGGTCAGGCAAATAAATATTTGCATATTATTTCCCAACCAGTCACAACCTAAATTTCCTCTTTCTGAAATATAGTCTACTACAGCTGCTTTCATATGTATTTTATTGGAAAGTCTATCAGGGCTTGCTGTATCTAATAAAAATTTGCATGCTTTCACCTCCACGCATGACCACATACCCCCCACCCCCTTGGTATTATGTCATGTGATACCGGTAGTAACGTTGTCTCAAGGGAAGTACACAAATGTTGATCATTAGCTGCAAGCCATTTCCTCAATCTCTGGACAATGACAGATGAAAGGTGTTAATACTAATAACTGTAGTCATAGGAAATGAATGGCTAGGAGTCGATTGTTCAGAAACTTCCTGTACATGAGGTAAAATAGCTCAGAGTAACCATCTGTTATCTTCTGCACAAAATAGTTATACTGTACACAAGAGCCATAGTGGCATAGTGATTAGAACACAGTATTGCAGGTTACCTCTGCCAGCTGCCACAGTTTGATTTTGACCAGCTCAATGTTGGCTCGGCCTTCTATCCTTCCGAGGTCAGTAAAATGAGGACTCAGATTGTTGGGGCAATATGCTAACTCTGTAAATTGGTTAGAAAGGGATGTAAAGCACTATCAAGCGGTATATAAAGCTAAGTGGTATTGCTATGGCTGTACACATAGTTAAGCACAATTCTTTTTAACTAACCTTCCCTTCATATAAACCAGTTACCCATCCTATACTACAAGATTGTTAGATTGAACAGCCCTGGCATAATCAACAAATTATTATTTATTAGAAATATGTTGATTCATATAGCAGAAGAAATCTCCCATCAGGACATGTGAATTTTGGCAGAAGACTGACCTTTGATTCCACATCTACACTCTCACAAGTCTTTCCTTGTGTTAATCGGCTTAGCGTTCCTTGGAACATGTCCAGGTTCTCTTTATATCATAAATCTTTTGTAAGTTTCAGGAAATTTAATTTACAAACAACACAGTGTTCTATTAGAGACTTCATTGTTGCTGTTATTTCCTTCTTGACAGCTTATAGTCTTATTATCAGCTCTATTTTCAGCTTCCCATCCCATTTATCCTGCACACAGTTCTTTTGTTTGCAATGTTGTGACATCACCATTGCCCATACTTCTGCCTGCTGTAAATTTTCCCACTTATGTCCCATAATGCTTACACGCCATTAAATTAGAATCGGTGAATATGGACATTATGGTAATAGCAATCAGTGGCTCTGATACAAAACTAGCAATACAAATACAAGTATATATTATGCAGATGATTCATTCCATTATTTCAATATTACTCATAGTCTTTGGCCAAAATGCAACTCGCATATCCTTGAACTATCTGCAGCAGTGAGTTTTATTATGACTATACTCAGGTCTGTTGGATATATCTTTGGCTATTTTATCATGTACACAGCAAAATAATTGGTGCATTGTCACACACAAACCTCAAATATCCACTTCTTATTCATTCCCAAAGTCAAAGGATTCTCCCTTGTTTCACTTCAGGACCAATCCATTGCTCTTATGATCATCAACATAGTTTGGGGAGCCTGCCTATCATATTGGTCCAGTTCCCACTTCATATACTCAAATGCGTATATTTAGTTACTATTTATTTACTTTTTATGCCTGCCATTCCCCTACAAGGTGACTCTGGGTGGCTTTATGAATCATAAAACAAGTTTTTAAAAAGTAAATAAATAAATAAAATATGAAAACATTAAAACTGCACATATTAAAACATTAATAAAATATTTATTAAAAATGGTACTAAGCTAACGCCTGGAGCCAAAACTCTATTCACGTTATAGCTAAACAGAATCTGTCTGAGTAAGTCTGAGTAAGCTTACAAAAAATCATTTGAACCATTCATTTGAAGGTGAATGCAATGCAACTAAAAGAGAAACCTAGATTAATTTAGGCCTACACAGGGGTTTGGACTAGAAGACCTCCAAGGCCCCTTCCAACTCTGTTATTCTGTTCTGTTCTGTTCTATTAACATGACATACAAGAATTCTGTGATAAATTTAATAAGTCTATACATGTGTAGGGATTTGTTTTTACAGTGAAGAGAGAATACAATCTCATGCAAAGGAACCTGAAAGCAAGACAGCATAATTAACAAGGGATAGCACTGAGATTCTGCAATCTATATAACATAGAACTAGTGTTCATATGAATATTTTATTTCAGAAGGAGAGGCAGAGACTGCATTGTATCTTTTCAGACTTGATCAGTTTTTCCTTCAGTTGGTTTGGTTAATGTTCCGTGCATTGAGAAAATTTGAGTCAGACTTCAATAGTTGGTTTGCCTTACAAGGCCATGCATACTGTTAGCTATTTCCTATCTGTTCTGATTTAAGGTCACTGGCACTAGTAGAGTTGCTTATAACACAGCTGTATGGGTCATAGAAAAAGCATTCCTTTCCGCAGTGTGTAAAATAATTAAATAAAACTATGCAAAAAAGTGTCTTATAACTTTCTTCGATAAAATCATAAAAATCAATTACTGTTTGAACTAGAATAAACCATACTGAACACTATATATAATACTATATATATAAACCATACTGAACACTATATAACCACACTGAACAGAATTTTGCTTTTTCCTTATCTCTCTTTCTGGTTAATTTTTTTTTATTTGATTTTCTAGGGGTTTTTTTTTGGAAAGTTAAAAATGTTTTGAAAAAAAGACTCTTTCCTTAATTAACTTCTTGAAAGTTACTAAAGTGAAAGTACTCTGCATTGATTTTATAGACAAAATGTAGTGAATCTGTAATGTGTAACTTTGCAGAAATAAGTGGTATAATTGTATAATACCTTGCAAACTTTTATTACTGAAGACGCTTGTGGGTGGCTAATTTATAGGTTTACAGTTAGACCTTATGCAAAAAAAAATAACATTGGGGCTCTAAATGAGTCAGAATTTATCCTATTAAATAATAACAAAGAATAGTAAGGTGGTGGTACATTTTGATTATATACCAGTACTTCATATAATATATACTACATACTTTACTTTGTGTTTTCATTTTTATTAAGTTTATCACGATATACAATACAAAAGAAAATAAAAAGAAGGAAAAGGTGGAGGAAAAAGGGAAGAGAAAGAAGTATAGGGTAAAGGGGAAGAAAGAAAGAAAAGCATTGACCTGATTCTTTTTAGTGCAGTAGAATAAGAAAATAACATTATAGACTCAACCTTTTACTTTTACATGCTACTATATACTACTATATACCGTACTAGCAATTTCTATAACAGTTCTTCAATTTTTCCAACTGATCATCCATTGTGAGAATGAAGGTATCCTTCCATATTTGTGCAAAAAGCATTTTTGCTGCTGTGAACATATATAATAATGTTTCAATTATTTTTCAAGTTCTTTTTCCATTAAACCTAAAAATAATCTGGTTTTATTTTTTATATTCACTTTGAGAATCTTCTGCTTTAAAATATGAAACTTATCCAAGGTTTTTGTTCTTGTTGAACTTGATTGCTTTGAAGGGTCTTCTCCACAATGGAAAGGTCTGCACATTGTTCTACTGGTGTTGGAATTTCGTCTCTTTTGAAAAAAGCTTAGACACAACTACCTTCCCCCCCCCCCTTTTAATTTGGATGTTCCCTCATGTTTTGCTGATGGCGTCTCTTTTATACTAATTTGACATTTGGCAAATTGTAGTATTTCTTATAGTTTTCAAAGGAGCTCTTACTGGCCATAATCTTGCTAGAGACTCTGTGTTGTCCCGCTCTCTCACACATGCATACAAATAAACACACACCACAGGGAGTCTTTATTAAGGCTTCCAAGTCTGAATTAATATTGCCCAGCAATTCCATTTGCAAGTCCAAGGCAAGTCCACAAGGCAAATCCAGAGTTCAAGAGGCATGATCTGAAGGCAAGAATCACAATGGCTGAAGAACAAGCAAGGAAACACATATGTTGTTCCCAGCATCGTTTCACCCCCCTTGCTGAGCTAAATAACTGCTTCCTGGTACAGCCCATTAAGAGGGATGAGAGTGCCACTTCCGCAGGTAGCCTGGATGACCTTCATTGTGCCTGTCTCCTTTCAGCTCTATGTGCTCTCGGACTGGGATGAGGAAACAGTTCTTCAGCTCCACTGACCAGGTTCAGCTGTGTGCTCTCTCCACCCAAAGCCCCTAGGCTTCCCAGCTGCAGCTGTGCCTCTCCAGTCTCTAGCTCAGCCGGTTGCTCCCCTGTGCTGGGCACCTCCATTCCTGGCTCATAGGCCTCAGCTGCTCCTGACCTGCCAGGGACCAGCTCATCCTCCTCCAAACTAGAGAGGGAGAGGTATATGGGGAAGTGTCCAGAGGAATCATCACAATCATCCTTTCCTGCAATGGCCAGAAAACATTCATAGAGCTTTTTAGTTTTATTCATTTTAAAAAAATCATGCTCATAGGAATTTTATTTATTTGTTTATTAAATCAGGATGCTGAGAGTTTGATCCTAGGTAGAGGCAGTTATTTCTCTCTCTGGGCACACTGAGAATATATATGCTGAACAAAACTCCACATTGGCAACAAGAAGGACATTCAACCATTAAAACTCTCTGCTAGGTCCATTCAGTTGCCCAAACTCCAACCTGCAAGGGATTATGGGATCATTATCAGGAGAAGATGATGATTTGTTTATTACATTTATTTGCCACCTATCTCACCATGAGACTATTATGGCTCTGATCCTCCATCCACACAGTAATGCCTGCTCCATCTTTTCTTTCGGAAATGCCAAGAGTGATTGCCAGCATTCTGAAGAAGCTGGAGAGGGGTAGGGAGCTCCAGCCCTTTAAAGCAGCTGGGAGGCAAAGGCTTGTATTGCTGGCTTAGCCTTAACATAGACTCACTTTGTGCCAAGATTCTGTGCTTGAATAAAGGTGTTGACAATCTGTGGAATGTGTGGTATCCTACTTCATTGGCTCGGAGCTCGAAATGTTCTATTCCTGAGCCAGGTGATCAATCATCTGGACTGCTACTTCCATCTTTATCCCACCCAATGGGCCATAGTTTGGCGGTGACAGCAGCGTTGGAGGGAGAGGCTGCCGACTGGGTGGTGGACCTCTACACTGAGCATGCCCAAGAGTTTGGGGATGTCCTCCTGTTCCTAGAGGCACTGCGGGGCCACTTCAAGGATGTGACCCAAACTCAGTTGGTCGAAAGGGAGATCCTGGCACTAAAAAAGAGGGGCAGATTGGTGGCAGATTATGTGCAAGAGTTTTGCCGCATTACCAGTAAGTTGCGGCCATGGCTGGAATGGCTCCTGATCCACCATTTAAAGGCAGCTCTGGACCATACGTTACACCAGGCCTGTGCCTACCGAGGCTTCCTCCACCAGCTCAATGAGCGGTAACAGGTGGCTAGTGAGATGGATGCTGAATTGTGGGAGTGCCTCCCCAAGGCGAGGTGGGTCCCAGGTTGTGGAGACTCCCTGAGTGACAACTGATTATCAACCAGATAGATCCTCCTCCATGTTGGTCCCACTGGAGACACTTGTGAGGCCAACTATCCATTGTTTCTGATGTGGCCAACTGGGTCACCATGTAACCAAGTGCCTGGCCCCTAGCTTGCAATTGAAAGTTGGGTCTCCTGGGACAGGGAAGCCTAGGAAGTCATCCAGGAAATCCCCCAAGAAATCCAGGGTGGCGCACAGATGGTGGAGGTCCCAGCATCACTGGCAGATGAAGGGAGAGCAACAGCGGAAAGGGAATACCACCTGACCCCTTATGACAGTGAGGACGAGGGGGGAAGGAGATCCAACGGTGAGTGAGTCCTCCATCAGAGTGAGACTGCAAAGAATATAATTCCTTCCATTTCCTACTATTCACTTAGAACTGAAGTTCAGTTGGCGCTGGGACTTCGGTCAGGTCAGACGGACTTGTTGACTCTCTGGCTTCGCTTGATGGAAGCTCATGGAAACTTTCCCGGGGTGTGGCTGTAGTTCTGGCTGCTAGTTGTGACACTTGGTGTGATGTGTTGGACAAGGAGGAATTGGCCTACCAGGTTTGGCAATCTTCTGACCCCATCCTGGATAGGGTTCCACCACAAAACCGCGCTCGACTAAACCGCGCCTGACTAAACCGCGTCGCTGACGTCATCAACAGGGCGACAACAGCGCGGAGACAGAAGCACGCTGTAAACCCTAAACCTAAAATTAACCCCTAAACCTAAACCTAACCCTAATCCTAGCCCTTAACCTAACCCTAAACCTAACCCTAAAGCTAACCCTAAAGCTAACCCTTAACCTAACCCTAAACCTAACCCTAAACCTAACCCTTTCCTTAAGTTGAATCGGCTTGCTTTCAAAGCGCTATTTAAAGCACCCTTCTTTCTCCGTGCTGGCTGTTGTCGCCCTGTTGATGATGTCAGCAACGCGGTTTAATCGGGCGTGGTTTAGTCGAGCGCGGTTTTGACGGGTCACGCCTGGATAGAGCTTCTTTTGCAGATCACACAATTCCCTCTGCCTGACCATGGATTGGATGGAATGGGGTGACCAGGGCATGTCTGATTCCCTGCTCTGCTAAATAGGTCACAAATTGGATGGCTGAAAATTGGGGTCCATTGTCTGAGACCAGAACATCGGGCAAGCCGTGTGTGGAGAAAAGTCTTCGTAGCACCTTGATGACTGCCTCTGCCGTGGTAGTGGTCATTAAGACTACCTCTAACCACTTTGAATAGGCATCCACAACCACAAGGAAAGTTTGCCGGTGCACGGCCCTGCAAAGTCAATGTGCACCCTTTCCCATTTGTGTGCGGGTGCCTCTGGGGGAGCTGGTCGAGATTCCTGGTATGGTGTGCAGGTTGCTACCCACTCTGCGATCTCCCCATCCATGTTAGGCCACCACACATAACTCCTTGCCAAAGTTTTCATCGGGACAATCCCCGGATGCCCTACATGCAAGGCCTCTAAACTGCAATTCGCAGTTTGGGTGGAACAATTACCCGGTCCCCCCACTTGGGCCTCAATATAGTAAATGCTGTATAATGGGCACCGGGTAAGCGCTCTGTTGGAGATCCTTATTTAGGGTGCAGAAAGACCCATCAGGTTTGACAGAGGTCACAATAGGGGTTTCCCAACGTGCATGGTCGACCGGCTCCAGAATCCCCTGGCCAATTAGTTTGTCCAATTCTTGGTTAATTTTAGGTCAGAGGGCAAAAGGCACCCTCCAGGGCTTTAACCAAATGGGGGCGATGTTGGGGTCAAGGTTAAATGCTATAGGAGTCCCCACATACTTGCCAAGGTATGTGAAGATGTCCTCGAACTCCCGCAGTTCTTCAGTGCTGTCATCTTGGATAGCATTGATGCCAGTTACCCCCATGCCCAGGGATTCGAACCAGTCCAAGCTGAGCTGGTGAGGAAGGGAGCTACTGACTACTGTCAATGGGAGTAGTTCATCAAAGTTCTTGAATTGGATACGGAATGTGCCCCTACCGAGGACGGTAATGCGATTCCCCTGATAGTTGCTGAGCCCCAATTCTTGGTGCTTCAGCTTGTGTTTCTTTATACTTGAGATGGCCTTTTTGAGAGTGGTTCAGGATACGATGGTCAGGGATGATCCAGTATCGATCTCCATACTGCACAGCGACCCATTGATGTGTATGGTGACTCACAGCTTCTTGTTCCTTGGTGTGCTGGCTTGCCAGATTTTTGTTTGGAACGTGTCGGTGGATTCTGCTCTCTCCTGCTTCCCCCAGGGCTTCCAAAACTCTCATCTGGGTGGTCTTGGTTTTCTTGGCTGGCTGGGAGAGCTTTTTGGTTGTTGAGTGAATGGGAACTCTCATCTGCAGACTCGGGCAAGATGTCTTCTGCGGTCACAACAATGACAGATTGTGTCTCTGAAATGGCAAGCAGATCTCTGATGGGTTTCCCTGCAGCTGGTACAAGGCAGGAAATGACTTTCAAAATCACACGCCATTTTTTTCTTCTCAAATCGTATGTGGCAGACCTCGTCCTCGCTGTCAGACGAGAGTTCTCGGTCAATGTTCTCGTGATGGACTTCTGCAGCTCTGTGCGTGCTTTCGGTACTGCTGTGTTTCTGTAGCATCTTGTGGATTCTGTTGAGGATTCTGTAGCTCTTGCTTCATCTAAAGTGATTTGCAGGGTGTGGTTTGTTTTGGCTAATAGCCTCTGCTGCAGGTTAATGTCTCTTACCCCACAAATTATGTCAAGCAGCAGTTCATCTAGGTCACGAAATTCACAATATGCTGCAGCTTTATGGAGCACGGCAACATATTGATTGATGCTCTCTCCTTCTCTCTGGTTGCAGAGATTGAATTTGTGCTGCCACACGAATTTTGAAGGCTTCGACCATTGTGCATTTTAAGTGTATTTTGTAATGCTGACCAAGTCATTACAGCATTGTAATATCTGGACCAGTGTTGGTTTGAAGACCTCTGGCCCACAGTAGCTCAGAAACATAGCTCTTTTCCGGTTGTCCGAGAGCCCGAGAAGTTCGTTGGCTTCCATGAAGTACTCGAACCTCATCATATAGGAATCCCAGTGCTCAGTAGCTGGGTCAAAAGGAGCTGGAGGGGCGTGCGTCGTCATTTTGTTCAGTTGAGGCAATTTTGAAATTTCCGCTCAAAATGGCCGCTTGATGCCCACGATCGGTGGATTGTCCTGCTGGATTGTATTGTCAGCTCTTTCTGCCCAGTTGTCTTCCGATACCACCTTCGTCGCCAGTGTTAGATTGGGTGAATGGATGAGACAGACTCAGGCTTCAGTGACAAGCAACAGTTCTTTATTAGACAACTATTTACAAATCCAGCACTGGTCCATTTGACACCTAGCTCTTTTATAGG
This sequence comes from Thamnophis sirtalis, assembly GCF_051295495.1. NCBI lineage: Eukaryota > Metazoa > Chordata > Lepidosauria > Squamata > Natricidae > Thamnophis > Thamnophis sirtalis. Next base: position 26,177,275 of record NW_028261387.1, read on the forward strand.
GAGCTGTCAAACGGCTCGGCCAATCAGCTTGGAGTATTTTCCCACTGGATTGGGATTGGAGGACCTTGGTGGAGCCTACCATTTGATGTCAGTATGTAACAAAGTATGGTTTTGCCTCATAAAACAGTGCTGCATTAGTGATGACCTATTCTGCTCAGCAAATTAGAAATCAGGTTTCTTAAGAATTCTTGGAATAATGGGGAGAGCAATATGCTTTTCTTTATACCTTTTTAATCTTGTGCAAATGAGTTTACCTTAGTTTTAGTGGGACAATTTGGGGAAACAAATGTTGAAGACCACCTACTTAGGCCTGTCAGCAAGAGAGGTCAATATATCCAGATACTTTCGGGTCTGTTGTGTTATGGTAATATTAAGAGGTTTCACACTAGGGCCTCATACCGGGACTGTGGTATTCACATCTTGTCTATGATGGTTTATGACTGTAATAAAGATTTGATTTGATCTGATTCACCTTATATGATTGAATCTTGCTTGTGGTCGATCTGGGATGAAGAAACAATACCTGACATTTGCCTAGATTCTAGCATTCTTGAAGATGAATTAAAAACTGAATATTCTAAGCCTTGGTGTGATTCGATTAGCCTCCCTTTGAGAAAGATGGAGAGTTTAGAAGTATAAAATTTAAATAATTTGACTAGTCAAGTAGAACATGATGTAAGTCTGTCCACTTTAAAAAGGGAATGCCATTTACTTGGTGTCAGTGGGAAAAATGAATGGATTTAGATTAAAACACAGAACTAGAAAGTCTTTTTTTTAAAAAAACAAACAAAACAGAAGGAGCTAAATTAATTAATAGTGGTTATTCTGAATATTTCCCACATTACTAATAATAGCTTCCTTTTAGGAAAACAATTGTTTGCAGGGTGTTTGTTAAGCTTGGTTTTATGATTATATTGCACATAATTAATTTTGTAATTATTTGTTTCTGACTACACCAAAAGGGACTACTTATGTATTCTTATTTAATTATGAATTTACAATAGAGGAGTTATATAGCAACTTAGATATAAAGACAGATTACAATTCTGGCTTGTAGTCTTACATACATTTACTTCAGATCTATAGCTCTTAAATCATTCATGCATTACATGTTAGTCCTTTGAGATAGTCCATGTAAAAAGCACAAGAGAAATGTTAGCTCTATCTTTATTTCAAGTTTGCATTAATAGAATATTTCAAGATTGACTGTGTTTCCTCTCTTCTTTCCTTTTACTTCCTGGAAAAATAGAGAGGTTTCCTCTGAAATGTTTGCCACACCTTCCCTGCCTGATTAGCCTAACTAAATATAATAAAAACAGAAATACGTTCCCTTGTCAATGTTCTTGACTATTTGATCATGTTGTACAGTGAGATGTAGACTGTCTTCCAACAGAGTTAGCATAGGAAAACAAGCTTTTAAATATAACATTTGTTTTACTTTAAAACTATTTTATTGTGGTCTCTTTTAGCCTTTATTTTTAATTTGGATGCAATGATTGGCATAAAATTGTGACAGGCCCAAGAGAGGCCATAACTTGCCTCAACTGCTTGAGCAATGCTATCTATTTGTGCATGAGGACAGATAAGAGAAATGAAAGCTATTTTTGATTACAATAACGGGAGGGCTACTATCTTGCCCAAGCAGAAAAATATCTTGGAGTTTTGGCCTTCCTCATAGCTATAATTTGAAGTGTCTGTAATTATACTTCTTCATGTGTAGGTGCATCATTTGCTATGATACACTTACTTGAAGTTAAGGTAGCTATAGTGAAACTCTGAAGTGAGTTGCATGGTTCATTCAACATGCTAGTTTGTGCTTCATGTTCAGGATGAACAGAGAAAGTGTAATTAGATTTTGTACTAAACATCTGTGTTTTTTTCAAACATACTCAACAGTTTAAGATAGAACTTAATATTAGAACAAAGATTAACATATAAAGTTTGATCTCCTATCGTCACTTTTGGATCTGAATCCATATGGTTATTGATAGTCTTTATGCCAATTACTGTGTGTTTAAAATTCACTTTTTTGTAGTTGCATCAGTATTTGGAATCCCATCAAGATCACCAAGAGTAGAATTCTACTTAAGGAAGCGTATATATAACCCATGAGAAGGAAGGAAGGAAGGAAGGAAGGAAGGAAGGCAATAGCATGTTCCTACTTATGCTTCACAGCAATTGGATTTGAGGCATATTAATAAGTAAGTGGGGAGGGGGGAGGAATTCAAAAAGTTTGATCGGAAGGCAACAGGGAAAGGTGGGGTATGGCAGAGGAGCTGCTTTCAAGCCTTTGGAAAATATATCCAATCCAACTTCTGTGTTTGTGTTTGAGAGTGAGTGAATGAGAGAAGGATCGAAGTTCTCTGTGTGCGTGTGTCTGTTTGAGAGAGGGGGAGGGAGGGAGAGAGGGAGGAAGGAGGGGGAGGGAGAAGAAAAAGAACAGGAAAACTTATTTTGCAAGGGGGAAAAATGCTGTCGCTTTAAATTGGAACTGAGCATGCCTGGCTGTGGAATTCTGGGAGTTGAAGTCCACAAGTCTAAAAACAGCCTCACCGAGGCTAAAGCTGAGCGCACGTCACTGATGGGATCTCAGAACTGTTTCTTGTCCCTTTCTTCTGCATCGTGTGAAGTATCTATTTTGGAATGAACATAATCCAAAGGCACATCAAACAGCACGTTCTGTAACAGTACTGGTCTGAGTTTGTTTTTTTCTGAATTTTCCAGTCAGAATGTCAGTTGATTTTACCTGAACTGCATGTCTCGAAGATGGCGTGGGAGTAGTCACAAATGGTATTAACACAGCCCTTTTGCCCTGGAGACTGAGGTAAATCTTGAGGCCACACCTCCGTTCCTCCTTCTGACCTCCCAGATTAACCGATGGGTCGTTGTAGAGAAACCTGGGAAGGAAGGGACAGAGAAATCGCACACACACATCCTTCCTGCTCGGTCCCTGACTGACCATAACTGAACTAGCTCAGGCCCCTAGCGTGGGGCGCCCTAACAGGTGGGAAGTGATTACTCCCATGCCATCTTTGAGACATGCAGTTCAGGTAAGACCAACTGACAGTCTCCGAAGTGAGGCATGGGAGAAGTCACGAATGGGACATACCAAAGCTAGATGTCCTTGGGAGGGAATCACTGGGCCTGAGCCTCCCGAGAGTCCAGGACTCCCTGAAGAACCCTCCTCCCAAAGGCCACCTCCACGGAGGTGTATGCGTCCAGCTGGTAGTATCTGCTGAAAGGCGAGGGAGAGGACCAGGTAGCGACCCTGCAGATCTCCTTGATGGGAGCCTAGGTGGCCCAAGCTGCTGAGGTGGCAGCACTTCTGGTGGAATGCGCGGTGATGCCCTCTTGGACCTGGAGTCCTCATGCCTCGTAGGCCTTGGAAATGTCCAATCTGATCCACCTGCTGATGGTGGCCAGGGAGACCTTGGCACCCAGGGTGGAAGTCTGAAAGGAGACGAAGAGTGCCTCTGAGCGCCTGAAGGGTGCCGTACGCTTCAGATAGATGCGCACAGCTCTTCTGATGTCCAGATGATACCAGGACCTTTCTCTATCCCTGGAGGGCTTCGGACAGAAATCCAGAAGAACTATTTCTAGTGCCCTGTGGAAGGGAGAGTTGATCTTGGGCATGAAAATGGGGTCCAGTCTGAGGACGACCCGGTTGTCTAGGAAAGTGCAGAGATCCTCTCTGCTGGAGAGAGCGTTAAGCTCGGATCCCTCCTGGCTGGGGTGATGGCAACCAGGAATACCACCTTGAGAATCAGGAATTGGAGAGACACCACCTTCAAGGGTTCGAAGGGGACCTCCGTCAGGGACTGGAGTACCGTGGGCAGGTCCCAAGTTGGGAAAGGATGGACCATGGGGGGGGGGTATCAGATTTGTCGCCCCCTTGAGGAAACGCCTTAGAACTGGATGCTGGAATAAGGGCGGGGAGTCCACCCCCCTCAGGACCGTGGAAAGGACAGAGATTTGTCTTCTGAGGGTGCTGGGGGGACAAACCTTTTTCCAGACCTTCCTGTAGGAAGTCCAGGGCACGGATGCTGAGGATGGGTCGAGGCCCCTTGTTCGGCACCAATCCGCGAAGGCAACCCAGGAGGCATTATAGATGCATGTGGTGGAATGCCTCCTGGAAGCCTCAATGGTTCCAATGACCTTCGTGGAGAATGGGCCCACCTTAGTTGTTCCCACTCAAGGGCCAGGCAGTCAGATGGAGCCATTCTGGGTCTGGATGCTCCAGAGATCCCTGGAGTCACCTCCCCCTGCAGCATTCTCCAATGGGGAGCTGTGGACAGGTCCACCAGGTCTGCCAGCCAGGGGCAATGTGGCCAGAAGGGGGCCACTAGAACCATCTCTGCTCTCTCTGTCACTAGCTTCCTCAGAACCCCGGGGATGAGGGGAAGGAGAGGAAAGGCATAGAGAAGACCGGACGGCCATCTGCAGCAAATCACATCTGTATCCATGGCTCCTCTGGACGGGAACCTTGATATGAAGCTTGGCAGCTGGGCGTTCCCTAAAGTTGCGAAGAGATCCATTGTCGGGCGGCCGAACCTCCTGCAGATCTGCTGGAAGATGCTGGGATGGCGTTGCCACTCTTCATTGTCGACTGTCTCCCTGCTGAGCCAGTCCGCCTGCTAGTTCTCTATCCCAGAGATGTGCTCCACTCTGATCGATCGGACGTTACTTTCCGCCCAGTTCCCCAGCCTGAGGGCCTCATTGTGCAGGGCCTTGGAATGCGTGCCCCCCTGCTTGTTCAAATGAGCCTTGGCTGCCACGTTGTCCGTCAGGACCAGGACATGGTGGTCAGACGCTTGAAGTCTTGAAGTGACGCAGAGCCAGGTGGATGGCTCTGAGCTCCAGCCAGTTGATGTTGTTGCGCAGGTCTGTTGGAGTCCAGCAGCCCTGGGCTATTTGGGACTCCAGGTGCGCTCCCCAGCCGAATAGGCTCGCGTCTGTCGTGAGCACCTTCCTTGCTGGCTCCCTGAACAGTGATCCCTTGCCTAGAGTCAGAGACAGCCACCAATGGAGCGAGAGGAGCACCTGGGGTGTCACGAGAACCTTGAAGCTTGCGTTGCTCATCCCGCCTCTCTGATGCGGGAGCAGGAACCACTGGACTTCTCTGGCATTGAGACGAGTCCAGGGCACGATCCCTATGCATGAGATGAATTTCCTGAGAAGCCTGGAAAGAACTACAGGGGCAGAACGTGACTTACGGATCTCCTGAACCAGCTGAACAATGCTTTCCCTACGCTCCCGGGAGAGGAAAACCTCTCCAAACACCGAATCTATGATGGTCCCTAGGTGTTGGTGCCTGGTAGAGGGGACCAGGTGGCTCTTCTCGAGGTTAATCGAGCACCCCAGGGACCTCTGAGTGTTGATGGTGAGGCCCAGGTCCTGCTCAGCACTAGCTGGGGACCTGGCTAGTACAAGGATGTCATAAAGGTAACAATGAAGCCGGACTGGGATAGAATGAAGGTAACCCGCGGCCGCAGCCAGTACCTTGGTAAAGGTTCTGGGAGCTGATGCCAGCCCGAAGGGAAGGGCCCTATACTGGAAGTGGCTGCCCTCATGGGAAAACCTGAGGAACCTACGATGCTCAGGGGCGATTCTGATGTGTAAATAGGTCTCCGGGAGATCGATAGAAGCCAGGAAATACCCTTGTCGGATAACCTCTAGGATGGACTTAAGAGAGGCCATCTTAAACCTATGGTAAACCAATCTGGAATTGAGTAATTTAAGGTCCAAGATGGCTCTCCACCCCCCTGAATTCTTGGGAACTAGGAACAGGTTAGAATAAAATCCTGAACCCCTCTCCCCCTCAGGTACTATGTCTACTGCCCTGATGGCCAGCAGGTGTTGGATGGCCTTGCCCAGGAGGGCCCGCTTGGCCGGGTTCCTAGAGGAGGCGAAGGTTCAGAACCTATTCGGGGGCTGCGAGCGGAACTCCAGCTGAAGCCCGAGCCTAACAGTCTGGAGAGGCAGCTGCCGATGGGGTGATCCAGAGCTGGATCATTGAACCTGCGGAAAGGATGGCCGCCCCCTCCTCGAAAGGGCCGCTTGCCCTGTGGCTGGCCTCTGAATCTGTCCCTGGTGCAGTGTACCTCTGTTGCTGGAACTCTGACTCAGGTGGATGATAGGATGCTCACCTGGGGTAAGGAGCCTGTCGGTGCTCTGACCGCCTGATCGTGGCCGGGAAGACCTTACGCTTGTTCTTGTCTTCCACAAGAATGGGAGATGAACCGAACAGCTTGTCCCCGGTGTAGTCTGCTCCTGCAAGGTGTCATTTCGCCTGGGATTCTGCCTGCCAATGGCGTAGCCACAGCAGGCGCCTGGATGCTACAGAGGAAGATAAAGCTCTAGAAGAATACTTTACCACGTCCAGGGTGGTGTCCGCTGAGAACTGGGTGGCTGCCATTACTTTGGAGAAGTCTTGCAACAGTCTCACGTCTGTAGTCGGGGTCCTGTCCCACAGCTGCTCCATCCATAGCAAGGTGGACCTGTTAAAAAAGGAGGCGGCCGCAGCCACTCTAATTGCCCATGTTATTGTCTGAAATTACCATCTCTGCTCTCTTGTCCTCTGCTTTGAGACAGAGATGTCTCCAGTCACCACCGCGGAAGATGAAGCCAGACTACCAACCAGAGTGTCCACTGGAGGTACCTGTAGAGCTTGGGCGAAGGTAGCATTAAGGTTACAAAATCTGCGGTCATTGCCCCCTGGGTTGGGGAACGACTCTGGTTTAACCGACTGAGACTTAAGCATCTCTAAAAATAGGTCTGGGGTAGGAATCTCCTCATTCTCCACCTGGGGCCTGTGAAAGGGCCCTTTCTTGTTCCCCTCACTTGTGCCAGGGGTGGCAGTCGCTGGACTGGGCTCTGGAGGGATGTCCAGGTCTGCCATGGTCCTGGCCTTATGTAATAAGGAGCTAAACAAGGAGGGAGGGAACAGACCGGTAATATTGGGTGCCTCAGGGGCCTGGGCATCCTCGTCCTCCGAAAACCCCACTTCCTTCAACTCCCCCTTTTCTAGATCCGAGCCCTCGCTGGCAGTGGATGGGGAGGGTGACCTGGTCTCTCTAGGGGCAGATGACCTGGGAAGATCCTGATGACTCCTGGAGTTATCCCGGGAAGACCTTCTGGAACCCTGGGACTGGTGTTTCATGCCAGAGGCTATCCCCTGCACTATAGCTCTGGCTAAGACCTCCTGAAAGCTCTCAGGAAGCTCTGGAAGGAAGGGGTGAAGATCTGGAGGTTGTAAAAACTCCCCTGGGTCTGAAGATTGAGGGGCCAGCCAGTGCCTGGCAGGGCTGGGTGCCCTGCGCCCGAAGGGATCTTCCCATGCCTCCGATCGATGGGCAGGAGATAGGGGGGGGCGATAGGGGACTATGCCCTCTGCCCGAGCCCCTTGGGGAAACTGGGGTTTCAACCTGGGCCTCCTCCAGTGTGGGAAGCCTGCGTGGGAGCGAGATCTGGAGTGGGACGGGCTGACGGTGTCCCTAATCCTCCTCTTGGAGGCCCTGGTCACCCGCACCTCCTTGCTGGAGGTCTCCTTCCACTCGGGCCTGGGGGTGCTTCTTTTGGTGGAGGGCCTCCATATGGTGACTGGGGGAACTCCCCTAGAGGTCCCCTCGCCCGGGTCTGAATCGCCTGGGGATCTAGGCCCCGCTGCACCCCCATTCCTCTCCGCCTCCGCCATACTACTCACGGTTACACTGTTCACCACCTCCTCCTTCCTGCCAGCTTCGGCTCGGCTGCGCGTCCTGCCTCTTTAAGGCTCTGCGCCCTTCTGAGCTTGCCGCCAACCCGCGGCCCGAATGCCGGCCCACCGCCAAACTCTGGGCCCTCCCCAGATTGCTGGCGGAGTTTAGGCCCCTGCAGCCTTCTTCTGGCTCTGGCGGTGCCTTCTGAGCGCTTGCGGCATCCGTAGTCAGACATGCCGACCATGCCCTCCACTCACGTGCTCCAAAATGGCCACGATCCAAGATGGCGACTGCCGAGCCTGCAGACCGATCTCTCCTCTCCAAACCTCGGGAACAATGGAAGATGACCTCTGCTGGGCTCCTTGTTCCCTCGATGCCTGGATCTCCTGCAGCCGTCTCAAGCGGAGCTTGCGGGGAGGTGAGCCTCCTCTCCCTTTTTGTGGCCATCCGGCTGCCTGGGGCTTGCGCTAGCAAAGCGGCAAGGCTTTAGTGCTAGCAGCAATTGAGCACGAGTGAGGAGCGGTGATCCAATCCGGAAAGAAAAAACTTAGAAAAACTTAGAAAAAATCTTCGAAGTGAAGGAGAGTCAGGAAAACACTCCTTCTGGGCCAAAGACTGAAGTTAATCTGGGAGGTCAGAAGGAGGAACGGAGGTGTGGCCTCAAGATTTACCTCAGTCTCCAGGGCAAAAGGGCTGTGTTAATACCATTCGTGACTCCTCCCATGCCTCACTTCGGAGAATCAAACAGACTGTGCTCTTTCATGGAAAGAAAATCAAACCTCACTATAATTCCTATAACCAGTAATAGTTTCTACCAAAGATTCAGTTTTACATACCTAGGTAAAGCCAGTTAGAAGCTCCTGGACAAAAACAAGGTTTATGCAACCGTTCAACCACAGTGAAAGTAATCAACCTATCAAGTGATTCTGGGTGACGTGAAAGGCATAATTTAACTATAAATAATTTAAATAATTTATTTAAAGTTGTACATAGTTCGGAGATGCTTGTATGAGATACACTTTAAATGAATATACATTAAATGCTAAATCATTGTTATAAATATTGTGTCTGTTACAGCTAGGTAAGGGGGGGGATGTCTGGAATTTGAATTGTCTCGTGCTAAAATAGTTTGGCAGCTGGCCCTGGGTTATGCTTATGAAGGGTATTAATGGATGCTCTGCTTTAGATGATGAAATAGGTTCTGTGGAACAAAACACAGGTATTTGTTTTCCAAATTGTTACCTGTGTTTGCTCCTGGCTGGTGAGGGATCTGGTGTTTGTGTGCTTTTGCGTCAGTTTTTAACTCTGCTGACTTCCTGCACAACTCCTTGCAGTTTTTTTGGCCAGGTTTTTCCAGAAGTGGCTTAACATAGTCTCCTTCCTAGAGCTGAGAGCCAGTGAATGGCCCAAGGTCGGCCAGCTGATTTTGTGGCAACAGTGGGCCAATAATTCATAATCTCTGAATTTCTAAAAAGATGCCTTGGCTTAACCATTACGTTACTTTCTCTGTCTCTCAGCCCTAAGAAGTTCATGCTCTCAAAAAACACTCCACCAGGAAACAATCTGATCATTCAAATACATGGTGAAAGTAGCAAAATTCGATAGAACTGGTAGGAATCAATTCTATCCAGGAGACTCAGGGAGGACAGAAACGAATCTCTCTTTTCGTTTCGCCTCGAGAGCTTTTTCGGTTTTGGCGTGATCCCCCCCCCCCTTAGAAGAAGAGATCTTCTGGATCTCTTGCACTTGTTCTCAATGGAAACCTCCGCCAAGGATTCCAGGAAAACAGACTTGCATCCTTGCATTTTTAAGCGAAATCGGTGCCATTCTCTTTCGGGGCAGGGGTATTGGAGGGACTTGGGAAGGACGTTCCTGCTTTCTCCATAGTTCCGCGGTTAGCCAGAGCCGCCAACTCAACTCCGGGTGCAGCTCCAACGCAGCCACACATCCCTTAAAAAAAATTGGAGGCAAATGCTCCGCTCCCTCCTCCGTAGCCCACACCCACCGATTCCCGTGTAGCGAGCCCGTGACGGAGCATATGTCTGCTAGGAGAGGCGCATAAGCTTTCTCCTCCACTTCTCACTGGAAACGGGAATGGATAAACGCCACGACTTTGGGATGCGCGTCGTTCAGGAGCATTACGGCACCCATTCCTGGTTCCTTTGACTGCTCTCCAGCAGCGGCGGCGGCGGCGGCGAAGAGCCGAGGAGCGTTTTGGGTCGCTGGAAGCCGAAGCGGCCATGGCCGAGCGCCGCGCCTTTGCTCAGAAGATCAGCAGGTAAAAGAGCCGGTGCGCGGTGAGGAGGGAGAGCAAGGGAGCCGCATCCTAAGCTCCTGGGAGATCGCATGGGGACTGCGCGAGGGGCCTAGCAGGGAGATGCATTCCCGTCCCCCCCACTAGGGGAGATGATCTTGCTGGCGTGGGGGATTCCGGGGACTTGGCTGGGGGAAGAAGGGAAGGGGAGGGCCGGGAATTGCGCCTATTGTGTGGATTGCTTTGTGTGGTCGGCCGTGCAAAAGGCCGTCGCTTGCGCGCGGGGGGGGGGCGTCGTTTTCCGGGGCGCGTGGCGTTGCGACCGGACGGTCGCTACCCCGGGGTGTTTTTTTTTCCTGCTCCGGAGCCCGATCCGGTAGGCGTGGATGTGATTTATGCAGCAGCAGCAGCAAAAGGCAGGCCGTCGTGTGGGCGGCCGGATGCATTTTGCGCGCAGCCTGATGCCGAAGCACGCCTCCCTTCCTAGGGTTAACTGTAGCGAGCTTGCTTGCTTTGCCTATATGTACGTGTGTATATGCTCTCCAGGGCTCTTCTCATTGAAGGGGCGCTAGCTTTGGGATTTGCAGGATTGCGTGTTGATGTGCTCCCCCCCCCCCCGCCTCCTTCCTCCCCCTTTGTCCTTTTGCTTTATACGTAGATGTTCCTCCCTGGGATTTGCGTCTGTTTCGCTGCCCACAAGTCTGTTCTGTTAGGACGGTCCTTTTCGGACAGGGTGAGCTGTGGTTTTGCATTGATGGATGGATAGATGTGGGGTGGGGTGGGGTGGGTTTAAGTCTTTGGCCTTGAAATTAGAGAAGCTGCCTATGTTGGGTTATAAGGAGGAATTGGAAACAGATTTCTTGTTAATTTTTAAAAGACACAATCACGGGGTTTTCTATAGCAAGCAGCTCCCTCTAATTGTGTTAGACATCCCCTTCACAATTTTTTTTTTGCTGCCTTGCTTGATGCTGGACTTGTCATGCCCTCTCTAGTCTGGTTGCATTATCCATTCCCTGAAGTTCTTTCTCTGCAGCGTTTTTTCAGTGAAAAATTTCACCCATGCACATCAGTGGGGTGGGGGAAATCCAGACTTTTAAGTTTCAGATTCTGTGGTATGTATAATCTGGCTTCCAAACTTAGATAGATAGAGAGATAGATGGATGGATGGATGGATGGATGGATGGATGATGGAGAGATAGAGATAGATGATAGGCGGGCGGTTTCAAAGTATTATTTTATCCATATTTTCTTTTATTTTAGTTTGACTTTTTTCACTTTTATTTCTATTCGATCCTTCAGAGTTTATTTTATATTCCATTCTTAAATGTGAATGTTGATGGAAAGAAATTGTGCTGTCTTTCAATATACCCTCTGTGCCACTGACACATTAATAAAGTACCTTAGGTACCACCTTTGAAACTCTATAGAGTTTTTCATCTGCTTTTTAGAAAGTTTTGGTATAAGAATAAGAACTTAAGTGTGTATTCATACTGTAGATATTGTTGGAAAAGAACCCTACTAGTCTGTAGATATTGTAGATACTGTAGATATTGTTGGGGAAAAAACCCGGAAAAGAACCCAGAAATCCGGTAGCTCCTCTTCAAAACAACAACATCCTTTATCAGTTTAGCTACTCCATCAGTCGGATGAAAGCTTAATGCCTTTAAACTGAAATGGGGCTAATAGATTCTTACTGTAGAGGTAATCCTTGACTTATGCCATAATTGAGCCCAAAGTTTCTGTTGTTAAGCAAGACAATTGATAAGTGAGTTTTGCTCCATTTTATGACCACAGTTGTTAAGTGAAATCACTGCAGTCGTTCAGTTAGTAACACACTTGTTAGGTGAATCATTGACTTTCCTGCCAAAAGGACAGAGAAAGTGATCAACTGTCATAAATACATCCCAGTTTTCAAGAGTTGAATTTTAAACACATGGCGGTGGGGATGCTACAATGGTCATAAGTGTGAAAGATGGTCATAAGCCAATTTTTTCATTGTTGATCTAACTTTGAATGATCATTAAACAAATGGTTGCAAGTCGAGGATTACTTGTAGTCTATGTCAGTTTATTCCTGCTGTGTTCTGTAAAACTTGTTATTTAGCTAGTAAATGTTTTAAGGTTTAAGGAGATTGGTTAGCAACTAGCAAATATTCCAGCTTTGCTTACATGAAGAAATCTGCCTATAACTTTACATCCATGAGTCTGGTTTTAAGATTGTGATCATATAAAATAATTCAAAATTAAATTTTTATTTATAAAATGCTGTCTCATCTCTCTTCATCTTGGCCCATCTTGATATTGCATATGGGATCTGCAGCAAAAAGAAGGCTGGGGAATCCTGGAGGTTGAAGTCCATTCAGATAGTCCTCAATTTAATTACCATTTCTTCCACCCTCTGTTCCCAACCTCCATTTCATTAGGTCAATAACTTTCTTCTGGAAATTACATATTCAGAAGAAAGCCAAATCCAGTAAGCCCCTTGAAATTAGTCCTCAATTTACAACAGTTCATGTAGCAACTGTTCAAAGTTACAAGAGCCGTGGTGGTGCAGTGGTTAGAATACAGTATTGCAGGCTAATTCTGCTGATTGCCGGCAATTTGGCAGTTTGATCCTGACCAGCTCAAGGCTGACTCAGCCTTCTGAGAGCCAAGGTGGCGCAGTGGTTAAATGCAGCACTGCAGGCTACTGCTAGATCAGCAGTTCAGCGGTTCAAATCTCACCGGCTCAGGGTTGACTCAGCCTTCCATCCTTCCGAGGTGGGTAAAATGAGGACCCAGATTGTTGGGGGCAATATGCTGACTCTCTGTAAACCGCTTAGAGAGGGCTGAAAGCCCTATGAAGCGGTATATAAGTCTACTGCTATTGCTATTGCTATTGCTTCTAGCTTTCCGAGGTCAGTAAAATGAGGACTCAGATTGTGAATGTTTTTCACATTTACGATAGTTGCGGCACCCCTAAGGTCACATGATTAGAATTCAAATGCTTGGCAGCTGACTCGTGTGTGACATTTGCAGTGACCTGGGGTCATGTGATCCCCTTTTATGACTGTTAGTCAAGCAAAGTCAATGGGGAAAACAGATCCACTTAACATCTGTGGCAAGAAATGTGGTAAACTGAGACAAAACTCTCTTAACAAATGTCCCATTTAGAAATGTTGGGCTCAATTGTGGTTGTAAGTCGAGGACTACCTGTATTTTAAAAAGATTCCACTCTCTGCCAATCAACAGTGGTATTGAAACAGATTCAACACAAACTTTTCTACATTTTGTCAGAGTAGTGTCTGATCAAGACATTTTATTTATACACTTCCTGCTTCTCTCAGCTACTGGCTTCTCCAGATTGGTCAAATATTGCTTTAATTATAGCTGTTCAAAAGAAAGAATGTTATTTTGCTTCTCCTGAATGACAAGTGCTAATAGCATTGACAGAATCTATTTACAGCAAATGAAAAATGAGGAAATCTTTCCTAAGAAGTGTTGTGAAATAAGAGAAGGGATGTATTTAATTACTATTATTTATTTTCTTTTTTTAAAATTGCTCTAGCACCAAATATAGCAATTAAATAAGACAAATATTCATCACAATAGAGATGTGAATTCAGGAAGAGATCCTCCAGTCATTTTCCGACCTTACAACTATGTTTACCAAGTGAATGATTTTCATAAGATATATCAGATTAGAATGATATTTCTTTAGTAAATCAAATTGAATTTTAGTTGATGTGATTTTATCTATGAAGCAGATTTCTTTTTGTCATGTGATATATACATTTTGAAAGTATTATTCAATTTTTTCAAATTGAATTCCATAGAATCTTAAGGTTCCTCAAGAATCTCAGAGATTTAAATAGAGAAAAGAGAAAAAGATATAGGTTACTCAAATAAAAACAAAGTTTGAAAAGTCCTGATTTAGTAAATTCTTTATTGTCATTGTAGGAAAGATACTTTTCAGAAATTGAAAGTTAACCAAATTACCATGGAAAAGGCTTAGCAGATAACTTACACGATTGCCAGTAGGTTTTGCTTTAATTTTAAACCAGGTATAATGATCAGAAAGCCTTGGTTTGTTTAGGAATAAAGAGAGAATTGAAATAATGACTTTATCCTGGTTTAAGTTAATAGGGGATAAACTAAGGATAGGCAACTTTTTGTTCTGATAAGCACATTTGCAATTATAACATTATAAATTATTATTTATGTATGCATGCATTTAATATAGCTATGAATAAAATCTAAGAAACAAGAAAATAAAATATAGCTATGAATAAAAGCAAACAAATAAAAAAATAAAAACCCAGCTACTTTTCCACGCCAATCCTTTCAGAAATGTTTCCATTGCATGGATTTATCTGTGTCTCTTTTTCTGGATTATATGGGCACATTTACTAAAGAAGCACTAGATTGGAGCCATGTATCATTTATGTTTCCAAAATGTTCCCAAGACGCATTCTTGATATTAAAAATTGTGGTGGCTATAATAACAATGGTTGCTTGTAACATGTTACCATGGTAGTATTATTAGTTTTAATTAAAAGGATTTAAAACAAATGGAGTCTGATGAAGTAAGAGTCAGCCACCAAGGGAGGTACCTATGTTCCTTTGCTACCAATCACCACAATCAGTATCATTTTGTCTACCACTAATCAGGGTGGATAAAAAGCGATGATTTTATTTTAAAAAAATAAAATCAGATATTTAAAATTTAAATCTGATTTTTTTTTATCAGTGATCCAGTGACAACTATTTGAATTCTGGGTTTTTAATTAGACTTTTTGAAATAATTGTGTTAATAATTTTATAATCATATTTCCTTACAATAAGATGGCTCTCTTCATGGAATTCTGAGAATCTTAAATAGTAAAATAGCTTACAATAGACTACAGTTGCAAAGTTCCTTAGAAACAATAATTACATTCTCATGCATCTTATTTATTATGATTTCAGAGGAACACTACAAAGATGATTTACACATACAGGTAGTCTTTGACTTATAGTGACCATTTGAAGTTACAATGGCATTGAGATGGCTCTTTTTCAACTTACAGTCATTGCAGCATCTTCATGGTCAGGGGTCTCCAACCGTGGCAACTTTAAGCCTGGAGGACTTCAACTCCCAGCATTCCCCAGCCAGCAAAGGTTGGAGATCCCTGCTCATGGTCACATGATCAAAATTCAGATGCTTGGCAACTGGTTCATATTTATGACAATTGCACTGTCCTGGGGTCATGTGATCCTTTTGCAACCTTCTGACAAGCAGAGACAAAGGGGAAGCCAGTTTCACTTAACAACTGTGTTATTAACCTTAACAACTGCAGTGATTCACATACCAACTGTGGCAGAAAACTGTTACAATTGTGATTGTAAGTCAAGGTCTACCTCTATTGGGGAGGAAAAAAAAGATCAGAAGATGATCTTTGTAATTCTCTTTTCTCTGAAGTTAAAAAAGGCTGCTCTGCTAATTGGGAAATCTTTCAGAACAGGCTGTATTATGGCACAGGGGCTTTAATGGTAAATGGGAGATTAGTTTGGAATTTGGTATTTAACTTTTATGAACAGAAAAACAAATATAGTGTCCCAGTTTGATCCAACCCCGTGAGTTTCTTTTCAGTCGTTCCTTAGAATTACACTCTGTCAGCACTATTCTTACGTTTTTATAACAAAATGGTTAAATTTGGCAATGAGTATTTTCTTTTGCCTTAATTGTAGGTATGGCACACATTCTGGAAAGTTTTATGTGAGCTTATGTTTAAATGTAATTATGATTCAGTGCACTTTTTCCCCTTCAGAAGACTAGATTGACCATGAGGTTTGTAAACCTTGTTTAGGAATCACATGCAAAATCCACAGAGGGAATTAGATTAGTTTCCACCCACCCATGTTGGTGGAACATTTTGAAAGCTATAATCTTCTGCACTTGGAGTGCACCATTTGAGCTGTTCTAGAATAATGTTTTCTATATTATTGCTATAGTTGATACAAGTCTGTATCTAAGTATGCAAACACAATTCAAATTAGCATATTTATTCCAATATACATGTAGTCTACACACAGGTAATTGGCAACATTACTTGATGTGAAAAAAAATTACGACTACCTTTTTATCAAGTTTAAACTCTGCATTCAAGAAAAAAGCTTTGATATGTAGAGAAAAATTATTATATTGTAAACAATGTTGGGCAACAGAGAGAATAGATTAAAAGATATGAAATTGCCAAAATTGCCTGAAGTAGAATATTGTCTGTGGAAAATTTTGATCTCAAAAATTTTTCCAGCCCACATCTGTGTCAAGTCACAAACATCAGCATTTTTTCAGTGCTGTTTTACCTTCGAATTGTCACTAAATGAACTGTTGTAAGTCAAAGATTACCTGTAATGGGCTGAAGTGAATGGCATGGAATATGAAAAAAATATTAACATTATGCATATGGAAAGGTTAAATGAAAGGTGTAAATTGGGAATGAGCTGTCTTGGTTTTAATACAAGCAAAAGAGATTAAATTTCCTTTCAGCCAGTTCAATTAAATATGAGTTAGCAGTGGAATTAAGCTGTTTAAAAAATAAAAGGCTATCTTGGGAGTATATTAAGAGGAACACAAAGTCAATATTGTAAGAAATGATTACTCCATTCTACTTTTCTCTGGTCAGACTGTTTGAAATACTGCCATCAATTCTGGGCCTCATAGTTCAAAAAGGAGTTGGCCAGTTTTCTTTTATATTTTTAAATATTTATTTCTGTAGTTTAACTCATTGTTTTTCAACATCATTCAATAATAAGTAGAATTCTGCAACAAAATGTTGCAACGCGCTCCTTGAGGGTTACAGACACTTTTCTATTTCCTGACTCAGCTATTTTCCTCCTTCTCAAACCAGATTCCTTTCTCATCCCATCCCACTCCCTCTTTAGAGCATTTTTTTCTAGAGCATTTTTGTTTTGCTTGCTTTTGTTTTGTACTTTGCAAATGTTGAGCTGCCCTGAAATCTGCTAGTATGCCCTTCTTGTACATGGGTGGTTTCTTTTTTGAGCTCCTGAAGGAATGTTCCTCAGAAATTTTTATGTTGTTACGTAAGCATACATTCTCTTGATTATTGTGTGGTTCAGTGCAAACTGGAACTAAATGCAGTCTTTTGGAATATTCCTGTTCACTTTATCATTCAACTGAGCCATGCGTATTCTCAACTTCTTTATTCCATTCTAACTCTTCCCTTTTTTGTTTTTATTTTTCCTTTGTGCATTTACAGAAGCATTGTAATCAGAATTTACAGAATACAAGAAGCAATACCTCCATTATTCTTCATGTTAAATAAAGCATACTTGGTTTCTTGGGTCCTGTTCTTGACATTAGAACTGAGAGGGGTCATGGTGAAGGTGGAGCAGGTTCAGAGAAGGGCTGTCAAAATGATGAGGTGTCTAGAAACTGAATCCTGAAAAGAAGTAGGATCTTGATATATTTAGCCTATAAAAGACATTTATGGTAGCAGTCTTTAAATATCTGAAGGTTATCATATGGAAAAGAAAGTAGGCCAGAACTAAAATGACAAAGCGGTAGGTTCAGGCTAGTTAACAGGAGGAATTATTAATATCTAAAGACAGTATGACAGTATGAACTGTTAGCTCATGTGACGTAGCATGGCATTTTTTGCCTTTGCGGAGCCATGACATGAGCGTGGCATGCGCATGACACATCTGGCCTGTGGGCTGCCAATTTGGCAGGCCTGAGATAGATGATGGTGATCATCTCTTGGACATGCTGAAGTAGATCATGTAATGAGCTCAATGTTGGAGTCCTTTTGAACTGTAGAATTATTTTATTTGTGAGCGTAGCCACTTTTGCTAATTTGACAATTCATGACTAACAAACCATGACTTGGTTTGACATTTGAACCAACGGAACATATTATTCAAGTACTCCTTGACTTACAACCATAATTGAGCCCAGCCTAATTAAGTCATGATGGTTGTTAAGCGGCCCACTATGTGAATGTGCCGAGTTTTATGACATTTTTAGCAGCTGTCGTTAAGTAGTCATTGGCCATCAGAACTTTGAAACTGCATGGTAAGTAGCTCGGGGGTGGATAGGTTCCATCATAACTTTGAATGATTGCTAAACAACCAGTTGTAAATCAGGGATTGTATGTATTCATAGACCTGAGATTAGAACTACTATTTTCTGATTCTGAGTTAATTCTCATAACTATTCTACAGCAGTTCTCTGTAATTTATAAAATCATCCCTTAATACCATAGACAGTAAATTAAAAGCCATCAACCTCTCTTGTGGAAGTGATGTTCGTAAGGGTATATATTGTGTGGTATGAGGAAGTATTTTTATCTTTTGAATCTTCTGTCAATCAGTTTTAAGGGGAGACATCACGCTTTAGGGCAGTGATGGCGATCTTTTTGGGCTCCCGTGCCAAAAGCGGGGGGAGTGCAAGGGGATCATACATGGGCATGTCATACTGATAATGCTATGAGCGCGACCCCCTTGTGCATGTGCGCATGCACACCTTGCGCATGCACGCATAACCCCTCCCTTTTGGCCTGCGATAGACCGGTTCGCTGACATGGGAGCAGCTGCGGTGACTTCCTGGTTGCTCCTGCCCTTCTCCCTGTGGCTGCAACTGCTGCTCTTCTGGGGCTCCCGAGCCAGCCAGGCACTCCAGACCATGGATCCTCATCAGAGCCATGGGCTGGAGCTGTGCAAGTAGCCCGCTCAGGTGGGGAGGGAGGAAAGCCCGTCCTTGCCGCTGCCGCCCCCTCACCCCCGATGGCTGTCACAGTGCTGCTTTTGGCTGGTGTGGGAGTGGCTTCAGGGGCCAGCCAGCCGCTCCTGCCTTTCACCTTGTGGCTGCCGCACCTTTTCTGGGGCGCCCGAGCCGGCCAGGCACTTCGGACCACAGATGAGCCACAGGCTGGAGGGCTGGGGCTATGCAAGAAGGCTGCTCAGGCGGGAAGGGAGGGAAGTCCCGATCACAGCTCTACTAAGATGCGATGGCCGGGAACCCCTCTCCGCGTCTTTTGCTACATGCGGCTGTTGCTCCTCCTGTTGCTGTTTTTTGTGTGTGCATGCGTGCCAGGTACCAGATCTCCAAATGGCTGATGTGCATGTGCACCCTGGAAACAAAAAGATCATTTTCCTAGCGTGCACGTGTGCACCGGGCGGATCCACTTCTGCTTTCTGGCACGCCAATGCGTGTCAAGACCAGCTGGCTGCTGTGCCCGAACCCAGAAGAGGAACTGGAGATGGGTCCGCATGTCAGGAGAAATGGCTCTGCGTGCCACTTCTGGCACGTGTGCCATAGGTTCACCATCACGGTTCTAGGGTTATGAATATATTTCTTCCTCTTATAGTTTGTCTTCTAAATTCATTATTCTTGGCAAATAGTCATCTTCATTGCTAGCTATTTGTCCTCTCCCTAGCTTGATTATTTCAATGATGAAAAGTATTGCCAATTTCATGTTTTAATGCAGGGATTCCCAACCTTTTTTCTACCCCGCAGCCCTAGAATGCTTCTGATATATTCTCATACCCCTTTCAAAAGTAAATAATTTTATACATGTAATTATGCATACTACACTATAATTTAGAAACTTTTAAACCCAAGTTTTTGCACCCTGTAGAACGGGTCGGCAATCTTAAACACTCAAAGGGCCACAAATGTCCTAACTGGAAGCCCCCATTCAATTATGGACCCGACTGAAAGTCCAGTTCCCCCATCATAGTCTCCTCTTAGTGTGACATCCTTTTTCCTCTACCTGTCCTAACAGAAAGCCCTATCAATTGTGGAGCCAACCAGCAATAGGGAGCCACAGCAGAGGGATGAAAGAGCCACGGGTTGTTGACCCTTGCCCTAGAATATCATCTCATACCCCCAGGGAGTGCGAGCACTCTCAGTTGGGAACCCCTGTTTTAAAGGCTTTAAAATCTCCTTTCAAAGGAGATTTTAGACTCTGAAAAGGCTACTCACTTCTGGCGCTCTGAATATTGATTATTAAGATATAAAAGAATTAGTTTTAAAATGCATTACTTGAATTTTTGGCTGATGCATTGTACATTATTTTTTTAACACTATTTTGATTATCTTTATGACTTTGTATTTATATTTGCATATTGAATTTTAGGACTTTGTCCTGGTTCATATATAACACCGACCAAGAGTTTTTAAATCGTAGCATGCTAACCAACTTATTTAGGTTGTTACTAAGTTACAGTAGTTAAATTTGCATGAAATAAAAAATGGCAATTTGTGTGAGTTCTAATTCAACCTTAGGTATGAAAGCTGACTGGGTCACTCTCCCTCAGCCTAACCCACCTCATAGGATAGTTGTTATGGGAAATTAGAGGCAGGAATATTAAGTATGTTCACCACCATGAGTTATTCATAAAACTAATGGATAAAAAAATCTAAGGAATAATAAAAATAAATATATTGTAGCTTAGAACTAGCTGGAATGAAAATCAAGAAATTTTGGCAAATTTACCCTAGAACTCATGTAATATTTTGGCCCTCTAACTTAGAAGCATTAAGGTGGATTGGACTTCAACACATGCCTTAGTGACAATGGATATCTGCTGAATTGCTGATACTTTAATACAAAAGTTTGAATAATATACTAATCCCATTAATCACATACATTCAAAGAGAAGATGTGGAGGATTTGTTTCATATTACCCTGGGTAAGATGAAACCCATTGCCACTGTTGTAAGTTTTATAGGTATTAATCACTATGTGGTATATACAAAATTAGTGATAAAAATACATGTTAAGTAAGTTAAAATAACATATGACCACTCTTTCATTTATTATGAAATGAAACCCTAATTTTATAAATATAAAAGCAGAATTTTAGAATAGGTCTCTTTTAAGTGTCATTATTTTATCAGCTTTCTTTTGTTTCTAATAGTTGACTTTTATATAATGTTTAGAGTCTATGATTGTAGCATCACTAACTTTAACAATGCCACAGAGTTTGTTCTGCATGTTGGATTAGTTGATCCAGTTGTGGATCAATAGAATTAAATGCTTTAATGGACTAATTACAGGTTGGGGTGCCCATTAGTAACAAAGGTCAATAAACTGAAGAGCATATCCCTCTTACAATTTGATATCATTTGTATAATGACATTATCCAATGTGACACAATTTATATTATTTACATCCTTTATATTGTTAGGGTAATGATTCAATAAAAGATATTTGCAAAATTACATCATCATATAAATAATATAATACAGATGGTGTCATGTGATATGGATGCAATGACATTATACAAAGGGTGTTATTTTCACAATGGGGAAATTATGTAAAATAATGAATCTAATGGTGGAATTTGGTTCCTTGCATGCAAAGTCTGTTGTTTCAAGGTTTCACTATATTGTTACAACTTTCTAATATACTGTATATGCTATTTTTTCCTGTAAAGTTTGTATATTTTATTTCCTTGATGAAAGTAATGAATTCTATAGTTTTAAGTACCATCGCTTCTCTTGTTCTAGAACTGTGGCAGCTGAAGTACGGAAACAGATTTCAGGGCAATATGGAGGATCCCCACAACTTCTCAAGAACCTTAATATTGGGGGCACAATTTCTCACCATACAAGTGTAAGTAATTTCTTAGCTTTATAAGCAGCAAGCCCACTGTATATTATCATCAGATCAAGTTTACCTTTTCAAATTTAAGAATAATTATGTTTTTGTGGTTCATGAATTTCACTGGAATTTGTAGGATTCCAAGTACAAAAGGTATTTTAATCTATTATTTGCGTAACAGCAAAAGTTGAAGTCGGCGGGAAATTTTCTGGATTCATTTAGTCTATTTACTGATTCTTGGAATGTGCAAGATTACACAGCATTGTTTGTTGTTTGAGTTTGGGGTTTTTATCTCTGTCCTGTAATTTGCAATTTGTTTATTGTTAACAATAGGCTTGTTGAGCAAGGGGGGCATACCAATGCATATTAGAACTTTGATTTGGTGTGTGGGTTCTTATGTCCAATTTTGCCCTAATCAAGTTAGATAGTGAATCTAATTCCTAAACCCTAAAAATCAGGGGGGTTACATTGAATGTGGGTATAGGAATGTTACCTATCTAATCTCTATTCTAATTTAACATAAGTTGGTATGCTTATGGAGTCACTTAGCAAACATGAAGACTTCTAGGCAGTGGTGGGATTCAACCGGTGTAACAACTGGTTTGCTTCACGCGCACTTTGCACGTGTGCACATTGCATTAAAATCGGTACTAAATCTTACCTTTTCCTGCAGCCCCGGTCAGTAAAACAACTGAAACGAGGAAATCCACTTTGCTGCGCCGATCAGCTGGGCTTCAAACAAAGGAAATATAGAACAAAATAGAGCAGGGGCTGGTGGGTGGGGCCAACTGATTGCCCGAACAACCGGTTCGCCCGAACCAGTGTGTACCGGCTTAATCCCACTCCCTGCTTCTAGGATACAATGTTAGCCAGTTATTTAGAATTTTATTTAGGAAGATGCTTAAAGTTAAATTAGTGTCATTTGAATGTAGCCCCCTAGAAAGAAAAAGGTAGCAGTGTGTGTTTGTGTGTGTGCAGTGACTACAGTACTACTTTCTACAATAAAATCTTCTACAGGTTTGCCACTTTATTGGAATCCTAAATCATTTGTACAGTTTCTATACATTTCCAGCAAATGAATAGAGGGAGCTAGCAATCCTGACTTTGCTTGCTAATAAAATTAGCAGTTCCCGTTGTTATAAATCAGGTTTTATATTCCGAATGTTCCTTTTTAAAAGAATTCCTACTCAGAATGAGAATAAGGATATGCATAGCCAGTTTCTTAATCCCACTGAATTCTTTAATTGCTAGCAGTTGGGTTATGTGTGTTCATGCTTAGTTCATGCAATCTGTGACAGGACAGTAACTTTAATGAATGGCCTACTCATATACTATTATATGGTAGACCACAAATCATCTGACAGATAATGTAAAAGTCAGATTGAAATTAAATAAAAGGCAGTGCATTTGTTAAATCTTGTTTTATTGAAATATGAAAAGGTCAACGACTCTTACTCTTTTCTTTCATTTCTGAGACATTTCTTTGAACATTTGCCATTGCCCAGTGGGGTACTAGAATTAGAGCAAGATTTATCAAGAGGACTGAAATCTTTGGCATCCCTGTTGTGAGTCTACCAACCAGAAAGTTAACTTAATTTTTCTAAAGTAGGAGATTACTCCCTTGTTTTAGTAACTATGGTTACCAAAAGTATGGTTTAATATGCTGTTTTGGCTCCAGTGTGGTAATCATAGTTTCCAGATTTTGATGGAATCAGAAACAAAGGTTAATTAAAGGTTTCCTCATTGAATTGGAGCTTGCACAAAAGAATTAGATTTCTAGCAGAAGGCAGAATCTCTTCAGCTATGAGGCTTAACTTTTTGTGAAGTATTTAAGTACCCTCCTATGTTCGGAATGCTCCTGATGAGTTGGAACTACAGCACCAAAAAAGGGAAAAATGTATACTAAGAGGAAATGCTTTCTGATATGTTAGTTTTTCCATATGTTGATTAAGATTTTTTTGGAGGTTGGCATTCCATCCTATGAGTTTGTAGCCTGTATGTCTACAGATAGTCCTCGACTTACAACAATTCATTTAATGACCGTTCAAAGTTACAATGCCACTGAAAAAGTGACTTATTTTTCACACAACCATTGCAGAATCCCCATAATCACATGATCAAAATCTGGACACTTGACAATTGGCCTGCATTTTTGATGGTGTCCCAGGGTCATGTGATCACCTTTTGTGACTTTCTGACAAGCAAAGTCATTGGGGAAGCTAGATTCACTTAACAAACACATTACTAACTTAATAGCTGCAGTGATTCACTTAATAACTGTGACAAGAAAAGTCACAATCCTAAAGTGGGGCAAAACTCAATTTACAACTGTCTTACTTTGCAATGGAAATTTTGGGCTCAATTGTGGTTGTAATTTAAGACTACCTATATTAAAAGAGGTTCATTAGATTTCCATATGCATCCACCTGTCTATGCACAAAACATTTAGCTATTTAGTTCAGTTCAAATAATACCTTGTTAATGTAATGGCATCCTTGACAACTTTCTGGCCAGGAATAGCAATAGAAATAGCACTTAGACTTATATAATGTTTCATAGTGCTTTACAGCCCTCTCTAAACAGTTTACAGATTCAGCATATTGCCCCCAACAATTTGGGTCCTCATTTTACCCACCACAGAAGGATGGAAGGCTGAGTCAACCTTGAGCCGATGAGATTTGAACTGCTGAACTGCAGCTAGCAGTCAGCTAAAATAGCCTGCACACTCTAACCACTGCGCCACCTTGGCTATATGATGGGGTGATGGGAGCAATACCACAAAATATCTGGAAGACTTTAGCCACTGTGCACATTCAGTTAAATAGAAAGATGGGCTATAAAGCGAGGAAGCGTGTAAATAAATAATGCATTGGGGAAAGATTATAAAGGCTTAATGGACCTCTGGTCTATTCAGTGCTAAAGTCCCCCTTGAGTAAAACTTGACTCCTGATAATTCCTGCATCTTGTATGACTTACTTCTGAGTTGTACTGGGATATTGCTTTTAAGTACAAATTAGATTTAACCTGTTTTAGATTTTTTTATTTTTAAGTTTAACTTTAAAATTAATTTAATGTTTTTTAAAACTTAGCCAAGGTAGCTATAATGCAGTTCCAAATATTTGATGATATATACCAGCGGTTCCCAACCTTTCTGGCTTGGTGGCCCAGCTGGGGGCGGGGAGGGGATGGTTCTGTGCGAGTGGTAAGTGTACGCTTTCACACGCACAGCTCAGGCAAATGGAGTTGCACACGTGAGCAAACACTGCTTGCGCTAGTGGATCTGCACACATGCACTTTCCCATAACATGGTTTCAAAAAGGCTGCAGCACACTAGTGGGCCGCAGTCTGGGAGTTGTGGACCCCTGATATATATAATTTATTAACATGAGATTATATGAGGTATTTTAATTTTGTAATTCTTGGAAAGTAAATTCCAGTATAAAAATGTTATTTAGACTTCACAAACATCTTTATAAATACTTATATTTGGGAGAATCAAACATTTTGTTGGGGAATATAACAACATAACAATTACAATGATGTGTACATGTGAATTTGAATTGAATTTAAAGAATTCAAAGATGGGCTTCCATCCTTCCAAGGTCAGTAAAATGAGGACACAGATTGTTGGTGACAATTTGTTGACATTTGTAAACTGCTCAGAGAGTGATGTAAAGTAGTATGGAGTGGTATATAAGTCTAAGTGCTATTGCTATGTGATTGCTTTATGTTATAAAATTGTATTTTGTTGGACTTACACTTGGTTTCATTAACTTCTTACAAATTAATAACCATTACACAAGTATTCCTTAATCTTAACAATTAGTTAAAATTATATTAAAAGAAGAGAAGAACATTTACATCATACTAAGATAAGGGCAACTGAGATTCTCCCATACAGGCTATATAGATTATGCTAGCGACGTTGATCCATCTGCAACACTGTGAGCTTGTTTTGACAAAACAGCTTATGTATCAAATTCCTTGACAGTTTTAAAAATGAAAACAGCTGTAGGAAATATAACAGTGCTGTATAGGTGGAATAATGGATAGATACGCTTAGCTAACACATTCCTCATGTGATATTATAGGCAGGCAGGTAAGAGACCAAACAGAAACAAGTAATGGCTGATTGGGAAAAGCATTAAAATACATCAAAATACTGTGTTTGACATCCAGGGAAGGACAAAGTTGATAAGCAGAGTTTTATTTTCAATCTTGCAAGGTACTATAGCAGTGAAGACTAACAGAGCCTTAAAGGCAAAAAGCTTCAACGTCCTTGTAATCGTCCAGTAATAAACATTTGAGACAGGATTTTGTAATGTAAGCATTGGCAGCGGTAACTCTTCCTCCACATTCTCAAAGAATAGGCTAGGAAGATGATAGTGTATATAAACCTTATCTAATAAACTTGTATCTCATTTTTTGTGAAAGGCCATTTGCACATTTATACTGATTTAAGATTGCTTTAAAATGACTTTCAATGTAGTATTGGGAGTTTTTCATGCATACATTTATATATGAAATAAAGTCTTTGCAGGCCTGTAAAGGGAAGAAATAGTTGTAGTGCCTACTAAGAACACAACATTCTCTATGTGCCGGATTCTACTGCACATAATGTAGCATATGAAACAGCACAATGGATAAGCCTTGACGCCAGAAAAGGAGAAATATAACACATTGAATCAATTTGACTTTCCGTGAAAAACCGTGAAAGAAAATTAACTTGGAATATCCTTGCCAGTTGCAAGTTAGTTTTCATTTTCTGGATTGTGTGAACTACTTATCTTTAAAACTAAAGAAATGACCTTTTCTGTGGAATTCTATTGAACAAAGAATAAGAGAGATTCTCACCAAACGACAATCAGTTATGAAAGAAAAGGTCTGACTACTATTTTTAATAGAATCTGGATATCAACAAATCTCTTATAACAGTAGTTCTTAAACTGGAGGGGGGCTTAATTATTTTTAAGGAGCATCTGTGGGTATATACTGGCACTAATTTGTACTTGTATGTAAGTAGAAGTTTCAGTTTGGGACAGTCACTGCAAAGGTGCTTGTGTAAGATAAAATCTTGGGGTGTGTATGTGTAATTATTGTACATGCATTATTCAAGACCTGGAAAATTACCATTGGGTGAAACAATTTCAAAACCACCTCCCTTTACCGTTGGTTTCAGCCAGAAAGGAGATAGGCTGTTTTCCAAATCTCTCTCTAGCTTTCTTCCAATAAGCTAATACAAACTACCAGTAAATCCTCTTTGGTGCTATGACTTTGTGTTATACAGTTAATTCATCTGATTGCCAGGTTGGTGAGATTAATATTGGTTTCTTAGTTTGATATTTATGTTGTTTTATGTCTTCAAGCTATGTTTGTCATTTGAAGAAACACAGGAGCAAAAATGAGACATTTTACAAAATTCTGAGCTTTGCTGTCTCAGGATGGAGTTTTTGTTCTGGGGCAAAAACGGTTTATGGCAGAGTGTTGAACTAGATGACCCTGAACCCTGCTTCCTACCCTACAATTCAATGATTCAGTGACCGGCACCCTCTTCCTAGTCAGTAAAGGTTATACAGTCCTTGAAGAGAATATTGGCACATTGTCTGAATCTAAAATAGAAATCTTATTGTCCTGTGTACATTTCATACTTCCCTGTTGGAAAAGATTTTGTACATATTATCTTTACATCCTTTTACCGTAGTCTGTGATTCATTCATCCTTCCTCTGAACAGGCACACAAATCTGAAAGGAATTCAAAGCTGCAGGATTAATTGAATACAATATTTACATGCATAGCTGATTCATGTAGCCCTCTGTTAAAAATCTACATGCTTAACCATCAGCTATTTTTATGAATGTGTAAATAGAATGTGTGCAATGCTGCCTTTGGATAATTTGTCTGATCAGCCCAATAACCTGCAGATAAGTATATATGCACAATATATATTGGGATTAATCTTTCTTTCATTGCACAGTTGTACTAATGGGTAATATATTGATTTATATAAAGAGAAAAATAATTTATCTTTTTCCAGCATCTTTCACATTAGGTTCGAATAAATAAAACAGAGCTACACATAGGGATAATCATGCCATTTAGGCCTTGGTTTAAGCCCTGATTCAATACAGCAAGCTTTATATATTATTCCATTTCTGCTTTCTGATTCTCCTTAGCAGTCTGAGCTTAAGGACACTCATCTGCCACCTTGTAGCTTTTATGTAATGGAATGGTCTCTATTCTTCATACAAAAGTCCTCCCTTGGGTTATGTTTTCCCAAACTTGTATAAAGCGAAGTTGCATATAGTAAGACACAGACCCATGGGCGGGGGGAGATGGTGCCAAATGCACTGATGAATATATTCATAATTTTTTATTCTTAAGCACCCTTGTCACGCAGGCCCGAATTCCAAGCTCACAATGGGTAACTGATTGTCCAGGAAAGCAGTCCAGGAGTTGAACAGGCCAGGATACACTGCAAGAGCACACAAGGCACAGATCTAGGCATGTTGCTCCAGCAACACTCAAGTTCTCAGGGTTAAGAAGGCAATGCTGGTGCAGCCCTTTAGGAGAGGCAAGATTGTCTCCTCATGCGTAATCTAGCTGACTAGCATTGAGCCAATCAGTCTCCTCTCTGCTCTAAGTGTCCCTTGGATGAGAAGGAGGTATGGACTCCACCTCCTCCTTGTTGCTAATGGGCTGCAGGTGTCCCCTGTCCTTGCCTGGAGCCGGTTTCTGGTCAGATTGACCTAGCTGAGGCTGCTCCATCAGGCTAGCGTGAGTCTCGATCCTGACCAATACCTGGCTCCACAGTTTTCCTTTGCAGATTCAAACTCACTCTCCTCCTCTGAACTCCCATCTAGAAAGAGGTTCCAGGAGCAGATCTATGACAGTTTTGTGTACAATGAAGATAGTTTTCTCCATTTTTTTCTCCAGCTACATTTCTAACACACATGGTTATCGAGGCAGGCAAAGAGGAGTGTGCATCATGGCACTACGAATTATAATATCTGGCATGATATAGCAAGCATTTAGGATTATATACCACTTCATAGTACTTTACAACACTTTCTGGGCGGTTTACAATGTAAGTATTATGTGCCCCCAACAATCTAAGTTCTTTTTTTACCGACCTTGGAAAGATGCAAGGCTGAGTCAACTATGAGCTCAGTCAGGATCGAACTCCAGGCTATGGTTAAGAGTTTGCCTACAATACTGCACTTTACCTACTGCACAATCAGGGCTCTTAATATGTCCAACTTTATTTCTCTATTTGAACAGTCCTTTTTCTTTTGGGAAAAGGGTTGGGCAAGTCTTTGAAGGCTCTTTTGGAGCAACAATAATAGTAGGAAAGGGAACAAGAGAGTGCAAACACACAATTATACAACGGGATGCTAAATGTGTGAATGAAGGCCAAGAAGTGGTTTGGTGGGAAAATGTTCAGGTGATTTTCATGGGAAACATTTTAGACCTCTGGTGCAAAGTGACTGTGCTGATATAAATTACATAAAAGCAGATTTCCCCCCCACTTAAAACAAATTCTAGGATGAAAATATTCATTAGCACAAATACAAATTTGCATAAGGTGGGGGGGGATCTGAAATATGACAGGCCAGACAAGACTTTTTGGAGCTTTGCAGTAACTGTTCATACTTCCCTTGTTGATCTGAAAAAAACTTGCTTGAAGGTTTTTCACCAGAAGAAAAGTCAGATCTGAGGCTTTGTTTTGCATCTGTAATTAGTTTTAAATAGTAGAGGGGCTGCCTCAGAGGCCTGTTTTTAACCTGACATTGCAGCTAAGCACTTCTCAGATTTCATGACTTGGTTTGCTTCAGGGTGGAAACATCTGTCTTCAGAGTCACCTTGATGCCTAAGCTTGTAGTATAATAGAAAGTGATATAGCTCAGGAATAAGAGCATCCATATAAATCATCTTATACTATTCTGCTGCCTTCCAGATGTATTGGACTTCTGCACCTTAAAAATCTTCAACTAAATGATGTGAGGGATTTGGGGAGTTCATGCTGGATGCATTGATTGAGCACCAGGTTGGGAAACCTGAACTAGCATTATGTTGGCACTTTGGCATGAAACTTCATATGGTTGACATGGAATTGTTAAGAGACTTTCCATCCAGATATTGAGACATTTTCAACAAGGTTTCTGCATTATGTCTCTTCAGAATAGGTTGTTAACAATTTGATCTGATCTATTGATCATGCCTTTAAAATCGTATTTAATTTTATTTCTCTTCCTGCAGGCAGTCCTCGACTTATGACCACAATTGAGATCACAATTTATATTGTTAAGTGAGACATTTGTTAAGTGAGTTTTGCCCCACTTTGTGACTTTTCTTGCCACAGTTGTTAAGAGGATCACTGTGGTTGATAAGTTAGTTAACCTGGTTAAGTGAATTTGGCTTCCCCATTGACTGCTTGTCAAAAGGTTGAAAATGTGATCATATGGCCTTGAAACACACAATGGTCATAATATGAACCAGTTGCCAAGCAACTGAATTTTGATCATATGAGCTTCAAAGCTCATAACTCTGAAAAAGGGTCATAAATCACTTTTTTTCAATGCCATTGTAACTTTGAATGGTCACTAAGTGAACTCTTATATGTTGAGGACTACCAGTACTTAAAGAATATTCCAACCCAATATCTGGGAGACAACGACTAAAGTTTGCAAGGATTAAATTTTCTGGAAGTGTGGGGTGTTAAATGTGCTACATTACAAATTTGTTTTTTTTCTGTCTCCCAATAATCTAGCAGGTTCAAATATAGTATAAAAATATTCATATTTAATGGCCATTCTACATCATGCTTAGATGCAGGAAAAGACCCAATAAGCAGTAGGGGAAAAATGAATATGTATTTAAAACCTGGACATTTTCTTTTCTTTCCCCCCCATCTTTTTCATTTTTAATAGGTACCTCTTACTGAGCCTGTGGATCCAGTGGATTTGGAAGATTACCTTCTTACACATCCACTTGCAGTGGATTCCGGCCCTATGAGAGACTTGTTTGAATTTCCTTCTGATGATATTGAAGTCATCTACAGCCCTCGAGAATGCAGAACATTGGTGTCAGCTGTACCAGAGGAAAGGTAAGAAACAGAGAGGAAAATGTACCCAGATCGCACACAGATACCCATGTACTGTATGTATATTTGAGATTTATGTATACAATAGTACCCTAGTATTAGAACTTGTTGGTGTAAATTCCCTTGTGACTTACTACATTATTCTTTATGGGAAAAAATTGTTTGGTACTCATTGCTTTTGGAACTCATCACGCCTCCCAGAACCAATTAATGATGAGTACCAAAGTACCATTGTATTATGCCCTTCCTTCCTTCTTTCTTCCTCATTGGATTTTTTTTTGGAAAATTCTCTTTCAATGTCAAGTTCTTGAAGAATTCATGACATGTCAATGTCAGTTTTATTGACAATCATTCACAATTACTTTGCCCTTCTTTTCTGTTGTTATACTTTAGTAAATTTCAAATTAAGGAAAGGGAGGCATCGAAATTAATAGTAGTATTTTGTTTATTTAAATTTCTTTTGGTTAACTATCCTGAATATTCAATGTATTTGGAGGGGAACATGAATTGAAAAGAAAAGAAAAGAGAAATATTTATATGGTGGAGACTACTTAGATTTGTTTTTGTTAGTTGCAAAGTTTTGTCCAACCCATTGCGACACCCATGGACAATTTTTCTCCAGGCCTACCCATCCTCTACCATCCTCTGGAGTCCATTTAATCTCACGGCTACTGCTTCGGTGACTTCATCCAGCCACCTCATTCTCTGTCGTCTCCTTTTACCCTCAATCCTTCCCAGCATTAGGCTCTACTTCATTGAGTCCTTCCTTCTCATTAGGTGGCCAAAGTAGATTTGTTGGCCAATTAGAAATAAGATTTTTGGAATCTTTGTGGTCTAGAAAAAATAGTGACACCTCTTTCTTGTTTCATCTCTTTCATTTGCAGTGAAATGGACCCACACGTGAGAGACTGTGTAAGAAGTTATACAGAAGACTGGGCTATTGTGAATAGAAAGTAAGTGTTTATATTTAAATAAACACAATTGTGCAAGGGGACATAAACAGTGACCATTATCTATAAAAATGGAGTGCTGCTTTCTGAACACTGTCAAGCAGCCATCACTGACTTTCACTAATAAAAATGAACTCTTTGTAAGTATTGGTTTGCTCCTAGGCAGCAATTTGGTTTTGCAGGAAGAGTGGGCCATTGCCCTCATGGGAAGCTTCTTTCAAACCTTGATGCAGTATTAGAAAAAGAAGCCTGGATTTGATTTGATTTCTAACTTGCATGAAATACACCACACACCTCTGTGTGCTATAGAGGAGGTTCATAAAAACTTAACCTTGACATCTCAAACAGTATTCCCGTTGTTCTGGTTGCTCATTTTGGACTAGGTATGCAGCATAGTGTAGATAACTTGCCACCAGCAGATCTATTCAAATGCCATTTATGCCTGAGTCAAAAATATCTATTAGTAACATAACTCCTGTTTTTCCTGTTGTCTTTGGAATTTTTAAAAATAGAAATTGAAAGAAAGAGTGGATAAAAGACATATGGAAGGGAAAAGATGACCCAAAGAAAGAAGTGGGGGGAAAATAAATGGGAGGACGCTTTTAGTTTATGCTCAATGGCAGTCTGTCTGAAGTTGCCAAAGATTGCCCCCTTTGAAGTATGGCTGCTAATATTTCAAATTACATGAAATAAATTCTATTTCTAAATAGCAAATTTAATCTCTTGGGGGATTGATGGAAACACTGTTCCATAGAGAGATACTTTTGGGGTGAAATTAGAAACGAACAATGGTGTTTCTTTCAAAACAATTCAGCAAATTACAAGCTGAATTCTGTCTCCCTTCATCCTGAAGCAATTACCGTATTTTTTTGGAGTATAAGACACACTCCCCCCCCCACTAAAAGAGGCTAAAATTTTTGCTGCGTCTTATACTCTGAATGTAGCCCTGCCCACCTGCCGGCCCCCATCCTTCGGTCTCCATGAGTCCTTTTCCTGGCTGCAGAGATTGCCACAGACAATGGCTTGCGCTTTTGGGCTCTGTGCTTTGCGTTTTCAGCCTCCAAACACTCCGTTTGAGACCTGTTCAAGGCTGTTGGGATCACCAGAACACATCACCACCAATTGCTGCCTCCTTGCAGTGTGTTTTCAGCCTCTGCACATTATGTTTTAGGCCTCCACACGGACCGTTTTTGGCCTCTGCACATCATGTTTTTGGGCACTCACATGCTCACAACCAGTGAAATGTGCTGAAGCTGATCAGGCTGAGGACACTAGCCAGATGAATACCTAGTAGGCAGAATTCCCCCCCCCCCTATTTTCCTCCTTAGTTTTTTCCCAAAAACTAAGATGTGTCTTAAGCTCTGGAGCGTCGTATACTCTGAAAAATACGCTAAACTGGGCATTTCAGATTTTTTGACCCTGGCAGTAATAAACCTTGCCTGTTGGTCATGTTTACCATGCTCAGAGGAACAGGAATTCAGAACTGTGGGAGAACTTCAAGGTACACCCCCCCCCCAACCATACAATACAGAACTACATTTTATCTTATGAGATTATTTCTACTGATCAGTAGTCATGAAGGCTCATGATAGAATAGAAATAAATGTATAGGATCATGTTGCCATGTTACATGTTTCCTAACAACACTTTATAGCCAGTAAAGAGTCCTGAGTTATTTGGGATGTAGTTCTGTTTCTCCTTTATATAGAATGTGAATTCTTTTTATTGTATACCTTCAGTGTTCCCCAGAGAGAGTGGCCAGAATGAACTCTTAAGAGCTTAAAATGTAAAAGTAAAATGATCAAATACAATCTTAATCATGTGGATATATTGGCATTTTCAACCTATCTATTCCATTTGACAGTTCTCCTTGTTAAGGGTGTTGCGTTTGATTTCACCTTCAATATATTTAGTGTTCTTTATGCATCCGCATTTAGAATGGAGATGCTAGGGATATTTTTTTTTATTTTTTTTCCTTTTAAAAAAAAAAGGAATTTTAGGCATTGAAATACCAAGACAGATGGAGGAAGATAAATAGAACCAAAAAAGAAACAGTAAAAAGTATGCGTTTGGAACTAAAACAGCAAAATGGAATTTTTTATGAGCATATATTATTTCTTCAGTTGAATTGTGCTGAAGAAATTTGTATTTTTATGATAATTGCACTCTAGCTGAATATACTCGATATGACCCTTAAGGACATATTTCCAATATTTCAAGGGAAATATTAACTTCTAGATTCTGTATTACGATGGAAGTATCATCTGCTTGTAGAAGAGAATATGAGAGGCTATCTCTCTATTAAAATCAGAATGTACAATGTAAAAAATTCAGAATATCAAATTGCTATAGCAGTCAAAAACACCTAAAAGCTGCAATAAATTACTTGTCCCCTCCTCTCAGCTTATTTTTGTATCATAATTTATTGGAACTAATTGGTGAGCATTCATATATATTATGTAATACAGATGTGATTATATTTGTTAGTAGTGACTGCTTATTGGAACAAAGGAACTATACAAATTGAGGATTATAATAGAACTGAGATGGCACAGTGGTTAGAGTGCAATACTGCAGGCTACTTCAGCTGACTGCTAGCTGCAGTTCAGTAGTTCAAATGTCACCAAGCTCAAGGTTGACTCAACCTTCCGAGGTGGTAAAATGAGAACCCAGATTGTTGGGGGCAATATGCTGACTCTGTAAACTGCTTAGAGAGGCTGTGACAGCACTATGAAGCGGTATATAAGTCTAAGTGCTATTCTTAAATGTACTTTAGCGAAAACAGTTGAACTTTCTTAGACCCAAAACAGCTTCTTCTAGAATATCCTACTATGAATATTATTTTGACTATTAAAAATTATTTTTGATGATTGGATTAAGCTTTTAAGAGTCAATAACTAGGGTGTTTTTTTTACTTTTTGAAGCGAGGCAGGGCTGCAATTTAATTTGCTTTTCTTTGCTTTTGAATAGGTATCACAAACTGGGGACAGGATTCAATCCCAACACCTTGGACAAGCAAAAAGAAAGGCAAAAGGGCTTGCCCAAACAGATGTTTGAGTCTGATGAAGCTCCAGATGGCAACAGTTACCAGGATGAACAAGTAATATTGCTCGGTTTACTTCATTAAAATTATTTGCTATGGTTTTTATGGCTGTGATTCCTTTACAAATTGTGTTGGATTTGTGGTTCTTTCTGAATTTGGTCGTTTTCTTGTAAAGGACAACCAAGCTCAGAGAGCACCAAGAACTCAAGAATTCAATATTCATATACATTCTCTTCTATTTGATTTATCATTAGGATGATCTGAAAAGACGGTCCATGTCAATAGATGATACTCCACGAGGTAGCTGGGCCTGCAGTATTTTTGACTTGAAAAATTCCCTTCCCGATGCTTTGCTCTCTAATCTTCTGGATCGGACCCCAAATGAAGAAATTGATCACCAAAATGATGAACAAAGGAAATCCAACAGACACAAGGAGCTTTTTGCCTTGCATCCAGCACCTGACGAGGTACTGGTTTGGATACTTGATGTTTGACTTTAATTTATGTTTTAATTCTATATGTATAGACATATTTTTATGACTGTAAACCACCCAGGGTTACCCTATTGTAAGATGGACAGCCAATAAATTAAAACAAGAAAACAAACAAATAAATAATAACTAATAAACTAAACTAAACTAAGTGAAAAATTTTTGTTTTAATTCATACCAGGGTGGATTTGATTTAAATCAAGTTGATTTAAATCACGATATAAATCATGATTTAAGTCTCTAGTAAAAAGGCTTGATTTAAATTAATTCGATTTAAATCATAATTTAAGGTGAGCCAAGGTGGCACAGTGGTTAGAGTGCAGTACTGCAGTCTATTTCAGCTGATCGCTAGCTGCAGTTCGACAGTTCAAATTTCACCGGCTCAAGGCTGACTCAGCCTTCCATCCTTCCGAGGTGGGTAAAATGAGACCCAGATTGTTGGGGGCAATATGTTAACTTTATAAACTGATTAGAGAGGACTGTAAAAGCACTATGAAGTGGTATATAAGTCTTAAGTGCTATTGCTATAATTTTTAAAGAGCAACTATCATCTGTGTCCTGCAGCAGCTCCTCCTCTGACCCGCTGTTGACTCAATGACAGGCCCAATATTGCAGAATATACAGCCTCATGCTACATAACTAAGCTCCATTTCATACTGAATAAACTAAATTATTAATGTATCTTAAATATAAAACCATCTTTAGATAGATTTTTATTCCAAAAGTATTTTATTAAAATAAATGTAATTAAAAAAATTGATTTAAATCAAAAAAATTGATTGAAATTTTAAAAAATGTTTTTTTTTTTTCTAAAAGAAATCATCGATTTTTATCCATCCTGATTCATACTAGTTCATGCTATGGACACAATTCCTGTTTATATGTTTGGCATTTTCATAGAAAGATAGTGTTGTGGTTCAACAGCGGCTGGCTGAGCTGTTGCTGGAATCTGACAGCGATGAACACTATGGGACTGCCCTGGAAGCTGAGGAAGACTGGGGGGGTGTTTGGAGTCAGAGCGGGGACTAGAGAGGCCTGTTGGCCACCAGATGGCGTCTGAGTCAGGGAGCAGTGAGGAAGAACAGAGGGAGGCTGTCCCTGACATACGTATGCGTAGGGCTGAGAGGAGGAGGGAGCAGCTTTGGAAAAAGGCTCATAGAAGGAAATAGGAACAGGTGGCTACTGATTGGCTCCTCCCGGAGAGCTTATAGGTGAGGCGACAGGAGGGAAATTTTGCAGGAAACAACAGTTTACTAATCCAGGCGTAGTGAAAGAATTTCGTGGGTTCAAGCCTTGTTTTCATAGAGATAATTTTCTGGGCTCCTAGCCAAGGGGTTGCTTATCTCCCTCCTTAGTTGTGGCAGATAGCCAAGTCTGCATCAGTATATATTAGAGGCTTGGGACAGAACAGATACTAAGCGTTTGCTTTTTACTAGTAGATATATGCACAGCTGTGAATTTCATAAATAACCAAAAAATATTAATAATAAAAATCTACCCAAGGGAAAGATGTCATCTAAAGATATTAATATGACTTTTCCTGCTGAGAATAAATTATCTATAAATAAGTCAGATGGAGTTATTTCTAAGTTGACAAACATAGTCCTATAGTGTGAATTGCCCATATGTTCCTTTCCCCTCTTCCATAGCCTGAAGCTCTGACCTGTGCTCTAAAACAAATGCTAACGTTTGCTTGTTCAACCACATTCCATCACAATGCAGGTTTTGGTGTGGTAGTTCTTGGCCAATAATCAGCAACCTTTGCCAAGTATAAAAGAACAAGTGTTTAGCCACATACCATCTTGATTTGTTTTATGGGATTATTACCAATTTTGCTTGAAGAAACAGTAATGAAAATATAATCCTTTTAGATATTGCTTCCCAGGGCACTTTTAAAGGTTTTTAGGTTGACCATGTTCCTATTGAAGGTCCTAAGCAGAGGAAAGCAACTCTTGCTTGGCAGAGAGGTGAAGCAGCCATGTTGCTTTAATCATACTGCTTCACTTTCCTCCTCTGCAATTTCATCTGGCATGAAAAGTACCCGGAGCAGGATTTTCCAGTGGTGCTCCACTCATGCCAACTTCTCTGCTACCTTCTGTGTGCATGATGCAGAGAAGACCCAAAGATGGTGGTGGTGGTAGTGGGGGAATGACATTCCTGTTTGGCTTAAGGAGACAGATAGTGGTACTTTCACAGCGTGAAGGCTTTCATTAAGGTTAATCCAGATTGCCTTGTAAACATAGGCAGATCTACAGAGAACTGAAGAAGCTTCTTGGATTAGAAGCAAAATGTCTCCAAGGAAAAACAAAGTCCAGTTGCCTTTTGAGAAAGCACCTTTGGGACAATCATGACCTGGATAAGTGAGAATTTCCATAGACGGGCAGATCTACATTTACAGTCCTACGAGCTGTAATCCGAAATTAAGCCCCTCTATGTACTATTAGTTTTTAGTTGCTACCAGTTGATCAATTTTTAATGCATTCCTTCCTTACTGGGTTTGCACCCAATTTTAGGAGGAGCCCATAGAAAGGCTTGGCATTCCAGAAATCCCCAAAGAGCACTTTGGTCAAAGGCTTCTTGTCAAGTGTTTGTCTCTAAAGTAAGTATTAACTTAGCCAGTTTGATTTTTCATTTTTGGAAATGCTGTTGTATTTTCTCCTCTATCAGAAGTGATTCGGAATTTAAGATAATTGCGAAGCGGGGAGGGGAAAAAGGACAGTCACATGGACACACATATACACAGACACACACATACACGTACATAATACTTATCTTGTCAAACTAAGGTTGCCAACTCCAGTGTTTTCCCACAAACATACGATTTCCACATTCTCTAAATAGCATTTAAATAGTGGAGGCACTATTAAATAGCAATTGAGTGCAGCTGAGGCAAATGACCTGTCTGAATGTTTCATATTCACAACTATGAATAATATGCCCCTTAGTTGCAAATTACTTTTATCTCTTCCCGCTTCTTCCCAAAAAAGAGTTGCTGAGGTGAATTTCTTCTGAATAAAATGTAAACTGAAATATACAGGCTTTTTAATTTGATGGAATGTAAGAGTACAAGATGGAGATTTATAATGCCATGCGCGGAGAAAATAGAAAAAGAGAACTTATTTTCCCATAACGTTAAACTCAAACCGTGCAATGAAGATTCAGTTTTTTGGCCTAGTGGTGAAGGCACCAGGCTAGAAAGCTGGAGGCCATGAGTTCAAATTGTCCCACCTCAGCTAGGAAAGCCATCTTAGTGACTTTGGGCCAATCACTCTCTCTCAGTCCAACCCACCTCACAGGGTGGTTGTTGTGGAGAAAATAGGAGGAGGAAGATGTGTTGGGTATATTCGCCACCTTGCGTTATTTGTAAAAATAATAAAGGCAGGATACAAATTAAATAAATAAAAATAAGGAAAAAAACCAAGAAAGA
Organism: Thamnophis sirtalis; assembly: GCF_051295495.1. Lineage (NCBI taxonomy): Eukaryota > Metazoa > Chordata > Lepidosauria > Squamata > Natricidae > Thamnophis > Thamnophis sirtalis. The sequence continues at coordinate 26,215,828 of NW_028261387.1, forward strand.
GATTAGAAATAGTGAACAGAAGCCTAGAATATGTAACTAATACATAGAATTTGCTGGTTGGGATAGAGCACCTTCTCCAATACAATAGTGACCAGATGGATTAAACATGAGCTAACCTAATACTCATGCAACAACACTAATTTCCATGCTGGTTGGGAATTCTGCAAGTTGCAATCCATTGCTTCTAAAAGGCACCACTTTAAGGCAAACCGAGGCTCAGAAATCCAAGATCTCTTTAAACCTTGAGGCAGCCAGCAAAGCATTCGCCGTGGAGCCAGGAAACTTGTTAAACAAGTTTAATGAAGTGGAGCTCCAGAATAGAGGGTTACCTGTAGTTGGTTCATTGCCTATAACTCTTCTCTAATAACAGGAGGTAAAAATTTTACTGCTATTCCCTTAGAGAAATAAAGCACAAAACTGATTTTCCACATGACTTTATTCATCTTGTCTGTCCTTAGTTCTGTCAACATTTCTTGTCAGGGAGCGCCAGTTACTAGAGCTTTTGAAACTGAGATGTAAGTGGGACTTACCGTAACTCCTAGTGCAGGGTTGCACATCTCTGCCCCCTTTACAAGCTGTGGACTTCAACTCCAAGAATTCCTGAGTCAGCTGGGAGTTTAAGGCCACAAGTCGTAAAGGGGCCAGAGTTGCCCACCCCATTCTAGAGGGAAACAAAAGTCCTGGCATTAATTCAGCTAATTCTGAGCATTTTTCTGTTACAGTGTTCCATAAGACCCTACAACATAAAGTCGTACACATGCAACAAAGTAGTATATCAATAGGCCCTTTGCTGAGCACTATTACTGTTAGATCTCAGAAAGGATATTTAACATAAAGAGCTCCTGAGTATTTTGTACGGATGTTCCAGAAGCAGTCAGAACTTTGTCAAGTTTCCCAAAAGGAGACTTGTGCTTTGGTGGACTGAATGATGGGAGTTAAGATATGGAAGGCTGAAATCCACTAAGTTGGAGCCTTGTGTGCCAAAAATAAAAACTTCAAAATTGACTCTGTCAGCCCAGTACAAATGCAAAGGGAAAAATCTATAAATCTATTTTGCTAAATGTGTGGATAGCTGGGGAACTTCAGCAGATAATGAAAGTCTGGAAATTTTTAACATATATGTCAGCCTGGTGTATTGTTGTTAGGCGGCGCAAAGTCAGAAGAAATCTCAATTTATCATTTACAAGAATGGGGGACACAGATGATGAGCAGAATCACTAATACGTTTTGTTTTGTAAATGAATACGGCTGTTGTCAAGTATCTACTTAGATTCATGGTCTGGGAAACCAATAGCGCTTTTCATCTCTGTTAAGTGAACTGTAGGATAAATAGAATCAGGAAATAAGAAAGAAAATATTCAAGAAAACAAAGGCTTAAAACACTGCTAGTAATTTAGAACAGTAGGGTATTCTCATGTTGCGACTGAGCTGTGTGCTGAAATAGATGCCTTTGTTCCTTCTACAAGTGCTCAGTTTCCTCCTCTTGAGTTTCTTGGGCCACAAATGTTGCCCCCCCCCCAGTTTCAATAACTGCCATTGAGCTTTAACATGGCAAAAGGGAGAAATTATTAAATATATGGGGAAATGATGCCAATTGCAGTTATATTGATCATATGTTTTTCTCAGTATGGGCCTGGGCATGCTATATGAATATGTTCACTGTGTTGAACAAAATCACCACATTAATAAAAAAATTAAATTTTAACATGATGTCCTGAGCTGTGGAGCCTTGTTATTTTTCCAAGTTATAATTGCAAACCTTTTTTTTAATGATTCCTGGTTTATTTTGTAGAAATCAGATAAGGGCTTTAGTTTGGACTACAAAGATTTAAAGTTCCCACTTAGTTTAATCCTTAGTTAAAAGTATTTCTGAAGAAGATGGCTATACGCAAGCACACAGTTCATACTATCTACACAAAAGTAACAATATCAAAAATATTTACTTTTTCTTTTGGTCAAAAATCTTTACAGTAGAACCTTTCTATGCCAACTTGGGTAGGCAAATTATTATGCTTTTTTTGAAACTTCAGAAGATGAAGCTTTGGTTTTGTACATGTGAAAATGTTTTTGGAATTTATAGAGATCAGTCATTTATGTTTGTAACATTTATAGGCTGTGTTAGGTAAATGTAAAGGTTCCCCCCACATAGTCGTTTCTGGCTCTAGGCACGGTGTTTATCTCCATTTCTAAGTCAAGGAGCCAGCTCTGTCCAAAGACATGTGGCTGGCATGACTAAATGCTGAAGGTGCATGGAGCACTGTTACCTTCCCATCAAAGTGATCCCTATTTTTCTACTTTCATTTTTTATGTGCTTTGGAACAGCTAGGTTGGCAGAAGCTGGGACAAGTAATGGAAGCTCACTCCGTTACGTGGTTCTAGGGATTCGAATCACTGAACTGCCAACCTTCTGATCAACAAGCTCAGCGTCTTAGCCTGAGCCACCGCATCCCTTAGCCTGTGTTAGGGTTATATAAATGGATAGAAAGTTTATTAATAGGTTAGTAATTCAACCATATAAAAAAACAAACCAAAATATACAGGCTCTAATCATAGATAACAGAAAATACAATATGAAAGATCTATTCTTTCTTGGCCTTTTAGCTGAGATTAAATGAAGTATGTAGAAGTTGGTTGAATCCAATGTTAAAAACAGTGTGGAAAAATGTGCAGTTGCACAACCAGTGAAAGATTTTGCCCTTGCACATCTCATTCTTTTTATTGAGTTGACATATTGAGGTAACTTTATGTATATAAAGCAGCATTCAGAGAGACTTGATTTTTTAATACCTGTATTATAATATCTTACTATCCTTGCAATTGTGCTCAAAGCTTTTATTTGGTTGCTATTGTATGCATCTTGGTGAAATACCTTGAGGTACTTGAATGCTTAAACCAATGGCCCCCAACCTTTTGGGCACCAGGGACTAGTTCCATGGAGAGAGATTTTTCCATGCACCAGCGGGGGCCTGGTTTTACTTGTTGACTGCATCCCGTGGATGGGGCTTCACTTGTTTGTGCGGCCCAGTTTCTGTCATGCCGTGGCCCAGTGCTGGTCCCTGGACTGGGGATTGGGGACCCCTGGCTTAAGCAATGCTTATTAGTGTTAGATTCTTAAAGTCATAGAATAGAATCATTGTAGTCAGTCATAATCCTAATTAAATATCTCTCTGTGTGCCTGTGGAGTACATATAGTTGAAGTGAAATGAAGGTGGTTGTGTGTAATGATGGTTGTAATTAATCTTTTTCTTTTCTCGGAAGATTTGAAATTGAAATAGAGCCCATTTTTGCAAGTTTGGCATTATACGATGTTAAAGAAAAGAAGAAGGTAAGTTGAGGCTTACTTACTCCGGATGGAACTTGAATGCAGTATACTATATGAGATATTAGTGCTTCTATGCTCAGCACTTGTAATGTTGCCTTTATTTTGTTTACCATTATGATATAAGAATTACATCAACAAATTCAAAATGGAAAGGCAGTCCATTTGAGGAATAACAGAAAAGTCACTGTACTGTAGGCCAAACTGTGTCACAAGTGACTCTAGCAAATGTATGAACAGCAGGTGTTCAGACACAATTATAGCTTTAATCCAAAAGACCACGTTTGCCCAGCCTCAATTAATCCATGCTTGGTTTAAAGTGTGCTTGACAGGTATGCATACATATGCACATTCCAAATCACATTTTGCCCTCCTAATCTGAGCCTTGTGCAGTCCTAAATGGCATAAAACAATGTGAAAATATAAAAAGTATCTTAAGTTATCTCTAGTGGTTATAAGAGTAGCTATATTATGAATGGTATGAAATTTTAAAATTCTGTATTTGGTGAAGAATATTTATTTATTTGTCTGTATGACTAGTTAATAACCTGTAATTAGCTAGCTTCTTGTTTTAGATTTCAGAGAACTTTTTCTTTGATTTAAACTCCGAACAAATGAAAAGCATGCTGCGACCTCATGTTCCCCCTGCGGCCATAACCACTTTGGCTCGTTCAGCCATCTTTTCTATTACATACCCTTCCCAAGATGTCTTTCTGGTAATAAAGGTAAGATTTTTCTTCTCTTGTTCAAAAAAAGAATATTTTATGTGATGATAAAGGTTGGGAATGTAGCTGTCCAATATATGAGTATTTAAAAATTAGAGATGAAAGTCATTTAAAAGTCTGCTGGAATATATAATTTCATAAGACTTGAATATTGTTCGTAGGTAATCATCTCTCTTTATATAGGTAGGGAGAAATATACAAGGTGTAGATGAAGAAATTGTTTTTAAGAGAAACAGCAGAGCCAAATAACAAAGCACTATATAAATGCATACATATACACACCATTCTTAAAGGAAATAAATCCTGACTGTTCTTTGGAAGGACAGCTACTGAAGCTGAAGTTCAAATAGTTTGGTCACCTAAAGAGAAGTGAGGATTCATTGGAAAAGCCCTCATGTTGGAAAAGATGGAAGGCAAAAGAAGAAGGGGATAGCAGAGTATGAGATGGTTAGATAGTGTTAACAACGCAATGAACATGAACTTGGGCAAACCCTATGAGACAATGGAGGACAGGGAGGAACCTGACATTCTATGATGTGTGAAGAGTTGGACACGACTTAGTGACTGAACAACCACAAAATACACAACATAAAATGCATTATCAAGAAATGAAAGAAGTTTGGCAGAGGTCAATTCCTTCCCCTTTCTCAAAAATGTAAGTGATGGCACAGGTGATAGCCCTGACCCTGTGTTTAGATGTTGTGTTCTATTATTGGAAATTACATATGCTTTCTTGGACATATTTTCATATACAACAGGGAGTATGCCTGCAGATTATACATGTATAGCTACTACCTAAATGCTGATTTTTGTCCTTCCTCTCCTCCTGTGGTTACCCTACATTTGTAAGTGTTCCTTGATCATTCCAGGCCTTACATACGTAAGAAACACCTATTAATGGGCAAGGGCATAAGCTCTGCTAAATGAACAAATGAAAACAAGATGTATAATTAGGCTGGTCTCCCAGTAGGGAATTTTAGAGAATTTTCATATTGATGAAGACTTGAGTCCATAACAAGCAAATCTAAAAAGATGGGACTTCTTATTCTCTTAGTCAGAAATTTCAAATTGGCAATTGGGAGATAAGGAATTGGCCTGTCCTCCTTTGTACAGATGTGACTGCACCTGCTTTTTACCTTTATGACTGTGGCTTATATAACTAGTCACAAAAAATTACCTCTCTTCCTAGCTGTAGAATTTAGTAATTGATTGGAAAGTTCAACTTCAATCACATATTGTATATATGAAACATGTTTCCTAAATCATACCAATCCTCCTTTCTGCCGCCTTTTCTTTGAGTAGTTGGAAAAGGTACTACAACAAGGAGATATTGGGGAATGTGCTGAGCCATATATGATTATGAAAGAAGCAGATGCTGCAAAGGTAAGCACTTTTTAAATTTTTCATCCAAAAGTATATTGTGCCCTGCACTTAACAGTAGATTGTTATATTCATTAAAGAAAGGGGAGCAGTTCACATATAAGAGATACAAATCATGAATTGCAAGTCATTCTACTGACAAATAGTGCAAAATGAAGCAATTTGCAGTAATTCCCATTCCCCTTGTATTTTAGCCTTTTGGAGATGCCAAAGTTGCTAAAGTTTCTATCTATTCTGTTCTGCTTCTGAAACCCATTCTCATAAGTAATTTGCTTGAGTAAATTTTTGGGAGGATTTAGACATATTGCTCAATTAGATTTGCCACTATGTGACTAAGCCAAAATCTTGTATCTTGACTCTTGCCTCTTTGCATCATGTCCCCATTCTTCCTCTTTAAATGAAAATTTGTGGTTTACTGTTGCCCCATAACATAATTATGTGCTATAATAAATGGAAAGCTACCAAGATAATGGTTTGAAATTCTGCTCTGTAAAAAAATAGAAGAAGCCCTCCACAATTGAGCCCCAAATTTCTTTTTCTCAGTGACACGGTTGTTAAATGAGTTTTGTCCCATTTTATGACTTTTCTTGCCACAATGTTGTTGTTAAGTGCAGTTGTTCAGTTAGTATCACGGTTGTTCAAGTGAATATGGCTTCCCCATCGACTTTGTTTGTCAAAAGGTCACAAAAGATAATCACATGACCCCAAGACACCGCAGCTGATATAACTATGATTCAGTTGCCAAGCATCCAAATCCAAATTTCACACTTATAACCACTGTAGCATCCCCATGGTTGTAAGTGTGAAAAACAGCCATAGGTCACTATTTTCAGTGCTGTTGTAACTTCAAAAAGTCACTAACTGAATGGTTTTAAATCGAGGACTACCCATATTTAACTATAAAATATTGTTAATACTTTAGAGGTATTGGCATAAATCTAGAAAGAATTCTGAATAAATAATAGCTCTGTTTGAGCTGCTTTTTTATAATCTTGCATCAGTCTCCTTTTGTTTGGTTGCAACAGATATTTCCTCTTGTAGATACAGTGTAACTTGTAACTGTTTAGAGATATATTGTGAGAATTCTTTTGGGTTCTATTAGTGACTTAATTGTAAATTCTGTGATTTTCACTTTCAACTAGAGGCAAGTCCTTTCATTTGACCATGCATATTTAAACCACATTTAAAGGTTAATTTCATTACTTAACATAATATTAGGAAAAAATCTTTAATTCATTTGAGGAATATATACAATCAAATGCTTCAATTAAACAAATCCTTATTTCCGACAGTATATTAAAAATAATTCTTAGAAATATGCCAAGTTTCAGCTTTTAAACATGAACTGACATATTATAATTAGCAGAGAACTATTAATGTTTTAGAAATATTTCAGTTGTGTGAACAGGTTTATTTGCTTGTTTTTATTTTTGCAGAACAAGGAAAAACTAGACAAACTGAAAAGCCAATCAGAACAATTTTGCCAAAGACTTGGCAAATATCGCATGCCTTTTGCGTGGACTGCTATTCATTTAATGAATATAGTCAGTAGTGCTGGAAGTTTGGAAAGAGATTCTGCAGAAGTAGAAATTGCCACTGGAGGTAGATATCTAAACATTACAAAAAATTGAAAATAAGTCTTAGCAAAAAACCAATATGTGAAATTGTTTGCTTTTTTTAAACTACTTACTTACTAGCCGCAATATTTGTTTTGAGTTATGTACTATCTGTTACTTTAAAAAACTGCATTTCATTACTAGTGGAAATAAATGCACATATAGTATATATTTAGAATATAGAATATGCTGCTGAAAACAAGCAAATGGATTAGAGATGCAAAGGACTGCAGATTTTGCTGCCAAAAAGCTAGGTTACCCAGTGGGTTTTAGTGTCTGGTGAATTTTAATATTTTTGGAATGTGGAGTCCTTGGTGCTCTCTGAGCTTGGTTGCTTTCTTGCAGATGTTTCATTACCCAAGTAGGTAACATCTTCAAGGCTAGAAGGGAATGTGGTTTGTAATGCCTGAACAGAACTTACCTTCCCTTTTTTTCTTTTCATCTGGTTCAGATAATTCTTCCCCTTATCTTAATCCAAGTTTATTCTATTTTGTTGCCTCTTTCTTTCTTTCTTTCTTTCTTTCTTTCTTTCTTTCTTTCTTTCTTTCTTTCTTTCTTTCTTTCTTTCTTTCTTTCTTTCTTTTTCACCCTACCTCCCTCCATTTCTGCAGCTGCCCATTTCAGTCAATGATACTGGTGTCAACTCATAAAGCTAAGTTAGCTGAGTTAATTAGGGCATCTTACGGAAACCTGACAACTGGATGGCTTACAATTCAAAAAGGAAAAAAAAACATAATTATTAAAAATACTAAAAACATTTTAAACCAATAAAAAACATAAAGCATTCAGATTAAATATACATAGGAGCAAGCTACTTGGCCAGATAGCAATATAGCCAATTGGGTCCTTAACATATTCAGCATCAGAGGCACGGGAACATAGCCAAGTTTTTAAGCCTTTATGAAAGGCTTAGAGGTTTAGAGCGAAGTACAAACAACTGTTGGGGGAGACTAAAGGGGAAGTTGACAAAAAGGGCAAATCTTGCTGGATATCAACCTCTTCCAGAAATAGATTAGTTCTTCCTTTCATAAAACAGAGAGCTAAGTTTGGTAGTGGTTAAGGTGCTGACCTAGAAACCGGAAATGGTTAGTTCCAGTCCTGCCTTAGGCAAGAAAGCTGGCTGGGTGACTTTGAGCTAGTCATACTTTCTCAGCTCAGCTCATCTCACTGGTTTCTTGTTGTAGAGAAAATAGACAGAAGTATTAGGTATGTTGCTATACATACACATATAATAAAAATATAATGTAGAACTGTCCAGGCCTGCTCTAATTATTTTTCTGCAAAATGTAGGTTACTGCTGTATTTCTTTTGACCATCACAGAGTTTGGATTGAGTCAGTGGTGGGTTCCGGATCTCATCACAACCGGTACACTGTGACGAGGCCGGGCATCCACCACATGCATGTGCGCTGTGCACACATGCACACCCACTGCCCAGCGATGCTCCAGCTGCTCGGTGGAGCGTTGAGCAGGCGCAGTATGCTGCGTGCGCATGCGCAAATGGCCCAGTTGGCTCAAATACAGGTAAGGAACGCGGGTGGGCCCTCCAAAGCACCATTCCAGTACAGTGCCCCTTACTGGGGCGTACCTGCCATGCCAGAACCCACCACTGGATTGAGTATGCTACACAATACATATTTATTAACTTCCATTTCATTTTTTTCATTTTTACTAAATCCGTCTGTCCTCCCTCCCTCCCTCCCTCCCATAAAGCTGCCTCAACTCAGAGGCAAACTGGCTGGATAGTATTTTATTTATTTATTCAGTTTATATTGCCTTCCATCTCACATACGTACATGGTATTGGATGGCTTATGAAGTTAAAAACACACCAAAAGTACAAAAATAATCAGATACATGAAAACATTCAGCATTACAAACAATAAAAAACTGTAATAACCATAAAAAACATAATCAGCATGCAATTAAAACCAACACAAGCCAGACATTTCAAATATTCATACCACCAACCTATCTTATGGGAATCTATGGGAAAAGCCAGTTTGTAAAGAAATGCTTAAACGCTTGAAGCCACTCCCAAAGGGCAGGAACAGAGAAGACTCCATGATGCTGCCCAGTGAATGAGATTTGAAGTTCAGGATGAGCAGAAGTAATGAATGAGAGGCAGTCTCTGAGCCACATTCAATGTCATAAAGGAGTTTACAGTTGGTGACCGCCATTTTGTGACTGGAAGCTCAGTTGCAAAGTTCACATAGCAGAGATATTTCAAGGACTTACCAAGATGTATCCATAGCTTTTTCCGCTGCTTATTCTGCATGAGCTGTAGATCTAAAGTGGTCTTCAGAGGTAGCTTTATGTAGAGCACATTGCAGTAATCCATATTTGAAGTGACCAAATATGAGTGACCATGAGGAGAGATGAGCAATTGGTCATTAGATGATTCTGTGCAAAGAACCAACCACTGCTATTTGTTCCTTGAACAGGCAGATCGTGTGAGTTCTGGATAAGTACACATCAGCTCTGTGTAATTCCATTCAGAGCCAAAGATAAAAAATCAACAGGACCAGACAATTTATGCACCCATAAGTATTTGGTCTTTTCAGGAGTAAACTTTAGCTTGTTACTCCCATCCAGGCCCAGGAAACTTCCAGACACAGACATGAATTGACATAGCATAACTAGTACACTGGAGATACCTGATCTCACGTTGCTGAATAGCAGCCAGTAATTTCATGTAAATGATTAATAGGAGAGGTGAGAATATCAAGCCCTGAGGTACTCTGCAAACCCTGTGGTTGGATAGACCTCCCTCCACTTGGCAACATAAACTGAAACTGGTCACAGAGAAGAAAAACTACTTCAACAACATGCTTACTACTTCATGGATCCAAGTTCACATTCTTTTCCAGGAAGACTCTAGCCACTAGGAATTGGCATTAAGAGAAGAATTGCTACGTTTTCCTGCTCTTAGCACCAAGTGTAATTTCTTATACGGTTTCTTACATATGCTTGGTCTGATTCTACTCTTGTCTTTTTTTCAGTAGCATCTAGGCATTCCTTCTACTAGGCATTCCTTCTACTATTCCATCTCTCATAACCCTTTGGAATACCAAGGAGTACTACAGGACTCACACACAGAAAAGTGCATTGATATAATTGGACACAAGATCGTCAGTGCACATCTATTTCAAATGGAGACCAAGACCATCAGATCCCCAGGAAAAGAAATCCCAACCTTTCTAAAATCCATCTGGGTCTATTAGTCACTTGGGACAGTCTAATTACATAGCTTCTGACTTTTCTGTGGACAGAGGGCAGCACTAGGAAGCCAAAAGCAAAGTGATTTGTCCTTGGTAAAGAAATGATGGTAATGTAATCCATCTTCAGTTCACAACTGCCCAGAGACAAAAAAATAGTAGATTCAGTATGTGATCCTTGATACATATTGGACCAGTGGTGGGATACGCCCGGTTCATGCTGGGAGCACCAGGTACCGTTTTGGTACGGTGCTCCGGAGGGACCACCCACCCGCCAGTCCTCCTTACCTGTATTTGAGCCGATCGGGGCTTTGGCGCACACGCATGGAGCATATGGCGCCTGTGCAATGCTGCGCCAAAAAGCTGGAGCATCGCGGGCGGTAAGTATGCATGTGCACATTGCGCATGTGCTGGACTCCCGGCCCCATTGCAGTGTACCGGTTGCAATGGGATCCAGAACCCACCACTGTATTGGACCCTCAAAAATTTGGTTCCGATCACAATGGCCATAATTACTGTGGCACACCAGCTTTATGACACACAAGGGCAACGTTTCCACAAATTAACAGTTTTGCAGAGTCTGCTGCAGACTTGATAAAGCAAGCTTTAGTGGCCAGTACAACATTTGCAAATCAACCTGCTTCCTAGGGACCGCCTAGGACAGTGATGGTGAACCTTTTCAGCACCAAGTGTCCAAACCGGAATGCGTGTGCATGTGCGCGCATGCATGTGCCGGAGTGCCGAAAATCCGAAGGCCTGCTGGCCAGCCTGTTTTTGGCCATTTTTGGCCATTTGTCCAGCCGTTTAGGGCCGTTTTCCAGGCCATTTTCCAGGCTGTTTTCAGGCCGTTTTCCAGCACTCCAGCCCCCACAGAGACCAGCTGGCCGGCACGCATGAAACCAGAAGAGCAACTGGCGATGGCACGTGTGTCCACAGAGAAGGCTCTGTGTGCCACCTCTGGCACGCATGCCACACAGGTTCACCCTCACAGACCTAGGATCTCACAACATGTTATCTATGGCATAAATCCTCCAAATTTGTTAAGGCATTTGGATGACTGCTGTTACTCCAAACTTTGGGGTTGCAATTGGTGCCAAAGCCAAAACTCAGATGAGCCTATCTGCAAGAAGTGATCACCCAGTCTGAGTGATTCATATCAAATTAGTTGTCTCATCCATTATAAGATCATGGGTCTTATCACTGCTTTGTTATATATCTTCCTGGCATTTACCAGGCCTTCTGAGAATCCTTGTGTACAGCTCATGAAATAAAATGGATAATCCTGCAATAAAAAATAGAATGATCTTTTAGAGATTTTATTCCTAGTCCATCTGCTGTTTTCTAAAACTATTCTGCTAAATCCTATGAAAATGTTACTGACTGGCGAACTCACAAGAGTGATTTTATTATTGCAAAGCATCATGGAGTATTTTATTGTTGGATACTATTCAGTATTCAGAATTTTGCTTATTTATATTTCCTGTTTCTAAACCACCCATATTTTTCATAATGACTAACTTCATCATTTTTTTGAGAAATAAAGACATAAATTGCCATGTGATTTATAATAAGCAGAAGCCACTTGGTGTGGTTGTTGTGAAGGAAGTAAGTAAGGATAATGACTGCTTTGTGCATTTTTGATGCCTCAGGAGTAAAATTGTGTTAGCATAACTGTCTCTTTATCTTGTTTTTCCCACAGTTCATACAGCTAACTTTCAAAAGTAATTATGAAAGTTTTATTTCTCTTACTTTTTTTTTAAAGAACGCAAAGGATCTTGGTCTGAAAGAAGAAATTCTAGCATTGTTGGTAGGCGTTCTCTAGAAAGAACCACTAGTGGGGATGAGGCCTGTAACCTGACTAATTTTAGACCAGCTACTTTGACAGTGACAAACTTCTTTAAACAGGTATTCCACCAATCTTGATATATTTACTCTTGCCGCAACTAGTCATATGTTGTTATTGTTATTATTTTAGAATATGTTATCCTAACTAGTTAAAGTTTCATTAGGCCTTCAAGAACTTCCCCATTGACTTTGCTTGTCAGAAGGTAGCAAAAGGTGATCCCATGACCCCAGGACACTGCAATTGTTATAAATATGAGCCAGTTGCCAAGCATCCAAATTTTGATCACTATAGGGAAGCTGCAACAGTCATAAGTGTGAAAAATGGTCAAGTCACTTTTTTCAGTGCTGTTGTACATTCAAATGGTCACTAAATGAATGGTTGTAAGTCAAGGGCTACTGTATAGAGGAGGACAACAATAGTGGTGGAGACTTGTTACATGGCTGGAAATGATTGCTTCCTTTATTTATCAATTATAGGAAGGTGACCGGTTGAGTGATGAAGATTTATACAAATTCCTTGCGGATATGAAGAGGCCTTCTTCTGTTTTAAGACGCCTGAGACCTATCACAGGTATAGTGTACATATCACTGCTGAAAAACATTGAAGGTCAGTTTTTGTTTTCTAGGCAAATGGTTATTTTAAAGTTTGATTATACTATAATTTGTCATTCCATAGCTCAGTTGAAGATTGATATTTCTCCAGCCCCAGAGAACCCACACTATTGTCTAACTCCAGAGCTGTTGCAAGTAAAACTTTACCCAGATAGTAGAGTTCGACCAACAAGAGAGATCTTGGAATTTCCTGCAAGAGATGTTTATATTCCAAATACAACTTATAGGTAAGAAGAAAAAAAATAATTTTAGCACATTCAAGTTTTGCAAACTTATTTTATATTCTGTTATTCTTCATGCAAACATAATTGGCTGAGGCAAATTGTATAGAGGTTGTGGAACACATTGAGACAAATTACTTTTTCAGTAATTGACCAATTATTGCTATAGATGATAGATTTTATGTTCCTCATTGAACCTAAACCACGTTCACCTTATGCTGTTGTTTTTGAATTGTATCAGTTAATTTGTATCACTGGTTTTCAGTTTAGCTTATATTCAGAAGATCATTTATGACACCAAAAGCTTAATTACCAGAATTTATTTTTTGTGTTCATTTAATTTGAATAGTTGAAAGTTGAGTAGAAAAGAATCTTTTCTCTTTGGTCTTTACGAGATATAACCTAAATGTTGAATTAACCTTGTTTTGCTTGAATTCCATCTATTCTTTACCTGTGTAATATCACCACTAGATCAAAACAAAAAATATCATTGCTAAGGGAATATGTGTGAATAGAATGGAATATTTAAATATGATTATAATTTAAATATTCCATTTAAATTATAATAAAGGTACTAGGACTGCTACATACTTTAGTGTGCTACTCCACTAAGATCTGGATGAAGGAAATACAACAATGGGGGAAATTGTGTGCTCCTATTGTTAATGAAACTAGTTCAAGAATGGATTAGATTTTTCATGGTATTTTAATTTAAAAAATGTAGGGTCACATTACCTAAAGAAAGCATATATAGTACAGTACTATATTGGGTCTAGAAAAATGCAGACAAACCTTTAGATAAGTGGTTCCCAACCTTTTTTTGGCCATGCCCCACCTAAGCATTTCTAAAATCCTGACCCCCCCCCCAGGTGACATATAATTCTTACTTTACTCAAAAAGTGAACTCTAGTCATGTGGAGGAAGCCTAAAAGGCCATTAACTTGGTTTAAACAAGATTCAGATTTCCCCCATTAAAAATCAAATTGCCCCACATTGGGAACCACTGCTCTAGATGGTGCAAAGATATAATAAATGAACTCTGCTTTCATCTGTTGGTCATCCAGGTGTTTGCTACCAGCTTTGATAGCTATAACTGTGCTTTAGTTCTTTTCCACTGCAAATAATATGGACATTTATCATGCTTAAGTAACCTAGTTCTATATTATGAAAGTGGTACGACAGCTAGAGAGGCATGCTGCCTGTCTCACAATGCTGAAAACAGGGTCATTTAAACAAAGACGAAGAGCATTATTTTGCAAATAGACGGTATTGGGCTCTGGTTGCTGGTGTAGGTATTGGCTGCTTGCTAGATGTTTTGTCACCACTTGCTTAGCACAGCTTCCTGCAGCCTCAGCTAACTTCTGTTTTAGGGAAGTAAAAGAGCTTTCCCATCTCTTTTCTTTGCTCCCACAGCAACCAAACAATTCCTTTGATATTAATCAATTGATAGTCAAAAACTGTCAACCTGGTCTCTGAGGTGGGGTGTGGGAGGAGTCACTGAATGGGTATTGTTACGGCCCAATTGCCTGGAGACTGAGGTAAATCTGAGGACACTCCCTCTGTTCCTCCTGGTGACTCCCCAGATTAACCTCAGTCTTTAGCCTAACAGGAGCTATTCAGTGACTCTCCAGTAATTAGCATTTAGTTTAGTATTTTTTTGTAGTATTTTTCCCTTTTTTGCTAGATCTGCAGCTTTTGCAGCTTTTTATTTTTTGCCTCTCCTACCTCGGTTTTCGTGCCCTTTTTCTGCCTGCCTAAGCGCAATCCGCGTTCGTTGTAGTTTTGCAGGCCCCGCAACACTGGCATCTGGTGGAAGGGGGGGGGGCAAAAGCTGAGCCTCGAGTGCCGCTGCCGTCCGGAGAAGAGGAAGCCAACCGAATCCACGAAGACTTCGGAGGCAGCAAGATGAGGAAGGAGCGGTTCACCCAGAACCGCTCTAGGCATCAGACTGCGTGGTTGGCGGTTGCCATCTTGGAAAGCAGGGCGCACGCGCAGAGCACCAAGGTGACTGTTCTCAGTTGCTGCAGCTCCCCAGCATCTCAGGACACAGGATCGTCGGGCCCAAGCTCCGTCCGGCCATCCGGAGAGGGCCAGCGCAAGGCGGTGCAGCATTCTCTGTTCGACCCACAGGTCGGCGGGTGGCTAGGAAGACTGCGGATCTGAAGGAGCACCGGATCCGTGAAGTCCAGGAGACCAGGCCTAGTGGAGGTAGAGAGAAGGAGAGAGAGAGAAGGAGAGAGAAGGATTCACAACTGTGAATACTGCGATGGTGGATGCCATGAGGAGCAAGGGAGCAGTGGCTCCCAGCTCTCCAGGGCCTTCTGACCTGGGCGAGGGAACCTCTAGGGGGGTAGGCCCAAGGCCCAGGGGGAGATCACTTCCTAGGAAGTGTTCCGCCAAATCTTCCAGAAGGGAAGAGGCCCCTTCTACCAGGGTGACCAGTAGGAGGGCTAGGGATTGTATCAGCCCCTCCCCAGCTAGGTCATGCTCTCCCTGCAGGCCCCCTTCTCTATTACAGGAACTTGGCTCTCCAGGTCCAGAGAGGCGTTCGAGGGAATGTAGTCCCCTGTCCCCCCTCTATCTCCCTCTCATTCACCGGGGGCGAGGGGGGACCTCTTTGGACGTAGGGCAGTGGGTTCTCCCAGGCAGCGCTTGGTCCCTCAGGCCACTGAACTCAGGGACAGGACAACAGGGGACCTCCTATCCTTTCCCCTGCCTACCCAGAACTGCCTGAAAGTTTCCAGAAAGTGCTGGCCAGGGCCATTGCAGATGGCATCGCCTCGGGCATGCAGCACCAGTTTCAGGGAGCCAGGTCCCGGTCTACCCGTGGTGCTCCACGGGATCACACAGCCAGGCCAGAGTCTCCAGCCCCCAGGGACTCCCAAGCCTCATCACCTTCCACTGGCAGCGAGGGCTCGGAGTTGGGGGGGGGGAAACAGAAGGATTTGGGGTTTTCAGAGGATGAGGACCCCTCAGCTCCAGAGACCCCCTCCATTGCAGGGTTATTCCCCCCCGCATTGTTCAGTTCCCTTCTGCGCAAGGCCAAGGCCACAGCAGATCTGGATCCTCTTTCGGCTCCTAGCCAGAACCCCACCCCTAGCACTAGTGGTGGGAAGAAGAAGCAGGGCGCCTTTCATAGGCCCCAGGTTGAGAAGGAGGAGATCCCCACCCCGGACCTCTTCCTGGAGGTTCTCAAGTCCCAGTGAACCAAGCTGGTTCTTTCCCCACTCCTGGGAGTAATGATCGTAGGTTCTAAACCTAAATGCATCCTTTACCCAAGCATTGCAGGTGCCTTCCGTGGACGCTCCAGTGGCAGCCTTGGCCTCCGCTTCCTCCGTAGTAACAGGAGATATCTCCAGCTGTCTAAAGGCAGAGGACAGGAGAGCGGAGCTGGTCATGCGTAAGACCTTCCAGGCTGTCTCATGGGCTATCAAGGCAGCGGCCGCCACATCTTTCTTTAATAGATCCACCATCTTGTGGCTGGAGCAGATCTGGGATAGGACACCCGCTTCAGATGTAAGGCTCCAACAGGACATCACAAAGCTGCTGACGGTGACCCAGTTCTCGGCCGACGCAACCCTGGATGTGGTAAATTATTCCTCCAGGAACTTATCATCTTCGGTGGCATCCAAATGCCTTTTATGGCTTCGTCACTGACAGGCTGAGGTCCAGGCAAAGTGGCCCCTGGCAGAGGTGGAGTACACAGGAGACAAGCTCTTTGGACCTGCTTTGGACCCCATCCTCGTCGAGAATAAAAACAAAAGGAAGGTCTTCCCATCCACCACCAGACGCGCAGATCACCGAGTGGCGCCCTACGCCAGGAAAGCCTCATACCGACCACCGGAGCAGGACAACCAGCCACAAAGATACTCTGCTCCCAGGTACTCCAGACAGGGGGACAGGCAGTTCTCCAGGGAGAGGTTTAGACCCCAGCAGGCCGGCAAGTGGCCCTTTCGAGGGGGGGTGCTCTTTCCGCAGGGGTAAGTGATTCGGGATTGAATCTACCCATCAGCGGTCGCCTCTCTTTCTTCACAGACTGCTGGGAGGGCATTACCTTGGATGCCTGGGTCCTCCAAACCATCAGAATGGGGACTCCATCTGGAGTTCCATTCCCATCCACCCAGTAGATTCCGCACCTTTCCCTCCTCCAAGAACCCGGCTGAGTGCGCCCTCATGCACGAAGCTATTTGCCATCTTCTGGACATTAGTGCCATAGAACCGGTTACGGAGGAGGAGAAGGGATCAGGGTTCTATTCGCACCTTTTCCTAGTCCCCAAGAGTTCAGGGGGGTAGAGGGCCATCCTAGATCTCAAACTCCAGAATAGTCTACCAGAAGTTCAAGATGGCTTCCCTCAAGTCCCTCTTAGAAGGGGTCAGGCAGGGGGATTTCCTAGCCTCCATCAACCTCACGGAGGCCTACCTTCACATTATGATCGCCCCTGACCATTGCAGGTTCCTCAGGTTCTCATACCGGGGAGACCATTACCAGTATAGGGCCCTTCCCTTCAGTCTGGCCTCTGCCCCCAGGACCTTCACCAAGGTAATGGCCCACCTCCGTTCCTTCCTGGTTTGCCTCCACTGTTATTTAGATGACATCCTCGTCCTAGCCCCCTCAGCTCCCCGCGCAGAGAGGGATCTCAGTATCACCATCAGTACTTTGTCCTCCCTGGGGTTCTCGATTAACTTCGAGAAGAGCCACCTGACTCCCTCCACCAGGCTCCAACATCTGGGAACCATTATCAATTCAGTGGAGGGTAGGGTCTTCCTATCCCAGGAGCGCAGGGAACAGCATTGTGGAATTGGTTCAGGAGATTTGCAGGCTTCGATCTGTTCCCATAGATCTTCTCTCCAGGCTCCTCGGGAAGCTCATATCCTGCATCGGGATCATCCCCTGGGCTGGCCTTCACGCCAGAGATCTGCAGTGGTTCCTCCTCCCCCACCAGAGGAATGGAACAACCGACACAAGCTTCAAGGTCCTAGTGACCCCTCAGGTACTGCTCTCCCTCCGCTGGTGGAGGTCCCCCTCCCTGGCAAAGGGGTCTCTTTTCAGGGAACCGGACAGGCTGGTCCTCACCACGGATGAAGTCTGTTCGGCTGAGGGGCCCACCTGCAGTCCCAGTTGGCCCAGGGCCGGTGGACGCCGACAGACTTGCGGAAGAACATCAATTGGTTGGAGCTCAGGGCAATCCACTTAGCCCTTCGCCAGTTCAAACAGACAGTCGCCAGGAATCACATCTTGGTCCTGACGGACAACGTGGTGGCAAAGGCTCACGTAAACAAGCAGGGAGGCACTCACTCCGTGGCTCTTCACGACGAGGCAAAGCGCCTGGGTGCTGGGCGGAGCGGAACCTCCTGTCGATTCGAGTAGAGCACATCTCTGGAGTGGAGAACCAACAGGCGGACTGGCTCAGCAGGGAGACGGTGGACCACGGAGAGTGGCAACTTCATTCCAGCATCTTCGCACAGATCGGCCAGAGGTTTGGTCATCCGACGGTGGACCTCTTCGTCTCTCCATCGAACACTCAGGTTCCGAATTTCATA
The DNA here is from genome assembly GCF_051295495.1 of Thamnophis sirtalis. Taxonomy (NCBI): domain Eukaryota; kingdom Metazoa; phylum Chordata; class Lepidosauria; order Squamata; family Natricidae; genus Thamnophis; species Thamnophis sirtalis. Next base: position 26,234,303 of record NW_028261387.1, read on the forward strand.
TCCCAGTTCCCCACCCGGGGGGCTATGGACACCGACTCCCTATGCTGCAGGTGGCCGGCAGGCCTTCTGTACGCCTTCCCTCCACTTCCTCTTATTCCAGGGGTCGTGAGGAAGCTAGTGGCAGAGAGGGCAGAGATCATTCTAGTAGCCCCTCACTGGCCACGACAACCCTGGTTCGCGGACCTGGTGGAATTGTTGGTCCGCCCTTCCTGGCGTATTCCACAGGGGAGGGTGGAGCTGCGCCAGGGGAATCTGATCCACCCAGACCCGGAGTGGCTCAATCTGACCCGCCTGGCACTTGAGCGGGAGCAATTGAGGGTGTCCCAGATCTCTTCCAGAGTCATCAGCACCTTAGAGGCTTCTAGAAGGAGATCCACCACCTGCATTTACGACGCAACATGGACTGCCTTCACCAACTGGTGCCAACCCAGGCAGGTAGAACCTTCATCAGCCTCCGTCCCTCAGGTACTGGACTTCCTCCAGGAGGGCCTGGACAAAGGTTTTGCTCACAACACCCTACGCAGACAGGTATCGGCTCTAGCCACTATCCTTCCGGGGGGAGGGCTCCAAGTCCCTCTCCCAGGTCCCAGTCATCAAAAGATTCATCAAGGGGGCGACCAACCTCCGGCTTCCGGTGGTCCACCAGTTCCCCTCCGATTTGCCCACGATCCTCCAGGCACTCCTGGAGCCGCCCTTCAAACCCCTTAGAGAGGTTAGCCTTCAACTCCTCACCCTCAAGGTGATCTTCCTCGTGGCAGTCACCTCGGCCAGGAGGATTTCCCAGCTTAACGCTTTGTCCTCTAGGGCCGACCTCTGCACCTTTCACAACAACAGAGTCGTACTCAGGCTTGACCCAGCCTTCATGCCCAAGGTCAATTCCCCCTTTCACAGGGGGCAGGAGGTCATTCTCCCGGACTTCTGCCCTCATCCTTCTTCTGAGAAGGAAAGGTCCTGGCATCACTTAGACGTGAGAAGGGCCCTGCACATTTATCTCAAGCGCACAGCCCCCTTCAGACAGTCGGAGGCCCTCTTTGTCTCCTTCCACACCTTCCAAGGGCGCCAAGGTCTTGCCTACCACCACCAGCAGGTGGATTAGATTGGCCATCTCCAAGGCCTTCGAGGCTTGAGGGCTGCCCGTGCCACAGGACATTACTGCGCACTCCATGAGGAGCGTGGCTCCCTCAGCAGCCAGGGCCATCCAGGCTCCCATCGAGGACATCTGCAGAGCTGCAGCCTGGTCCTCTCCTTCACCCTTCATCAGGTATTACTGGTTAGATACGTATGCCTCGGCCGAGGCATCCTTCTGGAGGTGGGTTCTTCGGGGTGTCCTGGACACTCGGGGGACTCAGGCCCAATAATCCCTCCCATGGACATCTAGCTTTGGTATGTCCTATTCAGTGACTCCTTCCACAGCCCACCTCGGAGACTGTCAGTTGGTCCTACCTGAACTGCATGTGTCGAGGGTGGTGTGGGAGCAGTCACTTCCCGTCCTTCAGGCGCCAGCGCCGGGCCTGAGTAGGCAACCACAGACCATCCAGAGTTCAGGAAGGGAAGCTACCATTGGTTTTTTCTTCTCTTCCCTTCCAGGTTCTTCTTCCGAATCATCGGTTAATCTGGGGAGTCACCAGAAGCAACAGAGGGCGTGTCCTCAGATTTACCTCAGTCTCCAGGCAATTGGGCCGTAACAATACTCATTTAGTGACTGCTCCCACACCACCCTCGAGACATGCAGTTCAGATAAGACCAACTGACAATCTTTCTTCTAAAAGAAGAAAGTGGGCCCAAAAAGAATAGTTTTTCTAATGAACTTTCTAGTTTATCTGAATTTGTTGAGCTCTTAGCTAATCAAATTTGTGCATTGTTATTACCATTTTTGATGCGCCTTTTACCCAAAGGAAGAACAATATCATGTGCCTAGAATGGTATGTCAAAATTAAATCTTTGGTCTTCTCATTATAATCTTACTGAAAAACCACTTCAGTTTCGGTGTATCTATGTGTTGTGTATGCGTAAATACATGCACGCATGCCCCTTTGAACAGCGGTGGGATGGTTCAAGGTCACCCACCTGGCTTTGCGCTTATGTTAAGACTAGAACTCACATTTTCCCAATTGCTAGCTCAAAGTCCTCACCACTACATCAAAACTGTTTTTTTTCCTCTAGCTTAGCGCCTTGTCCATTAACATACAAATTATCAAAAAATGCAATAATTCTTCAAGAAACATTTTGCTAGGGAAGCTTGTGGAACAACCTTCTTGAAAACTTGAGAGTTCTTGGAGGGAGCAAGCCAAATTTCTAATTTCTGAAGGAGAAATTTAATCATCTTCAATGCCATATCAGGAAGAACGTTTGGGAGGCAATTTTATCTCTTACAACTATATATGTTTTAGAGATTAGGGAAGAGGGATAATAGTTGCAGTCAACCAACCATTAGGTAGTGTGTAATAAATCAATGCGAGTAAAAGTCCTAGCAAGGACAGAATGGTACCGAATAATATATCTATAATAAAATCATGAAAACTTTATGCCAGATTTTTTTTCTATTGAGGTTAAGGTTTACAACTGAATTATGTGTCACCTTTCAAAGAGAAGGAATAAACCACCAGTTACTTCGCGTACTGTATTCATTTAGTTGCAGATTAAAACTTCCTTCTCCTTTATATTTTCCAGATTGTTGCATAGTAATATAATGTGTTTACTCAAATAAGATTCTGGGGAGTAGACTTATATAGGAAAATATCCTATCCTCCAGATAAAGTTCCCCAATACCTGATATTTTAGGATACAACATTTGAATCAGAAAACCTAATTGCTAAAAGATGTTTCCTTGATTTAAAAGCACTGATTTCTAAATTTAAAACTGTTACATATTTTTGATTTAGGATTCTGCATTGTATGGGCATTTCATGTTGACTTTTAAAATCCTTCATTATAGATATAATATTTTAGTATCATATTGTTATGTAATTACCACCAAAGTTAGTTATTATTGTAAACTGAAAGATGGTATAAATGAAATATAGCTCTATAGTCTTTTTATTGAACTATTAAAATGATTCAGATGGGTACAGATTTTTAATTAGATAATACACAATTTTATAATGTAATTGCCCAGATAGAACGCTAATAATTCAGCCTAAAAATAAAATTCACATTCAAAAGGCACTTCTGTGAAGATCTGAACTGCAAGCATGAAACATATTTTGTATGCATTGTCTATTAACATACCATAGTTTTTCTTTTAGCAATGTGCATATTATCATAGCATATAATCTATGTTGTTGGCATGTATTAGAAAAAATATTTAGATGGGATGTATTGTTTACATCTATCTGAAATCCCTCTGAAAGCCCACTGATTAAAATAAAATTGCTGATGTAAATCTAAAGGTTGTTTTTCCACTTTAGCAAGTAATTTTCATGGTTTTATAAACCATCAGTTTGTTTTCAAAATACATTGCAGTTTATTTGTTCATCAAAAACACCAGTAATATTTTTTGCTTGATAGCTTTTTTTGCTTGATGTCATGAGACAATTTCTTACAGAACTATTTAAATTCAATTTGTCACAGGCCTAAATGTTTAACACTATTGTCGATATGAATTAGATAGACACCAGTACATTGATAAGGTTATGCCTATTTTATAGGAATATATATAGATAATGACATCAAAATACTGTAATTTATGATACTCTGATTCAAATTTGTATACTTCCAGTGACGTATAATTGGATTTGTTCTCACATTCAGGAGGAACTTTAGAAATGTATATATTTTTTAATTTAACAGCAAACCTGCTTATTTATTCCTTCATTCACTCCACTTGTTTACCTCCAGTTCATTTACAGATTTGTGGTGGTTTACCAAACAATCAACAAAAAAATTCATAAAGCAAGTTAACCATTTTCCGGTAGACTCGAGGGAGGGGAGACTCTTGGGATATTCTCACAGCCTGATTGATCCAAAGACTGAGGAAAATTTCTTTTAACTTCCTCCTTTCCCTTTTGGCTCCCAGTTCCTTTCAGTCTTTTGGTCCAAGCACTGCTTTTCGTTCCCAGAGAGAGTGAGTAAATTCTACTATTTAATTTGATTCGGTCTATTGGCTACTTTAAATTCCAAACCATTGAGCCGCGATCTTGCTGAGAAAAGGTCCTCCGTCTCACAGCAAGCCGAGGGAGAGCTAATTGACGTTCCGCTCTCTCACTGTGGATACCGGGAGCTCTGACCAGTCCCTGGAACTGTGGGGGTGTCAGACTCCGTTACGGCAGCTCTGCGGGAAGGGCTGCAGGCTAGAGGCGCCAATTGGGCTGTGGGCGGCTTTAATTAAAACAAGAAGCTGCTCCTGAACGCCATGGCAAGCAAATTCAAGCCGTGGCTGAAGAAACAAAGCCCTTTTTGGCGCGCAGAGACCTCTGGTGGCCATTTTGAAAGCACGCACGTGGAGACGGCCATTTTCTGGCCCTGGGCCATCTGCTTGCATCGCGGTTGGAGTCGGGCCGGCAAGGTTCAGCCTCGGCAGCCCAATACTTCCCGCAAGGCTCTTGCACCATCTGGTGGCTTCTAGGCAGAATAGCCTTTCCAGGACACGTGAGTGGCACCAATGGCAGATAGCAGGCTGGCCACTTCACAGGCCCCGGGGAGTGCCCTCAACAAGGCCGAGGAGAGAGAGATAGTTGGGCCCAGAATCAGGGCAGCAGCAGCTAAGCCTTCAGCATTCCAGCGCCCCTCTTGAGCAACCCAGAGGGATGAAAACCGGCATCAGCAGGCCCTGGAAAGGAGGATTGCTAGGGCAGAACACCAAGCCCAAGCCAACAAGCCCTCTTCTCCTATCAGATCCAGATCTCCTTTAATGCCGGGATCTAATCATTCGGCCTCTCCTCCCAGGAGGTTTAGCTCTTCTTCCCCTTCTGTCTCTCCCACTGGGGCACGCAGACAATCTGGTCTGGAAATTTCTCCATCCCCTCCTGTCTCTCCTCAAGGGCCCAGGGAGGTGGTTAGGGACCCCTTGGAGGGTTCATTTCGGGATTTCCTCCCTCCCTACACCCTAGCTCTGCAGGGTCCTGCCCCAGGACACTCTGAGGATGAGTTTGAGGATCTGGAGTTGCTCCTTGAGAGCATTAAGAGACTTATTTCCTCTGCCTCTGCAGTTTCCTTAAGGGAACAACAGTCTTCTAGGGAGCCTAGGCCCCAGGTTTCTCAACAGGCAAGGAGCTCTTCTGAACATAGATATCAATCTGCAAGACCCCCTTCTCTCTCAGTGGTTAGTGAGGGCTCAGTGTTAGGGGATGACCCTCGCCAGGACATGGGGCTTTCGGAAGACGAAAAGACTATTCTCCCGGACCCTCCAGCCTTTCCCAATCTCTTTGCTCCCCCCATGTTTAAACCTTTGTTACACAAAGCTAGGAAGACCATTAAGGTCGGAACAGGGGACCCTGCCATTCCTCCACCCAGAGACCCTAACATGGTCATGTTCTCTAATACAGCGACCAATAAGGTCCCTGCTCCTCTCCTTTTTCTAGAGGTGGTAAAGAATCAGTGGTCTCGCCCTTCCACCTTTCCCAATCCGCTTCTTCAACATGGAGCAGGCTTTTCCCCAGGCACTTCAATTGCCTAATGTGGACACCCCAGTAGCCACCCTTGCTAATTCCTTGTCTGTAGTGACAGGAGATGTGGCTGATAAGTTGAAACTGGAGGACAAGTGGGCAGAACTTACGTTACGTAAGAATTTCAATGCCTCTGTGTGGGCCATAAAATCTGCTACAGCTGCCTCCTATTTCAACCGATCAGCTGTCATGTGGCTTCACCAGTTCCAAGATCGCATTCCGGTTCAGGATGAGGGACTTCACCAAGATATTACAAAAATCATTGCTGCCACGCAGTTTTCTGCCGATGCCACCCTAGATGTCGTAAATACTCGTTCTGAGCCTCAGTGACCTCTAGGCGGTTATTATGATTACACAATTGGCAAATGGACAATAAGTCCAAGTGGAGCTTGGCAGCTGTCCCTCCCTCTCGTCTACCAAAAAGAAATGTTCAGGTAAGGACCAACATTCTTTCTGTACTATAATGTAGTTATCTATATTGTGATCTCAATAATTTATAATTTACAATTTTGAAATAACAAGGAACTACTTGAAGTTATCTTCTTAGTCGAAGCCAATTTTAAGAAGCCATTATGATACGAAGGCATTTATATTATTAGAAAAGTGAGGAGGAATATTAGGTACACAGTGAGAGGTTTCACTTACCTCAGAACTAGATAGTTACGTGCGCCACGGTGATATTTTTGACATTTCTCCTAAAGGGTGAATGTTGGGAGTGTCAGAGCAATACTCCAGGATTCCTAACTAGTTGGTTTACGTAAATACATGAACCCAATATATATAGACACCACAGCAAGACACCAGAGAGGGAACACAAAGCTAGGAAAGGCTGCTGTATATAGAAAAAAATGAATAAAGGGGTTCACTTTGCAGTGTTGTACAATCCCAATGGGATGGAATCAGTGTTCAGGTTCCAGCTGAACATTTTGAACATGAGGGCCATTTGTTTTATGTAATTCATTACAGTGGAAGGTCTTGCTTGGATTGGGGGGGATATAGGCATGTTATGAATAGAGCTGTATAGCATAACTTGCATATTCCCCCTTAAATCACTTCTGCTTTTAGGTTTCTCCATTGTTTCCTAATTAAGAGCTGGAAAATCCGGGGTCTATATTCCATATATAGTCAACCTCAGTCTCGGTAATCCTTTAATAGTTTCATTTAAAAAAAAATAAGAGAAGAAAATAGGTATGTTAAGCCTCTATTAAACTTCACAGTCCTATTTTTTTGTTGTTAAACAACTCAAAGGATACATTCCCTCTGTGGCTCCCAGATACAAAAAAGTTGCCCACATTTTGCTTTAGAGAACTGAAATAAAGCATTAAACTAAATAGAGGAGAAAAACAGCTTCCCCTGTGCCTAAAGCATTAAGATTGCTGCTGGCAATTCATTCCCCCCCCCAACAACTTCTGTTTGAAAATACACTGCTTGATCTCTGCCAAAGAAGTGAATAGAGACCGCTTCTATCCTTGGCAAAAATGAAAATAGTGACTCCTTGTCTGATTATTAGACTTTCTGTCTAATCCTGTGAGATAAAATATTTTTTTCCTATCACACACTTCACAGAAATGAAGCAGTGGCGATTCCCCTTCCCTTCCTAAGGCAAAATCTTGTGCCAAGGAAGGTGTGAGACATTTCAATTTTTCTTGCATTTCTTGAGGTAGCATTGATATTAAGAAATATTCTACTAAAATGGCCCTCAAAGAAAATAGTCCTTGTCTAACAACCTCTGCTTGTTTTTTGAGCATATGGAGCAGGACAAACCACACTGAGGTCTATAAGGAATAATATTATTATGGTTTGATTACATCCTTTATATGATTTTCTTTGTACACCAAAAAGGGCTGTCGCTGGATCCTGACTGAAGTAGTTTGCAATTTCTTAGGTAAACTGATAATGTTCAGTCAAATGTTTCCAAGTCTGTAGTATATATCATCAGTTTGGTTGACTTGAGGAGATAAGGTTTTCCTTTCTGAGGCTTCCAATACAATCCTTGTTTCCTCCTCTCTAATTTTCCTTTTGAGCTCGACCTGATGTATCTTCCATTCAGGTTTGTTTCTTCACATACATTGTACCACCAACCACCTGAAGGTGATAATAGAAACATCATTGAATTGATATACCAATATATTAATCACATGGTTAATAAATGAAACCTTTTAAGATAACTAGAAGTTGTTCCTGTAGGTCTGGGATTCCCACAAATGTCCTGCTTTAATAGTAGTTTATTTAACATGGTTTGGGATGAGTTCGGGGTTACAATTCTCATAGACCTAACTAATATGGCCTTTGGTCATAGTGGTGGCAGTGATGACAACAACTGTATTTTGAAGAAAACCTTTTCTAACCAGGTTATCTGGAGACAATGACATGTTCAGGAGAACTTCAGGATAATGCTTTCTGTGCTGATAGTGTAACGTAATATAATTGGATATTTTTAAAAAAATTATCTCAATCTGTGGAAAGCTATAATGTGAAACAAAGGATATAACATTGGGTTGTCTATTATGTACTAGATTTTTGCATGCAATAAACTTTTTTTTAATTGAAGGGACATTTAGTCCTCTTTCATATATACTCTTTGATTTTTTCCTTCATTTGTTTCCTGTCTCCTTTCCCTCCCTCCCTCCCTCCCTCCCTCCCTCCCTCCCTCCCTCCCTCTCTCTCTCTCTCTCTCTCTCTCTTTCTCTTTTATAATACTATATTAGTATTTTATTCTTAGCATAGTAAATTTATGAAACTCTTATCCTTTGCCACTTTCCCCCCGGATTATAAGAAAACTTAAAACACTGGCATATACAGAAAATATTTACCTGAGTCACTTTCTGTGCAGTTAAGCTTTCTTTCAGTGCTGTTGCTATGATCTTTAGTAGAAAATTTAATTTCTTTCTGTTCAGGTAGAGCATTTGGAATATTCCCAGTAATTCTAGAGAGAAAGAGCGCGTAATCTCTGTCTGGACCTCCCATTTTGAATGTATACTCAATATAACGTTTGTTAGCTCTCCAATCTTCAAGCTCAATACGCAAAATGTAGTCAGCTTGATCTACAATGGAATAGATCTTTTGAAGGCCCAGCCAAAATTCTCCTGAAAATACAAGTGGACAAACAGAATGATTAAGGCAGATCTGAGGGGAAGATGCAAACTTTAGTGCTATATTTGAGAATTTGATGAATTCAGTGGTGGGTTTCAAAATTTTTTAGAACCTCTTCTGTAAATGTGGCCTGCTTTGTGGGAATGGCTTGCCGGCCATGTGATTGGGTGGGAGTGGCTTGCCAGCCATGTGACTGAGTGGGAGTGGCTTGCCAGCCATGTGACTGGGTGGGCATGGCCAACTTGTAACATGTGGTGAAACTCACTTAGCAACACTCTTGCTTAGCAACCAAAATGTTGGCTCAGAAACTCATTTGAAGCACACAAGTCTTAAAGCTGTCAAGTTACAAGACCCTTGCAACCCCAGGGGTGTTCAAACTTGACAGCTTTAAGACTTGTGGACTTCAACTCCCAGAATTCCTCCTCCAGTCACGTTGGCTCAGGAACTCTGGCATTGAAATGTGCAAGTCTTAAAGTTGTCGTTACAAGACCCTTGCACCCCTAATCCTTTAGAAAAAAAATCAAACTTGACAGCTTTAAGACTTGAGGACTTCAACTCCCAGAATTCCTCTTCTTGCTCTTCATCTTGATGATGTGCGGATGGGCGGGGGCAGGCAGCTGGAACCAGTTCTAAATGGCACTGTAGATTTGTGGAACCTCTTCTATAGAAGAGGTTAGAACTGGCAGGAACCCACCCCTGGATGAATTGTATATATGAATATATACTATAATCCTTGAGGGGAGGAAATACCTTTAATGGATAATGGGTAGTTTCATTTATAACATTACGCCACACATAAATTTAGCATTTTAAGTGGACGGAGAATAGCATAAACTTGAGGAATAAATCTCATTGAACAAGCATGTTTAAGAGAAACAGAGAAAAACATTTCTTAACAAAATAGTTTTGAACCAAATAGCTGCATGAGTCTGCTCAGCAAGAACAACAGTCTTGCAACTTTTAAAAACCATATAAGGAATTTCAGTGAATCAAGTTATTCTTCATTAATTTATTGTTATATGTTGCAAATTAGCCATTAATATTATAATGTATGGCTTTGATCTTGCTCATGTAGGTGTTGCAGACCTTTCTAATTTGAAATTTGTTTTTGATGACTCAGGTTCCAGAATCTTTTTCCTTATTTCTGTTCTATACTATTTCCATGAAATGAAAATTTAAACCCTAACATTCCATTTCTTTCTCACTGAAAATCTTAGAAAGTACGGTAACTGAACATATTGCATGGATGCCTCTTTCAGAAATCTTTGTAGCATATGAATTAATAGAATCCATTCAAATCTACATTTGTGACTAACTAGATCTGGTCTTGTTTAAATCAAAATTATTTAAATGTACTTGTAATAATTTATATGACTGCTGCCCTAGGCTTAGGAATTTAAATAGACAAGGTTGAAGGGAGGAAAAACAATAAACAATTCTGAGACTAACTACTGCGACCAAATAAGGAATCTCATTTACCAATGTCCAAGGTTTTTCTCCCCCTCTCAAAATCTATAGTCAACAAACATGTTACTTTGAGTAAACTGGAAAATATATTTACCATCAAGATTACCAAACCCATCTATGTAGCTCTCCCAAGTTTGGTTGAAATCTACTGATCCATCGGATCTCTTCTGAATAATTGTCCATGGGTTTTCTGTGGATGAAGATGATAAATTATTAATACAACCATTTGGTTGTTTAAAATCATTTTTAGAGCTTGCAAAGTATATATTATATCTCTGTATTAATGCTGTACATCAGATCATATGCAGAAGAGAACTGGAATACACTTAAACAAAACTATTGGCACAATGTTGACTGACTTTGCATTTCTGCATAAACGTCAATCTATCCAATTTAGTCTCTATTCAGAGACAATTATAATATGCATTTGTCTAACCCAATTAAACGATGACAATGATTTACCTATTTTCTAAAATAAACAACAACCAAGGGTAGTTAGAAATCCAAATACCTCATTGCTAACTATTATTTGATTAAAATTGCATTCTCAGCAAATAAGAATAGTGACAGCAAGTTTGTTTAATAAATATATGAAGAAGTCAGCAGTTTGCAAAAGGTAAGAATTAGTTTTTTAAAAAGAATACTGCTAATGTAATGGGCCATACCTCCTTCCATTTCACAATAAACATTAAATGCTTTGGATCCATTGGGCTTAATAGAATAAATGCCATTAGATCTTTCCCCTGTGTTGTAAATCCAAGTACAATCAGTAGCATTACCTAAAAGAGACAGAAATTTAGGGAAATCTATGCAATTTTTCAGAATGTATATTACTTTTTTGAGCTGTCATTTAAACAAAATTTGAATTTATTTAAGATTTTTTAAATTTGGAAATATAGGCTTATGAAAACAACATTTACATATACTCTTGAGATAGAAATTTCGAAGGTGGAAGTGATGGAAGAATATCAATACTAAAGTCTTGGGTGGAATATTTGTATCCATTCTTTTTAACATCAGGTTTGGTTAATTAGTTCTTTATTAAGGTCACTGACCAAAATTCTGCAAATTAACAAGGAAATAAACATTTTTTCCAGTTAATAAAATCTAAGCATAAAATTTTAACAAGTTCATTAAGGTAATCAACATAAGTTGAGTTTTATATAGTGTAAAATTTGCTACATTTAAGGAAATTGAATTATACTGTTCTGTACCTAAAATAAATCAGAATTATCTGGGTTCTTTGTCAGATAAGGGAGTTACGAAATAGGTTCTTGCATCCATATAAAGGGAGCTATGAGAATATGGGCAATGTATTCTGTAGAGTATTCTTCACAAAGGCACCGTCTTACCTTTCCATGGGAACAATTATTAGGAAATATTACACATGCTAATATTAGCCCTCTGGAGTTTGGGAACAGTTACCTGATTGAAATATCTTGTGGAATAAAAAAAAGGACAACAAGTGGTCCTCACTGAATGTTCATTCAGTGACCATTCAAAGATATATGACAGTGTTGAAAAATGAGATTACAACTAGTCCTCAAACTTGCAGTATCTTCAAAGTCATTCACATGGTTCTAATTTGGAAATTTGGCAATCAGTATGGATTCACTGTAGTCACAGTGTCTCATGGTCATCATTTGTGATCTTCTCCACCGGCTTCCAACAAGCAAAGTAAATGCGGAAGCTGACAGGAAGTTGCTTGTCATGACCACATAACACTGCACTTAATTTCCCACAGTGAGTTGCTTAATGACTGCAGCCAAAACTAATGGCTTAAGTTGGGTGCAGTCATGTGATATATAGCAGTGATTAAAAACATAATAATTACAAGCAATTTTGATAAAAGCAGCATCAGGAAATCACAGGATGGCTATCCTAAAGCGAAGAGAACTCTCCCCCTCACTTGCCGCCCTAACTTCCAAAAGGTTTTAGTGAAGAAGTAAGACAGGTCTGTCTGATAGCATGAAGGAGATCAAGGTTCTCTGGAATTGTAGAGACAAACAAGGAGTCCTCTGATTTTAGTGGATTTACAGTTTGATATGGAATAGACAGCCTTTCAAATGTCCTAACTCCAAGCCATTCCTATTTGTGGTCAAAGCTATGGTTTTCTGGTTTTAACCTGTGGCTAAAAATTAGACAATCAGAAAGTCTGGATTAATTAAAACAAATGCCTTTGAATTATGGTGGTGGAGAAAATTGTTGAAAATTCCTCTTTGTAAAAAGAAAAATAATTCAGTTCTAGATGAAATGAAACCAGATTGCTTTCTGGAAGCCCTGAAAGAGCTAAACCTTCAGTATTTTGGTCACATAATATGAAGATAAAGAGTCATTGAAGAAAATCCAGATTACTCGTAAAAATCAAAGGCATTTGAAAAAGAACCAGAGAGAAGATAATGTGCTACTGTAACAGAAGTACAAGCTTTAAAAAAAATCCAAAGAAGCCATTACTGGCAGACAAAATAATGTTCAAGTCATGAATAGAAAACAACAAACCATTCAGGACTTTGAAGATCTTTGCCAAAACTTCGAATTGTACCCAGAAAATAGCAGATGCTAGCATTGCTGTTTCAATAAGAGAATCATGGAAGATTGAATAGAATGCCTTGTTTTAGAGGAAAGGACTAACAAGAACACAAACTTATTTTAGGAGATAGGCAAGACACAACATTTTATTTCAGATCTCACTTTTATTCTTAAGTAAATGCTTTTTAGTGTTGTTGAAAGAATAATAAGCAAAATCGAATCTGTTTGTTACATACATACTATCACTATCAAAGCATACACCAGAACAATATTCTAAAATAGTGCTGTATTCCAAACATTAGAATTACTTTAAAAAAATCCATAAGCACATTACCTCTAGAATTGCTATTTTTAGCTGTTTTTTTCAGTTTAGGATGTCTGTCATCTTCCATTGCAGAAAATAATTGCGAGTCCTCTTGAAAATTGGGGCTGCTTATCTGAAAATAGAAAGAAATTACATCTTCATCTGTACTTCATTAGGTTACCTGTTCACAGAACAGTTTGAAGTTCAAATGAACGCACTAGGGTTGGACTGGGGAGGGCAGAATAAGAGTCCCTTTATCTTCATTGGCCACGAAAAAATTTGGGGACAAAAATTCTTGCATGTGTCTGTTCTGACCACCTATGTTACCTATAGAGTTGTAATATAAAATTATGAAGCTACTTATGAATGATGAAAGCTATGTCTTCTGCCAAAGAAAAGTTACCAGAAAGATCAAACACCATGGAAAAAATTATCTTTGACTAGAGACAGCAGTATCAACCGTGTCATGTGAAGAAGTTAAACATAGTCATTTTAGGACAAAAAAATCTGGAGAAAAGTAACTCCCTGCTCCCATCTAGTAGTTATTCAAATATTTGCAGCATCTAGTCGTTATTCAAATATTTGCAGATTTGGATCTGGTAGATTAAGATAGCTTCCTTCAACCAATACAATGAGTAGTGAATTCTTTCATTTAGAAAACACTAGACTTTTTTCAAGAGCTGCATGGATGGTACACATGCTAATACATAAATCATAATTTATTTAGACCAGAGGTCAGCAACCCGCAGCTCTGGAACCTCATGTGGCTCTTTCATCCCTCTGCTGTGGCTCCCTGTAACAGTCGGCTCCACAATAGTTAGGGTTTTCGGTTAGGACAGGTGGAGGAAAAAGGATGCTGCGCTAGGAGGAGACTCTGGTGGGGGGACCGGATTTCCAGTCGGCTCCAGAACTAAACGGGGAGCTTCCAGTTAGGACTTTTGTGACTCTTTGAGTGTTTAAGCCAACCCCTGACCTAGACAATGACTGAATTCACATAATTTGTTGACCAAACAAACCAAATAATAACTTGCATGATGTATGAACCCCGTCACTGAATCCTCTTGTGTTACACACAAAATGAAATCTGTAATCCTAAACATACCTTCTGGTGAAGCTCATTTGAACCCAGTAAGACTTAAACACGCATAAGAATCTTTTGAATTCTCACATTAAATATGTCAAACTCAAGTATGGTTAGAGTTCTCAATCCTGGCTCCCTAAATAGTTGTACCTTGGTTTTTTTGACTGTTGGTAAACTTGATCTTTCATCTGAAATTATGATACATTTTGGAAGTTTATGTATAAAAACTTTCTGGAAGCTGCAGTTTTCTTTCTTTCTTATAAGTCAGTTAGCCCATTGAAATTGCCCCCAGATTACAGATGGCCATTAATATTCAACAAATTTACCTTTTCTTCCAGGTCCTGTATTTGCCCTTGCTGTTTTGTGAGCTGATCATGTTGTAGTTGAACAATTTTGAGAAGGTGTTTGAGCTGGCCATCTTGCTGTTCAACAAAATTCTATAGGAAAAGCGAAAACAATAGTTTAGACCTAAAGGATCATAATCTGAAGCATAAAATGTCTCCATATTACTTTTTGCAGTAGTGTATGTAATTTCTATCATATCTTGGCCAGTATGTCCTTAAGTCATCTCAACACATGTTGAAAATAATCATTGTCAAATATATAGGGAAGGCATCAACTTTAAGAAATTGACATAGGCTAGCATAGCAAGCTTTCCCTAAAATGCAGTCTTCTGAAGTTAATGGATGAAAAATGAGGATAGTATGTGTTGTATTGATAGATTATGTGTCATCATTTTGCTGTCGTTTAGTGATCACTTAGGTAACTCTCTTCAGAATCATCAGTCCCCATCTGGCCTTTCAAGCCTTCAAATAACACTATCCATTATCTCTGTAATCAAGTCTATTTTATTGCTGTCATTCTTGTCTCTTTCCTTCCCCTTTCCTAGTATTGTAGTCTTTCAAGAATCCTAATGTTCCAAGACATGATACTTTGAACCTGATCATCTTCTATTCCATGTTGGCCTGCAATCTGCAGTGAATAATTCTAAGCATTGTGAAGAACGTAAATATATATTGTGTGATAGTGTGCACATTCAGCTAAGTTTCCTTTTGACTGACTTCTTTCTAATCTTAGCATCCAATTTGAGGCAGAAACCTCCTTCTGAGTTTAGAGATCTTTTGGAAGATTTTTGTTTATTTATGCCCATCTTCCTTTATGTTCTTGCCAGTTTCCATCATTTCTTCTGACATCCAGTTTGCTTTCTTCTGATTCTCGGCCTTGGCAATCTCTTTTCAAATTCATCCTTAAAAAATTATTTTGATTAGATTCCTTATTCTTCTGGTTCTTTCTCAATGAGGTTCAGGACTTCAAAGCAGTTCCTCATGTTGTCCTTGCTAATGGTGCTGAAGATTATATCATGGAAATGGATTGGCTTATTTGTTCCATTTTAATTTGACTTGGACATGAGCAGTTTGTGATCTGTTCCACAATCAGCCTTAATCATGTCATTATAATTGAGCTGTTCCATCTTCTTACATAGAGATCATTTTGATTGAAGACTCTGATGATGAAGAACTCATTGGATTGCCAGAAATAGGTACATTGGTCTCCTGCTTCATTTCTCTTTCCTAGGCCATTCAGTTCAATTATATTTTTCTCTTCAGTATTTCCAACTTCGGCATTCAAGTCTCCAGCCTGTTGCTTAAATATTCTATTGTTTAGGTTGAACTTTATCACAAAACCCATCAGCCGCCTCTTCCTCTGTTTCAATGGTTAGTATCTGAATTTGATAATCATATTAAAAAGTTGTCCATAAAGTCCAGAAGATGTTATTCAATTGTCGACTGCATTGTACCCAAGTGCTATCTTTGATATATCTTTCCTGACAATAAAAGCATTGTTTTTAGATATTTATATGTTCAGTTTTCGGCAGCTTTTTCACATTTCAGAGCAGTAAACAGTATGATTTGGTAATTGAAACTGTACACTTCTAGTCCATTTCACCTGATGGCTAAAATATCAGTAGATGTACCTTAATTACGCTGTATCTCAGAAATGTATTCTTAATGCTTGCTGTAGAGGTAAGCAAATGTTATATTCTTATTTTTAAAATGATCTTTCAAACCAACTTCAGTATATAAAATCAGATTAACAATTTTAAGATGCAATTTTTATGCCTGGAATAGAGCTGTAGGTTTGTATTTGAATTTGAATTGAATTTGTAAAAGTGAAGGAATGCCAATTTCTTCCTTATGAACCATACAAATGAATGATTGAAAAAGCATATAACTATAAACATTATGGGGTGAAAGAAAAGGCAGTTTGCTAACTTCATTTTCTTTTTGACATAAAATTATCATTTGTTAATTACTTGTTTTAGTCTAAATCTTCACAGTTAAGCCAAGCTCTCAAAATAAAAGTAATAACTTGTACATATGTTAAAAAGGAAAACCATCAGAGCAAATTTATTTCAAGAAACAGTCATTACTTTGAAGATTATTATTTTAAAGACTTTTTACATGCTACACATTCCTTTAATGGCTATGGGTAGCATTCAAAGCACAATAAAGCAGCATTAAGGAAAAAGCCGAGGTGGCACAGTGTTAAATGCAGCACTGCAGGCTACTTCAGCTGACTGCAGTTCAGCAGTTCGGCTGTTCAAATCTCACCGGCTCAGGGTTGACTCAGCCTTCCATCCTTCCGAGGTGGGTAAAATGAGGACCCGGATTGTTGTTGGGGGCAATATGCTGACTCTGTAAACCGCTTAGAGAGGGCTGAAAGCCCTATGAAGCGGTATATAAGTCTAACTGCTATTGCTATTCTTTAAAATGCAGCACATTAGTCCAGCAGCAACAGAAATGACTAAATCTTTTTGAATTATCATTGCACAAAATACAATTTACTTTGGCAACACTCAGTATGTTTCATTTCTACTTACTTTAAGTGAGGCAATTTCTCTTGGCTCATGGATATCAAGCTGGGTCTGTACAAGTTCAGTTATTTTTTCTTCTAGTTTCCCTACTTTATTCTTCAGTTGAATCTTCTCGATGGCAAGGACGTCTATTTTGGAATTAAGCTGCAAAGATACATTTCTCATCTCTTCTTCAGTTGATTGCAATTTAGTTGTGGCTTTTTTTAACTGCTGCTCTTCTTCTTTCATTTCATTGGTTTGTTGCAAGATATCAGAAAAAGATCGGTCAAAAATGTTAAGCCTTTGAAAGATGTCATCCATTTGGGTTTTGGTTTTGATCACAAAGTCCTGAAGGCCACGCCCAAGCTGGAGTAGTCCAGTGGCCAGCAAATGCACATCATCAGACATAGCAAATCTTGACTTAGGCTCAGCAATTGCTGATTCCAAGTGATCGTCTAGTCTACCTGAAATTACTAGAGAAATCATAAAGACCAATACTAGAATAATTTTCATGTTCTTTCTGCTTAGAAAAGAAATGTCTCCCTTTGCTATTTGTCTTTCTCTGGGAGAGTTCTAGTATGCCTATAAATACACATAGCATGTTCAGTCCTAAAAAAAAAATAATCAAGTTGAGGTAGTTGATAATTAAACCTGAATGAATGTAACCTGTGTCCTGTTTAGGCTCTTTGAGCCCATCTGATGAACTTTTCCTGATAGCAAATGTTATGCTAAGTGTAAATAAGGCTTACCTTTAAAGATGACTTGGAACATTCAATTGATGTAGAACTTGGCAACTTGAGCGTGGCTGTCAGTTTACATGGCACACATATTATGCCAGCTGTGCTATTTTAACTTTGAAAGCTTTGAGCAATTTGGAATAACTGATACAGACCATGCCATGTCCACTCATTTATTGTCACACATGTGGTTCCAGATGTACAACAGAGGTCTTTCTTTTTACCCTTGTAAAAAGTGTACAGGGATCAGCAACCTTAAACACTCAAAGTGCCACAAAGGTCCTAACCGGAAGCCCGCCATTCACTTCTGCAGCTGACCAGAAGTCCAGTTCCCCCACCGTAGAGTCTCTTCCTGTCCTAACCAAAAGCCCAATCAAGTATGGAGCCAACCAGAAAACGAACCTCTTGCCAAAGAGTCTCATCCTGGCACGCTGTGCTTTTTCTCCCCTTAACCAGAATCGCCTCTCAAAATTGTGGTGGTGATAGGGAGCTGCAGCAGAGTGATGAAAGAGCCACATGTGGCTCCAGAGCTGCGGGTTGCTGACCCATGGTCTAACCTAAGCATATAAGATGGTCGTCATGAAGGACAGGAGCAGTGACCCACATCTTTGGGATATATAATTAGGGTTTTCAAACCCTATTTTTGCTTCAAATATGGATATAATTGTTGCTTTATTATTTTGACTGTCCCAGCTCATCTATTATTCAGCAAATGAGTGTTAATAAAACTATCTAGCACATTTGAAAAAACACTGAGATCGGCTTTTGTTAGTAATATGAGAAATGTGTACTTCAAACAACAGAATTGGCAATTTTTTCAAGAAAGATGTAAACTTCACAAGGAGGTTTTTTTAAAGTATAAATTTTGCCATCTGATTTGAAATTCTAGGAGATTTCCAATGGGCTCCATACCATTCCCTCCCAGAAATCCGAATATTCACTGTAACATTCTATCTGTGTAGCTTTTTAAGCCAATGCATGAATATTGAATATAAAGATTACTAAACTTCCAGCCTAATTTAGGAAGAGCAAATTTACTCTGTTTTGATATGAAGTAGCCACTATGTTTATGGATGGTTCATTTGTATAACTGTACGTATTGTGGAATAAAATAATTCACAGAAAAGGCATGAATCAAAAGCTTAACTATGGAGAAAATATTATTATAATAAATAGATGTTTATAATGGAAATAAGGAGAGCGCTGTGTCATTTTTGTTGTAGATTTAAATTTGAGTGTTAATTTAAGGAATCACAGGTTCATAAAATGAGTGTAATTCTATCACTTCCAGCTTTTATCAAAAGCGGTCAATTTTTATCCTTCTCTCCCCATTTAGCAGATACCTGGAAACAGAACCAAAGAATAAATCAAAGTTAACTATGCTTAGTTCACATTGAAATCAATAAGAATTAAGTTGTCCCTAATATACCCCATTGATTTCATGGGGTTCTAATCAGTTAACATTACAGGCTTATATGTCAGCTAACTTTTATTTATCCCTGCAGCTTTTTCTTATTTCTGGCTTAGTAGTTTCCATTTACTATTATTTGATGCATTGTTTTATAATTCATCAGCCACAGATAACTCAGATAACCTCGTCACTATGTAATTTTTGTATTTTTCTCTCTTTTTTGTAGAAATCTTCTATATGTTTATCCACAAAGCCTTAACTTTGCCAATCGCCAAGGATCTGCTCGGAATATTACTGTAAAAGTGCAGTTTATGTTTGGAGAGGATCCAAGCAATGCAATGCCGGTATGGTGTGTGTGTGTGTCTGTGTGTGTGTCTGTGTTTCATTTTGATTGTACATTAGATGCACATCAAAATGTTGTGCTATACAGGCTGCACTCCTGCTGGGACAGAATCATGCTGGACCACTGGTTTCTCAGACTTTTTGAGCCAGCAAATGGCTCAAAAAGAATTTGAGAATTTGTTTCTTAACTTTGTTTTATTTTTAACCCTTCATATTATTTTAACATCTGCTCAGTTCTGCTTGTAATTTAACAGGGTTAACTTGCTGAAATGTTTGTGATCCAAGCTTTATCTGATTTTGGTTTTGCTATTTATGGCATCTGAACCCCTTATAAGTCACTGACTCACTTGGTGATTAAATGAATAATAATTACATACCTCTGCACACAGCACACACCACAAAATATGCAGCAGATATTAAAAAATCTATTTTCTTTTGAAATATTAATAACTATTTCTGCAGTCAAATATTTTTATTTTTAACAAGTCGGTATTTAAACTAAATCATATTTATCAAGGTTATAAATATATGCCACATAAATAGGTATCTTGATATTCATTTTTGATTTAGTGAAATTTCCAGTTCTGAAGAATAAAAAATGTTTTTTTGAAAATACATTTGTTCATTTATTTTTATAGGTAATCTTCGGAAAATCTAGCTGTGCTGAATTTTCAAAAGAAGCTTATACAGCTGTTGTTTACCATAACAGGTAAAAAGCAGAAACTTTCTGAAAAGCAACCTTTTATTTTACTTGACACTATATAATATTGTGAAATCAGAAACAAAACATCTTACACTCATATGTTACAAAGATGATCTCGGGATAACAAGAATTTCATACTTTTGATTAGAATGAAATAGAGATTCTGCAGTTGTCTAGCCATGACCATGCAAATTCAGATAGTCCTTGCGTTACAATGGTAATTAGGACTGGAATTTCTGTCACTAAGGGAAGCAGTTGTAAAGCCTGATGCCACGAGACTACCTCACTTAATTACTGCAATCCCAGTAATCCCGATTGTCATTGTTAGCCATATCCCACTGGTCATTAGCTAAGGTCCCATCCCAAGCCATTCCTGAATTGTTTCCTCCCAACCCTAAATCTTGGTAAGGTAAGGGACTACCTCCTCTTCAATTCCTCCACCCTCCTATTTCCCCCAGATCTGTGCCATTTTGGCTGCCTTGCATTCTGCCATCTTTACTGGCCTTGCCACCTTCTGTTCTGTGGCCCTTTCTCTTTGCCAATCTTGCTATCCTTATCTGATCTTCCTCCGGATATTGATAAGGCACGCTCAGCCTGGTCTTTGCAAAACAGCTGCTGGCTGCTCCAGGCTTCCTTCCAGAAGTTGTGCCCATCTCATATCCAAATTGCATTTGACAATGCACGGCACAGGCACGGAAAAAGCTCCTAGATGTACCAGTATGAAAGAAGGGCTCAGCTAAGTCTTTGGCATTGATGCTGCTAGAGTCTTCTTATGTGCACTTGCCTTCCAAAACCTGTTGAGAAGGCCACATGTGATAAGGCCACGTGGGATTCGGATAAGGGAAGAAGGTGTAGCATAGCCAGCAGCTGTCTTGCAAAAGGCCAGTCAAGGCACACCTCATCCAAAGTGACTGAAAAAAGATAATGAAAGTCAGTTGGAGCCAGCGAGGATAGCAGGGCATGCAAGTGTAGGCTGGCAAAATCAACAGAGTACAGGGTGACCAAAAGAGCAGAGATGTGGAAGAGCTAGGCAGATGAAGGCAACTGAGATGCCCCTGGAGAGGCAGCTCACTACCAAAAGCCCTAATTTTGATCACATGACCATGGGGATGATGCAATGGTTGTAATTTTGAGGACCAAGCAGAGCTACCCTGTAACTTTGAATAGTTACTGAACAAATGGTTGTAATTTGAGGACTATCTACATCTATCTGATCCCTAGCATCTTGTTCATACCCTTTTGCCTTTCATAATCCCGTAATCATGATTGTCTGAATTGCAGAAATTATGGTTTATGAACCCAGAGAGGTCACATCTTCTGCATATGTGATATTGTATGAAAAGGAATAGAAGCCTTTTTGTCCCTTTGCACATGATTACGAGGCTGAAGAAAGGAGAACATTTATTTGTAGAATAAATCAATGAAATATTTATTTATGTGAGCAAGAGCTGGAGAATAATCTAGGAGTGAACCTATCTTGTAGTATTGAGTACATCTAAAAGCCTGATAGTATCTTCTGAGATAAGGGAGTGTTAACTAACTAAACAGAAATGCAGATGAATGTAGAGGAAATGTATCATCCTATAGAAAAAAATTAAAATCTTAAAATAGAAAATTATCCCAGAAAATCTTTTTTTTGACATTTTATCTGAAACGTTTTTCTTTAACTAAATGCAATACAATAATTGAAAACTGGGGGAAGGAGCCTAAGCAATTAAAAATACAATCCGTAGCTCTTTGAAATGGTCTTCCAGGAACCACAAGATTTTCTGGATTTCCCTCCTAGGTCAGAGAGAGCAGTTCATCCTCAGAGAGGGAGAACTGCCAAGATTAGGTTTGTTTCACGGGAAAGTTTTTGTTTGGAAAGAATCCCAAAGAGGCCATATGATCTACCAGGAAGAGCTTTGGCTCGGAAGCTGTTGTAAATAATCTCTAAAACTGCCTGCAATGAGAGGATATCACTGGTGATTGGAGGATTGCAGAATGCCTCGTGTAACTTTATGATCTCTTGCCAGCATGACTTTGGAATTGTTGGCAATTTGTCTGCTGCAGTCTCAAAGGTTCTTTTTCGAAAGGCAGCTAGACTTTGCTTTTCCTTGAAGACATTTTGCTTCTCATCCAAGAAGTTTCTTCAGTTCTGTTCAGTCAGAATGGAAGAAGCTTCTTGGTTGGGAAGCAAAATGTCCTCAAGGAAAAACAAAGTCCACTTGCCTTTCGAAAAAGAACCTTTGGGGCAACCATGACCCAAAGGATGACTGAGAATCTCCATAGACATTTGTCTGCTGCAGCTGTCTTCCAAAGAGGATATAGGGCTGCTTTTTTAAAAATAAAAAATGTTATATGCTTTATAAACCAATCATACTTAAGCATTTTGTTTACAGAAAAAATCTCTATTTACCTCAAAACAGATCTCCTGATTTCCATGAAGAAATCAAAATCAAGCTTCCTGCTACCCTAACGGACCACCATCATTTGCTTTTCACTTTTTACCATGTCAGTTGCCAACAGAAACAAAACACCCCACTTGAGACTCCTGTTGGCTATACGGTAAACAACTGCCACAAAATGTCTTCCATTCCTTCTTGCCTTCATTCTGACTTTCAGCGTTGCAGAAATCATTTTGCTTGATATTATTTCTGTACATGTTAATTTTGAATAACGCTTAAGTCAGTTTTGAAACATTTCTGGTTAATTGTTTGAATTCTTTGACATGGCTTTGTTTGGTTTATTTTAACTTGCGCGACCCAGAGTGATGGACATGAGATAGGTAGCTGTAAAAATTAAACTACAGTAAGTGATTCCCCCCTCCCTCACATTTTGTAAATATTTAAGTATATCTTTTCAAGTGACAACACTGAAGAAATGACACTTGGCTACAATGTAAAGTAGTGAGTATGCAGCTTGTATAACAGTGTAAATGTGCTGTCCCCTCAAAATAACGCAACAGATTAGCCATTGATGTCTAAACTGCTGGCAAAAAAAGTGAATTCACCTCTAAGTGATAATGTCCAAGTAGGGCCCAAGTAGCCATTTTCCCTCCCTGGTGTCATGTGATTCGTTAGTGCACAAGGTTTCAGGTGTGAAGGGGGAGCAGGTGTTTTGAATTTGGTGTTATCATTCTTACTCTCTCATACTGGTTACTGGAAGTTCAACATGGCACCTCATGGCGATGAACTCTCCGAGGATCTGAAAAAACAAATTGTTGCTCTACATAAAGATGCCATGAAAAGATATACTTAAATATTTGCAAAATGTGAGGGGTGGGTGGGTAGTAACTTTTGTATTGTGTAGGTAAGTGAATAAGCAAAGACTTCCAATGTATTTGATAGGTGCTAATGATGCTTTGGTTCTTTTTTCCCGTTCAAGTGGATACCGATGCTACAAAATGGACGATTAAAAACAGGCCAGTTCTGCCTCCCCGTTTCTTTGGAGAAGCCACCACAAGCTTATTCTGTACTCTCTCCAGAGGTTAGCAACTTCCTATAGTGGGTGTGACTCAGTAAAGTGGGTTAAGCAACAAATACCCCAAATATTAAGAACGTCTATTTTGAAAGTAAATTCTAGAAACATTTTAACTACATTTGTTGATTGAAATGTCTGTTTTTACTAACTATCCTTTCACCATAATGAAAGTCATAACTGATTATATGTCGAGTATGGAAAAATCAGAAGACCAGGCAGTTCAAATGAATATATGGGTTTATTGCAAGCTTATGCTCTCTACAAAAATCTGACCTACTGTACTAACGTTCAAAGCAAATTGGCAGTAGATAAGAGTCAGTGGAATTCAAAATCATTTGTGGGAGCGAAGGGATTCGAGACCAATGATGTGTTTGACCCCTCCCTGGGTCTCAGCCTGGTTATCTCTACACTTTATTGTGTTTTGCTTTTTGTCAGGTGCCTTTGCCTGGAATGAAGTGGGTTGACAACCATAAAGGAGTTTTTAATGTAGAAATAATTGCTGTGTCAACCATTCATACACAGGTATGTATTAAGAGGGATCCCTCTAACACAGGGAAAGTAACAGTAAATAAAGTTGCTCTAATATTATAACAAAATTTATTAATGGAATGTAGAGGTAATCCTTGACTTATGACCAGTCACTTAATATCTGTTTGAAATGTTGATGGCATGGAAAGAGTGATTTATAGGTCATCGTAAATTGTCGTATCCATGCCCATCATGTGATTGCAGCCTGGGGACTTGACAACCCATTCATACTTATGAACAGTTGTCAAGTGCTTAACAATCACATGGATGCTATTTTCATCTTCCATGCCAGCTTCCCTGGAAAGTCCATGCTTTCTGCTATGTTTCAACAAGATGGCGTTTCAGTGCCAAAGCAGAAAGACTCATGCCTGGCCTTCTCTGTGCCTCCTTTTTCTGCCTGAAGCAGCCCACACGCCTTACTGCCTCTCCACTCTGGCGCTCTGCCAAAATCCAAGCATGCTAAGCCTCCGTGCAATTGACTGCATAGGAGTAGAGGGAATTTGCAGAGCTTTATTTCCCAGCAAAGAAACCGTTGAGGAGGGTTGCTTTTTTCCAAAAGTCCTGCTGTGGGGGTGCCTGGTGCCAACCTCTCCCCCCAGGAAGAGGGATCCAAGCAGTGTGGCTTTTTGTAAGTGTCGGATGGAAATTAGGACCATCACAACCAATTTATACCAAAATCTTTCAGTTTTGATTCTCAGCTATTGATACTTTGCAATATTCTCCAATTTCTTGTTTTCTATTTTTCTATCCCCGGTCTTGCCACATCAGCCATACTTTTCTCTTTTCAGACACTGGCATGTTATAAGCCAAGAGTTTATCAGTTTATATTCAGAAATGCCATTCTTGATTACTTTTTCAACTCTATGTCTCAACCAATTTTTTCATTACTAGTATCTGATAATTTTTAGAGAGGTTCCATTTTGGTCACTATATTATGCTATTGTTTATAATTGGTGCAATCTTCTTGCAATTCTGGTCTTGATTGCATTAGTTTGAATAGCTAAAAATTAAAATTTATTATTATTATTATTTGTTTATTTAGGACCCTTATCTTGACAAATTCTTTGCCCTTGTTCATGCTCTGGATGAACATATGTTCCCTGTACGGATAGGTGACATGAGAATTATGGAGAACAACTTGGAAAACGAATTAAAGAGCAGCATTTTAGCTTTGAACTCATCTCAGTTGGAGCCTGTGGTGCGGTTTCTCCATCTTCTGCTTGACAAATTAATTCTTTTGGTTGTAAGACCACCTATTATTGCAGGCCAAATAGGTATTTCATTTAAGCTTATGTTTTTAAGTGAAAATATGATATGAATTCACTTTGCTGTAATATAAATTCTCTTTGTTATAATTATTCCACTATAATTTAACATGCTATAGCTACATTTAGAATTATAAGTATTTTCATTTTAGTCACTTCAGAAATTATCTCTAATATCTTAAAGCTATTAGAGCTCTTTAGAGCAAGTCTGAAAAGCTTTCATTTGGTAGGTTTGCCCTCAGCTCTGAACAAAATAAAAATGAACTACCAGCTTAAGAACTTAAAAGAATTTGAAATAAGCAGCAAGATGAGGAGCAAACAAATTTGATAAATAAATAAATAGATAAATAAATAAGTGCTAAATAAGATCTCAATCTAAGAAATATATAAATGGATTAAGGATCTAGATAAATTTTGAATATTGACTTTTATTATAAGATTTTGGAATTAACTATAAAAGAACACACTTTCTGTGATGAAAGTTATTTTGGCTATCATGACAACTGCAAGTCATAACTAAAGATAAGTGATAATTTTAGAACTGGTAATCTTCAAGTCATCACCATTGCCCAGTGACCTTATGAAGTTATGTCAGTGCTAAATGAATTCATTTGCCATCTCCATTGATATTCATGCTTAACACATATTTTAAGATATTGTCAGATTACTTTAATGTGATGACTATTCTTTCTCCCTCCCTCCTTTAGACAGTTTGTCAGTAGAAACAAACAACTTGATATCTAACTCTTTATATTCTTTCTAGTCAATCTAGGTCAAGCATCTTTTGAAGCCATGGCCTCTATTGTAAACAGACTTCACAAAAACCTTGAAGGAAACCAAGATCAGCATGGAAGAAATAATCTTCTTACTTCATATATTTATTATGTTTTTCGTTTACCAAATACGTCTCCCAATTCTCCATGCCCAGGTAAATTCACTTTTAAAATGTAATTGCATTGGATTCAGATGGAAAAAGCATGATATCAGGATCTTAGTTTCTGAATCTTACCTTGGTGATCAAACATGTAGCATAATTAATAGTTAATTACTAACAGCCCCCTGCCCTCAAATTATGCCAAATTTTAATTTCTTTTACATCTACTTACGTCATATTCTATAGCACCGTATGGATCCATTATCTCCAGGCACAGTTGTTCAGGAGTATGGAGAGAGTATAGAGAAAGGACTGTCATTGGTTGTATTCAAGGTCATATATACAAGTCCCTCTGTCATGACTAAACAGATAATATGATTACGGAAAGGAAATCTATACAGGTAGTCCTTGCTTTAATGACCATTTACTTAGCAACCATTCAAAGTTAGGATGAACTTCCTATTTACAGCCTATTTTTGAAGTTCCAGCAATTGCATCGTTGTCACCCTCTCACAATTGTGTGATCACATTTTCAGCACTCAGCAGTTATGGCTGCTTGCTGCGTCCTAGGTCACGTGATTGTTCTTTTCGATGTTTTTTTTTTTGCCAGTGATTGGTTTGCTTCTGGTTTCTAGAAAAAAAAACCTATTACTGAGAACAAGCTTGCTTAACAATGATGGTGTATGTTTAACAACCGCAGAATTCACTTAATGACTGCAAAAAATGTTGTAAAATTGAGCACAATCGTGGTGACCCGGCCATTATGATCATAACTCCATATGACTACCTATAATGAATGCTGCTATATGACTTCCAGGCAAACTTGAATTTTTCTTCCGAATTGACCTAGAGAATGGAATTTGTAACTGTCAGTGAGCAAAATTAGCTGGGACTACCTTTCAAAGTGATACTAGTTACATTAGTACTTTAGGTATACTCCCGTCTCTTTGCTATCTTAGCTGCTGTTTTAATACAGTTTTTAATAATAGTTTATGATTTGTGTCATTTTAATCTTTTAACTACCATATTTTTCAGAGAATAGTACGTACCTTCCTCCCCCCCCCCTCCAAAAAAAAGAGGGTGAAAATTTGGGTGCATCTTATACACTGAATGTAGCTCCACCCACCCACCGGCCCCAACCTTTGGCCTCTACCAGCCAGCAATTTACCTCTTTGCAGCAAACGGGGGATTACGAGGCTTCAATAGGCTATAGCAACTCCTGCAGCCTGAAACAGCTGATGATCGGAAGAAATTGAAAGTGAAACATGCTGTTTGCTCCATGAGGCAAATTGCTGGGAGGCAGAGGCAGATATTTTTCTCTTGTTTTGCTCCCAAAAGGTTGGTGCGTCTTATACTTCGGAGCACCTTATACTCCGAAAAATATGGTATTTTTTATTTGTTTTATAACTTGTAAGCCACCCAGAGTCGCCTGGTAGTGGAGATGGGTGGCATAAAAATTTAATAAACAAAATAGTTTCTGACTCCTGCTGTGCATTTCTTTAGCTCCCAGTGGTTTAGGAGGATCAGTGCACTATGCTACCATGGCTCGTTCAGCTGTCAGACCTGCAAGCCTAAACTTGAATCGTTCCAGGAGCCTTAGTAACAGCAACCCTGACATATCAGGGACTCCAACCTCACCCGATGATGAAGTACGATCAATCATTGGAAGTAAGGTAAGATGGCTAATAATAACATCCCACTGTTAATAATTATTAAGTGTCAAATCCTGAATCCTGTTGGGTTCTTTGCTTCAAATTGGACAAATTGTGAGCATAGGATTCCTATTAGTTTTAGAGATACTCATGTTAGATTCTTCCACTGTTAGTAGATTGCATTTCCAGATGCCTTTTTCAGCGAGGGTAACGACACCAAAGAACAGATTCTTTTGTCATAAACTTATCATAAGTAATTTCATTTTTCTTCCTGGCAAAGAATATTTTATGTCACTTTAAAAGCTTTTAGGAGGCATTTTAAAAACACTTTTACACCCCAAAACTTATTCACCCAAAATCAAGAGTCTTCTGAGTATTTACATTAGCAGCCTACTTGAATACCAAGGGCAAGACAAGAACCACAGAAAAGAATCCTTTTATTTAATTAATGAAAAGGAAGGGGAAAAAGCTTCACACACACACCCCCCAAAAGTTTACCTGTTGTTGTTATTTAAACATTGGACTGAAAGAGCTCGGAGTCTTTTAGTATTCATTTGATGGTCTTGCTTAATTAAACCACCTTGACCTTTTTTGTGAAATGCCGGAGGGACAAATGTGCACATGAAATTTACCTAGGAGATGATAAGTTTTGCATGAGCTGCCTGGCCTGAATAATTTGGCAATAAAATAGATAGAAGCTTTCTGAAGCATACCCACTCTTTAATAAACTGGAAGGGCTAATGTTTCTGTCTGATAGGATTCCATAAAACTCTCAAGACATTGAATTTCAAGGCAAATCTAATTTTTCCCCCTTTAAAATGGAATGATGCTACTTACCAAAATTTGATGTGCTCGTTGTTATATCTCACTTAAAATTGATATTAGGATAAATAATTGATTTCAAAAGTGCATTACAGGTAGTCCTTGTCTTGCAATATTTTGTATAGTAATCATTCAAAGTGATAACAGCATTGAAAAATGTGACTTATGACTGTTTTTCACATGACCTTTGCAGCATCCCCATGATTATGTGATCAAAATTCAGATGCTTGGCAACTGGTTCAGATTTATGACCATTGCTGTGTTCCACGATCATGTTATCAACTTTTGTGATCTTCTGATAAGCAAAGTCAATGAGGAAGCCAGTTTCACTTAACAACTGGGTTACTAACTTATCAACTGCAGTGATTCACTTAACAACTATGGCAAGAAAGGTAGTAAAATAAAGCAAAACTCACTTAGCAAATGTCTCACTTAACATAAATTTTGGACTCAGTTGTGGTTGTAAGTTGAGGACTGTCTATGGTACATACATCTGTATATATAGCAGACCATCTCATCCTCCTCCAGATCCAGACTAACATATCAAGGGATCCTTGTAACGAGTGTGAACTATGGCACAGAAACTACAGCTTCTCCAAATTGGAAGAGGGAGTTGTTTAACATGAAAAGCCAAATCACATCAATGGCCTTCCGGCAGTTGTTTTAATAACCATGTATGGTATAGAAAATCAATCATAGGACATTCCTTAGTGAGATTTAGTTTCGAAGACTGATATTTTTATTTATTATATGTTCATGAACTCCTGCAAATTCAAGTGTTTATGGTTTGTATATAATGGTGTACAATTGTTTCTTCAGAGGTCTGGGTTTTTTATTATTTGACAACCAATTTTTAATTCAGATATTTATGGTATGCCTATATGCCAATAGATGATTGCAGCAAGATACAGAAGCATAGAAATCTATGAAACAAAACCGATTCCCAGAAATACATATGAATTATCTTTTCTACTATGTAATAATGATGGAAAATAAGACACATGTATTGTAAAATAAATGGTTTTTGAAGTGGTAAAATATACTCAGAGATCCAAATCCTGAGAAATTTGGTTTAACTTTATTCTAGCTAAAATCAGTAGAGGACGATCCAGTTAATTTATGTCCTGATATTCAGTGACTTTGCAGCCTGACTGGATTTCTTTAGAATTGGGACTACTGTATATGAATTAATATTTACAAGCTTACTAAATATGGCACCTAAATAATTTAAGTAAAGTCATAAATAAACAGGAACTGGAATAAGATTAAAAGTAACCAGAAATGGAGAAGGTGCCACTTATTAGATATGCCTATATAAGGTGCTGCAAAATATATTTGGTCTGATAACATTTTAGCATGTGCCTGGGGGGAAAATACAAATAATTGTAGAGTCCTTGGTGCTGACGATGTTATCTAGTTTGATAATCAAATGTCTGCAATAAAACAAGCAAGCTCAAAGAAAAGCAATGATCCCACAAATCCACTCCAAGCTACAAATATTCTCTTCTGTCGATAATTGTTTGGACTAAGCAAAGTATTTAACAGTACTAATTGGTGATGCGTTTGTGCTGTATACCTTCTGAGTTTCTTTGAAGAAATTAATCTCCTCCAATTTCCAATGCAAATGTGGCATGTAACATGTAACATTTCTTTCCTTTCTTTGCTGCTTTCTGTTATGTGCCCAGGGCTTAGATCGCTCCAATTCTTGGGTAAACACTGGTGCTGCAAAAGCTGCCCCATGGGGATCCAACCCCAGTCCGAATGCAGAGACTTCACAGGTGGTGACTCCCTTAGAGCTTCCTTACTTTCCTCTTAATATATTTGGTTGATATCACCGTTCAGAAATCTTTCTCCCTCGAGTCATCACTGTGATCCCTTTCATATACTTTTACCTGTTTTGAAGAATTCTCTTGTATCCACCAGCCTGCATAAGAAATCATCCATCCCTAATTTTTTTCTTTTCTCAAGCATGTTCAGAACTGGTTTTTTTCCTTCTCTATAATTAATTTGTACACTTGTTTTATAACATTTCATTGCATGTAATATAGTCCAGATAGAAATATGTTACATGCAAATGTAACATTTCTAAATATTATGTTGTTACTCATATATAAAATTGGCTTACTGAAATACCGTATTAGGACTTACATTAGCCATATCTAATTAATAGGTCTCATTAATTTCATTTTATTTTAAGGAGGCCAATCTTATATTTTGTATCATCATCATCATCATCATCATCATCATCATCATCATCATCATCATCTATATCTGTTATGATTTTGATAATGCATTTTCTTCCCCATTCACCACCTTGTTTTTATTACATAATGTGTGAATCTCAGTTCATAACGATTTATTTTTCCTGATGAAAACTGAATGTTGAAAAATGTGTCAAATAATACACTGCAAAATACAAAAATGTTAGAATCATGATAATTTTAACCTTAGCTGCTTGCTTCTTAACACTGTGATTATTTAAATGAAATCCTAGTTAAATTCAATTGACCATGCTTTCAGCTTTTAATCAGTTTAATTATTTTGTGTAAAAGTATTTTTTTTAAAAAAAGGTTGTTAAAAGCAAATGTGTAAATAGAACCCCATTTCATTGTATACAGGTAGTCCTCGACTTATAATTCATTTTGTGACCATTCAAAGTTTTTCAACATCATTGAAAAAAAATGACTTACAACCATTTTTCATATTTATAACCGTTGCAGCATTCCCATGATCATGTGATCAAAATTCAGCTGCTTGGCAACTGATTCATTCTTATGAAGGTTGCAGGGTCCTGGGGTCATGTGATAACCTTTTGTAACCTTCCAAGAAGCAAAGTTAAGATTCACTTAACAAACAACTGCAGTGATTCACTTAACTGTAGCAAAAAAGATTGTAAAATGGGGGCAAAACTCACTTAACAAATGTCTCATTAAGCAACAGAAATTTGGGGCTCAATGGTGGCCATAAATCGAGGATTATGTGTAATTCTATACAATAAATATTGATATTTTGAGCAATAGCTGACTATTTTTTAAGCTGGGGTGAATGACACAGAAGTTAGAATATGTTGTTTTCTTGTATGTCAGCTAAATGCGAAGTTGTTACAAACTAGTTTCATACTTTTGCAACACTTCATGTCTTTAAGTGAAAACATTGCATAATGTTTAATCTCCGTTTGAACCTTAGAAACCTTTTTTTAAACAAACAGCTTTATTGTCTATTAATAAGTTTCAAAATCTCCATAAGATTCAATACTGCTTGTCCTTTTAGAGGTTGAAATCTAAAATGTTTCTGTTAATTTTTTTAAATGTCCATTGTCTCGAACTGGGGGGTGTCATCCATGGCATATTTTAATGTGCTGTCACCATTTTATTTTGCAGGCTGCGGATCGAAGCTGTAATCGTATGTCTTCCCATACAGAGACACCAAGTTTCTTACAAACATTAACAGGGCGATTGCCAACTAAAAAGGTAGATATAGCAAAGATGATTTCATGCTGTTGTGCAAGGCAAGGAGTGATAAACAGTTCAGTCACTGTTTAATGTGTCCTGAATTTGAAGAGTGCTGAGTCCACTAGAGTGGCAGTGGCTTGATTCTAGTTCCACACATATAAAATATCTTGGATCTTAATCCAGATGAATTACTTCATTTTTTGTAAAAATATTAATTCCTTTCAATCACACACTTGAGAGCAATGTAAAGAGCAAATGCTCTGTGTGCTTCAGTATAGCTTACAGGGGGCTTCCACTTACCATCTTTCATGGAGGTAGGAAGAAGTTATTGTAGATTACTGACGTTCTGCTTTTGCTTGAGGGCATCCAGGACTGGGCAGTTGGGAATCTATATGGGTGTCTTTTGCCCACCGGTTTGTTTTTCCAAGAGATGGATAAAAAGAGTAATACATTTTTCTTACTAGTTTTCCAACAGATCAGAACTTTTTCTCCCTTACCTTCTCTTCGGTAAAACTGGAGAAAAGAGTGGAACTCTTTCATCCTGAGCTTCATTTTTCTTCCTCTTCTAGCAATAATAATAAGACAATTTCAGGAGAAACTAAATTATAACTTTATCAGAAATTACAATTTGTCTTTAGTTCTGCCTGGCATAGATTGGATTTACACTTCCCATTATGCAATATTTCCTTTTTAAAAGGTTGTTAAAGAACTGTTAACCATTGCTATAATGTTGATATTATTTTACTAATTACAGCAAAAACTTCCGGTTTTGTGGACCATTGGCAAGGGAGGGGAGAGGGGATAGTTCCACGCGAGCGACAGGTGAATGTGCCCAATGCTCTATTTGTGCAAGGGCGGGCATGCACGTACGCCGCTTGCAAAAAAGGAGCTTCCTGCATACGCTCGCTCACCTGTCACTCTCCCAAGTGGAACAGGGCATGTGCATGTGTACTTGACTGCTGTTTGCGCAGCCTGGTTTCCAATAGACCACAAACTACCAGGCCATAGTTCAGGAGTTGGGGAATCTCTGAATTACGATTAAATGCTGGAAGAGTAAACATGAATTTTAATCTTGCTAGCTTTTTCATGAAGAACTGGCTTTACAGTGGGTTGTCTGCAGTGGAAGTGTCCGTGAAGCAGCTCTTCAGCAAGCATGGTTCTTCTTTGAACTTATGGTAAGAGAATGAGAAAAACTGTTCAGTTTTCAGGGATGAGCAACCTTCATGTGTCCCAGCCTAAAGTCACAACCCTTACACAAGAGATCAGTTCAGATCTCTGGTAAGACCTGCCTATTCCTTTCCTGTATTGGAGGGAAAAATGATCAGAAAATAAGTCAGCCAACTTATCTTTGGTTGTTGTTATTGCCTCTGGATTTCTTTCCTGATCCCTATCATAGATTAACTTTCGTGGAAAATGGCTAGTCATTATCCAGATAACATCTACTTGTGTAGAAGATAAAATGCCTCTGAAAGTTACTCTCCAAATAGCAGTAGACTTATATACCGCTTCATAGGGCTTTCAGCTCTCTCTAAGCGGTTTACAGAGAGTCAGCATATTGCCCCCAACAATCTGGGTCCTCATTTTACCCACCTCGGAAGGATGGAAGGCTGAGTCAACCCTGAGCCGGTGGGATTTGAACCGCTGAACTGCTGATCTAGCAGTAGCCTGCAGTGCTGCATTTAACCACTGCGCCACCTCGGCTCAATGGTAGATAGAGTTAGACCATGCGAAAAGAAGGCAACCTGAAGCCTCTCACAACTGTTATAATGATTAAATCTGGTTTACAGAATAGTATCAAATCATACTGCTACCCATAGTTGATCTTTTTCTTGCAAGTGATGGCGAGTGATAATATATGTTTCCTCCAGGTAAAAAGTATTGTGCATCATTTGTATTTTGCTGACAAACTCGACGCCTCGAGGAAGAATCGTTTTCCAGAGCGCTTCATGGATGACATAGGCGCGCTGGTCAGCACAATCGCCAGTGATATAGTCTCCCGTTTTCAGAAGGTAATGGAAGCAATTCAGCTGTGTTCTCGTCTCTCTGTGCGCATGCCCAAGATGATGTCCTGTCTCGTTTGAGGAGAGCTGAGGGGAGATGATTGTCCTTCTCAGGGCTTGCAGGGGGTACCCTATCCCATCGTTGGTTCCAGGTCTAGCTATGAGAACTTCCTGGGACCTCTGGGATACCCTTGAGCTGCGTTTCACTGCTTCGTAGCCGGAACATCGTGAGTAAAACGGGGCGGCTGGCGGTGAGAGGAAAATGAAGAGCGGCGGCGGGTGCCGGCGTGGGTGTGGTCAGCGGCAATGGCTGGACACCCGGCCTGGGATCTCTGAAGCCGACACCCGGCCTGGGATCTTCCTCTCACCGTCAGCAGCATCTTCCCGCTACCCCCCTTGAACACTGTCGGCTCCCCCACCCCCTGTGGACATGTCATCTCCTCGTTCCATCTCCCCGTGTTGTCATCCCGTTTGGTTGATATCACACTCTATGTTAGCAATAGCAATAGCAGTTAGACTTATATACTGCTTCATAGGGCTTTCAGCCCTCTCTAAGCGGTTTACAGAGTCAGCATATCGCCCCCAACAATCTGGGTCCTCATTTTACCCACCTCGGAAGGATGGAAGGCTGAGTCAACCCTGAGCCGGTGAGATTTGAACAGCCGAACTGCAGCTAACAGTCAGCTGAAGTAGCCTGCAGTGCTGCACTTTAACCACTGCCACCTTGGCTCTCATGTTATACTGCAACAGAACTTTATTCGCTTCGGGAACTCCCCCTTTCCCGGGGATGGCCTTCTTGCCTATCAAGATGCTTCCTTAATGACAGATCTTGGAATCCCGAGATGTGGCATGTGAAGAAGAGACTTCTTAGGGGTTTTTACAAGGGCTTTTAAATCAAATTTTAAGGGGGGGGGCGGGGGGGATTGATACGGATGGCTCAGACAGGCTTGGTGGGGAGTCTGCCAGGGCATAGGCCAGAGCTAACTAATGGGCACGGATCGGGAGTTCTGGGAAGGGTTGGGATTCTGGGGGAGACATTAAGCCATTCCATTGGAGGGTTCACCATCTCTACTGTTGGTGGGAGAGGCAGATATGGTGGGGGCCGAGGGCCAAATTATGTTCGGGGGATGCAGGTTCGCTGTTTAAGAGCGATCGCATGTTCCAACCC
This sequence comes from Thamnophis sirtalis, assembly GCF_051295495.1. NCBI lineage: Eukaryota > Metazoa > Chordata > Lepidosauria > Squamata > Natricidae > Thamnophis > Thamnophis sirtalis. The sequence goes on from NW_028261387.1 coordinate 26,269,650, forward strand.
TCATCATCCTTCTCACACCCCTGGGTGCTCGGGATTACAGGACCCTGGTCTCCGGCTGGTGTCGCTTAATGCCAGGTCCGTGGTACATAAGGCTCTTCTCATTTACGACCTCATAAAGAGGGTAGAGCGGACCTGGCATGCATTACGGAGACCTGGTTGGGCCATGAGGGGGGTGTTCCCCTTAGTGAATTATGGCCACCAGGCTTCCGGGCGTTTCACCAAGCGAGAGCCCAGGGCAGGGGAGGGGGGGTGGCGGTGGTTATTAGGAAAAATCTCAGACCTCAGGAGGTCACTCTGCCTCAGATAGGCGGGCATGAGTCCCTTTTTGTGAAATGGGGCCTTTGAGTTCAGATTGGCCTTTTTGTTACGTATCTGTCTCCCTGCTACATTTCATCGGCCCTGCCGGAGCTGCTAAATGTATTAGCTGGATTGCCAGTTGATTTCCCCAGGCTTGGACTACTGTAATGCTCTCTACATGGGGCTGCCCTTTAAGAGCACACCTAGGCTTCCACTGGTCCAGAATGCGGCTGCGCGAATTATCATGGGGGCACCTAGGTGCTCCCATGTTACACCCCTTTTAAGCGGCCTGCACTGGTTGCCGGTTATCTACTGGGTGCGATTCAAGGTACTAATTATGACCTTTAAAGCGCTCCATGGCTTAGGCCCAGGATACCTGCAAGACCACCTACTGCCACCGGTAGCCTCCCACCGTCCAGTGTGATCCCACAGAGTTGACCTCCTCAGGTGCCATCGGCCAGATCGGCTAGCGACCCCTAGGGGGAGAGCCTTCCCTCTGGAATGAGCTGCCCCCAGAGCTTCGTATAATTCCCTACCTCTTGATGTGCCCTAAAAAGTTGGCTTTTCCATCAAGTCAGCCTGACCTGAACAAAACAAAATAAATTTTTGATCATTGTTAATTTTAATCAAATTTAAAAATTTTTTTTATTGTTAATCTGAATTGGGTTTGTTTGGGATATTCTATTTAATTCTTTTAAACTTTTGTAATATGTGGGTTTTTTTAGTGTTGTACGCCGCCCTGAGTCCTTGGGAGAAAGGCGGCATATAAATTCAATAAACCAAACCAAACCAAACCAAATGTACACCTCGAGATGGAGAGATAATTTCTAAATAGTGGACAAGTGCTTAGATAAGAGTCTCATGGTGAAACTACTGTTTTGAAACATTCTGTCCTTTTCCTTTTTTCCCCCTTCCTTTTTGCCTCTGATGCAGGATACAGAAATGATTGAAAGACTCAACACTAGTTTAGCATTTTTTCTCAACGATCTGTTATCTGTCATGGACAGAGGATTTGTCTTTAGTCTTGTTAAGACATACTACAAACAGGTATGGTGGCAAGATTGAGATAAAAGGAGGGCATCTAAGATAGACCTGGGCTTGGTGTAGAGAATCCTCGGTGTTGGGTACATCCAAGGAGAAGGAAAGAAAAGAGGGGACAAGGGGTAAAATACATTGTGGTATCTGACTAGAAGGATGTTTTCCAAAGGAGCCAAAATTCTATCCCTTCTCTCTTCCTCCTCCTAATTTGATGAACAACTACTGGGGATGCTATCACTATTGCAGTCAGTTAGTAGACTCCAAAGCATCTTTTTTACTCTAGATGTTGGAAAGAAACATTGGATTATCAGTGATGTGCGGTGAGGTTTATGGCCGGTGAGGCAAGCGGGCAAAAGCCGCCCTATGTCTGTCGCCCTATGTCTGCCTTCGGCGGGGCTTTCGGAAAGCCGCACCAATGCCCCGGCGTGGCTTTCCGAAAGCCGCCCCCGAAGCCCCGGCACGTCTGCCATAAAGCGGGATGCATCGGGGCTTCGGGGGCGGCTTTCGGAAACCCCAGTGAAGCCCCGAAGCCCCAGACTTTCACTTTCCAACTGCTTCTCACCGCTGCCGTGCTCCACCACCTCGCCCCCCTGCCTCCTCCGACAAACAATCCCCCGCTTTCTTCAGCTCGGACAGAGCCGGGACACCCAAGCTGCTGGCGGCAGCGGCGGGGACCACCTGAGCAGCCATGATCCCCCCTCCCCAGCCAGCCCACCCAGCCCATTCCTCCCCCGGCGCGGCGAGCTCCAACGGGCTGGACGCAGCTGTGAAGGGCCTGGCAAAAGAAAGAAAGTGCCAGCCCACCAGCAGAGGCGGGTAAAAGACCCGCCTCTGCTTGTGGGCTGCCCCTCTCTTCTCATACAAGCTGCCCTCCCTGCCTCTCCCCCTTTCCTCTCTTCTCAAACAAACTCTTTCTCAAATTGAAATGAAACAAACACACACACGCACACACAAATTACTTACAATAAAAAATTACTTACAAAATTACAATAATTTTGAATTCCTCCCCCCTCCCTCCGACTCACATACCTTTTCCAGCTGTGTCACAGAGGATTTCAACTCTGCTCTTGTCTGCCATGATGAAAATGTAAAAATGTAAAAAGAAAAAGGCAAGAGCTGCTGAAGGCAGGCTGGGTTAACTGCTGCCAGCGTCCCCAATGGATGACTCTGCTTAACTGTTTTAAAAAAGCCTCTAAAAAAAGTGCCCTCTACAGGAGGAGGCAAGAGAACCAAGTGCCTCATCTACATAAGGAATTTTTCAGCTTTTAACCCTTGCTTAACTCTGCTCAAGTGATCATAAAGATAGACTAAATGAGGCACGTGGTTCTCTTGCCTCTTCCTGTAGACTCCACTGTGACTCTGGCAGCAACTACCTCAGCCTTTTTCCTTTTAATTTTTTTTCTTTTCATGATGACAGTGGTGAGGCCCTGCCTCCCCTGACTACGTCCCTGTGGATTAGATAGAACATATTCTGGGCCAGCAGTGTGGTTGTATTCAGCAAGGATTTAGACCAGTGGTAGGTTTCAATTTTTTTTAGAACCTCTTCTGTAGGTGTGGCCTGCTTTGTGGGAGTGGCTTGCCGGCCATGTGACCGGGTGGAAGTGTCTTGCCAGCCATATGACTGGGTGGGCGTGGCGAAACTTAACTTAAAGCTGTAAAGCTGTAAAGTTACAAGATCCTTGCACCCCTAACCCTTTAGAAAAAACCCCCAGAGATGTTCAAATTTGACAGCTTTAAGACTTGTGGATTTCAACTCCCAGAATTCCTCCTCTCGTTCTTCATCTTGATGATGTGTGGACGTGCAGGGGGAGGGAGCTGGAACCGGTTCTAAATGGCACTGTAGATTTGTGGAACCTCTTCTATAGAAGAGGTTAGAACTGGCAGGAACCCACCCCTGATATAGACTGAGCGGCATGGAAATGCTTTAAAATGATTTAAATCTCAAATTGAAAGTAACAATGTCGTGTTCATTTTTTATGAATCACAAATTTAATGTGCCTGTCCTTTGTTCTCTATTTTTGTAGTCTAGAGGAACATGGATACATTTACTTTTGTAGGGACTCAGCTTCCTTGTCACTTTTTAACTTTGCTTTTCCTGTTTCACAAGGTGTCCTCCAAGCTTTATTCTTTACCAATCCCCAGCACGCTAGTGTCCTTGAGGCTGGATTTCCTTCGGATTGTCTGTAGCCATGAGCATTATGTTACTCTGAATTTACCATGTAGTTTGCTAACACCGCCTGCCTCTCCTTCTCCTTCGGTGTCATCAGCAACATCACAGGTGGGTAATATACCAAAAGTATAGTGTAGTGTTAGAAGGCAAATAATAATCCAATGGACTGTAGCATTTCATATAGAATTAGATTCTTCTTTAGCTCTGGTCTCCTTTAAATGCAGACTTTTAAAAATAAGTTGTGCTGGGTTAAACCAAACTGTTACTTGATTGATTTTGACTTGATGTGATAAATGCAAATATAAACCAGTTACTCCATTGATTTTGACAATATATAAATATACCTATTATAACTTATCAACATGGTTATTGCAAACCATGTCTTAACATGAATTGTTATCTTTGTTAAACTATCTAATGTCTAAAATTTGTAACTTGAATGCCCAAGTATGCTAAATGCATAAAAATGGAAACCGAAGAATACACATCAATAATATTAATAATGTGATCCCCATTCCTACATTCCATCTAGATATATCAGGAATTCCTTTTAATTTGCAATAAACATATATTATTGTTATATTTAGCTAATAAAAAAGCAGATAAATTCTTTTGCCGAACTAAGGTTGAACATATTTCTTTGTTGTTGTTGTTTTCTTCTTTCATGCTGTTGTCTTATTATGAAGTTTATTCTATAAATAAATAATGGGATGAGGTTGTGGAGGCCACTATAGCAGTAGACTTAGCAATAGCAGTAGACTTATATACCGCTTCATAGGCCTTTCAGGCCTCTCTAAGCGGTTTACAGAGAGTCAGCATATTGCCCCCAACAATCTGGGTCCTCATTTTACCCACCTTGGAAGGATGGAAGGCTGAGTCAACCCTGAGCCGGTGAGATTTGAACCGCTGACCTGCTGATCTAGCAGTAGCCTGCAGTGCTGCATTTAACCACTGCGCCACCTTGGCTCTAGGACTAATACATATTAAAAAACCTACGAGAAGTTGTGTTTTTGTGTTACAGAGTTCTGGCTTCTCAACAAATGTCCAGGATCAGAAGATCGCAAATATGTTTGAGTTTTCCGTTCCTTTTCGTCAACAGCATTATTTGGCAGGACTGGTGCTTACTGAACTAGCTGTCATTCTAGATCCTGAAGCAGATAGGTAAATTTTAAAATTGTTTCCAATCGACTATAATAATTTTTTTTTTTAAATCCTCTCATATTAGCCTTCAAATGTATTGTCACAGGATTGTGAAAGAATGTATTTCTTCTCAAGTCCTTGTTCCTTTCACACTCAACCACTCTTTAAATTTGCTTAGATAGTTGTACAGGTAGTCCTCAATTTACATCGGTTCATTTAGTGACTGTTCAAAGTTACAACGGCACTGAGAAAGGTGACATGATTATTTTTCTCACTTACAACCGTGGCAGCATACCCGTGGTCACATGATCAAAATTCAGATACTTGGCAGCTGACTCATATTTATGCCGATTGAAGTGTCCCAAGGTCACTGGTAACCTTCTGATAAGCAAAGCCAATAAAAAATGCAAATGACCAGCTGTCTGCAAGGAATATAAATCCTTCCATTCCCCATCATCCAGTGAGAACTGAAGAAGCTTCTTGGATAAGAGGTGAAACATCTTCAAAGAAAAAACACAGAAGTCCAGTTGCCTCTTGAAAAAGCACTTTTGGATCAACGGGAAAGCCATATTCACTTAACAGCCGTGTTATTAACTTAACAACTGCAATGATTCACTTAACAATTCTGGCAAGAAAGGTCATAACATGGGACAGAATTTACTTAGCAACAGAAATTTTAGGTTCAGTTGTGGTCATAAGTCAAGGACTATCAGAACAGGTTTTTTTTCAGATCAGGATAATTAAAAAGAGGAAGTAAGTAAAACAGCCACATATTTCTTAAAAGATTGAAGGGCCTTCAGCAGTGGCAACCTAGCATGATATCCTAATTACAGAAGTAAAAAATGGAATCACACCCAATGCATGGTAGTAAAGTTTGATTGCAAGACAATGTTTTCTATTCTCCCCTGTATTGTGTGGTCCCATTGTCAGAAAAAATTAACTATTACTCAAGTATGAGAACCCACAGGCATCAAGAAAATCATACAAATGGAAAATACGATAAAATATGGCATCATTAGAAAGGGGTTGTTTTGTTTTAAACCAAGCTTTTATTTTCCATTAGAATAGTCTGTGATTGAATAGTATAGTCTCATATGAAGTAATTGGGGTCAATAACCACTAACAATGAAACATGTATGTAATGGAGGAAGTGGTAGATAAATTTTAACTGACTCCATCACTCGTTAATGAATAAAGCATGTAAAGCCAAAATACAGCAATTATTTCATTTCATCACTGCAAGACATGATATGTATTATTGATGCTTTTCTCCCATATATTTTTTTTCCAACTGCAAAGATGACATTTCCCATTTATATTAGGGTCAGTATTGATGAGTTATGCCCATTCATGGTTCACTTCTCTTAATATTCCTAGCAACCTTTGTCTGTAGGTTGTGATCAGTTCTAGGTCCCCATTTTCTAGAGAGAATTATCTTTGGGATGCTTCATAACCAGGCAAAATACCGTCGTTTATATATGTGTGATAAAACACTCAAGGAACACGTTGTGATATGGCATGGCATAAATGTTGCTTATGAATAAAGCACTGAAAAGAATAGGCAGAGACCAAGTAATGATTTGACTGTATTTGTCACCAGAGCTTGCTCCACCTTTAGCCATTGAAGGAAGATTGGTTGCAGTAGTTTTATTCACACATAACTCACAAGTATCAAATGGTTTTGAAAATCAAAAATGCACCTATTCATACCTCTAAAATTCATGGCAAAGAACTCCAGTTTTTAAAATTCCATATTAAAATTCCATTTTGAATAGGGCTTGTTAATGAATTATCATTTAATTCTTGACTTAGATTTCAAGCTACTCAACTCAAAAGAGATATTACTTTTATAAGTACAGGTACTTCTCAGACTTATGACCACAATTTAACCCAACATATTTGGTGTTCAGTTAGTGTTGCCTCACTTTTATCATCTTTCTTGCCACAGTTGTTAAGTGAATCTAGGTAAATTAGTAACCCAGTTGTTTAGTGAATCTGGCTTCCCCATTACTTGGCTTGTCAGAAAGTTCCAAAAGGTGTTCACATGACCCTGGGACACTGCAACTGTCATAAATATGACTCAGTTGCCAAGCATCTGAATTTGAATCACATGATTATGGGTATGCTGCAAAGATCATAATTGTGAAAAAGGGTCATAAGTCACATTTTTCAGTGCCGTTGTAACTTTGAATGGTCACTAATTAAATTGTAAGTCAAGGACTACCTGTAATAAAGTTGAATGTACCAACATAAGCTAGATTGGGTTTTTTTTCTTTCGTTATGTATGTATTCATATCAATGTATTTTTTTCTTGTATAACCGTGGGCCACTACATTGGAGGGCAAGTGATGAAAATGCAACATAATAAATGAAATAGATACCAAATTGTACATATGTTTGTCCAAAATTAGGAGGGAAATACAGTATATAAGAAGAAATTTGCACCATGATGTTACCATACATGTTTTTGTTTTCTTATTAACATGGGGTTGCTGTGACATCACTACAGCATAATTTGTGTTGTGCTCCAGTCTTGGTTTGTGATATTTGATAACTAAAATAAAGATAGATTACATTCTGTTACTTTGGGGCTATCTCCGGTTCTGAGAGTTAACCTTTGGGAACTCTTGCTGTAGCCATCAATGGAAAAAGTAAAAATGGGGAAGAATAGGAAGAAGCAAAGTAGTTAAAATGATCAATCATCTAAAACTGAAAGTACCAAGCATCACAAAACTCTCAGAATGAATAAATCTTATATTCTTACAAAGTATGCTGAATTAGTTTTATTTGTGGGAACTACTGCAAGAGTAGTCCTTTTGGAAACTACCGTAGTTTCCGAAGTGAGGCATGGGAGGAGTCACACATGGGTATTAACACAGTCCTTTTGCCCTGGAGACAGGTAAATCTTGAGGCCACACCTCCATTCCTCCACTGACCTCCCAGATTTACCTCAGTCTCCGGCCCAGAAGGAGTGTTTTACCTGACTCTCCCTCACTTTGAAGATTTAGGATTTTTTTACAGGAATTTTTTCTAGCCTTTTACCTTAAAGATTTCCTTGGATTGCTGTATCCCTCCTCGTTGTGCTCCTCGCTGCTAGCATTTTAAACCTCACCGCTTGCTAGCGCGTGCCCCAAGCGGCCAGACGGCCGCGTAAGAGGGGCAGCAGCCTCCGAGCCGCGTGGGCTACCGGAACGGTCGAAGGATCGGTAGGAGGCCTTCGCAAGCATCGTAGATCAGAAATTTCAGCAGGATTGTCGACCAGCGTCCACAAGCCTCTGAGGAACTCGGACAACAGAGAGGCAGCCGCCATCTTTATTTCCACCATCTTGGAGCACATGAGTGAGCGCGTGGCCGGTGTGCCTCCTACAGTCGCCGAGAGCGCTCAAAAAGCACGGACAAAGCCAGAAGAGGCTTGGAGCGGCCTATCTCCGCCGGCAATCTGGGTGGGAGCCGTAGTTTCCAGTGCTTGCCGGTATTTGGGCCATGGATCGATGGCAAGGAAGGAGCGCGGAGCCTGATGAGCTTCACACACATCGAATCGAGCTGGCAGAAGAGTGAGGAGGGGGTGATCGTCTGAATCATGAGTAACATGGCGGAGGCGGCGAGGAGAGGGGGTGCTGGGCCTAGATCCCCAGGGGACTCGGACCCAGGCGAGGGGACCTCTAGGGGGGGCTCCCCCAGTCACCAGAGGGAGGTCCCCCGCCAAGAGAAGCACCCCCAGGGCCCCTAGGAAGGAGACCTCCTCTAAAGGGGGTTGAGTTACCAGGGCCTCCGCTAGAAGGTTTAGAGCTACCATTAGCCTATCACCTTCTAGATCATGCTCCCCCCGCAGGCTCCCTACGCTGGTAGAGGCCCGGGTGGCACCTTCTGGCTCCCCTAGGAGTTCAGGCAGAGGGCACAGTTCCATATCGCCCCCTCTTTCACCTGCCCACCCATCTGAGACTAGGGGAGACCCCTTTGGGTGCAGGGCTCCCAGCACTGCAGGGCACAGGCTGGCACCACAATCTCCAGAGCCAAGGGACTTCTTACAGCCTCCAGAGCTCCATCTCTTTCTCCCAGAGCTCCCTGATAGCTTTCAGGAGGTTTTAGCCAGGGCCATAGCCCAAGGGATTGCTTCTGGGATGAAACATCAGTCCCAGGGTTCTAAACATAGGTCTTCCTGGGCCTAGCCCAGGGGTCACCAGAATCGCTCCAGGGTCTCTGCTACCAGAGAGCCCAGGTCTTCGTCCCCCTCCACTGCCAGTGAAGCTTCGGATTTAGAGGAGGGGGAGTTGAAGGAAGTGGGGTTTTCTGAAGAGGAGGATGCCCAGGTCCCTGAGGCCCCCAACATCACTGGCCTCTTTCCCCCCTCCTTGTTTAGCTCCTTACTTTGTAAGGCCAGGGCCACAACAGACCTGGATACCCCTTCAGATCCCAGGCCTGCGACTACTACGCCAAGCACTAGCAGGGGTAACAAGAAGGGGCCCTTCCATAGACCACCGGTGGAGAAGGAGGAGATGTTTCTAGAAGTGCTTAAATCCCAGTGGGTTAAGCCAGGATCCTTTCCCAACCCGGGGGGCAATGAACGGAAGTTCTATAATCTCAATTCCACCTTTGCCCAAGCTCTGCAAGTTCCCGAGGTGGACACCCCAGTCTCCACCCTAGCTTCAGCTTCGGCCGTGGTGACTGGAGACATCACCAACTGTCTTAAGGCATAAGACAAGAAGGCGGAGATCATTTTGCATAAGTCATTCCAAGCAAAAACCTGGGCCATTAGGGCGGCCGCTTCTGCATCCTTTTTCAATAGGTCTACAGTGCTGTGGCTGGAAGAGCTGAGAGACAGGACCCCGGCCACGGAGGTACGACTGCTGCAGGACATCTCTAAGGTGCTGGCAGCCATGCAGTTCTCAGCAGACGCCACATTGGATGCAGTTCAGTATGCTTCTCGAGCTTTGTCATCCTCTGTAGCGACCAGGTGCCTGCTGTGGTTGTGCCACTGGCAGGCGGAGTAAGTGGCTCCTGGCAGGAGCGGACTACGGTGGGGACAAGCTTTTCGGTGCCTCGCTGGATCCTATCTTGGTGGAGGACAAAAATAAGTGGAAGGTCTTCGTGGCTGCGACCAGACGGTCAGATCACCAACATGCTCCTTACCCCAGGAGAACATCTTGCCACCCTCCTGACACGGACGCCCAGAATCAGAGGTACCAGACCCCCAGGTTTCATAGCCAAGGGGATAGACAGTTTCCAAGAGACAGATTTAGGGGCCAGCAGCAGATCAAGCGGCCCTTTCGAGGAGGGGCGGTCACCTATTCCGCAGGTTCAAGTGATTCGTTCGTGAATCACCCCATCGGCGGTCGCCTCTCCCTTTTTGTGGATGCCTGGGAGCACGTCACTTAGGACGAGTGGGTCCTCCAGACTGTTAAGTTCGGGTTACAGATGGAGTTCCGCTTGCAGCCCCCGAATAGGTTCCGTACCTTCGCCTCCTCTGCAGATCCGGCCAAACGGGTCCTTAAGGCTAAGGCCATCAGGCACCTGTTAGATATCAGGGCCATAGAGAGGGTCCCAGAGGGGGAGAGGGGTTCTGGATTCTATTCAGAAAAGACCGAGTGGCTGTTGTGTTTTCCTCCCAAAGATCGGACTAATATTCCATCACTCAGGCTGGGGGGTCAAATTTTACACCCCTCAGAGAGGGTTCGCAACTTGGGAGTCCTCCTGGATCCGCAGCTGTCATTTGACCACCACCTAACGGCTGTGACCAGGGGGGCATTCGCCCAGGTTCGCCTGGTGCGCCAGTTGCGACCCTACCTGAATCGGGAGACTCTCACAACAGTCACTCGGGCCCTTGTGATCTCCAGGCTGGAATACTGCAATGTGCTCTACATGGGGCTGCCCTTGAAGAGCATCCGGCGACTTCAGCTAGTGCAGAACGCAGCCGCGCGAGTGATTGCGGGTGCACCTCGATTCACCCGCATAACACCTATCCTCCGCGAGCTGCGCTGGCTGCCTGTCGATCTCCGGATGCGCTTCAAGGTGCTATTAATCACCCATAAAGCCCTACATGGCAGTGGATCTGGATATTTGAGAGACCGCCTTCTGCCAATTACATCCCTGCGACCAATACGATCCCATAGACTAGGCCTCCTCCGTATCCCATCGGCCAGCCAGTGTCGGCTGGCAACCACAAGGAGGAGGGCCTTCTCAGCAGTAGCCCCGGCCCTTTGGAACGAGCTCCCTGTGGAGATTCGTACCCTCTCCACCGTCCAAGCCTTCCGCATAGCCTTGAAGAACTGGCTCGCCTGTCAGGCCTGGGGATAAGGATAGTTACCCCTCCCGAATGATGAATGTATGTTGCCTACCATTTTATGATATGTCTCTATCTTGATGTTTGTATTCCCCCCCTTCCCAGTTTTATGTGAGCCGCCCTGAGTCCCCTCAGGGAAAAGGGCGGCCTACAAATTCTAATAAAAAAAAAAAAACTATTCGAACCTATTCCTGGTCCCCAAGAGCTCAGGGGGGTGGAGAGCCAACGTCTCAACTCCAGAGTGGTTACCATAGATTCAAGATGGCTTCTCTGAAATCCATCTTAGATAGCATCCGACAGGGCAATTTCCTGGCCTCCATCGACCTTATGGAGGCCTATCTTCACATCAGAATCGCTCCTGAACATTGCAGGTTCCTTAGATTTTCCCACGATGGCAGTCATTTTCAATATGGAGCCCTTCCCTTTGGGCTGGCCTCGGCCCCCAGGACATTTACCAAGGTGCTGGCCGCAGCCGCGGGCCACCTTCCTACCTTCCCAGTCCGACTTTATTGCTACCTGGATGACATCCTTGTCCTAGCCAGGTCCCCAGACACTGCCAGGCAGTATCTGGGCCTCACCATCGACACACTCAGGTCCCTGGGCTTCTCGATCAATCTCGAGAAGAGCCACCTAGTCCCATCTATCAGACTCCTAGGGTCCATTATTGATTCAGTGGCTGGGGAGGTCTTTCTGTCCCAGGAACGTTGGAACAGTATCGTACAGCTGGTTCATGAAATACGCAAATTACCCTCTGTCCCTGTAGTTCTCCTTTCCAGGCTCCTTGGGAAATTCATTTCTTGTATAGGGATCATGCCTTGGGCTCGCCTACATGCCAGGGAGCTTCAGTGGTTCCTGCTTCCATACCAGAGAGCCAGGACGAGCGATGTCAACTTCAAGCTTCGAGTGTCACCCCAGGTGCTGCTCTCGCTCCGTTGGTGGCTGACCCCAGCACTGGACAAGGGATCCCTCTTCAAGGAACCAGCGAGGAAAGTACTCACAACGGACGCGAGCCTGTTCGGCTGGGGAGCACACCTGGAAGCTCAGATAGCCCAGGGCTGCTGGACTCCAACAGACCTACGCAACAACATAAACTGGTTGGAGCTCAGGGCCATCCATCTGGCGCTATGTCATTTCAAGTCCACGATGACCAGTCATCATGTCCTGGTCCTGACAGACAACGTGGCAGCCAAGGCCCACGTGAACAGGTAAGGGGGCACTCATTCCAAGGCCCTTCGCAATGAGGCCCTCCAATTGGGGAACTGGGCAGAGAGGCATCTCCAGTCCATCAGAGTGGAACACATCTCCGGGACAGAGAACCAGCAAGCGGATTGGCTCAGCAGGGAGATGGTTGACAACAGAGAGTGGCAGCTCCATCCCAGCAACTTCCAGCAGATCTGCGAAAGGTTCGGGCGCCCAACGGTGGATCTCTTCACAACCCCAGCGAACGCCCAGCTACCGAGCTTTGTATCGAGGTTCCCGTCCAGGGGAGCCATGGACACGGACACCCTTCGCTGCAAATTGCCACCAGGTCTTCTCTACGCTTTTCCTCCCCTTCCACTCATCCCTGGGATTCTGAGGAAGCTAGTGTCAGAGGGAGCAGAGATGATACTAATGGCTCCCTTCTGGCCACGTCGTCCCTGGCTAGCAGACCTGGTGGAGCTGTCCTCAGCTCCCCACTGGAGGATGCCCCCAGGGGAGGTGTCCCTGCACCAGAGGTTTCTGGAGCATCCGGACCCGGAGTGGATCCATCTGACCAAGAGAGGCCCATTTCTCCGATAAGGTCATTAAGACCATCGAGGTGTCCAGGAGGCAGTCCACCACTCGCATCTACAACGCCTCCTGGGTCTCTTTCGTGGACTGGTGTTAAGCTAGGGACATTGTTCCAGCTGCAGCTTCTGTACCCCAAGTTCTGGACTTCCTACAGGAAGGTCTGGAGAAAGGTCTGGCCCCAGCACCCTTAGGAGACAAGTCTCTGCTCTCTCCATGGTCCTGGGGGGTGGTGGTGGATTCACCGCCTTTGTCTCAACATCTGGTCCTAAGCAGCTTCCTTAAGGGAGCGGTGAATCTGAAATCCTCAGTGGTCCATTGATTCCTTACTTGGGACCTTCCCATGATCCTCCAGGCATTGACGGAGTCATGTTTCGAACCCTTCTGTCTGCAGCCCTCCCGGGATAGGGAAAGATCTTGGCACCGGTTGGACGTTAGAAGAGCCCTGCGCATCTATCTGAAGTGCTCGCCGCCCTTTAGGCGTTCAGAGGCCCTCTTCGTTTTCTTTCAGGTGTCTACCCGAGGAGCCAAGGTTTCATTGACCACCATTAGCAGGTGGATCAGAGCGGCCATTTCAAAGGCGTACGAGGCACGGGGACTGCAGGTCCCAGAGGGCATCACAGCGCACTCCATGAGAAGTGCAGCCACCTCAGCAGCCTGGGCCACCCAGCCTCCCATAGAAGAGATTTGCAGGGCTGCCGCCTGGTCCTCTCCCTCACCTTTCATCAGGCATTACCAGCTAGACGCTTACGCCTCAGCGGAAGCGGCCTTTGGGAGGAGGGTTCTTCAGGGAGTCTTAGACTCTCGAGGGGCTCAGGCCCATTGATCCCTCCCAAGGACATCTAGCTTTGATATGTCCCATGTGTGACTCCTCCCACGCCTCACTTTGGAAACTTGTCAGTTGGTCTTACCTGAACTGCATGTTTCGAAGTTGGTGTGGGAGTAGTCACTTTCCCCCGTTAGGGTGCACCGCGCCAGGGGCCTGAGTTAGTTCAGTGGTCAGGGCCAGGCAGGCAGGATGTGTGCATGTGCTGTCTTTGTCTCTTCCTTCCAGGTGCTCTGCTACGAACCATTGATTAATCTGGGAGGTCAGTGGAGGAATGGAGATGTGGCCTCAATATTTACCTCAGTCTCCAGGGCAAAAGGGCTGTGTTAATACCCATGTGTGACTACTCCCACGCCAACTTCGAAACATGTAGTTCAAGTAAGACCAACTGACGTTTTGTGGAATGTAAGAAGAAAAAAATTCTGCCTCTGCCTACCAGCATCCATACGTATTCATCTGGCTAGCGTCCTTAGCAAACAACCTGGTCAGCTTTAGCACATTATCCTGATTTAGCAAGAGTAGCTGATTGGCAGGTGGATCGGCCTCCTGGAATACCCCCCAATCAGCTGTTCCCAGTGGTGAACTTTAGCAACAGGTTCGCTAGTTGTGAGGCTGAAAACGCGATGTGTGGAGGTGGCGATTGGTGGTGATGTGCTCTGATGATACCCGCAGCCTTGAATGGGTCTGAAATAGAGAGTTTGGAGCTGAAAGCATGAGGTGCAGAAGCCAAAAACACAAGGCGCTGGGGGAGGGGAAATCTGTGGCAATCCCTGCAGCCTAGAACAAGTCTAAAACGCAATGCGCAGAGGCCGAAGGGTGGGGGCCAACGAGTGGGCAGGGCTACATTCAGTGTATAAGACACACCTAATTTTTCACCCTCTTTTAGGGGGGAAAGAAGTGTGTCTTACACTCTAAAAAATGCAGTATACTCATTTAATCTGCAGAAGAATGTCTACTTAAGTTCTTGGTGTATGCCTTGGTGTCTGAATTAACTTTGTATTTCAAAAATAAATCTGAAACACAATGTAATCAACTTAGAAATATTTTTGAATTTTAATTCCATATATGGGCTTCTTCCATGTCTGAGATGTGAGTTTCTCTTAGTATAAAGTCTTAATTGCTTAGATAGAAATTCCTGTAATTCTTAATCTTATTTTATGACTTATATACCATGTTGACTGTTGCATTTAATATTTGTATAATATTTTAGTAATGATTAGTACTTTTAAAATGATGGAGTGCATTTGGTTATTTAAATTAAGGAAACATTGAAATTTTTTTTAAAATTCTAATGATGTTTATAAATTATTTGTGCATTTTATGCTCCTCCCCTCTTTCCCTTCTTTTTCATTTTTTGTTTGTGTATCTTCTTTTTCTCTCCTTTTTCATAAATGTGCATCATAAAAACAATAATTTATCTGCAATTCAGTTTATATATTAACCATTGTCTACATTTTGTGTCTGGAGCTAAAGATGCAGAATCAAGTGGCTAATATTAGCTTATTTTGCATATTCTAGTTTAACAGGTTAATTCTAATTCTGCAATATTTTTGCAACATTGTTTCAGATTAGCTAAATAAAGGGTAAGGTGAAATTGAAAAAAATCATAAAATAAGGGATATAATTGAAAGTCAAATTTGTGAGTGTGCATATATGTGTGTTTACCATCCATAGCTGCTCTAAAACTATTAACTCATCCTACTGTCTCTTTTTTTAAATAAATAGTTTGTTTGGATTGCATAAGAAAGTCATCAACATGGTACACAATTTGCTATCTAGCCATGACTCCGACCCACGGTACTCTGACCCACAAGTAAAGGCCAGGGTGGCTACTCTATACTTGCCTCTGATTGGAGTGATCATGGAGAGTGTGCCCCAGCTGTATGATTTCACAGGTATTTGGTATGCTAACCCATTAACTGCACTGCTACCTGAATACTGCATTTAGTTAAAGCAGCAAATTGTGTTTTTTAAAAGAGTTTCTAAACTGCATCCAAAAGCTTGAATGTGTGCTTGAAATGTCTATTTGCCTTTGCAATTCCACATCAAACACACAGTGAATCATTGCAGTAGGTAAGTTAGTAACTGAGTTATTAAGTGAATTTGGCTTCCCCATTGACTATTTATCAGAAGGTTTCAAAAGGGGATCACATGACCTTGGGACCCTGCAAGGCTCATAAGTATGATTCAGTTGCCAAGCGTCTGAATTTTGATCACGTGACCATGGGAATGCTGATCATAAGCATGAAATACGATCATGAAACACTTTGTTTCAGTGCCGTTGTAATTTTGAATGGTCACTAAATGAACTATTGTAAATCAAGGATTACCTGCAGAATAGGAAATGAATGTATGGTGTATAGGTAGTCCTCGACTTATACGCCCTTGTTTAGTGACTGTTCAAAGTTACAAAGGTACTGAAAAAAAAGTGACATGATCAGTTTTTCATATTCATGAACTTGCAACATCCTCAGGATGATCAAAATACAGACACTTGGCAACTGGCATGTATTTATGACTGTTGCAGTTTTCCAGGATCATGTGATCACCTTTTGTGATCTTCTGACAAGCAAAGACCTACTAGAGTCACTTGTGTGATGGGGAGTTACATAAATTGGACAAATAAATAAATAAAAAGTGACATCATTCTTTCATCCATTTAAAAATGATTACTTAAACATTCTAGAATCCTCAAATACCTGAAAGGATGTGTCACCAAAGGCTAATACCTATTGCTGCCCTCCCAGAGTGCAGGTCCCTCCTTACTGCTTTTAATTACAAATTCTGCTGTAATGTTAGAAATTATTAGGATGGGTTTATTTTAATTTGAATTAGACTAGATGGCTAAAATGAACCTTTCTGATTGGGATCCTGAGGGTTATTTATATGCCATCTAATGCAAAAACTTTTCTGTGTTTTGCTATTAAGTGTCTGTGCTTTGCTATTAAGTGTATTAAAGCAACCGCATTAATGTTTCATTTCATTGAAATTGGGCTGTTTTGCTACAGAAAGTCATAACCAGCGTGGAAGACCAAGCTGTGTCGCAGTGGAGGATTGTGAAAGTGAGGGTGGGAACATGATCAGTCAGACAGTTGCTATGGCCATTGCAGGAACCCCTGTCCCACAGCTCACGCGGCCTACCAGTTTTCTCCTCACATCAACGGTACAAAAACATCATCTTTCAATAGACCTATGTACAAATAAATATTTGGGAATCTGCATTTATGAAACAACAAGACTGGGTGAAAGCCATGTCATGAAATGATGCCAATATTCTTACATATTTCATGGAAACTAAAGAATGAATAGGGGAAGATGATAATACTGGAATATGATTGTTTTGGTTCTTTGGGAAAGTATAGCACAATAATGCGATACTATAGTGCTTTAAAATATAACTATCTATGGAGATTTTCAATCATCCAGGTTATGACTCTCCCAAATGTACTTTTTTCAAAAGGCAACTGGACTTAATTCTCTTTGTTTTTCCTTGAAAACGCTTCACTTCAGAACTAAAGAAGCATCTTGGATGAGAAGCGAAATATCTTCAGGGAAAAACAAAGTCCAGTTGCCTTTTGAAAAACGCACCTTTGGGGCGATCAAGCTATAACATTTTTCTTCCCATTTTGAAACTTGTCAAAACACGTATCCATGGATTAGCAGTATATATTAAAATTTCACCTTGATTAGTAAAACATAATATAATATAAATGTTAAAAACATCTATGTTCAAACACCAATGTCTAGGCTATCCCAGCATTGAATCTCAGCATTATTTATATTTTTTAAAAAGAAATCAGTTATTTGACTGGTATATGCCCTCAGCTTATCGCTGGCCACAATGTGATGTATAGTTTGACATGGGACCCCACAGTCACACTGAGGATGGATACTGTGACCCATTTATATAGAGTCTAGTAGATTCTCTACACCTTATAAGTTAATACTAAGCAGGATGGCATTAGGTCTATCTGAATAGCTTGCATCCCTTTTTTTGATATCTGCAAAAGCACATAACAATGTTCTTTGGTTAGACTAGATTTATTTCAGGACCAAGCTGGTAACCATAGTTTTGATCTGTTCTATCTTTGAATCCAGGGCAGCAGGCAACATTCAACATTTTCAGCTGATTCCAGTCGAAACCTTTTGATCTGCCTCCTATGGGTCCTGAAGAATGCTGACGAAAGTGTTCTGCAGAAATGGTTCACAGATCTCTCTGTGTTGCAGCTCAATCGCTTGTTGGATTTGCTTTATCTTTGCATTTCCTGCTTTGAATATAAGGTAAATCAACACTGCCTACTGTGTTTCCCCCAAAATAGGACCCTGTCTTATATTTTTTGCCACCAAAAAGGCACCAAGTCTTACTTTTTTGGCGGGGGGGGGGGAGTTGTCCACTGACTCACCTCACTTAGGCTCATTGCCCCCAGCCTTTTTTTTTTTTTTTTTTTTTTTTGCTATCAGAGGCCTTCAGGAACTTCTTCATTGGGCAAGGCAAGCAAGGCTTTCCTGAAGGCCTCTGTAGCCGATAACAGAGCTCCTCTCAGTGCGCGAAAGCGCCAAAGACTTAAAATCAGATAAGGAGCTCGGGCGGGTGGGCCCTCCGGAGTACCATACTGGAATGGTATCCGGTGTTCCAGGCAGGCTCTGGTATGCCCGTACTGGGGCATACTGCCTGCAACCCACCACTGCTCTGGATGAAACAAGGCCAACTCTGCTTTCTCCTCTAACATTGCTTGCATTTTACAGGCCCTCCCATCTTTTTAATATTTATTTTTAGAAAGAACCTCTAATCTTTAGAAAGACAATGTTCTGCTTTTATATTCTTATCCTTTTGTGAACCATCTAGGGAAAGAAAGTGTTTGAAAGAATGAATAGTCTGACTTTTAAGAAGTCAAAAGATATGCGGGCCAAACTTGAAGAAGCTATACTTGGGAGCATTGGGGCCAGGCAAGAAATGGTACGAAGAAGCAGAGGACAATTGGGTGAGTGGACTAGTTCTTTTATAGCTTAAAGAAGAAGTGTTCCTATTCATGCATTATCTCTTACAACCAGGCGTGGGCAATTAATTTTCCAAAGGGGCCACGTGAAAAACTGGGACTGTTGTGCTGGGCTGAACCACTAGGGCTGTGAAGGTATGTAGGTCTGCATGCATGTATATACATAAATTGAAAGAAAATGTTGCCTTCAAAATAAAAGCAATTCACATGGGCCAGACAGGGACAGCCAAAGGGTTGGATGTCGGCCTGGGAGCCATAAAATGCTGGTCCATTTGTTAATATCTACACATGATCAAAACATGCACGCAAACACACACACGATAGATAGATAGATAGATAGATAGATAGATGGATGGATGGATGGATGGATGGATGGATGGATGGATGGATGGATGGATGGATGGATGGATAATTCTTTCCCTATGTCATGGAGGAAGTCCTCGTCATTGTACTAAGTTATACCTGGGAAACTGAACAGTAATATTTACCAGAATTAATTATTGGTTGGCAAAGGTAAAGATTTCTCCTGTCCAGTCTGTCTGACTCTCAAGGGACAATGCTCCTCTCTGTTTCTTAGCCCAGGGAGCTTCAGCTTTGTCTGAAGACATTCTGTGGCCATGTGACCAGCAAAGCATTACCTTCCCACCAAAGTGGTACCTACTTATCTACTCACACTTGCATGCTTTCGAACTGCTAGAGTGACAGGAATTGCATGGGGTCAGTATTCCTATTTTGAATTGCTTTATAGCCCCATATTAAATATTACAATTCCCTGCAGAAAGAAGTCCTTCTGGAAGTGCTTTTGGAAGTCAAGAGAACCTGAGGTGGCGAAAGGACATGACACATTGGAGGCAGAACACTGAAAAACTGGACAAGTAATGCCATATTTTCCTAATAGGTTAATAGATTGAGCACCTGGCCTAGAGTACACGGAGACTTTGTTGTCTCCTTTGAAGTTTAGTGGGCTACAATATGGACAGATTTAGATACTGATTAAGCAAGGATTTCTCACATTATGGCTTTGAAAGGGGTTAGATGCCTATGCAAGCTACGTCTAAAGCAATTTTATTCCCATGTATCTGGGAATAAGATGTTGAACTCAGTGAGACTTCTGAATATATTATATTCAGTTGGATTATATTAAGTTACACTATTACAAGTAGTCCTTGACTTATGACCACAATTGAGCCCAAAATTGCTGCTAAGTAAGACATCTGTTAAGTGAATTTTGCCCCATTTTATGACCTTTCCTGCCACAATTGTTAAGTGAATCATTCTGGTTGTTAAGGTAGTAACCTGGTTGTTAAGTGAATCTGGCTCCCCATTGATTTTGCTTGTCAGAAGGTCGCAAAAGGGGATCACGTGACTCTGGGACAGTGTGACCATCAAAAAAAATGTAAATATGAGTCAGTTGACATTGTCTGAATTTTGATCAAATGACCGTGGGGATATTGCAAAGATCATAACTGTGAATAACAGTCATAAGTCATTTTTTTTCAATGATGTTGTAACTTCAAGTGCTCAATAAATAAACTGTTGTAAGTTGAAGACTACCAGTATAAGAAAGTAATCTTTGCTGTAGTAAAAACTGATATTACATCCTATTACAGTGATGCCAAAAGCGGGGGGAGCGCAGAGGGGTCGTGCGTGGGCATGCCACACCCATAATGCTATACGCATGACCCCAGTGCGCATGTGTGCACATCCAGCGCTCCCTCCCATTTTTGGCATCCTTTTTTTGCCCTCCCCAGGCTCTAGAGGCTTTATAGGAGCCAGGGGAGGGCGAAAAGGGCCTCCCTCATCCCCTCCGGAGGCCCTTCAGGAGTTTCCCTGAAGCCTTTGGAGCACAAAAAACTAACCCTACGGGCAAACCAGAAGTTCAGAAACAGACTTCTGGTTTGCTTGTAGGGTCGGTTGTAGCCCTACGGAGCTTCAGGGGCCTTCAGGAAGCTTCCCTGAAGGCTCCGGAGGGCAAAAAACGACCCTATGAGGAAACCGGAAGTGACTTCAAGGAAGCCTCCGGAGGGCCGAAGTCAGCTGGCCAGCACACACATGCACGCTGGCCAGCTGACAGGGCAACGCCTTGGGTTCCCTGACAAATGGCTCCGTGTGCCATAGGTTTGCCATCATGGTCCTATTAGATACAGCCAAGAGCCATAAATTGTACATGCAGGAAATATATATGTCATCGATCACTTAGTCCATTAGTGTATTCTGGAGTTTAAAAGTTGCTTCTTTCCTACCCTAATCCATGACTTTAATTATTTTTCTACATGTGCTGTATTTTTAGAAGCCACAAACCAATCAGGTATTGTAGCATTGGTATCCTGCTATGGGTTTTATTTTGTTTTGTTTTTCAGTTGTCACTTTGTACCTTTGCCTATTTTGTTATTGCAGCTGTGTTTTTTGATGCTTTGCAGAGGTTTTATATGCCTATGTGTTACTGCAGTAATTGTTATATCAGGAATTGTTGGAATTTGAAACCTTGGGGTTAATTAGCTGTAAAATGTATAGCTTTGCCTGGCTGGCTGGCTGGCATGCTTTATATCCCCAGATCCTGGTAGACTGAGATGCTTTGCAGAAGTTATTTTGTGAAATAATTTGGCTATAAAAAGAGAGTGCGTACATCCTGCTTCAAAAAAATTTCCTGTTCTGTAGCACGAGGCATGTCTGTATTCTTATGTGATTATTGCACATCTAGCATATGGTCTCGCAATCCCTTAACACCTCTGATAAGGGTCATAAACAGCTCTGTATGCCAAATGAATTGTAACTTTTAATACTTTGTAATTTGCTGTAGATGAGATTCTGGAAAAAATTGACAAGAGAGCCCAGGGGCCCTGCCATAGACCACTACCAGTGGGGGAATCTACTACTGTGCCAAGGGCTAAATTAGCTCTGAGGATATTCCACAAGGATTGTATGATGTCATAGGACATATTTATTTATAAGAAATGTATTTTTCTGCTGGAACAATATTTATGCTATAGACTACATAATTAATAAATCTGTTGCCATGATCTGGGTAAATCTTGCAGCAGTTAAAAGTGGTAGATGGAGATTAAAACAATCTGTTATGCGTGAAAACTTGAGAAAGACACAGTGGGTAAGGAAATCAGCTCTTCTTTCTCTGCCCCAGAATAATTGAGTTAAAGGAGATTTTAAAAGTGAGTGATCACAATATATTTAGAACCCGAGTTACCAACTAATTTCTGAAAACTTTTCTTGACCACAGAAACATTAATTTTAAAGCCAAACACACAAAAAGTATTGCAGAGCCACCCAAAAGGAATGCTGTAATATCTGAACAAGGTTCATGTCGATGTGGATTTGAGTCTTGATAGTTTCCAGATATGTGATCTTCAACTTCCAGAATTCTCAGCAATGGCTGTAGTTTCATAAGAGCAATAGAAGGCAGCCTCCACTTTACCCTGCTTTTCTTCTGAGCTATTTAGCATTGACATTCCACAGACAACAGTATATCATACTGCTCCAAACGAGTTGCAACTTGTTTGGAGCAATGTGATATACTATTTGTGAGGAATCATTATCAGATTTTTAAAAACAGGCATCATTTAAGAATAGGATAGCAAAACAAAGATACCTGCCAGATGTACATTTCCATTTTTACTACCCAGATGTTTTAGAAAGACACTTATTCACACAGCACCACCCTGTGTTCACAATATGAAATATGGAAAACCATTTTCACTGTTACAAATAACTTGTTGGGGGTTTTGTTGATCTTTAAAGAGACTTAAAATTGTATTGACATAATGGTTACACTTTTAAACATTCTTTTCAGATAAAGAAACAGTGGATACCATTTAGTCTTTTGACGTAGTAGGAAAACTAAAAGAAAAACATCACTATATAAGGCATGGTGGGATGAGGAATATAAAATAATCATCCTTGTGCTTTAAAAACAAAGTCTGGGAATGTTTTAACAGTCCCAATAACATCAGAAGCGGTTGCAAAAACAATTCCGTGAAGCTGTAGCTGGGTTGTTTCCAAAGCAACATTTGAAAGAATAGTGGATTAATGAAAACCTAAATTATACTGTAATTATGTAAAAACCTATTAACAGGTGCAGCAAAAAGATTGCTTCCACTGTGGAAACACGTCAGCTTTCTGGTTCCATTTCAGTTAAAATATTATCCCATTTAGGTTGGCCATTATCCATTTAAGCCAATAATTTTTCTTTTTTCATCTCTGTGTGTACACATTTACCTGTATTTTATTTGTATTTGCCAGAAAAAAGTGTTTCTTCAAAATAGCTAGATTATTGGTCCATCTAGCCCAATTTTACTCCTTGGAGATGCAGTTGTTCTACAGCATCTTGAAATACCATGCACGATTTAAAAACTGCATAAAGACAACAAGAAATAGATTAGTTGTTTTATTTTCTCCTTTTTTGAACTATTTTTATATTGTAGGAGGCATGCTATTTTCCAAGCAGATTGACATTTGCTTTCCTTTATTTTTTTGTCTTGAAGGAACATAGATTTTTAGTGTTTATTTTATTTCTACCAGGTCCCGGGCAGAGATTGAACATGAAGCACTTATTGATGGTAACTTGGCAACAGAAGCCAATCTCATCATATTGGATACTTTAGAGATAATTGTGCAGGTGAGGATGCTAAGGAATATTTGACATAATTTCTAATGACCTGAATGCAACATGTATTGTTTTTCTGTACCATACAAAAAATAATATTTCAGAATACCTCCTACAAAAGCATATTGCAAATCGATCGACATCACAGCTAGCTTTGTAGATAAGCCAATCATTGATACTAACTTGCTACTAGGAAAGCTACGTTTCTTAAGCAACCACAGAAATATGAGAGTTTCATCTTCCATGCAAACCTAAAGAGTAAAGAGGACTACCTTGGTGGCAAAGGGGAAGATCTGTTACATAAGCAACTAAGAGGGAAACATTACTTGGGTCCAGTTGATGAGAGTAAATTTCTTGTCCTGGTTTATGAAGGTTCAGACTTATGGGGCATCTTGCCAAGGCCAGTGAGACAGTCTTCTGTCACATAGATTCATGAAGACCTTATGCTCCACCATGTTCATTATACCAGTAGGTAAAAGTCCCTTCCTTTATCTGCAACCAATATAGAAACTGAGTGAAATATTTCCACGTGTGCATGCGTGGAGGCGGGGCGTTCGGGGCGCATGCACAGGAGGCTCACAAATTGTATTTTGGGGGTACTCACTCCAGAAAAGGTTAGCCATCACTGGCATAGGTTAATATTATTCAAGGGTGCAAGAGACACATGGTGTGGATTAGTAAATTTGTGCAACAGTGCACGGGTATGTGGAAGAGGCACAGCTTAGGTTAAGGAGAGAGCAAGAGAGTGATGTGTCATGAGCTGGGTGCGAGGGGATATGTGGATAGCTGGTGCAAAACAAGTGTAGAAGAACTGGTGTGGGAAACTTACCCCAGTGCCTTGTGGGGTTCCCTGCCAGTTTTCCCACTGAATTTCTGGAGAAGTCAACAGAGAAGATGGCAAATATCAATTATTATTGCGAAGCACTGTAACTGGTTGCAAGTGTGCCAAGCTCCCAGACTGCAGTCACTTGATCGGGATATGTGTAATGTGCTGGGACAATGGGAACTTTGAGGACTCTGAGGACCATTCATTCAGTGCCATCATAACTTTGAATGAATAGTGATAGGTCAATTATTGTTTTATATAATCCTTCCAATCTGGCAGGATTGCAACAGTTCTCTCATGTATGAGAGTCTCAGGCCCAATAAGCTAAGAAATGTTTGAACATAAATTGAAAGGAAGTTTGATGAAATTTCCTCTGTTTTTATTATTCATTTGTTTTATCAGTTTGCTTCCTTGTAAATAACAATTCCCGCAATTTATATTTATTAGCCAAATATTTCCATATTGTTGGGAATTCTTCTCAAGAAAATACACATAAGATTAAAAACGTATCAATGTTCTCTCCCTCCTTGCTGTGGAATATAATCTTTTGAGTTTTTAATCATCAAGCTTCTCAGTTTTTTAGCCTCTGGGGCAGTGTTTTCTCAAACTTGGCAAGTTTAAGATGCATGGACTGCAACTCCCAGAATTCCTCAATTAGTCTAACACTGCTCTGGGGGATAAGTTTGCGTGTTGTTGAAGATCTGCTTCAGTCCTCTTCAGCATATGCTTCAGAATGCATAGGGCTAGTTTTATTGGCCTGAGTATGCTTGGTATTTCTCATAACGGCTCTTTGAGAATGATAGGCCCATTTCAGCCCTTGTGACTGGGCTACAGACGCCTCAGAATGAGGATTAGCTTTTCATTGTGCATTTACCGCACTTCACTTTAAAATGATTTTTTGACTGCTTCTGATGCCCTGTTGTCTTTGGCTACAGACTGTTTCGGTGACTGAATCCAAAGAAAGTATTCTTGGTGGGGTACTGAAGGCTCTTCTACATAGCATGGCCTGCAATCAAAGTGCTCTTTATCTCCAGCATTGCTTTGCTACTCAAAGAGCTTTAGTCTCAAAGGTGAGTGTTTTGAAAATAGAGTACCGAGTGAGGAGGTTTTATTTAATTTTGGAACTGAGACTGACTAATCTAAATTCAATAGCTCAAAGTAAGTTACTATTCCATGTCACTCTTGAATGAATTTACTTTGCACCCGGGACAGCTTTGGTTCCATAGTTTCTGCTAGCAAAACACAACTGAAGGCTTGCTTTACTTGGACTGGTGAGCAGGTGATCCCAGGAGGGATGAGAGCAGATAATTAGCGTTATAGTGCAAATAAAGTAGAATCATCCTGACATTTGCAGCGCTCATTGTTTCTAGCTTTTTTTGAACGATGTGCCTCTTATCCTGCCATTTTAGTTCCCAGAACTGCTGTTTGAAGAAGAGACTGAGCAATGTGCCGATCTATGCCTTCGACTCCTGCGCCACTGCAGCAGTAGCATTAGCACGATTCGGTCCCACGCCAGTGCCTCTCTGTATCTCCTCATGAGGCAAAACTTTGAGATTGGGAATGTAAGTACATTATTTCTGAAAGCACACAGATTATCTAAATCAGCAGTCCCCAACCTTTGCGGCTTGGCCGCCTGGCTGTGTGGAGGGGAGAGAGGAACCGGGCTGCGCAAGTGGTGGGCCAATGTGCATGTCTGCAGCTCAAATTACACAAGTTGCATTGCGGGTGCATGTGAGTGGCCCACCACTCACTGGCCCAGCATTCGTGGCCTGGTTCTGAATAGACCATGGCCCAGTAGTGGGTTACAGCCCGGGGTTGGGGACCCCTGATCTAAATTGTGGGATGTTTGGAATTATGGAAGGAGGGACATCTCCTCTAAAATAAGAATTTCGGTAGCCTTGTGCTGATCAAAAGACTTGTATTAGACTTAATGAATATCAAGTACCGTATTTTTCGGAGTATAAGATGCACCAGAGTATAAGATTACCTACCAGGTATTCATCTGGCTAGCTTCCTTAGTCTGGTCAGCTTCAGCACATACTGTAGGTTTGCTGGTTTTGAGTGCACGTGCGTGTACTTTTTATGCCCTGGTTGGGGATAAAAACAGCTTCTAAAGCACAGCTGATCATCAGAGAGAGAAGCAATGAGAAAAGCAGGCAAAGCACAGAAGATCACTTCACTCGTTAGCGCCTCGTTAGGGCTGAAAAACAGCTTCGAAAGCACAGCTGATTGGAAAGAGTAGCAATGAGAAAAGCAGGTAAAGCACAACGATCGCTTTACCTGGTAAGCTTCAAAAAAGCTACATCCGGAGTATAAGAAGCACCCAAATTTTCAGCTTCTTTTTGGGGGGGGGGGAAGAGTGCGTCTTATACTCTGAAAAATCTCTTGCCTTCTCTGTCACAGTGCCTCCTCTCTGAAATATCATCCCCCTGTCTATATAGCTCCCACCCTGATGATATTCCAAATCCCAGCTATTCTCCCCAGCCATGGGATAGGGAGGTTTTGAAGCTAGCTTCAAGGCTGGCTCAGGCCTTAATGGCCCATTGACACAAGTGGGGAGCAGAGTTTCTGCCTCTCTGAGTTTCTATTTCTTCTTTTAAGGGAAATATTCTGCTTTTTTAATATTTCCTAAAATATTTCATTTTTCTAGGAGAGGGCTGGGTTTTAACTTCCTACACTTTCATTTGCCTACTGTCACCAAATTTAATAGTTCAGTCTTAGAGAACATGGGGTACTAGGAGAAAGAGTGTTGGGGGGCTTTGGTTCAGACAAGGCCTCTAACAGATTATTTTCTGTTTTGGGTTTACGAAATTTATGAAGCTTTTATTTTTGAGAAACTATTCTTATTAACAGATTAATGACTTAGCGGTAATTTGTCTGTTTCAGAACTTTGCTAGAGTGAAAATGCAGGTAACTATGTCACTCTCATCTCTGGTGGGAACATCTCAAAATTTTAATGAAGAGTTTCTGAGACGTTCTCTGAAGACCATTTTGACTTATGCTGAAGAGGATCTGGAATTGAAGGAGACAACCTTCCCTGATCAGGTTAGAGAAAATGATCACTCAGCAGGGAAAAGTACAAGTCACCTTTGCTTAATGACCATTCAAAGTTATGACCGACTCCCCAAAAATTACTTAATAACATCCTCAAAGTTGTGTGTGCTACACAGACCCCACCCCTGTGGCCATGTGATTGCATTGGTGGACTTGGCAGCCAGCTTGCATTTATGACCAATCGCAGCATCCTGCAGTCATATCACAGCTACTTGGGATGTTTCTTTCTGGTTTTCAGTCAAAATATGCCCATCAGGGTGAATGGATTCACTTAACGATCATCTGATTCACTTAACAACCATATGAGTCATTGAACAAACACAGTGATTCAGTTTATGACCTTAGTAAAATCAATCATAAAATTGAGCCATTAACAATCACAACAACTGAAGACCAAAATATCAGAGTCAATTGTGATTATTTGTTTCATTCTCCTGTGTGCTGCTCCGGGAATCCAATCATGGGTTAACTTAGCCTTCTAGCCTTGAGACTGAGTATGCAAATATCAAAGTTACGCCTCCTCTGACTGGACTTCCGTTTCCTCTCCAGTTCTTATTACTCAGTCAAGCCTACGAGACTTATTTTCAACGCTCTCTTGATTAATTGCTAATATTTCAAGATTAAGGATGAATTTACTTGGTTTTCACTGTGGATTTCTTGCTGGATTGGAGGTAAAGCGGCAGATTGCTGCCAGCCGATTCCTCCCTCGCTGTTTCCCTTAAAGGGATATCGGATCGCTACAGCTGGAGTGGGGCGTTCTCCGCCTGCCCTCCCTTAACATCAGCGCGCAAGGAAGCTGAGTCTCCCAGCGCTGCTCTCCACGCCGGATAGCACCCGCCCGCGAGCGCGGTCAGATCCGAGGCTTTGGCTTGTCGGAGCGGGTCTCCCCCCCTCCCCGCCTCCCTCCTTTGTGCCCTCGCTGGAGCGGCTGCCGGAGGATTACATGAATCGGCTGTTTGGGAATTTCCCCTGCGGTTCCTTTGAATTTCGCGCCTTTGATGCCGGTGACCTTATTTGGTAGCGCTTTTCACACATGCGCAGTAATGCCTGGGATGAGAAGGCAGATTTTGCCCGCGCGCTTGAGTTTGCGCACTGCTTCCGCCCCTCCCTTTTCCCTCACTCGAGTTTGCTGACTCAGGGAGGAGGTCGCTTCTCTTGGTCTCTGCTTCCACGTGGCGTTCTTGGCGAGTGCTTTCAATTGCATTCCTTTGTTTCGCTGATTGAGCTCTTTCAAATTCATATCATGGCTGATCAATCGGTATTGCAAGGTACTGTCCGGCCAGTTTCTGAGCCCCACTCCCCTGGCGAGGGAGGGGCCAGCCCTGGGCCTAGTAGGGCCGCGACCAGGGCCTCTACTAGCAGGCCTCGAGCCTCATCTACTGTTCGGGATAAGTCGCACAAGCGCAAAGACAAGGCCAAGGTTCCCCCCAAGGCATCTGGGGCTCCTATTTCTTCCCCTCCGGTTCTGATTCAGCAACCTGGGTCTCCGGTGAGGGTCGTTGAGCAGGGTTGGTCTCCTGATATTCAGCTTCCCCAGGGCCCTATTCCTGAGGTAGGGGCTTTCGGGCCTCGTTCCCCCCCAATTATTTCGGAGGCTAGTGGGGCTTCTCTTCGTTCACCTCCACGCGCTGGGCCCTCTGCCACGTTCACCCCCACAGCTGCAGGCCTCAGGCCTCTGGAGGGCCAGGATTTGGGCCTTTCTGCTGAATTCTACAGCATGATCTCAGAGGCTATTTCCAGAGGGGTGGATGCGGAATTAGCGCGTAGATCCCAGGTCTCCAGGCCTACTCTGGCCTACTCAGGCCTGGCTCCCCAAGCAGTACAAGGGGATTCTTCCATTCTGCAAACTGATCCTCCTTCCCCTTTACACTCTGTGTTTAGCGCACAATCTCCCTTAGTGGAAGAAGGTGAAATCCAGGATAGGGAACTCTCTGGTGACGAGGGCCTTCCTGTGGATCAGCCTCCGCCCCCTGGGCTTTTCAGGCACACTCTTTTCAAATCCCTGCTATATAAGGCCAAGACTACCACCCACATGGGGGAGGCAATTTCTGCAGAAAGTGCTGCTGTGGGCCTGGATGCCACCGAGCGGCTCTTTGCTGAGCAGGTGGCTCTGCAAGATTTTATTCCATCTCCCAAGCTTTTTCTTGATTTAATCCAAAAGCAGTGGGATGAGCCGACCGCAGTTAAGCCCCCTGGGTCTGGTGATAGGAAGCTTTTCACATCTTCTCCAGAGTTGGAGGCCCTCCTGCAGTTTCCCACAGTGGATGCTCCCATCGCTGCTCTTGCTTCACCGGCGTTAATTCCTTCTGAAATTTCGGAAGGATTGAAGGCCGAGGACCGCAAGGCCGAATCGGTCCTTCGCAAGACTCATCAGGCAGCAGCATGGGCCTTGCGATCAGCCACTGCAGCTTCCTTCTTTAATAGGACTTCTTTAGTTTGGCTGAGACAACTACAGGAAAGGCTGGATCCGGAGGAACTGCGCCTCCATCAGGATGTCACCAAACTGATAGCGGCCCTAGAGTTTTCTGCCGATGCCACCCTTAGCGCGGCAAAGTTTGCATCCCGAGCCGTGGCTTCCAATGTGGCTTCTCGCCGTTTGCTCTGGCTCCGCCACTGGCAAGCTGATATCAAATCCAAGTGGCGTCTAGCATCCACGCCCTTTAAGGGCGGGGCCTTGTTTGGTTCAGTGCTGGATCCCATTCTCATTGAGACTCGGGACAGACGTAGGGTGCTTCCCTCCACAAGTGCCCGTGTGGCCAGAAGGCCACAGCCTTATGGTAGACGGCAGCCCTTTCGGTCTGGGGACTCGGGGTTTACCTCTGCCCCCTATGTCCCCAACTATACCAGGGGGTTCTCCCAGGCACAGGACCGTGGCCAGGACCGAGCCGGGGCCAGAGACAGGGGGCGCCAGCAGAGTCAGGCGCAGAGTAGACGGTCATTCCGAGGAGCGGGCAACCGTTCCTTTCGCAGATACCGCTGACTCGCAGGAGGCAGGGCCCATAGGAGGACGTCTCTTGGCCTTCGCCCACCGGTGGGCGGAGCTCACGTCAGACGCCTGGGCCCTTCAAGTAGTGAGTTTGGGTCTCACGCTAGAATTTCTATCCATCCCCCCGAGAAGGTTCATCAGGTGCCCTGTGCCCAGGTGCCCGTCGAAGCGGCGCCTTATGGACACCGAGATATCTCATCTTCTCACCATCAGGGCCATAGAGCAAGTTCCCAAAGGGCAGGGAGGCCTAGGGTTTTATTCCATCTTGTTCCTAGTACCAAAGAACTCCGGGGGATGGAGGGCAATCCTAGATTTGAAACAGCTCAATCAGTATATCAAATACCAAAAATTCAAAATGCACTCTCTAAAGAGCATATTGGCTTCCATCCGCCAAGGCGACATGATGACTTCCATAGACATCAAAGAAGCGTACCTCCATGTGCCCATTCATCCGGCACATCGGAAGTTCCTGCGGTTTCACTTCAACGGCCGTCATTATCAATACCGGGCCTTGCCATTCGGCCTCTCCTCGGCCCCGCGCGCGTTCACCAAACTTCTGGCAGTATTGGCAGCCTCCCTTCGTTCAATTCCAATACGCATCAATTGTTATTTGGACGACGTGTTGGTGCTGTCGTCCTCTCGAGATCAGGCCCTCCGAGACCTACGGGTCACGATGGACGCATTGCGGGACCATGGATTTGTCCTCAATCTGCCCAAGAGCCACCTGCGCCCAACCACGTCCCTCCTTCATCTGGGAACCACCATCAACTCGATGTCGTGCGAGGTTTTCCTGTCCCCGGAAAGAAGGCAGAGCATATACCACCTGGCGCATCATGCGCTATCCCATCGGCGAGTACCGCTGCTGTCGCTGTCCAAACTGCTAGGGAAGATGATCTCCTGCATCAGCGTGGTGCCCTGGGCCAGGTTCCATGCGCGTCCTCTCCAGTGGTTCCTGCTGCCCTTCCAAAGAGCGCATACCAGTCATTCCCACATCACGGTGCAGCTCCCGGGCAAGGCCAGGCGGTCCCTGCATTGGTGGATGTCGTCCAGGCTCCTCAGGGGATGTCCATTCAAGGAGCCGGACCGCGTTCAAGTTACAACGGACGCCAGCTTATTCGGATGGGGGGCCCATGCCCTGGACAAGGTTGCCCAAGGTCGATGGTCGGATCAGGAGCTGGCGAACAGCATAAACTGGCTGGAGTTGCGGGCCATCCGTCTGGCTCTCCTGGAGTTTCGGGACATTGTATCTCATCACCATGTGTTAATCTTGACCGACAATGTGGCCTCCAAGGCTCACATCAACCGCCAAGGGGGAACGCAGTCCAGAGCTCTGATGCTGGAAGCGGAAAGGTTGTTCCATTGGGCGGAGCCCAGACTCTCATCGATTCGGGCGGAGCACATCTCGGGCGAAGCCAACACTCAGGCGGACTGGCTGAGCAGAGCGACTGTGGATCAGGGGGAGTGGCAGCTCCACCCCATTCTCTTCCAGGAGCTCTCTCGCCGCTTCGGCCTGCCCGAGGTGGATCTGTTCGCTCACCCGCACAACGCACAACTTCCCCGGTTTTACTCCCGATACCAGACTCCGGGGGCGGAGGGAGTAGACGCTCTACGCAGCCATTGGCCGGCCGGCCTTCTCTATGCCTTTCCTCCTCTCCCGATCCTTCCGTCGGTCATTCAGAAGATCTTGACAGAACAGGCGGAAGTGCTGCTGGTCGCCCCAATGTGGCCCAGACGTCCCTGGTACGCAGACCTCGTCCATCTGTCCGTTTCGCGTCCTTGGAGGATCCCGGACGACAAGATTCAGCTCCACCAAGGGGCTCTCCGGCACCCGGGCCCTCAGCTGTTGCAGTTAGCCGTGTGGCACGTGAGCGGGAGATGCTAGCGGCCCTCCACTATTCGGACGAAGTCATTTCTACAATTCAAGCGGCCCGTCGCCCGTCGACTACCCGTATTTACGAGGCTACCTGGCAGGCCTTCTGCCGCTGGTGCCGACGCACCGGGGTCGATCCCATCAAAGCCTCGGTGCCCCAGGTTCTGGATTTCTTGCAGTCCGGCCTCAACAAGGGGTTGGCACCAAACACGCTTCGCCGTCAGGTCACAGCCTTGTCGACGGTGGTCGGGGGTGGCCAAGGCCGCTCCTTATCCCAGCACTCGCGAGTTCGAACCTTCCTTAAGGGTGCTTCCAACTTACGACCGCCGACGGTACATCGTTATCCCACGTGGGATTTGACCTTGGTTCTCAGGGCCCTTACAGCTGCCCCCTTTGAGCCTCTACATTCCATCAGCCTCCGCTTGCTGACACTCAAGACGGCCTTCCTGGTGGCCATAACATCAGCCAGGAGGGTGTCGGAGCTAGCAGCCCTTTCGGTTCGTGCGGATCTTTGCATCTTCCACCCGAACAAGGTAGTGCTTCGTTTGGATCCGACCTTTCTTCCAAAGATAAACTCGTTGTTTCACAGAACTCAAGAACTTGTCCTGCCGGACTTTTGTCCTCACCCGTCTCATCCGCGGGAGCGTCAGTGGCACCATCTGGATGTTCGCAGGGCTCTTCGTCGCTATGTGAAGCGCACGGCGTCGTTCCGAAGATCGGAGGCCCTGTTTGTCTCCTTCCAGCCATCTTCAATGGGACAGAAGGTGTCCTCCCACACCATCGGCCGATGGTTGAAAGCTTGCATTGCGTTGGCGTATGACTCCCACTCCAGACCGGTTCCAAGGCGAATCACTCCTCATTCCACCAGGAGTGCGGCCACCACAGCGGCCTGGGCGACGCAAGCGTCTGTAGAAGAGATTTGCAGGGCGGCCACTTGGGCATCCCCCTCGCCTTTTATTCGCCACTACAAGATTGATGTCTTCGCCTCGGCCGAGGCGTCCTTTGGGCGGAGAGTGTTGCAAAGGGTCCTTCCGTCTGCGGAGGAGCCTGACCAGCCTAGCTCCCGCCCTGGGAGTTCATTGCTTTGATATATCCCATGATTGGATTCCCGGAGCAGCACACAGGAGAATGACCGTTGTCTTACCTGAACGGTCCTTCTATGGGTGCTGCGAAGGGAATCCAAACCCGCCCGCAGCTTCGGCTGGTCAGGGCTCCGTTTTGATGTGACTCTCTGACTTGTTACTGACTGGACTTGACTCTGTAGTGCCGGATGACTTGCGGCTTGTTTGAGGATTGACATAATGATCCTTCGGTGGACTTCGTAAAAGAACTGGAGAGGAAACGGAAGTCCAGTCAGAGGAGGCGTAACTTTGATATTTGCATACTCAGTCTCAAGGCTAGAAGGCTAAGTTAACCCATGATTGGATTCCCTTCGCAGCACCCATAGAAGGACCGTTCAGGTAAGACAACGGTCATTTATTAAATTTATTTGCCACCCATCTCACTCTTGAAGTGACTGTTATTAAGTGAGGACTATCTATAAGTGTATTTAATTCCTTAGAGACATCTTGTATCAATATTTAAGAGCTTGGTGCTTTGACAAAATTGTAAATAAAGAACCCTAAAGCTACTTCATGCTTGCTTTAAATCACAATGTAGCTCACTCCAATACCAGTTCTACAGGCCCTCTGATACATACAACAGTTAGAATAAGTACTTTCTGTGCATCTGCAGGCATTTTTTTAAGCTTTTGCAATTGCTGGGCTGTAGGAAATTATGCAAAGCAGCTTATTAATGGTAATCAGATTGTCTGTTTGCTTTGATAAGGTAAACGCACTATGAAGCAACTTGTTCAGACAAATCAAAGCTGCCCTTCACAGACTATGGAAATGCTTAATTTTCAGTCTACGTGCTTTTAGATTTGGTGAAAAAAACAAGTATTTTCTCCAGTGCGCTGCTTGGAGAGTCCAAGCGTGACTGAGTGAGTTTTTTCTCTTGGCCACGCCTCCCTTTGCCTCCATTCTTCAGTTTAAAAAACTCAGTCCGCCCGTTAGGACTGTTCTGGGGAGTGCTCCAGTCCTAGAGCAGATAACTGGACTCCCCAGATTTATTTTTTGTTTGTATTCGTTTTTCTTAGTTTGCCTTAGTTTGAATTTGTTTGCCTAGTTTTTTCCGTTTGGTACTCTTATGATTCAAGGTAAATTTCTCCTGCTGAAGGGGCTCGGGGTCGTTCTCTGCCCGCTGGTCACATGCGGGGGGGAGCGTGAGTCACCTGTCTGGCGGTGTCTGGCAGGTGAGGGGACGATGGGAGGCTTCCCGTCGGTGCCGTTCCCCACCGGTCCATCACAAAAGTCGTGCGGGGTGCCTGAGAGTTCCAGCGAGGGCGGTGGTGCTCTTCTAGCCCGGCAGAGGCGATGGCCATTTTGGTAGTTTCACGTGCTTTTCTTTTGG
Organism: Thamnophis sirtalis; assembly: GCF_051295495.1. Classification (NCBI taxonomy): domain Eukaryota; kingdom Metazoa; phylum Chordata; class Lepidosauria; order Squamata; family Natricidae; genus Thamnophis; species Thamnophis sirtalis. The sequence goes on from NW_028261387.1 coordinate 26,303,970, forward strand.
CTGCGCGCGCAGCGGCCGCCATTTTTGTGGAGCCTCATGGACAAAAAGCGCACTTGAGCATCGTTGGAGCGAAGAGTGGATCATCCTTTAGCCCTTCAGCTTCAGACCACCGCCTAGGATCGCAGGCCTTGTCTGGGGTGCCGGCCAGGCCTGCCTTCCTACTGCCCATCTCTTGGAAGCCTCCGAGGGCAGCTGAAGGAGGGAATCTGGCCCTCGGGCGGCCCTTTCCTTCCCTTTGGTCTGCGGGCATGCTTCAGCCAGCTGGCTAATTGCCCGGTGCCAGCTGCTGCACCGTTTCGTCAAGACTGCCCAGGAAACCATGGCAGAAGGCGGCAGGGAGGCACAGGAGGAGCAGGCAGGAACTTCCATCTAAGGGAAGTAAAGGAGGGAAGGGCACCAATAAGAAGGCCTCCCCTGGATCCCCTGGTACTGTAGATAGGACCAGGGAGGATTCCCGGCATTTGGGTCCCATTGAAGCCAAGGCCCCGCGATCTCACGGGTTGCCCTAGCCTGTGGGCCAAGAGTTGGACTCGCCCATGTGTCATGAGGGAAGTCAGGACACCCGTTCCTCCCAGGGCAGCAGATCCCCATCCCTGATAGAAGGAAGGTCTGGGGGTGACTCACCTGATGCCTCCTGGGGTTACCCTGACTCCCCCCTTTAGCGCACTGGAGAAAGACCATTGGCTTACCTGAACGGTCGTTCTCAAGGCACTGCAAGGAGAGTCCAATCCTGCCTGGGGTTCCTACAGCCTCGAGGATGATGACTGGCTATGACTGTTGAACGGGCTTCCTGCTCAATGCGAATTTCGTTTTTTTAAACTGCAAAATGGAGGCAAAGGGAGGCGTGGCCAAGAGAAAAAACTCACTCAATCCTAGGGCAGATAGATTGTGTTAATCCACGCTTGAACTCTCCTCGCAGCGCCCTGAGAACGACCATTCGGGTAAGCCAACGGTCTTTTTCTGTGAACATAATATGTGTTCATTCTCAGAAGGTCTAATTGACGCAGAATCTTAGAAGAGTTATTGATGCAAAAATGTGAAGTAAATATTTGGAGAAAATGTAAAATAAAATTCCTGGAAGTCAGCACAGATAGTTGAAGTTAAAATTAAATGGTGTATTGACCCAGGTTGTGGTTTGGATATAAACATTACTTTCAAAATTGGTTGAAATTCAAATTCACTTTTTAATTTATATTGCAAATGTGATTTGCAAAATGTTGATCCCCCCCTCCCCCCCCCAAGCATTAGTAGTTTATACGGGGCAGGGGGAATGATGATTTTGGGCTCAGTAGAAACCTGATACAATGAATGACAATACAAAAATTGAATAAGACAAGTAATTCTAAACCAGGCTAAACTGGTTGATGAATCTTTTTAGTTCTGTCAAGGTTTGTTACCAGGCTTTGAGCAATAAGTGAATGATACATTAACAGATTAATATATGTATATAAACAAATGTATATTTATTTTTTTCGTGTTGCATATTTTCAGGTGCAAGATCTTGTGTTCAATCTCCATATGATCCTCTCGGATACAGTTAAAATGAAGGAACACCAGGAAGATCCAGAAATGCTAATTGACTTGATGTACAGGTAGGATTTATGGAGTTTGCCTCTCTTTCAGAAAATACAGGCAAAGAAATACACATTAACATGAACCTTCTGGCTTTTCAAAACTAGAATTGCAAAAGGATATCAGAATTCCCCAGATCTACGACTGACCTGGCTGCAGAACATGGCTGGAAAACACTCCGCCAGAAATAACCACGCCGAATCAGCACAGTGTTTGGTTCACTCTGCAGCTCTGGTGGCTGAATATCTAAGCATGCTGGAGGATCGGAAATATCTCCCTGTGGGATGTGTTACATTTCAGGTACTTTGTTTTTTTTAATTTCCCAGATTATAAAACTAGATTGTACAGGTAGTCCTCGTCTTACAACAGTTCGTTTAGTGACCATTTGAAGTTGCAACAGCACTGAATAAACTGACTTATGACCATTTTTTACACTTACGATCGTTGCAGCATCCCCATGTCATGTGACCAAAATCCAGACGCTTGCCAACGGACTCATATTTATGACGGTTGCAGTGTCCCACGTCATGTGATCACTTTTTGTGACCTGACAAGCAAAGTCGACGAAAGCAGATTCACTTAACAATCGTGTGACTAACTTAACAACCACAATGATTCACTTAACTGTGGCAAGAAAGGTCGTAAATGAGGCAGGACTCATTTAACAAATGTCTCACTTAGCGATAGAAATTTTGGGCTCAATTGTGGCCGTAAGTCAAGGACTACATCGTACCAAGTTCCAGAAAGCATAGCTTGGTAGAGTTCTGAAACTACTATATTAAGAAAGTAATCTTAAATGGAAAAGAAGACTCCCTCAGATTGCTATTTCCTATGAATTGTGCTAAGAGGTGGAAAGAAAAATCTTGTGCGTTACAAGAATTGAAAAGAACACAGGTACTTCTTGAATTACAGCCATTCATTTAGTGACCATTTGAAGTTAAAGCCGTGAAAAAAGTTACTTATGACCATTTTTCAATCTTACGATCGTTGCAGCATTCCCCACGGTCACATGATCAAAATTCTGACGCTTTGCAACTGCCATGTGATCGCCTTTTGCAACCTTCTGACAAGCAAAGTCAATGAGGGAGTCAGATTCACTTGACAGCCATGTCACTAACTTAACAATCGTGGCAAGAAAGGTAGTAAAATGGGGCAAAACTCATTTAGCAACTGCCCTGCTTAGCAACAAACAGTTTGGGTTCAATTGTGGTTGTAAGTCAAAGACAAGCTGTATTCCTACCCTAGCTTCAGGAAGTATGGGCTTTTCCCCTTGGGAAATCTGTTTGATTTAAATCCAGTGATCTCTTAGTGCAAGGGTGTCAAACTCAATTTCACTGAGGGCCAGAACAGGGTTGTGTTTGATCTTAGGGGTCCAGGGTGGGCATGGCCAGCTCGATGTCACTTGTGTTGGGGGCGCCTGTGGCAACCTGAACACTGCCAGTGAAAACAGACCTCAGGAGGGCCGCCCGCAGCCCTCATGACCTCCATTTTTGATGGCAGAGGCACCACGGACCGGTCCTTTGCTTTTTCCAGGGCAAACCTGTGGGCCAGATCTAAGCACCCCATAGGCTACATTTGGCCCACGGGCCTGGAGTTTGACACCCCTGTCTTAGCTGACTGTCCCATAATACATAATAAAGTGGAGATTTTAAGAGCGTTCCCTTGATATTACTGGTAGAAAAGCTACTTGTATATTTTTCCATTTGGAGGGTCTTCCCAGCGGAATGTATATTATGCACACTGTGTATATTATGCACACTGTGTATATTAAAACTACCACCTCCCCAAACATCTAACTATCTTGATTATGAACTGACTGGTTATCTTAAAAGCTGTGATTCTCATCTTTACAGTGGGTGTTAGGTTGGGGAAGGTTCATCTGTAGCAAACTGTGTGGCTTGGCTCTTTTACTGACTATTTTGACAAAATTCAAAGAACCTCCAATACAGAAAGATAAACTGTTGGAATTGTAGCTGTTGTGCCAGTAATGAAAAATACCAGGAAATGCTTGGTACTATGTTAAATGAAGCCCACAGAATGATTGCATCAGTCCCAATGGAAGTTACAGCAAGTAGGAGAAAGTTCAGAGATTCAAGGTTTGGGTAAAGTTATGTAAGAATTATCACAAATTGTGTGTTGCCACAATCTGTATATATTTAACTCTATGCCCTCCATGAATGAGTATTCATCTACATTAATCTAAGCTAATTGCTTTACAAAACAGAATAATCTGACCATCATTGTAATATTTTTTCTTAATTTTCACTGTCTATGGAGACTTTCTCTGATAAACCAGAAAAGGGAATATGGTTTTTATTACCAGAATAGTCCCATTATACCAAAATATAATTGCACACCAAAGGAAAGATTTAGTGCTTTGGTCAGGAGATTTGCATATTGGCATTAATGGAAGTAATTGTTTTATATTTCCTCAGAATGTTTCTTCAAATGTTCTAGAAGAATCTGCAGTTTCTGATGATGTGGTATCTCCAGATGAAGAAGGGATATGTTCTGGAAAGTATTTTACAGAAGCAGGTCTGGTTGGACTACTGGAGCAAGCTGCAGCCTGTTTTTCCATGGTAGAAAATTTTCATACTTTCTGTATTTTGTCTGATAATTCCTATTAGCTACCTAGAATAGATCAGAGTTCCCTGATGTTTCTGGCTCTGCAGACCAGCGGGGTAGGGGAGAAGGGATGGTCCCACAGAAGCAGCTGGCAAGCGTGCATGCTTGCAGCTCCATTTGCACAAGCAGAGTGCATGCGTGCCTGCTGCTCACACAAGTGGAGCACACATGCTTGCCCACTGCTCATGCAAGTGAGGATGCATGTGTCTGTGCATGTGCTCGCCAGCCATTTCCGTGGCCCTATTACAGTCCCCTCACGGCCCACTTGTGGGCCATAGCCTACAAGTTGGGGACCCCTGGTATGTGATATAAATATTTGAAAGCACTGAGCATTCAGATGTAAATATGAACATAAAACATCTCTAACAGTGGGTTTACATTTCAGTTGCTTAACTGAACTGAAATGGAATAGGACTGAAAGGAATATTGACTGGATTGTATGTGGATAAGATGACATGTTTTGTGCTATTAAGAGAGTAACCAAAGTTAATTTTCAAACACTTTTAGTTAGCCAAGATGCAACTGTAACATGTGCTCAAAATTTGCTATTAAGCCTTTTAGCCTTTTAGTTCAGCAATGGGATTCCTTTGAAGTCTTCTTTAGATTGAAAGTGAAAGAAATTTGGAAGACAAGGAGGGCATTTACGTTTTGTTTATGCAAATAATGGGGCTATTTTTTCAATCCTCCAAAAGGCAGTGGACAGAGGGAAATGGCTGATAGATACCTAGATGCCTTTTCATGGAATGTATAAAAAGGAACACTCAGAATTATTCTGTGCTCTAGATTACATTCTCTTATAGTAATGAAAGTATAGCAAATGATCTTTTCAGTTTCTTTGTCCTAATGAAGCATTTTTATCATGTGCTGCACTTAGGATGTTTATTTTCTTGATGAAGCAGTAGATCCAACTGACATGCAGTCTTTTGTAGGCTGGTATGTACGAAGCGGTCAACGAGGTTTACAAAATCCTTATTCCAATTCATGAAGCTAACAGAGACGCCAACAAACTGGCCACAATTCATGGTAAACTCCAGGATGCATTCAGCAAGATAGTTCATCAGGTAATGCCTTTGGGATCTATGACAAGAAAGTGGCAAAATATATCAGCCCGATTTTCTATTGGACCAATGCACTTTGTGAGAACAGATGTCCATGGGTTGTATTACAAAGTGTGCAATCAGCTTGGGTGGCAAAACAATGGCTAAATAGTTCTTCTAATAGTACTGTCTTCTATTTTTTTTCCCCTAGAGCCACCTACTTAAGTCAGGTGGTAATTATTGTGTCCATTGGTACATTCTATTCTGTGCCTATTGTACAAACAGAAAGCTGACTCCACAAAACGTGAAAGAATTGAGTGCAATTATTAGGTGGGCCATTTTCCCCATTAGGTTTTAGTCATGTATTTATTTATTTGTCCAGTTTATATAACCCAACTATCCAAGAAACTCTGGATGGTGAACAAAGAAAAACAAAGAATGACATTAAAACAAAAAACAACTGAAAGTTTATCAACTGTCAGGAAAAACACAAACCGCTACACACTTGCAACTATGCTGGAGCTCCCAAACTCAGTAAATTGAGTGCTCGATGCACTTGATTGGCAAGTAGCTAGTTTTAGGTCCTGCAGCTGATGCCTTGTTTATCCAAACTGTGTCCTGCATTGTACAGATGGTGGGAATGTAGATGGCTGTATGCTTGGATGTAGAGAACTGGATGGCATCCTGTTGCTAAAAACTATAGCAACAGCTAGTAAGCGTTTTATGACATGGCCAAAGCAAAGAGAAATTTGCATCATAAAATCAGCAGACTATGATAAGACCTGGTTGTAACCATGTTTCCCGAAAATAGGACATGTCCTGATACTAAGCCCAATCGGACGTTTTAAAGCATGGGCTAAAATAAGCGCCCCCCCCCAAATTAGCCCACCCCCAAAAATGCAGCAAGAAGAGCATCTCCAGCAAAAAGAGCACCCGCCACGCTTTGCGCCCCCTCTGCCACCCTCCAAATTGCAACCCAGCACAAGATGCGCATCTTCTGGATACTGACAGCTTCATCGCATCTTCTCTTGGCTGGTCTGTGCAGGGAAACACATGGTTAAAAAAAAAAAACTTCTCATGAGTTTGAGAAGTTCTTAATTGTTTGCACTGACGAGAAGTTTTTCTTTACCGTACAAGATGTTTCCCTGTACAAACCGGCCGAGAGACATGACAGCTGCCAGTGTCCAGTAAGACACGCATCTCCCGGCCTGCCACGCCCCATCCCCTGCCCCACCTGCTACTACCCAAATTGTATCCCAGCGCGAGACACATGTCTTACCGGACACTGGCAGTTCTGTCACATTCCTCGCTGTTGAGTCCAGGGAAACAGGTAAAAAAACCTTTTCACAAGTTCGAGAAGTTTGAACTCGCAAGAAGGTTTTTTTTACAACATGTTTCCCTGGAAACAACAGCGAGGAATGTGACAGAGCTGGAAAGGTAAGACACGTGTCCCGCTTCCCGCCCACCCCAGCTACCACCTGCCAGAAAATAATAAGCCCGCTGCCCTGCCCCCCACCCCGATAATAAGACCAAGCCCTTATGGGGGTCAAAAGAAAATAAGACTTTGCCATATTTTCAGGAAAACATGGTAAGCTAAAAGTAAAACTAGACTATTTTAATGTAATTGTTCTACTATCTTTAAAACACGAATATCACAAATAGGATTTGTAGAACTTACTAACCATTAAATCTGTTCTTGAAGCTATTATATCAACATAATTGATCTTGATGTATTCACTATTGAGAATGTTCCATTGCAAATAATTTTCCCTTTCCAAAAGGTTAGAGAGTAAACTCTGATTGCGGGCTACTTGAAAAATTTGCTGGTTTCTTGGTTACGAGACATATAACACTCCCCTAGTGCCTTTCTGGCCCAGAGTCAACTCCAATGCTGTGTTTCCTTCTGATTTGGTTTTGCATTGGCACTAATTTTAACCTTGGATGACATGAGTAAGTTTGTTCAAGGCTTACCTTTTTACATGCATTTGGAACAAGACTTGAAGTAAAAGAAATAACTATAACCATAATAATCAAGAGGTTTGGATTTGAAAATAGCAAGAACTATTGGGACTGTCAAGCTGAGAAGGTTTTGGAAAATGAATGGGTTGAGATCTTATGGGACTTTAAAATCCAAACAGACAAGCACATTGGTTGTAATATCCTGATTTATTGAAATGAAGGGAGTCTGGGTCATTGATGTTGCTATTCTGGGTGATGCTAGGATTAAAGAAAATCCATCTGAAAAAAGTATGAAATATATAACTTGCAGATTAAATACTAATGAAAACGTTATATAATGAAAACATGACTGGACTGCCTGGAGCAATACCTAAAGGACTCTCCCAATATTTGGAAATTTTGAATTTATTGGACTTGAATTTTACTAAAAAAGAAAAACTCACCTTGCTTGGTACTGCCTATATTTTTAGATGCCACTTTGCTATTTCTTAGGTCTTTGGTCCATATAGATAATATACAGTATTGTAAATAGCATTTATATAATTTGAAGAAAATTTGTGATGATTAAGAAATTTTAAAAAAACAAGCATGTGTAGAAAATAAACTTTATTTTGATTCATGTATTAATATTCTCTGAAGCTTGAATCTCATAGGTAGCCCTCAATTCGGCCATTCATTTAGTGATGATTCAAAGTTACGACAATGGTAAAAAAATGTGACTTATAACCCCTTGTGATCATTGCAGCATCCCGGCAGACATGTGACCACAATTCTGGCCCATGGCAGTTAGTTCCCACTTAAGACAGTTGCTGCATCCTCCAGGCATATGTTCGACCTTTGTGACTTTCCCATCCAAGCTCCCACAAGCAAAATCAATGGGGAAGCCAGCAGGAGGTTGCAAGTCACAGTCACACAGTACCTCACTTAATCGATTATGGGTGATTCGCTTAATGACCATGGCAAAAAGTCATAAAATCAGGTGATGCCTCTTTTAATGACTGCACTGCTTAACAACAAATTTTTCTAGTCCTGGTTGTGGTCATAAGTGGAGGACTAGATAATCCTCCGCTTACTATTGCATTTGGGCCCAGAATCTCGGTTGTTGAGCAAAGTGTTTGTTAACCACCGCAATCCCAGATCTTTCAGTTGCTGTCATTAAGTGGAGTGCCCTTTGGGTGCGATGGGGCGTGAGGGGGCTGGGGTATCCCTCCACACTCATGGGAGACTTGGGTCCTTTCCCTTCCTGACCAGGTCCAGATCCACTTACCTTAGTATTATTCTGCAGCTCCTGATTTTCAAGGCCCCCAATTCCATCTTTCAAGTCAGTCCCATTCTCACAATGATACAGAAGGCTCCTTCTCCAAATCAGACATTTTGAAGAAAGGGTCTTCTTGAATGATCGCTTTCACTAAAACATTGGCCAGATATGAAGTCTGCTTCAGCCTTCTAGAAGGCTGGGATTCATTGGTGTTTTTCCTTCCCTTAATGCTGCTAGCAAAGGCCAACCTTCTGAGCCTGGTGTTCGCCCCTCCCCAAATGGTAGTAGGCATTTAGTAGTTATTTTGCCAGATTCAAGATCTGTCTCTCCAGTGAGGAATCCTCCCTCCAGTGGAGGATTTTTCTTCCTTGCCAGGAGAAGAGGGGAAATCCCTCAGTGCACTGGGGAAACAAACCTCAAATCCTCCATCCTCTCTGCTTGCAATCTTCTCTGCTGTCTTCTTCTGACTTCACCATTCACTTTCTGGGGAAGCCAGCAGAGAAGATTGCAAATGACGATCACATGATTGCAGGCCACTTGACAACAGATGACAAATGTGAACAGGTTGCTAAGCACCTGAAATGCAATCCTGTAGCCACGGGGGGGGGGGGGGGGGGAATGAGGGCCTCACTATTTACAATGACTTGGAGGCGTTTTACAGGTTGTAAATCATCGGTTCTGAGGCCATCGTAAATACAAATGGTTGTAAAATGATCGGTTATAAGTCAAGAATTACCTGTACCAGCATTGCAAAACAAACACTGCATAAAAATTATTGCATCACTCATGTACAAAGTTTGGATTTCTCTAATTTGACATTTGACTCCCAGGCTGAAATGGTGAATATGTTGCAGTGGTAAGAGAGGTTTCATATTCTCATTTGATTCTCAGATCTTTATAATAAAATAAAAAAGAAGAAGAATTGGGCACACACACATACAAACACATTGTGTATATGTATGGGCCAGGAGTTTGTGTATAATTGCCAATGCAATGGAGCCCAGGGATGTAATCCCTGTACTCCTTCCATTAAACCTTTTAAACCTCTTTATATTGGGTATTTTCTTTATCACATTCCCCTTAAAATTTCACAATAAAGAGAAAGGAGCAGATAGTTAGAATAGAACATCTATGTAGTAGGCAGACATGCATGGTCACATCCTCTATAGAGTTAGCCTTCAATGCATTCAGCAGAAATATCTTATTCCCATAGGTTCTTCTTTCCCATATGAGGTTTCTTCTGGTGAAATGAAAAAAAAACCTGCAAATGTAAATATGTGGCCCATAAAAATCATTAAACCATTGTAGATGTATACTGCTTTATTGTTGATGGCATGTCAAGAAAGTTCTGCATTTGTTTCTATTACATACTTTTTTTTACTTTTTTTATTATACAGAGTACTGGCTGGGAGGTAGGTAATGTTTTAGCTAGTAAAAAAGACTAATAGATTGGTTTGATGCCTCTTGCCAATGCTTTGCCCGCATATGCTAGTTGTGGGTATCTGTTGCTGTCTGCTATTGATTGACCTGAATTAATTAACCAAAAAGTATTAGTAAAACTGTTGTGGTCATTTTAGACAATTTAGGTAGTGCATGGATTATGACACTAATGAGGTCCTTTGGGGAATGAACCATTTTTACCATTGTCAGTTTGTTATTTGTGTTAATTTTATTTCTCATCTATATTGACTTAGAATATCATTTCTTCCTACCATGTTCTTACCCCCAACACAGGGGTCGATTTAAGTTACAATGTTCAAGGAGTTTGAATGCAAAAATGCAAAAGTTTACTCATATCATAACACATAACAAGTATTTATTTATGAATTGTATATACTTGTCTCTTGTACAAAACTGAAATAAAAACCAAATTAATTCAGATTAACACTTAACTCCCAAATGCCCAGTAAGAGTACGGGTTTCAAGTACCCCATTGAGTAAATGTATTTGCTTTGATTATGTGATGCATAATTTCAATGTCTCTAGTACTTTTCAAATTACATTATGATCCAATACAAAAATTGGCAACTTCTAAAAAGTAGCTGTGACTTCAGCAACCACAAATCTAAATCTAACCTACCAACTTTATCTCATTCGTATAACACTATTCAGTCTTATTTTTCTGCTAAGGGCCACAGTAAAATATTTAAGATGTATGTTTAATAAATTAATACAGTCATTCATTTAGGTCAAAACTGGGAAGTTATGGTTAATAGTTTCAAACCAATCAGCATATTTGCTTACACAAAGGGCAAGCAAAATAACAGTTAGCAACACACACAATTTTGTAATTTGAGTTCTCGATCTGGTACAAACTTTCTTAGTTTTAGGTAGAAGTGTGATTTAATGGTAGAAATGAAAAATTAAATAATTTTAAATAACCCAAATCAATAGATGTCATATCAGTTTTATTTCTCTTTTTTATCATCAGTGGCCTTTTTTTTTGTTGAAGCCCAAAACTATTCCTGATATTGCCTTAAATTTAAATCAAATCAGTGTTAATAGGATAAAACAAGCTTCTTCGGGCTTTTGCCTCCCTGAGTTTTCTATTGACCATTATTTGGAATTCTGAATGCTGAAGTCTGGTGTATCTAATAGATAACTGTGAGGGGTGGCTAGTTTAAAAGAACAACCAAGATTGTCACATTCATTTCTACAACAGATTTTTTGTACTCGTAGTCCTCGACTTACAATAATTCATTTAGTGTTCAAAGTTACAACAGCACTGAAAAGATGACTTATCATCATTTTTCACATGACCGTTGCAGCATCCCCATAGTTGTGTGATCAAAATTCAGATGCTTGGCAACTGGTTCATATTTATGACGGTTGCGGTATCTCAAAGTCATGTGATCACCTTTTGTGACCTCCTGACGAGCAAAGTCAATGGGGAAGGCAGATTCATGTTAGTAACTTAACAAATCCAGTGATTCACTTAACAGCTGTTCCAGGAAAGATCGTAAAATGGGGCAAAATTCACTGAACAACTGTCTCACTTAGCAACAGAAATGTTGGGCTCAATTGTGGTTGTAAGTCGAGGACTACCTGTATTTCATGATTTCAGGGATATCCATGCATGTATACACTTCAAATAGAACAGAGAGAAATTCAGCAGATGTAACTCTCCACATGAAACTTTCAGCCAGATAAGGTGGAAACTTCCAGAACGCTACACACTTTTTTCATTAGTTGGGATTAAGAATTTTGCAGGTTTAAGTGCAACATGTCCATTTGATTACAGTTTACCATACATCAGTGTTTCTCAACCGGGACCCTTTTAAGATGTGTGAACTCCCAGAATTCTCGAGCTAGAGGTCCTAGCTGAGGAATTCTGGGAATTGAAATCCACACATCTTAAAGGGGCCCAGGTTGAAAAACACTGCCATAAACTACATCCATGAAAGTGATATGAAAAATTGTACTGATTAAATTACTAGTTAAGTAAAAATATAATATTTTTTTAAAAAAATATTTTAATTTTGTTTTTGTGGAAAAGCCCCTCCCTTTGGCGCAGGTGTTGCCCTTTGTTCCTTTGGTGTTTTGCCTCTTTAATTCCTGATTGCATTGTGTTCCCAAGGAATCCACTGAATTTAAGCATGTAGGTCCTGAATTAATATCAGTGGAAACTCATTGCATGTGGCATCCTTATAATTGTGTGGAATATGTGCTAACAAAATGTTGATCGTCCTCTGAAAATAATGCCAGCATATTGTATCCAAATACTTATTATTCATGTGGAAAAATTTTAAATGAGATTTTTTTAAATCTGCACCTTCGTTTAGTGTTGCAATAGTTACATATATTAGTTAGTTGTTTTAATCAGTCCCCTATACCCATAAAATGTACTGTGAAAATAATGTTTTCTGCTTTGTCCTGGCCCATGCTCCTTTGTTTTGACCATTCCCACTGCAGAACTGGGATCTTTAGCACTTTTGCTTAGGAAGGCACTTAGCAAATAGAGCCAAAGATACTCAGAGCACATGAGGTCAGACTTCCTGGACCTCTGGCCATTCAGCGTCAAGAAAGACCCTCATGGATTCAAATTTTGTTTTGAAACCCAATGTGCAACTTGGCGGCACATGAAAGCTTTCTCACAGAAGAAAATCCAAGTATGGCCACACGTCTACGTAAGCCTACTATAGGTAGTTCTCAACTTATGGCCATAATAGAGTCCTAAATTTCCATTGCTAAGTGAGGCAGTTGTTAAGTGACTTTTGCTCCATTTTACCATCTTTTGTGCCTCAGTTGTTAAGCAAATCACTGTTAAGTGAATCATGCAGTCATTAAGCGAATCTGGCTTCTTTTATTGACTGCTTGTTGGAAGCCTGCTGGGAAGGTTACACAGATGGTGAGCAAATGACACCAGGACAATAAATACATGCCAGTTGAATTTTTGGTCATATGGCCATGAGGATGCTTCGATGGTCCTAGGTGTGGAAACTGCTCACAAGTCACATTTTTCAGTGCTGTTTTAAACTTGAAGGGACACTAAATGAATGGTTGTAAGTGGAGACCCCCTATAATTACAAATCCACAACTTGATCAGACTTTATGACAGCTTAGAAAGAAATGATAAATAGCTCCCATTTATCATTTCCGCTACAAACCCTGGCTACTTTGGGGAAGATAGGGCCTAAGCCAATTCACTCTTTCAGTTTTTTCACTTTTGACATCACAAGAAATCAAAAGCATCTCCTGCCTTAGTAGCAATACTTATCCCTAGAAGTTATATCTCTCTTATAAGGAAGGGTTTCCCATTGAGGTTAATGCAGGTAGTCCTCAACTTACAACAGATCTCTTAGTGACCGTTCAAGCACTGAAAAAGATGACATTACTTTTCATACTTATGACTGTAGCAGTATCCCCATAGTCACATGATTTACATTTGGATGCTTCACAACTGACTCCCATTTATGACGGTTGCAGTGTCCCAGGTTCATCTTTTGTGAACTTCTGGCAAGCAAATTCACTGGGGAAGCCAGATTCATTTAACCACCATGTTACTCATTTAACAACTGCAGTGATTCGACAATTAACAAATAGAAAAGTCATAAAATTAACAAATTTCTCGGCAACATAAATGTTGGGCTTGATTGCAGCTGTACGTTGAGGACTACCTGTAGTTGGCACAAATCTGTTGCAAGAGACAAACAGATACAAAGGGACAGATGAGACACTCCCTGTTATATGGCTGTTTGGTGACCAGTTAATGGAGGACAGCTTAAGGGGAGACTTTTCAATGTGTGTGATGCTAAATCGACCCCTGAAATACATCCTCTCCTCAGTTACAGTTTTAACGTAGTCAAAGAATGTTTTACTGCATGATAAAACACACCCATGGTTTATGTTCTTGTTCACCGCTTTGCACTTGACATCTCCTCTTGCTGGACATTTCCCCCAGTGTGGCCTTTAATCCCCTATTGCATGCTTTTTAGCCAGTTCTTATTTTGTAGAATGTTTGTTTGCCTTTATTTGCTGCCAAATGCTGCTTATTTGTTTTTTGATTTTCCTTAATTAAAATACTTTCTGTTTTCTCCTCTATTGCCCTGGTTGCTGATTCTCCTCCCCACTTTTACTATTGTCTGTTGTGGTAAGTTCCTACTAAGTTGTTGATGATTCTTAACACCATGGCATCCCTCAATAATTTCTTTTTTTAAAAAATCAAAGACTTATGCCAGCTCAGGGGTTTATGAAATGCCATATAAATTCTCCTCAGTTGGGCTGGTGGGAAGGAAGGAAATTACCTCAGAGACTGATTGGGTCGCCATTGATAAGTGAGTAGTTTTTTCCTCAAGTAAACAGTTTGGATGGCCTGCAGAATTTGGGCTATAAATTCAAAAGCTGGATTAGATAGGAAATTGCTGGAACAAAACTTTTTGGCATTAATCTTTCTATTTCAGATTATATTATTGTACTCTAGAATTAGATATTTGGGGATATTTTCATCTATCTGTTGGAAACAACAGAAGCAAGATGAACAGTGATTTTAGTCATTTTTTGGTGAAGTAAACCCAGTTGGCAAAGCTTTTGGTCTATATGCAGAAGAAAAAAAAAAACTTTACACCTAGCAGGTATTTACCATGCATAGTAACATATTATGAACCCTTCATAAATCATGATGGCTGTATACCCGCTCTGCCAGATCTGTAATGACTCTACAGCGTTTACCTTCATTCTCTTTGCCTCCCAAGGACTATTATTTTTCTCAAAATAATAGACATAAATGCTTGTATAATATCTTCCTTACTCATAACTGCATTTTGCATCTCTCAGAAACAAAGACCATGGAGTATTAATGTGTTTTATGGCTTGAAAGCAAGAGTTTTATTTTCATGAATACCTTTGATCAATATCAGAGTTTCCATATAGATAATGTGCCACATTCTGAACAATAACATGTTCAGAATGTGGCAAGCCCTATGACGTTATTGCCCTCTCCATTTTCTGCCTGTTTATGCTTCATTTCACTCCAGCATGTTTTGTATTCACTCCATTCTAAAAAAAATTCCCACGAACTGACCCATCAATGCATTCCCATCTCCCTAAATAAATGGAAGCTAAATGGAAAGAGACTGTCTTTCATACACCAGTTCCTAATTTGTCTTAGGTGACCATTGTTTTAGAATTATGGTAATCTGTTTGAAACTCATTATCATAGAATACTTCTAATTAATTACATGGCAGCAAGCATTTTCTTAACTCTTTCATGTAGATTGTAAGTAGGATAATTAGGAAACGAAGTTTGAAGAATCTAAAGCCCAGAAATTCAGCAAGATTTGGAGCATCAACAGATTCACTGTTCCAAATTGTTAGGGAATGTTGCCTTAGAAACCTGATAAAGAAAGATATACATTAGGTACAGTAACCAAGCAGATAGCTTACACGTATAAAATAAGAACAGTCTTAGGGTTTGTACAGTGGGCTGGTACATTAGAGCAGTGTTTCTCAACCTTGGCAACTTGAAGATGTCCGGACTTCAACTTCCAGAATTCCCCAGCCAGCGAATGCTGGCTGGGGAATTCTGGGAGTTGAAATCCAGACATCTTCAAGTTGCCAAGGTTGAGAAACACTGCATTAGAGGCCATTTTGTTTTTAAAGACCAAACTAGCTAGGCAACATTATGATTAGCTTAGAGCAGACTTGAGCATTTTATGGCCCCCGAGGCCACATCTCGTTCTTTGACTGTCCCTACCCAGCCTGCGTGGATTGCTTTTATTTTGAAAGCGGCTGCTCTCCCCCCCCCCCACCCCCCAAATATATACTTTTATGCATGCATGCCTATGCACCTTCATGGCCTTATTGGTTCTGCACTCCGCAATACTCCTAGTTTCTGATGTGGCCCTTTGTGAAAATTAATTGTCCACTCCTGGCTTAGAGGAATAAATGAACTGTAAAATTGCTTCTGTGATAAGCCTGTTTCAGGGTAGGAGTAAGTAATGCCATCTATAAAATTGCCTAACACTGACTAACTTTCTCACTCTAGAGAACATAAGGTTAATATTTTTCCTTCCATAGAGGAAAAAAAAGCAATTACAATAGATACACATATTAAAATTGTAGGGCTATATATACATACTTTCTTTATATAATAATATACAGACTTTTTGCCTCTATATGTAAACAATATTGCTTGTGGAAGAAGCTTTAATAATAATACCATTTTACTTCTACTGTATGCTTGTGCATTGACCAAAATCTTAGACTTAATGTGTTCCTCAAAACAGCTAGCAGTTTGAAGTTATGAAAACTGATATTTTTAACAAAGACTACTTGTCTGCTCATGCAAATGTCATTTAGATTTAGAAAATACAAAACATCTAAATCTTTGTTTTTAAGAAGTCCATGCTGTTGGAATCAGATAACATTGTAAAATGCATCTTCTTTAACCATTTGCTTATAAGGACATCCATCCAGTGTGTACCCACACCCAGGCAGTGTGTAGAGGTATTCTTTCAGAACTAAACACCCAAGACTGCACACATCTTGAGGCTACCCCAACCCGACCCCCCCCCCATTATTCTCCCTTTCTTGGCCACTCCCCTGTTTTTTTTTAGTTGTTTTTTTTTACTTCTACCTGCTTCTCTCATTCTTGCATTTGTTTTTTGACCATATCCATCCAGCTGTCAGTGGAGACATCTAAACTGCAAACTCAAAGCTAGACCAAAGTCACATGCCGCCTTAAACTCTGTGAATAGCCTTTTGCTGAAAGCAGTAGCCGAACACCCAGCATACTCTTCACAGAGCTCAGTTGTACTTTTACTTTACTTTTGTTTGCGCAATATGGCTGACTATCTGCCATTTTCCCATGGTAAATTATTTCTTTGATGATCCTGGACAGATGATCAAAGAAATCTGAGGTGGCCCTGATTATATCAGCTAGCACACTGTTTGGAAATGAAAAGCATATCGCTTTTTAGTTTAACAGATTTAAATAATAATCATTAGAAGGCGGGAAGGGGGGGAAATTGCTCTGTCTGTATTTTATCACCTCATGAGTCTTTGGGCAGAATGAAAAGTAAAACTATAGAACACATCCTCATTGTAGCAAGACAGCTCTTAAATCCTGTTTGTAGAATATAATCTTATATTGTAAAATTTATCATTTTTATAAAACAACCTTGGGGATATATGAGGACTGAGCCTGATTTGAGAGTGACCAAGTTTTTGCATTTCCACAAGTAATTACACTTTAAAATGATCCAATTAAATTTATTATTAAAAATCTTCATTTATGCCATACAAATGTTTGCTTTATGGTCTTAGAACCACACAAAATAGAAATGATATTAATGTCCTTTGTTTGTTTGGCCAATTTTTTAATTAACAAACAAGTCTAAAAGTTGCATTTGTGTTCACACTTGCAACCCTGAGGTTCACTTAACCGTAGATTCACTTAATGTCCAGGATGATTTGCTTAATTACCTTCATAAAAATGGTCATAAAATCAGATCCAATTCAACTTATGACCGCAATGATTTCTGACAGAAATTCTCATCCCAGTTGTGGTTATAAGTTGAGGAGAAGTTGCTTGACAATTCTTTTTTTAAAAAGATTTTTATTAACAAACATGTAAAATACACACACACAAAATTTAGACATACACCACATTTATGCAATACAATACGAACAGGAACTTCCTGTTCTTTATAATAGCAATTATCAATCGATACCGCTCACCTTATATTATTTCCCCTTCTATTGTATTTCATTTGGATTTCACCATTCTTAACCCTCTTATTTTACTCATAACTATTATTTTTTGAGTTTGGTTATATTCTTTCATTGATTTTTGTTTCTTTCCTCCATCCACCTATACCATTTATCCCATATCTGGTAGAATTCTGATTCTTCTTTTCCCTAGATTTCTTTAGTTAGTTTGCCCATTTCGGCACAGTCCATAACCTTTTTATTATTTCATCTTCGCTTAGAATTAGTTTGTTTTTCCATTTCTGGACAAAGGCAATCCTTGCCGCTGTAATTATATGTAGTAAAATACTGGATTTCTTTTTTGTATTTCGCAGACATTATTCCTAATAAAAAAAAACTTCAAGTTTCCATTCTATTTTAACCCCTGTTATTGCCTCCAGCTAATTTTTGATCCTTTTCCAAAAAAATTTAGCCTCCTCACAGCTCCACCATAAATGGTAATATGTTCTGTGTATTGATTCACATTTCCAACATTTTGGGGAGGTATTTGTTAAGATTTTAGCTAACCTTGTTGGTGCCAGGTGCCATCTGTAAAACATTTTGTACTGGTTTTCCTTGTATGCAACTGATAGTGTCATTTTTAAATTTATTCCCCCAAATTTTTCCCATTTGTCTAATTCAATATTATAGCCAAAGTTCTGCACCCATTTTATCATTTGTTCTTTCACAATTTCCTCTTCCATTTTATACTTCAGGAGGAATTTATATATTCTCCCTATCTTTCTATCTGAGCTTTGAATAATTTTATCCAATTCGCGTGGTTCTGTTTCGATGTCATATAATTTAGTATCTTTATTGTATTTAGTTTTGATTTGGATGTAAGTTAGCCAGTCAGCTTTCATGTTCTGATCTGCCAATTCTTCAATTGTTTTTAAATTTCCCTGTCTATCAATTAAGTCTCTATATCTTAGGATTTTGTTCAAATCTATAAAATTTGGGTGAGTCGTCCTTTCTGTCGGCGATAGCCAATTCAGGATTTTCACATAGTGGATTTTGAGCCATTTTGAGCCATTTTTGCAATAACCCTCTTCTGATTAAATGATTTTGAAAGTATTTGTGCGTTTTATTTTTATCATCCCATAGGAATGTATGCCAGCCAGCCTGCTTGCAGATCATGGCCTTCTAAGGTCAAAATTCTTTTATTCTTTAGCTCTATCCAGTCCTTCACCAATGTTATTGTTACTGCTGATGCATATAATCCCACCACTGCCTCACCAAGGCAAATTACCTTATTTTCACTGACCATCTGTCCTAGGAAGGCTTAGCATATATAGTATCCTACACAATAAATTTTTGTGCTACAGGTATTGTTACTGAACTTATTTGACTTCAGAGGGGTAACCCTCACCCCTGCTGCCCACATGATGAGTTTTTTGCCTTTTAAGAACTGGACCTGGTTGCATTTGTTGATGATGGAACCCTATTTTCTAAAACAAGGGTTTCCAAACCTGGCAACTTTCAGACTTGTGGATTTTAATTGCCAGAGTCCCTCAGCCAGCCATGCTGGCAGAGGAATTCTGGGAATTGAGGTCCACAAGTTTGAAAGTTGCCAAGTTTGGAGAGTCCTGTTCTAAAAGGAGGAAAGACACCAATAAGTATTGGAAGAATAGGCCTGGCTCCAATCTTGAATAGTAATTTAATTAATAATTAATAGTTAAAGTTTTAATTGCTTAAATGATCAGGTCCTGTACAAAACCACAATAAGCAGCTCTTTTCCCTCGAAGCTTTTTGCAAATTGCAATCTGAGCCTCTTCCTGAAAGTTTCTCTGTTCAGGCTAAAGCTGGAAACTAAGTCGGACACTTGGTTTAACTCTTTCCTCCTCTATTAATCATACTTTGAAACATAGTAATGGGACACATAGTTCAAAATATCTCACTGTGGTTGGGGTTTTTTTTTTAAGAAAAAGGAGAAAGGTAATGCACAGAATATAATTGTGCCATGAGAGTTAAGGTGAACATTTGGAGTCCTTTTTTCAGCTATATTTGTTCAAGCAGTGTGATCTTTTTGTGGGGGGGGGGGGGTGTAACCTTAATTTCAAACTCTCTGCTGCTTTGTGCCTTTCAGTTTCTTGTTGTCTTTATAAAAGAGTGCACTTTTCAGTTTTGCTGCTATAAATCAGGGATAAGTATTCTGGTGCTTTCCAGATGGCTTCCATTCCAGATGGCTCCCATAATCCATGATTAGTATGTTAGTAGTCATGGATTCTGGGTATTGTAATCTCTGGAAAACTTCAGTTGCTATCCTTGGCATTAGTGTTGCTTTGATTATGCCCAAGTGAAAGGAACTGCATGGGAACCTATAAAGAATAAACAGGATATTTCCCTTCCCTTCTGCACCCCATGATCCAACTCCCACTAGACGTGCAAATGGTTTTCATGGCACAGAGAGAGAAGTGGCAGGCAAAATTTCCTTAAACCAAAACCATTATTCCTATACTGCATAGAGGATAGAGTGATGACCCGTATCCCTTGCAGTGTTGGCAATGCAAATTTTATTACTACAAATAAAAGAATTTTAACTGTCAACTGAAGTTTGGTGACAGTGTAACTAAAATCATCTTCCTGATTGTGAATTGTTTCCTGATTGTGAATTGTTTTCATTTCTTCTAGAAGATAAAATTATACTCGACAACAACTCTTGTGTTAACATTGCATTCTCCACTCTACATTACATATAGAGCCAAGCATTACATATGACATATTGGGGCAATGTCATGTTCATTGCATAGCAAGGTGTAACTTCTTTAAACCAAGGTTGCTGTTTCAATCTTTGGCCATTCTTTTAAGAGAAGTTACAAATAACAATCATTACACACTCACAGTGCCTCAGTATTATTATTTTTAGTGCAGCAAACCACAATTGTGCTAAAATGGAAACACACATAATGGCATCATACAAAATGCAACCATTATGTACTCATGTCTGCAAGATACAGTTAGGTAAATTTGTTTGATGGCATCTTTATGTAAATTTTGTCATCTGCCTCCCTGTCCTCCAGGTGTCCATGTTGAGTTGAACTATGTAGAACATAGTTCATATTAATGCTTCATATTAATGCTTAGACTGTAATGTGCAGATTCATTCTGAAGTTATTCAAACTTGTAGAATTTAGAAATGTACCTTCCAATAAGAGTAGAAATAATAGTTAAAGAAACTTACCCATTCTAAGCAACCCTCTTCAACTGATACACCTATTATCATCTAAATTCAGGCCATTAAACCTTATTCCATTCCTCCTATGCAGAGCTGAGCCACTGGGTTTTTTCTCCCAATAATGCATGAGATTCCCATAGATCTCATAAGTGTAAAATTTAATTTTGAATTTTGCCTTTGTGCTGTAACTTGTATAAATTATCACTAGTACTTTTGGTTAGTTGATTGTTGTTGTTTTATCCTGGCATGAGGTTGTATTTTAGATTTAAAAAAATAATAATAACATACCATTAAATATCACATAACTTTATATACCTTAGGATGGTAAGCGAATGTTTGGTACATACTTCCGTGTTGGCTTTTATGGAACTAAATTTGGAGATTTGGATGAACAGGAGTTCATGTACAAGGAGCCTGCTATAACAAAACTTGCTGAAATTTCTCATAGATTGGAGGTAAGATTTCTTGGTCAAGCTTAGAATATTTGCCTGCATTAATAATGATTTTAAACTGTTTTGCTTTATTTCTTTTACTGTATTTAAAAGAAGTTTTAACTGTACCAGTTTTAGTAACTTTAGTTTACATTGTTTTGTGAGTCACTTTCATGATCTAGTTGCATTGAAATTTTGGGTATGTATATCAACCAATATTTTTTATTGTAAAAATTCTCTTTATTTGTACGCAATAATAAGTCATGCTTTCCCCCATGCTGATACTTGCTATAGATAATTCTATTTTGTCTATATGAGGATTAACAGTGGGAAAATGAACTTCCTAAGAACATATAAAATGCAGAGTCCCTATCTGAAGGAGTTGTGAAAAATAAATACAATTTCAAAATGTATTTAAGCTTTTCATTTACAACTTTAATGTTGTATACACACAGCATTTCATTCTGGTTTTCCTGACATCAGCAATACTGTAGGTAGCTTAAGCAGAGAGTGCGTGAATTAGGATTATGACATGGAAGCCCCAGATTCAGATCTATGGTAAGCTGTGGTAAGATGATTTTAGGCTTATCATATTCAGCCCAACATGTCACAAATGTGTTATGGGGATAAAATTTGAGGAAAGAATGCTGTGTATGAACACCTTGAATCTCTGATGAAAACACAGGACATAAATTAGACAACTATATTATTCAGAATGTGATAAGCAGAAAGCATGGTAGGAATGAATAATGGTTGAAGCTATAGAGATAAAAAAACAATGCTTTCAGATCAGATAAAATCACTGGGTTTATAGCAGGTGCTGTATATTCCAGTTATACAGCTGGGAAAAAGAAGTCAATTATGATGATATTCTGTTCAATTCAATGTCATGTTTATCTTTTTCAGGGATTTTATGGAGAAAGGTTTGGTGAAGATGCTGTTGAGGTTATTAAAGATTCTAACCCTGTTGACAAGTGCAAACTAGATGCCAATAAAGTAAGATATTGATTTCTGACCAAACATTGGATTTTGGGCTTTGTCTCAATGAATATTTTGGTGTTAGAAATGGCCTAGATCTACCTGACTACTTCTCTCAAGAAAATAAGGATAACAAATTGTTTTTACACTTTCCCTCTCAATCTAGATATAAGTAGCACGTTTCAGGAATGAACTTGACCTTAAAGCTGCTCTCTTGTTATAACTGCTTCTGTCTGTCAACATGTGTACAGGTAGTCCTCAACATATGACCACAATTGAGCCCAAAATTTATTTTGCTAAGTGAGAAATTTGTTAAGTGAGTTTTGCCCCATTTTATGACTTTTCTTGCCGCATCTATTAAGTGAATCTCTGCAGTTGTTAA
Organism: Thamnophis sirtalis; assembly: GCF_051295495.1. Taxonomy (NCBI): domain Eukaryota; kingdom Metazoa; phylum Chordata; class Lepidosauria; order Squamata; family Natricidae; genus Thamnophis; species Thamnophis sirtalis. The sequence continues at coordinate 26,326,573 of NW_028261387.1, forward strand.
GTTAATAACATGGTTCTTAAGTGAATCTGGATTTCCCATTGAAGCCAGAAGGTAAGGTGATCATATGACTTTGGGATACTGTAACTGTCATAAATATGAAACATTGCCAAGTATCTGAATTTTGATCATGTGTCCATGGGGATGCTGCAATGGTCATAAGTGTGAAAAATTGTCATAAACCATTTTTTTCAATGCCTTTGTAACGTTGAACGGTCACTAAATGAATTGTTGTACGTCAAGGACTACCTCCATTAGATACATCACAAGACCCTGAAAGCCCATCCTGAGGAACTTGGACTGGATATGTCCCAGAGTGATAATATGCAGTTGTGGAGGATTCTGGTATGGTTGTGTGAAAATATGTTGCTCATTTTTGGTTCTCTGAATGTTTGTATATTTTTGTTCTTGATTCAAACATTTCATGTGAATCTTCATAATACAGGAAAAGAATCTGATTGAACAAATGACTCCATTTGGCACCTATTTCATTTATTTCATAAAACAAAGTTATTGTTGTGGCCTGTTGGCAGCTGGCCCCTCCAGCAGCCGAATCAGATAAGGAGGTGGCATGGGAGTCAGAGCCAGCGTCAAGGCAATCTGAGAGCTCCAAGGGGGAAGAGGGAATGGAGCTGTCAAAAGATAGAGACAGAGGGTGAGCCTTGGCCCTCAGATGGGAGAGTCAACAGCCCCCAGGTCTGTAGGTGGCTGATGATAAAGAGGAGGTTAAGTGCCTGACATGTGGATGCTCACAAGACAGAGAAGAGGAGAGCAGTGGAAAAATATAGGCCGGTCCTTGGGACGGAAGAGCCATCGCTGCTAGCGAAGCCCCACCCTAGCTCTTGAGATAAAAAGCAGGGGGAGAAGATGAATAGGTGTAGCAGACAGCTATTTATCTCCCTACTGGATAGACTTGTTAGCCTGCTGTGTGTGAGAGAGAGACTTTTTGCCGATGCTGATGGAGCTCCTACCGTGTTTCCCTGAAAATAAGACAGGGTCTTATTTTCTTTTTACCCACGAAATAAGCACTTGGCCTTATTTTCGGGGAGGTCTTATTATTTTTGAGGTGCCAGAGGCAGTGACCGTGGTCACTTCATGGCTGCTGCTGCGTTGCATTATTTTCGGGGAGGGCTTATTATCTGGGGAGGGCTTATTTTCAGGGAAACAGGGTAATAAAGGAAACATTTACTTAGCTACAGAGGGTTTGTCGTGTTTGGGAGCCGGGTCAGAACAGTTATCTAACCTGGGCCAGTGTGAAAAAAATAATCATTCCATTAGATTCCGTAACTGTTTGCAACTTCTTTAAATATCTATACAGATACTCATCAATTTATAACCTTTCATTTAGTGACTGTTTAAAGATATAGTGGTACTGGAAAAAATTGAGTTATGACCATTTTTCACGCTTACAACCACTGCAGCATCCCCATGGTCACATAATCAAAATTTGGTCACTTAGCAACTGGCTCATGTTTATGACAAGAGTCATGTGATTATCTTCTGCAACCTTCTATCAAGCAAAGTGAGTGGGGAAACCAGATTCACATAACCGTGTGTTACTAATTGAACAACTGCAATGATTCATTTAACAACTATGCCAAGGAAAGGTCATAAAATGGAGCAAAACTAACTTAACAACTGTGTTGCTTAGTATCAGAGATTTTGGACTCAATTGTGATTGTAAGTTGAAGACTACCTATAACTATAGCAATGAAAGACTTTGTATTATTGTCTCATCAATTTCTTTTGTCATTGTATGGAAATTTTGGCCTGTGCCTCCATGACAAACCATTTCAGTGTAGGAAGCCTTTAAAAACCAGCATGAACTGCTTGAAGTCTATGTAGATTCTCAGTCATCCAGGTCACGGTTGTCCCAAAGGTGCTTTTTCAGGAGGCAACTGAAATTTTCTTGCTTTTTCTTTGAAGATGTTTTGCTTCTCATTCAAGAAGCTTCTTCAGCTCTTGACTGGATGGTGGGGAATGGATGGATTTATATTCCTTGCAGGCAGCTGGTCATTTGCATCCTTTTAAATGACTCTCTAAAAGGAGAGACGCCTTTAAATAAAAAACAGGAAAAGTCCAATTGCCTCCTGAAAAAGTACCTTTGGAACACGAACTGCTTGTTTCAGAATCTGCGTGTGGGAAAGGACTTGTTCCAGCATTAATAAAATCTCTAATTTCTATAATCAGTTATGTTTTAACATTCTGCTGTTAATAATCTGTTTTCCTTCCTCAGGCTTATATACAAATCACTTACGTTGAGCCCTACTTTGACACTTATGAAATGAAGGACAGGATAACTTATTTTGACAAAAATTACAATTTGCGGCGGTTCATGTATTGTACCCCATTCACACTGGATGGCAGAGCTCATGGGGAGTTGCACGAACAGTTCAAAAGGAAGACTATCTTGACAACATCCCATGCTTTTCCCTACATTAAGACAAGGATAAATGTCATTCACAAGGAAGAAGTAAGTTTTGTATTTCCATTATACCCTGCCTTGAAGAGAGATGAAAGAGCTAGTTGATGAAGGAAATGATGGACAATGTACTTAGGGCAATATTTTCACACAGCTCAGTTTTCAAAAACATTCAACAAGTTATTTTTAATTTTGCAGCATCTTCACAAGCCTTTGAGAAAACAGCTTATGCTTTGCTCGTCAAAAAATTCTGCTGCTGCTGTTGCTATGTGACTGTTGAATAAACAAGGATCCTGAATTTATAGACGCTTATAATTTAATATATGGTGAAGGGGATTAAGTAGGGAAAAAAAGTAAAGTGAAAAAATGCATTGTATCTATTTCAGTCTGAAATTAAATTAGTGGCCCATAGTCCCTTTTCATTCCTTAAAAAAACATAATTGAAAGTTGCATGAAGGACTAATGCCATACCATGTAAATGATATTTTCCACAAAGCAATGGTGTTTCACCTGCAGTGGGAATCTCTCACCATTTTGCTTTGTAGTTCTCAGGATTAAAAAATATAACTCCACAAATCAAAGTATCTTTCTCAAAATACTAATTCATGTATTGACATACATAGTAGCCATCTTTCACAAATAAAATATTTTTTTTTGCTTTATGACCATTATCATCATCCCTGAGTTGTGAATTGATTAGATCCACAGATCACACTAAGTAATGATTATGTTTAGTTTTGGCTTTTGATTTGTACTATATGTGAATCCATATACTGTGTGCTTTATAAACCATGATTTAGATTTTGTGCATGAACCTAGATAACTATGGCAGTCCTCAACTTACAACCACAATTGAGCCCAACATTTCTGTCGTTTAGTGAGACATTTGTTAAGTGAGTTTTGTCCCATTTTACAACTCTTCTTGCCACAGTTGTTAAGTGAATCACTGCAGTTGATAAGTTAGTAAGTTGGTTGTTAAGTGAATCTGGCTTCCCCATTGACTTTGCTTGTCAGAATGTCGCAAAAGGTGATCACATGACCCTGGGACACTGCAAGTGTCATAAATATGAACCAGTTGCCAAGCATCCGAATTTTGATCACATGATCATAGGGATGCTGCAAAGGTTGTAACTATGAAAAAAGGGACATAAGTCACATTTTTCAGTGCCATTGTAACTTTGAAAGTCACTAAACGAAGTGTTGTACGTCGAGGACTACCTGTAATCTGCAAACTCTGCTTAAAATAAACCACAATCAAACATAGTGTGCGAATCTTGTCATAATCGATTAGTAATTAGTCCCTAGCCCTGAAATTTTTACAGGATATTTTTCAGATTGTTCATGTTTTCTACTGTAAAAAGCTAGTATAGGATATTAGAAAATTAGCTGAAACATGTATTGGAAGAAATGTTCTTCTGGGTTCAGTTTCAAGTGCGGAAAAAGACACTGGAAACATGGATGCTGCTTGGAAAGATGATTTAATGGACAGGATCACATGGTTTGAGGTCCTGAACAGAAAAGGTGGATCACATGCTTCCAGTTGTTGGATGAAGAAGAAAGAGAGTGAAGAAGTTTGCTAGGTTGTTTTATACTCTGTTTGGCCCCACCTCTCTGTTTCCTGTTCCTGTGTAAGAAGTGTATTCTGATTGGTTGTCAGACTCCCCTGGGGCCATGTAGGGGCAACTCTGTAGGCTGTCTTGAGTCCAAGTTTAGTTGAGTTCCCAGATGTCATGTGGTGAGTTGGGTAAAGGGCTAATACTATCATGCCTTAATCCCATTACCCTGGAGCTGAAGGGGGAAAACTCTTTGTTATGTAGAATAGACTGGCTTGGGCATTTTAATGGCCCATTAAGGAAAGTGGTGGCTATTAAGAGTGAGTCTGTTTCCTGCCTAAAAAACATGTTTCTCCATTTCTGATCCAGGGAAATATAATATTCTGCCTTTTCAATATTTCCTTGGAGATTTCATTTTTCTAGGAGGGGGCGGGGTGCTAACTTCCTACACATGAGATGGGCTCCTGGGACATTTGGCAATAGTGACCACCTGATTAGGTACAATTGCTTGGTATCCTTCTGTCCTAATTTTTTAGAAATACTCTGCACTGAGTAAATGAGGGGAGGAGGGAGTCCAAATGTTTTCTTCTCCTTATTTAGAAAATAAAACCCCTGTCAATGTCTTAATGTTTTTGCACATCTCTTGGATCTTTATTTTGTTAGATAATTTTGACACCAATTGAAGTTGCCATTGAGGACATGCAGAAAAAAACCCAAGAATTGGCTTTTGCAACCCATCAAGATCCAGCAGATCCAAAGATGCTCCAGATGGTGCTTCAGGGTTCAGTGGGCACCACTGTAAATCAGGTAAGAATATTGAGTGTCATAATGGGTTCTTAAGCACAGTGATTTGGATATTTGAAAGTTAGAGTACACTGTTAAATACAGCTGTATTTTGATGGCTGTGTGGTAGACTTTAAAAGGCATGCAGTATTAGATCACTAGAATAATAGAACAAGGTATAAAATGGATGATTGGACCATCATTTAGATCTGTCAAATGCATTATATCAAATAGATCTGTCAAATGCATTATGTAGAGAAACCATAACTGTGGGACAGAATCTGTAGGACAGAAATGAGTGGAAACTGCTATTGAATATGTTTTTTTTCCATATATTTTTATTATTTTTACATTTAGAACAATGCAGTACTGCGAAGTCAATATACAGCTAGTCACAACTATTGACAATTAGCCTACTTAATACATTATCAATCCTTCTGTCCAATCACAGTGTATACAGTTTGTTCCAGTCTTGTCACCTTATCTTATACCAGTCATAAAATCTATTCCAGACTTCAAAATATTCTGATTCCCCTTTATTTTTAGGTTCAAGAGTGAGCCTATCTGCTTCTGCACAGGCCAACACTTGGCCAACACTTTTCTGATTATATCTAGCTCTGATGGTGTATTTTCTTTTTTCCAATATTGTGCATAAGTTATGCACGCCGCAGTTAGTACATGAATAATTAAATAAAGTGTATCTTTCTTAAACCCCTCTGGTATTATACCTAGGAGAAAAATTTCCAGTTTAAACCAGATTTGGTCTCCCACTATTTGTTCTAACCATTATTGTATCATTTTCCAATAATTCTTTGCCTCATTGCACATCCACCACATATGATAAAAAGTGCCTGGTGTTTTTTTACACTTCCAACAGTTTGGGGCCAGATTTTTAAATATTTTGGAGAGCCGTGCTGGAGGGAGATGCCATCTATAGAACATCTTATATAGGTTTTCTTTATACGCCGTAGCGATTCTTAGTTTCTGATTAAGTATCCAAAGTTTTTCCCACTTAGTCAATTCCACATTGTAACTGAAATTTTTTGCCCAGGTGACCATCTTTCTTTAGCATGCTCCTCCTCTAGCTTGTATTCCAACAAAAATCTATAAAACACTTTAATCAGCCTGTTTTCTGTCTGTATCAAAAGTTTATCTAATGTTGTGTAGTCTTTGGCAATACCTTCCTTCTTCCTATCCTGTGCAAACCCTGACTGTATCTGTAAATAAGACCACCATTCTACTTGTACCCCTTGTGATGTCAATTCTAATCTAGTTTTAATCTCCCCTGTCTGTTCAATAACTCTTTATATGTAACTATATTTTCCATATTGATTAAATTTGGATGTATGTATGCTTCCATTGTAGATAGCCAAATGCGTATTGTGGTGTAGTGGTCGTGTTTGATTTTGTTCCATATTAATAACAGGGACTGAAATATTTATGTGCAGGTCCTTTTTCATACCAAAGGAAGACATGCCATCCTACTTGGAGGTTATGACCTTCCAATTTGAGTAATCTTTTATTTCCCAACATTATCCATTCTCTTACCCATGTTAGAGTGGCCGCAGTATAATAAAGTTCCCAATCTGATACTCCAAATCCTCCTTTTTCTTTAGTGTCTTGCATAGCTTTGAGTTTTATTCTAGGTTTTCTTCCCTGCCAAATAAATTTCGAAACCAGTTGATTCAAATCCTTAAAAAAACCTTTTTCTAATTTGATGGGAATATTCTGAAATAGGAACAGGAATTTTGGTAATACGTTCATTTTTATAACTGCGATCCTACCCAGCAGGGACAGTTGTAGGTTTTTCCACCTTTCTAAGTCTTTCTTAGTTTTATTAATCAAATTAGTATAGTTATCTTCTTTGATGATCACACACCTTGCAGATAAATGTATGCCAAGATATTTGACTTTTTTGACAATTTGGATATTCAATTTCTTCGTTAACTCTTTCGCTTTTGAGGTCATATTTTTAACCAACATTTTGGTCTTAGTCATATTTATCTTTAAACCCGCTATTTTCCCATACTCTGTCAATTTCTCGATACGTTTTGTATCAGACTTTATAGGATCATCTAACACAAACACTAGATCGTCCACACAGGCCTGTAATTTAAATTGTTCCTTTTTGATTTCTAGTCCCTTTATTTGTTCCTCTTTATGTACATTCCTGGCTAAAACTTCTAAGGTTAATATAAACAACAGCAGAGATAGAGAACAGCCTTGTCTTGTACCTTTCTGGATTGCTATACTTTGCGTTAATTCACCATTAATTATTACTTTGGCTTTTTGTTTTGTGTATATTGCTCTAATCGTGTTTATAAATTTATCCCCAAATTCCATGTGTTCCAATTGTTGATGTAAAAATTCCCAGTTCATGTTATCGAATGCCTTTTGGGCATCGAGAAAAAATAGTGCAACCTGTTTTTCATTATGCACTTCATAATATTCAAGGATGTTCAGGATAATTCTCATATTGTTTTTAATTTCTCTTCTGGGGAGGATGCTATTGAATATGTTTGAGCACAAACTAGAAATTTGAATTTATGCACCCATAATCATTTGCAGATGTAATACATTACCAGACAATCTTAGCACAGTTCAGATTTCTTCCTGTTAGCATATATGGAGGTAAAAAGAGTGGGTAATTTTCTATTTTAGGATGGTTTACATTCTGGCCCCTGATGATAGCAAACAGTTATTATGCTTGGCAAAAGGGGAGGTAAAATTTCAACTCCCTATGAGCCACAATTATCCAAGATCCAGAGGGCCTCCACTGGGAAGACCTGGTCCTTTGCCCAGGTTTTTGGCAAGGGAGAGTGAGACCCTCACTTCATCATGCTTGCAATTTTTTATTTGATTGTTGTGACCCGCCCAGCATCTTTGAGAGTTGGGCAATATACCCAGATCAACTAAAAAATGAAGTCAATGTTGTAGGCTGAGGAACTCTGGGAGTTGCAATCCACAGATCATAAAGGAGCCATTGCCCTGTCCTGCCAGTAATATAACTAAGAAGTGACTTTATTAATTAGTCTGTTGGTTTTATATTCTGAAGTTTTATTGATTTTTGCAATATTGTAGATAGTTCAAGGTTGTAGCTTTGTGTTGCTTAGCATCGTACAACTGAAGTAGCATAATTTGAAATAAACACCAACACCTCAAATTAGTCCAAAAATACTCTCTCTCCAATATATTAAAGGCAATTTACTCCTTTCACTGTAATGCAGTTTGTGTTGTCTTTCTAAGGGCTTTTGATATATAATGTTTAAAAAAATCTTACATTTTATTAAACATTTTGTGTCTATAAAATTATTGTGTTCTCTTTTCTGTTAAGGGGCCACTGGAGGTTGCACAAGTATTTTTATCTGAAATACCCAATGATCCTAAACTCTTCCGCCACCATAACAAACTACGGCTTTGTTTCAAAGACTTTACAAAAAGGTATTGTGTCATTTCTTGTAAACACTTGTACTTTTTTCTCCTGAATTAGCCAAAGGGGGGAAAAACATCTTTTGGGTGGTCATTGCTAATCTTATGATATTCGAGTCCCTTTCCACTTTTCAGTCTAATGAATAGGAGATACTTTCTTAATACAATGCAATACAACTTTGAGAAATCACTGAAATGTCAGTCTTTTGTTTTAATGAAAAAGCAGAATCATCCTTATATTTGAGTCAATTGCTAGCAATATTTGTAAAATGCTGTGGAGGCCAAACATATAGCATAGACAGTACACTGGTTTCATTCCCGCCCCCACCCCCCAAAAAAGCTCTCTATATTAGAAAAAGACAATGTCCAGATTATTTGGTAGCAACTGTGCCAAAATATAGAGAAACTATGGTGTTGAAAAACTAGCTTCAGCAGTACAGTATAACTACCCCAAAAAAGCAACCTGCATTGATTTTATGTGAAATTGACTTTCAAGCAGACGGATATAGCATTATCTGGGAAGCTTAAGGATGAATGAAGATAAATTGACAAAATGTTTAATTCTCATCTAATATGTTTATTATCATTTGCTGACTTAAAATGCATTGTAATGTGTTCTAGGTGTGAGGACGCACTACGCAAAAACAAAAGCTTGATTGGTCCCGATCAAAAAGAGTACCAGCGGGAACTTGAAAGAAATTATCATCGTCTCAAGGAAGCTCTTCAGCCCTTGATAAATAGAAAAATACCCCAATTATACAAGGCTGTTCTACCTGCTGCTTGTCACAGGTCATTCTAATATAACATTTCACATTTTTACCCAAAGACCGCCTGAATGGGAAAAAAAACCACCATAACTATACCTACTGTAACCTACTGGGTAAGATGGTGCCATTTTCCATATAGGTAGTCCTTGACTAACGACCACAATTTCCATTGCTAAGCAAAACAGTTGAGTCATACCCAATTTTGCAATCTTTTAAGTGAATCACACGTTAAATCACACATTGTTAAGTGAGCCATGTGATTGTTAAACTTTGGTTGTCCCTGCTAGGAAGGTCACAATAGCAATAGCAATAGCAGTTAGACTTATATACCGCTTCATAGGGCTTTCAGCCCTCTCTAAGCGGTTTACAGAGTCAGCATATCGCCCCCACAGTCTGGGTCCTCATTTCACCCACCTCGGAAGGATGGAAGGCTGAGTCAACCTTGAGCCGGTGAGATTAGAACCGCTGAACTGCAGATAACAGTCAGCTGAAGTGGCCTGCAGTACTGCACCCTAACCACTGCGCCACCTCGGATCACAAAAGGTGATCACATGACCACATAAATATATGCCAGTTGCCAAGCACCCAAATTTTGATCACATGACTATGAGGACTATGAGGGTGGAGTTCATAAGTGTGAGGAGCAATTGTAAGCTACTTTTTTCAGTTCCGTTGTGACTTTGAATAGTCACTGAACGAATGATTATTAAATGTAGGACTATCTATTACATTTTGCCTGGCTAACTTTTCCCATCTATTCTGGGTAAAGGGTAAGCGATTCTACAAATTGACAAAATGAGGACCTCCTCACAACTTCCTGCTGAAATCCAACAATCAAACTTAGTGAGAAAGTTGGCTGGAAGTCCCAGGTGGCTCACCAATAGACCAGACCAGCAGAGAGATAAGTTGCTGCCTCCAGGTGGGAGAGGAAAGATGGGAATGTGCAGATGGCTGAAGGGATGCAAGTTCAGCATGCACTTGAGAAGGGTATGTTTGGGAAGGGTGCCAAGGGTGTCGGAGTAGCCAGGGAGGTGCAGCATGAGCATAGAGCGGCTAGGGTACAAGGATGAGAGAGACATTCAACCTTCCCTGTCAACTTCTCAGTTGACTTTGCATGTGGAAGCTGGCAGAGAAGGTGGGAAGATGAAGATGGGAATCACATGATGTGGGACACTGCAATAGTCATTAAGCGTGAGCCAGTTGCAAGGAACCCAGATTGTGATCATGTGACCTCAGGTGGTGAAACAGTTGGCACTTCAAGTACTGGTCCTAACTACTACTTATTCAGTGCCACTGGAACTTCAAAATGTTGTTGAACATTTGATCCTTAATCAAGGGCTACTTGTATTGTATTAGTTGGGAGTAATTGTTCTACAGAAGAAACACTTCGTGCAACAGATTTTTATTCAGTTGGCAAGAAATAAACTTGATTCTGTTGTTTAAGTTGTAGTAGCTCATTTCATGTTTTTTTCCACCCTCCAGAGATTCCTTCAGCAGAATGAGCCTTCGCAAAATGGACATATAAGCACCTCAGAAGGCACTTAAAGAGTTTTAAGGTACTGAAAAAGCAGGTTCAGTGTTATCGACACCAGAAAATGTGTGGAATTTGCTCTGGGCAGCTAACACATGTTCTTTTGACTTGCATGGGAGCATTAAGTGGCCAAATCTTTTCTCCTGGAAAATGTAGTTTTAAAAGTCCGCTTTTGTAAAATCTATTGCCAACAGTATGAAAGTATTTTTAAAACTTTTTCTTTTTTAAATATTCAAAGGTACTCTTGAATTCATCAACCTTATTTATAGCATTCTGTAATGTGATTTTTTTTTAGTTTGTATATTTAATTTATAATAGCATTTGAAAAAGCAAACCATTTTTAATAGTGTTTGTTTATATTAATGGTACTATTAAATATTTGAAAGTTTCCACTTTATTTCATGCTTTTCCTATTCATTGCCATGTGCATACAGTGTTTTTTTAAATAAAATATGGACAGGTATTTCTGAAAGGAATGTTTTCTATAATAAATTTACTCTTGATTTATATATGCAGGATTATTACATGTGAGTTAAAAATTATTAGGGTAGCTTGGAACATTAAATGTTTTTAGTATAAATTTGTACTTTCTAATATTGTTTGGGGCCACTATAAATAAAACAGAAGGTCTGACTAATAGGTAAGACACAATTTACAAATACATCTTATCCCCCTTCTCTGCTAAAGTGTTTATGCTAGGACACCAGATTGAATGGATGAATTATAAAGTAACATTTAAGATATAATCATATCTGTCATACCATATCCATGATTTTATTTACACATTTGAATTTTCATGTTCTGGCTAATTTGTTTTTCTTCACTGTAAAGTTATCCACTTTTATTTGTAATGATTGGACAACTTTCTTGGCTACTTTCCAAGGGTGTTTTCTACATAGGGAGGAAATTATCTGGAATATTTGTCATCACAGTTTCTGGCCTGATCTAGCACATTTTAAGTTTTCTTTTGCCAGTGTTTTTCCTTAGCATCAAATGTGGTATCATTCCTCTGCTCCTGGTGGCCTCCGCCATCGCAGTACTCACGGTTCAGTTTCTCTCTACCTCCTTTCCAATAGCCTCCGGTCTCTCTTCTATCGCGCGGATTCGGCACTCCTTCGAATCCGCGCTCTTCGCAGCCACCCGCTAATCTGCGGGTCGAAAGGAGACCGGTGCACTGCTGGCGAAAGGGTCCTCCCCGCATTACCGGCGTAGCACAGGCCCAACGAGCCCTGTGACCAGCATACCTCTCTACGCTTCGTGAATGCGCTCTCGATTTAAAATGGCGACCACCGACCACGCATTCCGAATGCTCAAGGTGGCTCTGATTGAGCTGCTCTTCCCATGCCGCAATGCCTCATGTGGGAGTCAACGCTGTCCTTGCTGGATCGCTGCTTCTGTGAGGTTGGTGGTGGCATGCGAGCTCTGCCAGTGGCTCGTAGCCCGCAAATCTACAGCGAGCGTAGCTCGTGCGCAGGCAGGAAGAGAGCGCAGGAGGGAGAGGTAGGATAGGAAGAAAGGTAGTGACTTTAGAAATTTAAAGAAATCCAGAGTCACGAAATAGCTCCTTTTAGGCCGAAGACGGAGGTTAATCTGGGGAGTCAGAAGGAGGAGCAGAGAGTGTCCTCAGATTTACCTCAGTCTCCAGGCAATTGGGCCGTAACAATACCCTATCAGTGACTCCTCCCACGCCCCACCTTGGAGACTAATGGAAATTCTCACCCTCTTTTAGATAAATTGTCTCCAACATTCTGTTGAATTGGAAAAGAACAAAAAGGCAAATATAATTATCTCCATCAAGTTTTACAATAAGAGTTCTATTACCAACATGATCTACCACTGGAATTTGATGACAAATTCTTATCAAATTCAAAAAGTGGTTAAGAAACCCAAATCACAGGTTTGGCAACTTTTAACAGCCTCATCTATTGGGGCATGTCTTTGCCCACTGTTTTGAATGCAAAGCCCTTTATTTTTGCCATACAAACGCATTCCATAAAACAAATAAGAAAAATTGTTCCCTAATATCAATAGGGACATGGTGGCTCAGTGGCTAAGATGCTGAGCTTGTCGATCAGAAAAGTCGGCAGTTCTGCTGTTCAAATCCCTAGTGCCAGATAACAGAGTGAGCTCCTGTTACTTGTCCCAGTTTCTGCCAACCTAGCAGTTCACAAGCATGTAAAAATGCAAGTAGAAAAATAGGAACCATCTTTGTGGAAAGGTAACAGCTTTCCTTGGCCTTTGGCGTTTAGTCATGCCATCCATGACCTGAGACATCTTCAGACAGCGCTGGCTCTTTGGCTTTGTAACGGAGATGAGCACCGCCCCCTAGAGTCGGGAACGACTAGCACATATGTGCAAGCGGAACCTTTACCTTAATATCAATAACTGCGGATGCGGACATGGTTAGAACACTGGGTTGACAATTTGCAAGCCCATGTTCAAAGCCTGAGTGCTGCTGTGTTACGGGTGAGCTCCTGTCATTCATTCCAGGTCCTCCTGACCTAGCTGTTTGAAAGTGTGAATATGGGTAAATAAATAGTTATCACTTAAATGGGCTCATTAATGAGGACATAAAAGGAGCCCCCAACTGGGCATCACCCCAAGCAATAGTAATGTCACTGTCTGATCCTTTCACCTCAGTGCTTCCAACACTGACGTATAGTACCATTTGCAGGAGAAGCTCACATATAATGTAGCAGAATTTTGTTACTTTTAGAGAAATTGGTTTCTCTAATCTTGGTTATTTAGGTAATCAACCAGTGAATGTCTTTATAAAACTGACAATACAAAAGAAGCTAGTCTGTGGTTTCTATAGCATCTGAATCAAAGGGGCAATATCGGGTTTCCTATGGCATTTTCCTATATTTCCCTTCCAAAACAGCTGTGGAGAGAACATTAAATAATAAAATCAATTTAAAGCATGCCATCACTAACCATTAACTATGATCAAATAACTCACTTAAAATCACTGAAACAGAAATATTGTAATATCCATAATATACATTAGCTGTAGTGAAAAAGATATGAGCATCTTGTTTCAACCTTAATTAGAACACTTATAAAATGTTCATGGGATAGAGCAAGAACATGTTAAGAATGTGAGGTTTTTAAATGTGGAATGAAATCTCAAATCATAGTTTCCTTTTTTTTAATAAAAAGCATGTTTCTTTTATCATCAGCTACAAATTTTTGCAAGATTGTGAATACATGCAACTTTATTTTTAAAAAATAATATATTTACTGTACAAGTAGTGCGATGAAGCTGGAATCATTGTTATATAGTGCTTGCTCTTAAGACATTTCTTATTAAACAGAATATATACAGACTTGTATTCTAAAGCAATTTGTATAACATCTACAAATTGAATTATTCTCTTTAAAAACACATCTGCCCATTTTTATAGAATAAAAATAATTGTAACATGTATCTACAAAATTCCCATTGTATGGTTTTCAAAAACTATCATTTGCATATCAAAATACAATGTCACTCTACAATTTTCTTATAAAACAGCAGATAAGGAGTAGATGTAGATGATGAAATTGGAGACAACAAATTAAGAAAATCTCTTTCCTCTATAAGTTTAACCTCTGAATCATCAAAAAGTAGCCACTTGTCTTTATACTGTTTTAGGGAATGCTTTACATGTGCTGCTTCATTGTCTAGTCCAGTGGACATAGTGCCGGTTTGTTCACACTCTTCAAATGCCATGATTGCTTTAGGACAGTTACATTTGGCATTTCTTGCTTCATCCATCATATGAGCGATTTTCTCAGAATGGGCTACTTTGTTATTTGGCAAATCACAGTTGGACTTGCTTTTCTGTCCGCCCAGAAGACCCACAGCTTCCATGTTCTTTTTGTTCAGTCCTTTGTTAGGTTGAGTGATTTCTCCAACTGTAAAAGAGACCTCACCATCATCATAGTCCTCAGTGACAGCTTCTTGTTCATTTAGCGGCTCTGGGCAAAATTTACAAAGAACATCACTGCTGAAATTATCACTGTCTATTTGCAAGCTGTCAAGATCTGTGAGTTTCACTGAGGCTGTGTAGTGGCCGCTGCTGATAGTAATACCACTGTGCATTACTATGGCAAATAATCCATAGATTTCATTGGCTGGGTTTATGCTCCAGTCATCCAAGGACAGTTTGAGAGGTGTCTGTAAAGGTGTATTTATTTTGGAGAGTCCACCGTAAGAATCAAACCTTTTGGAGAAGATGATAACATGTAAAGTTAATTCAATTATTTTTAAGATGTAAACAAATATTTTGATTATATTTTAAAATTAACCTCATACTATATTTTATGCTTTTTCTCTATGATTGTCAGCCAAAAGGATGGCAAGAATTTTTTCGCAACAGATAGACTCACTGTTGCTGACTTTGAGATCTATCAAATCAAATCCATGATTAAGAACTTCTTGGTTTTAATTGCTTTATCTTTGTATGCTACTATGTAAGGCATTCTTCTGGCTATGTCTTAAAAAGTCCACTAGACTGGTATCACCTTTACAAAAGGTTGGCCTTAAGGATTTGTGAACTTTTTTTCGCCAGATACGAATAGTACAAAAGAGCAGAGCCCAATTATCTTATGTCTTACAGCCACATAGATCTTTCAAGCATTCATAATAAGCAATCAAAGGTAAGAATCTTATTTGATCAACCATATTTCAAATATACTCATTAAAGATGCTACATATATTCAAGTAAGTAATCTTTAAATTCTACTTAATTTTTCCAGCATACTGCTGAAATTATGTACTCAAGAATATACCACTACAAATGGACAAATGTTCTTCACCTGTAAAGCGCAATCTGATCTATTTGTAGAAGCTAAAAAACTATTTTTAGATGTCTTTCTAATTACATAATTTGGGAAAAGTTATGAGCATGTGGATATTCCATGATCACAGATTTCCCACTGAATAAAGAACATAATCAAATACAGGTTTACAGGTAAACATGCATGACTACTGGGAGCAAATGGCCTTTTATTTTTATTTATTTTCAAAGGGAGGTGTGTGTCTCTGTGTGCAAGCATACTCATTCAGGTTGTACTAATCATTTAATTTATATGGCTGCCCATTTAACATCATGATGCACAACTTTAGCTAGCACTTTTCTGCTAAGCCATCAAGGGTGATGAGTAAGAGTAAAATAGGATAGAGAGAAAGAAAATTCATTTGAATAATTGTACCAAACTTTTAAATCATACTATCAAACAAATATGTACTTATATGCAGAATTATCTTAAAATAAAAATCAGAGAGCAGAGCTTACATATAGAATAAAACCTTAAAATTTATCCCTCCATAAAATAATTTATGGAACCCTATTTTTCATTCAGTGTTTATTAAACATAAATACTAATTAACATCTGAATAACGTTTCATAGAAAACTATTTTCATTTTATCATTTGTCTACATTTTAATTGGCTTCTAGTAATTCAGATTTTTTTCATACTATTTATGCCCTATACTCACTCTAAGCCATTTGCAGCAAAGCACTTCAGGTGAATTGTTATAACTTCTGGCATTTTATCAAATAAAAGACTGCGTTCTGCTTCTGTGTAATGGAGACAATTTTCACAAAAATATTTATCTTCTCCCACAATCCTTTCTATGGAAGCAAACTGTGAAATTGCCCATTTCAAAGTCTTTACTTCCGTTTTGGGCTCTGGGGAAACTGTAAAAGATAATATTAATTCAATATTTAATACTGTTGTTCTGCAAGCATAGAGAAATTGCTATTAATTACAGTAGTAGTAAAAATTGTAAAAACAAATTACTTGTAAGAGCATAAGAATAACAATGTTAAGTACAAACATTGGGTCTTATATTTTGGTCTTATCTCAGAATTTCCAGGTCAAGTTTCTGTCCTCACCATATTAATATTGAATCAAAGAATGCCATAATTTAAGATAGGCAGGAATCAATAACGACCATTATGTATTACACCCTCACTGCATTGGCAGCATTAATATAGACACTTTAACTACATATATAGTCAGATTTTAAAAAAATATGAGAGGGCAAAAAAGAGGAAAACATTTTGCTACTGAGAAACTGTCATACATTTGGGTCAAATCCTATTCAGATTTCCCCTCTCCTAGTGTACTGGAGGGGGGGATTCCTAAAAATTCTCTCCTGAACTGAGCAATGCATACAACATTCCAGTAATATGTGTTTGTCATAAGCATAAAAGATAGAATTATGTATTTTCCTTTATGGTGTAATACAATAGAATAGGATATTTAAAAGTAAAGACAAAAACTCAAATTGAACAAAGACTCAGATTGCTTAAATACATTATCTCATAGACAATGAGCATGACCAAAATATTTAGGACAAAAAAATAGTAGTAGTTCTAGAACTTATGACATCAATGCCATTTATTGAATTTTCCTCCCAAAAGGTGCAAAGTAATCCCATAACAATCATTGTGCTTCACTGAAGAAAGCAAGATAATCTAAACTACTTTTCATTCAGTGTCCATTGAATACTCTTTAGTAACACTTGCTATCCAATAAGGTTCTACTATAAATCATGAACATGTAGCTATCTTTACTTTGGAGGTTCTACTTACTTTCAGCATTTTCCTCTACTTTTAAGATCTCATCTTTTTGAACAGGTACACTGATATCTTGAAAATCTTCTCTTCTCTCAGTAAAGCACTCACACTCTAAACATCGGGTTCGTAAGACCAATTGACCTTGGAAGAGTCTCTCCACTAAATTGAAGATAGCCAATTCTGTAAAAACAAAAAGAAAAAAAAATCCAGATTCAGTGAAATACTTTCAGTGGATTGTTTACAAAACAGATCCTGATTATGTTTTTTTAATAAATTCCTTAATATTTTATCAATGAGTTGGAGTAACTGAAGTAAAAAGGAGAATGATTGAAGCAGAACAGTTGAAAGTTCTATTTATGTTGGTGGAGCATACACATGGAAAGATTAACCATGTTTGAGATACTCATAGGAAAACTGCATCTCACTTGGAGGTACATGTGCAGAGATAAGAAAACTAGATACATGGTTTACCATATTTTTCAGAATATAAGATGCACAAGATTTTGAAGAGGATTTTTTTTTAAATAAAAGTTTTTGTACTTTACAAACCTCCCAAAAAAGGCCCAGTTCCCCCCTCTTCCCAAAAAGGGCATGAATAGCCCTTAGGCAGCTTGTAGAGTGCTCTGGAGGGGGGGGGGGGGCAAAAATGAGCAAAAAAAAAAAAAAGGCATTGATAGCCTTTAGGAGGCTTATAGAGTGCTCCTAAGTGCTGGGGGGGGGCAAAACAGCCCATTTTTTACTCATTTCTGCCCTCCCCAGCCCCCAGGAGCTCTCTGAAAGCCTCCTACAAGCTATGCATGGCCATTTTGGTGAAGGGGGGCGGAGTTTCGGGAGGCAAAAAATGCTGTATCCAGTGTATAAGATTTTCACCCTCTTTTGAGGGAAAAAGGTGCATCTTATACGCCGAAAAATATGGTACTTAGCATTTTCTTATAGCTAATAATCAGTACAAACTTTTACTATTAAATTTGATGGCACAGAAGGATATTCAGATCATTAGGAACAGCAAAGTTGGTAAAATTCCCACTCTCCCATGTAATGGGTATAGGCTAACCTTGACTAAAGCATTCAATTCTTCCACCAACTGTAGTTTTCATAGGTGAGGAATCACAACATTCTCCACTTGATTTGCTATCGTGTTCATACTTGAGGGAACTGTCTGTAAATTCACAGTTGTTAATGTCTTTAACTGGATCTTTGGACACTAAATTAGTTTTCAGTTTTCCCAGACTACAAAATTTAGATAAAATGCTAGGCTGGTCATTGGAAGATTTTAACCAATTTAATCTAAGTCTTGATTTTTTATGTACTGGTTTTGTATTTTCATTTTCAACAGACTGTTTAATGATAGCTTCAGTTTGATTTTCTACTTTTTCTTCTAAAGCTTTTCTTTTTGACCGAGTCTGTCTCAAATTTTCTTCTATTCCGTTTTTCTCTTTGGAGACTTTAGATTTTTTCTTTTCATTGCCATCTTCCATAACATTTTTCCTCTTTGCATTTTCTTTTGTTTTGTTTTCATAATTCTTTATAGTTTGGCTTTGGAGCACACTGTTATCTTCCTCAAAGTTAGTGACATTGGCATCCAAATTAGACTTTTTTTTCAGTTGAATTGTAGGCTCCTCCAGTGATTTCTGTCGTAGTTCCTCCTTTAAGAGCTGACAAGTTCCTTGAATATGTCCTAATATACATTGTAATACTTCTTGAGCATCATGCTGCAAATATCCTTCATACATGGGATTTAGCTCCCTATAAGTGCATGAGAAAAAAAATACATTCAATTAACTTAAATCTAATAGCAATTATAAAACCTGTACAAGGATATATATGAGCCTAAGCAAGCTTAGTAATCATTTTCCAAGGCATACAAGAACTGTAATTTAATTATAATAATATAGAGATTGTAGCTCAAACTAAGTTTCATTTAGAATTATAATTATACATGCATTAATTTATAAAAACCCTGCCTAAACCAACTTACTATTAATTTTAATCATTAATATTTATACCATTGAGATCACACAAAGAGCAAATTCTAAACTGATCATTGAGTTACATTATTATTAAAACTAATAATTTGCCAGAAATTTTCTATACCCTTAATATAAACAATATAACACTGTATGTCCTTAATACAAATAATACAGTACTGCTTACAGAAGGCTATTTCAATATAGGCAGTTTCTTATATTTGGAAACATTCTAAAAACATCATTTACCTAAGTGTATTTAGTAGTCTTCTTGGTTGAGTAGCAAGTTCATCTGTGTATTTATCTGGATTTAAGAGAAAGCTTGCCTGAAGCTGTTCAACTGAAACAATCAAAGTATGTAAGCTGCATACCAATTCATAACTTCCAAAAGAATGTTCTTTAGTAGTTTCCTATAAAGACAGAAAATTGTTTGCTTTACAAACTTACTTTACTCTAGTTTGTTATTTGACAATGTAGTCTTTTTGTAGGTGTAACTTTTGTTACTGTAACATTCATGTAACCAAAAGTTACTTTTTGCACAAAGAATACAGTACAGCAGATTTAAGACATAAATCTCTGAGGGGGGGAAGGTATTTAAAAAATGGAGTAAATCAGCCTTTCAATCAATGTTAAATGCACATTTATATAAGCAGGGCTACCTGCAGGCCTGTATCTAGAGTCAGGCCAGCCGCTTTGATCCTGCCAGGAGAAGCAACTGGCTATCCACCATTTTCTGGATGAGAGGGGACTGAACATGTTTCAGATTAAACATCTGGAATGGTCTGCAAAAATATGCATTTGGCTGCAAAACTACTGCCTTCCAGAAGCTTCTGAACAGAGTTTTCCATTTGGGGACTGATGCCAGTATGTATGGTTTTCAATTTTTCAATTAATTTTTATGGTTATGCATTGTTTTTTCATGAGATGAGCCACAAAGAACCTGCATATTATTGCATCAGGATAAGTGACAAATTATCCTGATAATAAACTCATTCTTTTAAAAACCTGTTTCAACATCATTCTGAATTCTCTAAAGGCAGTTTATGATATATGTAATAGTGGATCTCACCTTATCGATTTCATCTTTTAAACTTTCCTTCCTTTTTGAAATTATATTAAACAATTGTTTCACTCCTGTTTTAAAGCCAGGACAAAAATAGAGCACCTAAAATTAGAATTAAAAAACACATTATATGAAAAATAAATGTAATATGCATTTTAGTTAAACATGGGGCCAGAAATTGTATTTAAACTCACAATCACCAAATGACCCTGAATTACATGCTACTTTTTACCTAATATCTTAAAGGTGTAAACTGACATTACCATTACATATACGCTGTGCAAAGGTTTTAGGCAGGCGTGAAAAAATGCTGTAAACAAAGAATGCTTTCAGACATATAAATAATTGTTTATTTTTGTCAATTTTCAAAATGCAAAGTGAGCGAACAAAAGAAAAATCTAAATCAAATCAATATTTGGTGTGACCACCCTTTGCCTTCAAAACAGCATCAATTCTCATAGGTACACTTGGACAAAGTCAGGGATTTTGCAGGATTATAGTTAGGTGTACGATCAACCAATTATACCAAACAGGTGCTAATGATCATCAATGTCACACGCAGGTTGAAACCCAGTCATGAACTGAAACAGAAACAGCTGTGTAGGAGGCTTAAAACTGGGTGAGGAACAGCCAAACTCTGCTACCAAGGTGAGGTTGTGAAAGACAGTTTCATGTCATGGCAAGATTGAGCACAGCAACAAGACACAAGGTAGTTATACTGCACCAACAAGGTCTCTCCCAGAAAAAGATTTCAAAGCAGACTGGAGTTTCAAAATGTGCTGTTCAAGCTCTTTTGAAGAAGCATAAAGAAACGGGCAACGTTGAAAATTGTAGACGCAATGGTCGGCCAAGAAACCTTAGTGCAGCAGATGAAAGACACATCAAGCTTATTACCATCCAAAATCTGAAGATGTCCAGCAATGCCATCAGCTCAGAACTGGCAGAAACCAGTGGGACGTACACCCATCTACTGTCCGGAGAATTCTGGCCAATAGTGGTCTTCATGGAAGAGTTGCAGCCAAAAAGCCATACCTCCAACTTGGGAACAAGGCCAAGTGACTAAAGTATGCATGAAAACATAGGGAACTGAGGTGCAGAAAAATGGCAGCAGGTGCTCTGGACTGATGAGTCAAAATTTGAAATATTTAGCTGTAGCAGAAGGCAGTTTGTTTGTTGAAGGGCTGGAGAGCGGTACAATAATGAGTGTCTGCAGGCAACAGTGAAGCATGGTGGAGGTTCCTTGAACGTTTGGGGCTGCATTTCTGCAAATGGAGTTGGAGATTTGGTCAAGATTAATGATGTTCTCAATGCTGAAAAATACAGGCAGATACTTATTCATCATGCAATACCATCAGGGAGGCGTATTTATTCTGCAGCAGGACAACGACCCCAAGCATACAGCCAAAGTCATTAAGAACTATCTTCAGTGTAAAGATGAACAAGTACTGGAAGTGATGGAATGGTCCCCACAGAGTCCTGATCTCTCTGGGATTACATGAAGAGACAGAAGGATGTGAGAAAGCCTACATCCACAGAAGATCTGTGGTTAGTTCTCCAAGAGGTTTGGAACAACCTACCAGCTGAGTTCCTTCAAAAACTGTGTGCAAGTGTACCTAGAAGAATTGCTGCTGTTTTGAAGGCAAAGGGTGGTCACTCCAAATATTGATTTGATTTAGATTTTTCTTTTGTTCGCTCACTTTGCATTTTGAAAATTGATAAAAATAAACAATCATTATTTATATTTCTGAAAGCATTCTTTGTTTACAGCATTTTTTCACACCTGCCTACAACTTTTGCACAGTATTTATGTCTCTGATGACATAGCTTCATTCTGTTACTGAACTTTTTTATAACACTGAATAAAGATGTGTGATCAGCTACTTATTTTTTAAAAAAACAGACAAGATAGTACTTATATAATTATTTGTATAGCATGAACAGGAAAGTCATATTCAACCAAGAAGCTGAAAATGCTGTTTCTGTGTTTTGGAGTGATGAGGTTTTGATTTCAAATCTGGGGAGGATATGCATATCTGCATATTTGGGAAGAAGAGGTATGGTTGTTTTTTTTTATATTTATTTAGGGGTTTCTTAAACTGAGTATGCTTTACTTTTTTTGGTATGGTATTTTTATTGGATAATCTTTAGTTTTCTTTAAAATTGTGCTTATGTGTTGCTCTAATGTGTAGGAGGGTTTCAGCTTCTTCACATTTACATTGGGGGAAAGGAGTTATATAATTATCTATGTTTAATATGTCAAGTTCAAGTCTGTGAAACAGATAAGATATGTGGGTTTTGTATTTAGAGGTCAGATATCTAAGCTAAGAGAGGGAGAGGCGTTGGAAGAGAATTTAGAGTTAGTAAAAAGTGAATGAGTACTTCCTTTTCCTTGTGCAAAAGGAAAAGAACAGTAATGTGGTTACAAAAAAGTTTGAATGAGGACAGCCCAGAAAGTATTTATATGCAAATTATGGGTGATCAGCATGGAAAATATTCAGTTTGCTTTATAATTGTTTTAATATTTCTACTTGTAAGAGATAAAGCACATTAAACTTTGAAATAGCTAAATGTCTCTAGGACATATACATTACAAAGCATTTTTTCTGGGTAAAAATCAAGCTCTAAAAAGATACTTTAAAAAGACAGTTTATCAGTATTAGTATCATGACAATGGATGTTTACAAGAAAACAAAGTTTAAATAAAAATACAGAAATATTAACTTCATGTGTGCTTTTTAAAAACCAATCTGCTTCATCCAATAAGGTACAAAAACAAAAAACATTAAATTTCTAAAACCTAAAAACCTAATCTAAAATTTACCTGAAGTATACTGTTAAGATAACAAGTGTTTCCAAGATTGTTCAAGCCCACAAAAGGTAGCATTTTGTCTTTTTTATCACAACAGGCAGGTGAAAGAGGTTGTGCTGCAGGAACTATTTGATCACTAGTATATACAAAAAAAATCAATTTCAAAATACATATGAAAAATGTAGCATGCATTTTAATAATATTATCCTATATATAACATTCCAGAAGACACACAAACTTTAATGAATGCCAAAATAACTACATGGATGTTTACAACAGTTATATGAGTTTAGATTCTAAACAATTATGAGTTGTATTTAAGGTAAAGTTACAGTACAGCAATTATGATTTAAAAAATTAATATACTCTTTTCATATTTACAAAATCAACTCAACAGATTATATTCTATATTAATATTATTTATAATACACTGCAAACTAGTCTTTGAAGGAAGGCATTTTTTTATATCTAAACTGATGACAAAGCTAAAAAAGGAAAGGCTTATTTGCATAAATCAGATAGGTAATCTATTGGAGGCCCAGGGCTGAATTTAACATTTATTAGGTGATCAAGGGCTACATTGAATGGATGATGATGAAAACTGGATGGAGTAAAGATTTAAAGATATGATTGGAATTTTCTTGGGATTTGCATGTGCTGAGCATATTTATAGCTTTCACTGGCTTTTTTTAGTACTTCTCACCTCAAAACACCAGGAAAACTGTATTTGTTTATAGCAACTGAAGTCATGGGGCCTTTGGAAGCCATAAAAAGGAAACACTGGGACCACAAATTATCTATCCTGCTGTAAGGGAAATAAATATTCAAGAAGCTAATATCTTTCAAGAAATCCAAAAATACCAGCTTAGTGGTATTTTTCATGAATTTCATGACACTGTCTTGTTCCAACTCCTCCTTGCATGGTATCATAAATTGATTGCTCCTGTCCAGATCGGAAAAACCTACATTTGTATGCTTAAAATCCTCTTCTGTATACTCTCACTGTCATTTAAGTATGCAATGAAGTAACTTTTTTACAAAATGCTTTCCAACTTTTTTGCTCTATTGTTAAACTGAAAAGCTTACATTTCAGAAGACTCATATTCTGAAGCCTTTTGTTCATTTTCTGCCGATTCTACAAAATCCAGTGCTCGTTTTGTTTCCCTTTTCTGGAAAAACTTCAATGACAGCCGGCTTTTTGTTGTGGCTGGCGGATCTCTTGAAAGTCCGTGGCTGTCACTGGGCAGCACGCCAGGCATTTTTTCCCCTCCCTCAGCAAAGCGTTGAGGAACTCATGAAAGGGAACTGTAACCTGTTGAAGTTACTCCTGTTGAAGCACACAAAAGACGTTTGTTGCATTTTGTTAAGTGGTACCCGTAGGGCAAGCAGGCTGATAAATACGGTAGCAGCTGCACTTTTATCAAGGCGTCATAGATCAAGACGGCTTTAGGGGCATTGTGGGAGTTCGAGTCCTCACATTTTATATCATTATAAGAATAGGAATAGAATTCCTTATTGGCCAAGGGCAATTGGACACACAAGGAATTTGTTTTTTGTGCCTATGCTCTCAATGTACATAAAAAGACAAGATACATTCCTCAAGAATAAGGACACTTAATGATAATCATAGGGTACAAATAAGCAATCACGAAATAATCAATATCAACATAAATCGTAAGGATACAAGCAACAAAGTTACAGTTCTGCAGTGATAAGATGATGGGTGATAGGAACTATGAGAAGAACATTTTATAGTCGTTAATCTAGAGAAACGCATCTCGGGCCCTACTTTTTTGGGGGAAATCAGCTCAAGGACGCGCTTTGAAATCGGTGCAATTAATAGTTGCTCCCAACTCACCAACGGGGCAATGTTGCCACCCCCGCCGCCTCAAGACCGCTTCAGCCGGACTCTACCCAGTTCCCTCCACCACCACGCCTGACGCCTGCTTCCCACACACGAACAGGGCGCAAACCCGAAAGTCAACCCCCTTCGTCTTCGGCAGGGCTTCACCCAACGACCACCCAGACCAGCGGATCCCCACCGCATCCTTTCCAAGGACGGCCACCCCGCCGCTCTCATCGGTGGGAGAAGACCGTTCCTCTCAGCCTAGCGAGCATCAACGTCCTCCGAAAGCAGGAGGATCCCCCCCTTCATCGCTCCAAGGTATTAAAGTTCAGCCCTTGGAGGGGAGGAAGGACGACGAGGTTAAGTTTCTAGCCCTCAAGGATGGCGGTTTACATAGCCCCCAGGCCGGGTTTCTGCCCAGCCGGCGGCGCTAACTCCCGCGCTTCCTCCTTTCGCTCATCTGGCCGCGGCCGCATTTCCTCACCCGCTACATCTTGCCGTTCTGCGCGCTCCCAAAAGGGTAAAACGTGCGGGGTGGTGGTGGAGGGGGAAGAGATAAGAGAGAAACGGAGGTCACCAATATTTGGATCAATCCAAACTCAGTCGCCCCCCGCACCGAGAAACTTGGCGCGTTTTGACTCTCTTCCAGGACCCCTTCTTTCGCCCGCGTTTCTCGCGCCGGGGGCCTCCGCCCCTCCTCGCGAATGCCTGTTTAAAAATGACGTTTCCTCAAACCTCCGAGGTGGAAGGCGGTGAAAACGGGAGCGAACGACCTCCTTCGCTTATTTAGGGATGGGCTCCGTTTCTGACCGAGCGCGGGGGAGTAATAAAAAAGCACCCCTTTCCGGTCTGTCCGGTCAGGCACATAGCCTGGAAGCCTAAAAAGGGTCCTAGGTGAAGCGCGCGTGCGGCTGTAGAGGCCTGGTTGGAAAGGCTCAAATCCAACGACGTAGAAGGTGGGTGTAAGCGAGCGTAAGTAGATGCGAATAATTCCGCTCAGGCCCCGCCCACATTGGATTGCTCGGGGGGGGGGGGGCTGCCGCGCATTTGAACACGGCCATCTAACGGTTGATGGAAGGAGGAGGCCCCGCGAAGGGATGGTTTTAAAAGGGAAGGGAGAGGGGGGGATTATTGGCGCACTTGACCTCGCTATTAAAATCCAGAAGAACCGGCCAGTTTCTCTTTCCGCTGAGTTGCAAACGGTGTTTGAGAAAGGACGGTTAATGTAAACGCGTTGGGCTCGAAGGGAAAGAGAAGAGAGAAATAAAGTCACTTGTAGTAATCGCCTGATTTTTTCCCCTCAGCGAGATACTAGAAAGGCAGTTTGTGCCTCTCAAGTATCTCCTGCCTTTATTATTTTTACAAATGCAAGTAGTCCTCGACTTACAAAAAGTGACCGTTCAAAGTTACAACGGCACTAAAAAATATGATCTAACCATTTTTCACAGTTAGATCCTTGCAGCATCCCCATAATGCTGTGATTAAAATTCAGATGACTGGCAAGTGGTTCATGCTGTGTCCCAAGGTGACGTGATCACCTTTTGCAACCTTCCGACAAACAAAAGCCAAAGGGGAAACCAGATTCACTTAACAGCTGGGTTACTAACCTATCAACTGCTGTGATTCACTTAACAACTGCAGCAAGAAAGCTCATAAAATGGGGTAAAATTCATTTAACAAAAGTCTCACTTAACAAATGTTGGGATCAGTTGGGATTGTAAATCAAGGATTACCTATAACTCAAGGCGGGGAAAATATTTAACACACCTTCCTCCTGTTTTCCTCACAACAGCAATCCTGTGAGGAGAGTTGGGCTAAAAGAGAGTGACTGGCCCAGGTCAAATAGGTTTTTTTAAAATTTTATTTCTTTTTAGTAGGGCTTGGAAATATAAAAATATCGATGTGGGTGGCAAAGACAATATGCTAAGGAGACAAGATGCCCATAGGCCTTTGCTAGATTTAGATTTTATTTGTTCCTGTGACAAAGCGAAGGAAAATTATAATCATCGGTAAAATCCCTTGATAAAAGTCAGCTATAGCAGTTTGTCAGGAGTCAGGCTGAACAACCTGGCACAGATTAAGCCAAATGTAATCAATTTAAGTTCTGTGAAGATACCGTAGTAGTTAAATAAGTAAATATTAGAAAATCAATAATAAATGGTGGGCTATATAATAAAACTGTTTCCTTCTGCTTGGTCTTTTCTACTGAATGACTGCTTATTAAGTATAAGTATAATCTTAATTGTCATTGTGTTTAAATAACAACGAAATTGGTTATTCCAAACCTTCCTAGTGCATTACGGTAGGTAGCATGCTGCAGTGGGAAGGGAAAGTGGCTGCCAAATCTATTATAAACTTTAGCAATCTTTAGTGCTAAAAGGATTAAAGTTTTACAGATTCTTGGGAGGTTGCAGCTACTATTGTATGGAACACCCTTGTCAAGAGGTGGTTGAGATTGTTTGCTTATTTCCTCTATATATTTGCTTATCCTATCTATGTGACAAGTGGGATGATCTGTTCCAAGAAAGTAAGCAAGCAAAAACCAAATGTAAACAATTATTTTTATTGCCATCTAGTGATAGCCCATTATTGGAAGCCCTATACATCAATAAGATCCTTTATCTTCACATTAATAGGACACTGTTACACATCTTTCAAATGCATGTTTATATGGTCAACTTGTTTATTTTGCTGCAAGAGGTAAAGGCAGACAGCATCTTTGTGCGAAGATCATGAACACTTGTGTTCTAATCTAACCAACTAAATTACTATAAATCCAAACTAGTTATTAATAAAAAGTAACATTATAATAGATACATAGGTAATAAATTTTGAAACAATATTTAGCTGCCTGAGGGTCATCTTGATCTTTCTTCACTTTTTAATGTGAACATGGAGAGAAAGGTTACAAAGTTAATCTAGTATCAACATGAGAAAAAGGGCTTATATGTTAAATTATATTCAGTGTACTTTTTAAGTTACTTTTTCTAGAAGCGGGAAGGGAGACATTGGGGAATCTTACCAAGACATATATGCAGCTAGAAGTGTGAGTTTGATTTTAAAATGTGCCTTCAAAGCAACTAACCAATCTTCTGGTGATATTGCTGTATTAATATATTAATAGTATTATTAATATTAAGGAGCAATATATTAATGCTCATGTTAATTTTTTCTTTGGGAAAAGAATTTTTTAAATAATATACCCTGATCTTTGCCTGTTTGAAAAGTTAACTTTTTAAAGCTTCCCTAAAGGAAGCAGGACCAAGGCCAAGTACCCTTGGAAGCAGAGGGTGATGATAAAAAATTAAGAACCTTCTTACTAACATTTTATCGAAGGGCAACAAAGAAGGCATGCTCTGAGTCCCATAGCATGGGCCTTTTTAGTTGATAAGGTCCAGATCATGCCTACCCTGACCCTATATGACAGACAAAGGTAATTGGAACAAGTTTTATAGATAGCTCAGGTCCTAACCCAGATAAGGGAGAGGAAAAAAAGTTCTGTTTTATTTAGGGAAGAAAAGGAAATGTGCGTGTTAATTCCTTATTAGCAGAACTCTGAAATTGCATTAGGATTGCAGTGGTAGCCCTGTTCTTCCTTCTTGCTGCAGCCTGAAAATAAGAAATGTCTTACTGAGCTTTCCTGAATTATATTACAAATTTCTTAACATTAATCACTTTCCCACATGAAGAAAGCCCATTGGCTAGTCAGTTTCAATTATCCAGTTCTCCATGATCCAGCTAGCACAATAGCGGAGAGTCTGTATCTGTTTTCTTAGAGCTATTTCTTTCCTTGTGTCTCCCTCAGTGTATACAATCATATCTGCTTGAATTAGAATTAACTCGGTTAATTTTAAAATGGTCAAAGGCACACACATTTATAATTGGCAGCCATTGTATATTCATTTCTACATCTCATGTATTTAATATGTGAGATACTTAAATGATGTTTGTGAGGAAAGGTAGGTTAAACCAATCTCCAGACATTCAAGCGAATCCCCAAATTGCAGAATGAAGTTATGCCTCATTTGTGCTACAATGTCCACATTTGTAGATACTACATCTTTCCATTAGCTAATGTTCCAAAAGAAACAACAGTAAAGCAGAGAAAAACGAGCAATAGGCCTATACGAACCAGCAACAAATCCACAAATTTGGCTGCACAACAGAGACAGGTTATAACTCAAGATCCAGACCACTAATTTTGTAGATGTATTTTATGCTGATATACTGGGTGGGTAGCACTTTACACGGGTAATGGCTTAAATCAGCGGCCCCAACCTTTTGGACACCAAGGACCAGTTCCCTGGAGAGGTATTCTGCAGACTGGAGGGGATGTGGTTTTATGTGCTGCCTGCATCTCGTGGCTGGGACTTCACTTGCTTGCACAGCCCGGTTTCTGGCATGCTGCAGTCCAGTGGCGATCCACAGAACGGGGATTGGGGACCCCTGGCCTAAGTAATTCATCGATTACTGGTAATCCTTGACTTACAATCACAATTGAGCCGAACATTTCTGTTGCTAAGCAAGGCAGTTTTTACATGAGTTTTGCCCCATTTTACAGTCTTTTTTTGCCACAGTTTGGTAAATCACTGCAGTAGTTAAGTGAATCATGGTCATTAAGCAAATCTAACTTCTCTCATTGTCTTTGCTTGCTGGGAGCTGGCTGGAAAATTTACAAATGGTGATCACATGACTCCAGGACACTGCAACTCTCGTGCTAGTTGCCTAACACCCAGATTTTGATCACTTGACCTGGGGATGCTGCAATTGTTGTAAGTGTGAAAACTGGTCATAAATCACTTTTTTTCAGTGCTGTTGTAACTTTGAATGAATGGTTTCCCTGAAAATACGACCTCCCCGGATAATAAGCCAGAGGTGGGTTGCTCCTGGTTCAGCCTGGATCGGGTGAGCCGGTAGTGGCGGCAGCAGGAGGCTCCGCCCACCTCCCCAAAAATAAGACCTCCCCAAAATATTGCAACATAGCAGCAACCACGAGGTGACCAAATTCACCGCCTCCTGTACCTCAAAAATAATACCTTCCCCAAAATAAGGCCAAGCGCTTATTTTGGGGGTCAAAAGAAAATAAGACCCTGTCTTATTTTTGATGAAACATGGTACTTAACTGCTAGGACAACATGCAACTTCCTTGTGGCAAATACTCTTCAATTCCTTGGTGTTATTCCAGCTGTAAAGAAATGGAAACTTGTCAGCACATGAGGTGGCAACATTAGAAAGATAGTTAGCATTACTGTGACGTAGGTAAGAAAGTCAACTTAATAGAGAGGTTGGTCAATAAGGGGTGGGGTAATAACTGATATAAGCAATGCATGTGAATATTTACTTTAAATGTTAGTATAAAATTGTCCAAGGCAGGATTACTAGATAATTCAGACATTGACTTGTACTTTGCCATGTCAGAAAATGGAAGGGATGTCTTATAACAACAAAACACTGTCTGTGTTTGTACAGCATATTTCACTCATGGATAATTTAATCATGATTTATTATATCTATTTTTAAGCCTCACATGACAAACAGAACCATAATGTACTTACCTAATAATTGAATTTGCCCAGCATGCTGGCTACAATGTGGCTTCCTAATTCTGCATTTTGGAGATTTTTCTCAAATGAACAGTGGATGCTTTGGGCCAAATTTAGAGAATAGCACCCTTCTAAGTGGGACAGACAAATTATTGTGTTAAATTTTAAAAACACTTTCCTTTTATTTACCAGTCATTTCTGACTAAATTTACACTAAGAAACATCATCCAGAAAATTTTTTTATTTTTATATTTTTATATTTTTTGATAGAAACGTATTGAAGAGATAAAGATTGTGCTAGACTGGTGTACAGAACCACAAATTGACTGGCCAGATGTCAGTATAGTATCTTGTACAAACTAGTCCACATTGGTTAATAAATTAGCAATGATACATATATGATCACAGCCAGATGAGAGACTAAACTGTTGATGCCCAATCTCCACTAGGTGGTGCTCAGCTTGTATTTCAAATCAAACAAAAACGTATTGTTTATAGATGTCCCACTGTGTTTCATTTATTGTATTTTTTCTTCTAAATCCAGGATGGATATCCTAAACAATAACTACTGAAGTATACTGGTTCAGTAAATATATCTGGGTTTGTAGGCTTAGTGATGCTCTTTTAAAGCAATAAAGTCAGTAAAAAATGCTGTGAAATAGAATTTAAACTCAACTTTTTTGAAAGACCAAATTCAATTACCATTCTTTCTTGGAATTAACTATTTAGATATTTATTTAATTTATATTTAGCTCTGTCCTACTTGCATCTGCCAAAACTACTTAGCAATTAATAAAAATACAAACGTCTGTAAAGCCACAATAATCCATAAAATGTAATAATTATACTGAAAATGATTTTCCCCTTCAACACATTAAAATTACAATTTCATGACAGTATTTTAAGGGAGAACCCTGGAATTTCAGAGATCCACTTTAGATCTATGTAGATTTATGGTTTCTAAGAGAATCCCCAAACACTAGGTAGGCTGTTTTCAAGTAGTAGTTTGAGTAGGTCAGGAGTATCAATAATAATAATAATAATAATAATAATAATAATAATAATAATAACAACTCCGCCATTGCCGGTCCCAAGCCCGGATGAGAAAGGAGGAAGGTTGGGATCAGGTTGGCATCTGGTCCCGTAAAAAAACCCCCGCCAACCCATACAATATGGTGAAAAAAACAAATAAGAATTCCATACCGCATCGGTCGTCGCGCGGGTTAACAAGGGCCGCGGCGGATGTTGGGGTCCCTGGACATCCGTCGACAAGTGGGCTACAAGTGGACCAGCCAACAAAACGACAAAAATATAGTGCAGATGAAAACCGTGCCATAATGGCCTGTTACTACAACTCAGAGCCAGAAAAAAGAGGCTATTTAAAGCGAATGTATGAATTATGGAAACAACAATATCCAGATTCAAATGTTAGTGAACAACGACTAGCAGATCAAAGGCGATTTATTATACGGAATAAAGTGTTTAGTGAAGTTGAACATGAGGAAATTCAGGCAAATTGCAAAACCCAAAAAACAATATCACAAGCGGAAATAACTGATATTCAAGACACAACTAAAGACATTATAGTAGAACTCCCAGAAGAAGCTCTTGGGGAGGAAATAACATCACCACCACTAGAACCAGTTATCACTGAACCAACTGATGAACTAACTCAAAAACAAAAAGAATTGAAGGATAAGATCATGGAGCATTTTCTGCTTAATGAGGAAAGGCAACGTTTACCATCACTAAAAACTGTGCCGAAGAAAATTTTGGCCCCTATCATGAAAATGGTTAATGCAGTGTTTTCAACAATTGAACCAGGATCCATCTTGGAAACAAACCAGTTAATGTACAGCGCAGCTGTAATAGTCACTAATGAACTAGGCATTAAAATTAAAGTACCTAGTCATACAACAGAAAAAGCATCAAAGCCAAAGTGGAAAATCCGTTTAGAACAAAAAATCAAAAAATTAAGGGCAGATGCTAGTAACTTAAGCCGTTAAGTTTTAAGCCGTTGCATGAGCAACGGCTTAAAAACAACAAAATCATAGATCGGCTAATCAGAAGATATAGATTGGATACAAGAAACATCAATGAAGCTGTAGAGATTGTAAAACAGCAGATAACAGCAACAGCTAGAAAAATTGAAAGATATGAGGCACGAATCATCCAATATAAACAAAATCAGCAATTTCGATCAGACCAACGGCGTTTTTATCAAAGTCTTAATGTGAATGGTGACACCAAAAATGAAAAACCAGAAAAGCAGGCCACAGTTGAATTCTGGAAAGAATTGTGGGAAAATGCAAAGGATTACAACAAGAAAGCAAAGTGGAGACATGACTTTGAGAAAAGCATTGGCAACAAACAAATGCAAGTATTAGAAATAACAACTGAGATGGTCAAAAATCGAGTTAAAAAGGTAAAGAATTGGACATCACCTGGAAAGGACCAATTACATGGTTTCTGGCTCAAATATCTGACCAGTTTACATGCAATATTGGCCAGGCAACTGAATGAAATTTTACAAAAGGGCCAAATTGATGAATGGTTGACAACAGGAAAAACATACTTGATTCAGAAAGATGCAACTAAAGGAACAACACCTGAAAACTACAGACCAATAACATGCTTGCCAACAACCTTCAAATTACTCACAGGCATTATTGCAGATAACATGATGGATTATTTGGAAACAAACAACATCTTGCCAGTAGAGCAAAAAGGCAACAAAAGAAGGAGCAGGGGCACAAAAGATCAGCTTCTAATTGATAAAATGATATTAGAAAATTGTAAGAACAGAAAAACGAACTTAAATATGGTCTGGATTGATTACAAAAAGGCATTTGATTCACTGCCACATAGTTGGATCATAAAATGCTTAGAAACAACTGGCATTACCAAAAATATTACATCCTTTACTGAAAAGGCGATGAAACAATGGAGAACTGAGTTGGCAGTAGGGAATGAGATCTACGGAATGGTTAATATCAAGCGAGAAATTTTCCAGGGTGATTCACTTTCACCTCTTCTCTTCATCATCGCAATGATCCCACTATCAGTAATCTTTAAAAAAATGAAATTAGGCTACCAAACAGCCAAAGAAGCTGAAAAAATTTCGCATTTACTATACATGGATGATTTGAAACTCTATGGAAAGTCAGAAATAGAAATCCAATCATTGACAAACACAGTCCGAGTATTCAGCACCGATATTTCAATGCACTTTGGCATGGAAAAATGCGCCACTGTATCCATAAAAAGGGGCAAAATCACTGCATGTGAGGGAATTGAAATGCCCAATGGCCAATTAATTAAATGCAAAGAAAATGAAGCCTACAAATACTTAGGCATTCTGCAGTTGGATAACATCAAGCATGTAGAAGTAAAAACTATTGTCAGGCGAGAGTACACCAACAGAGTTAGGAAAATTTTGAAATCTAAATTGAATGGTGGAAATACAATCAAGGCCATAAATACCTGGGCAATACCAGTTATAAGATACACAGCTGGTATAGTTAACTGTACACAAGCTGATTTGGACCTTTTGGACCGAAAAACCAGGAAACTAATGACAATGCACTACAGTTTACATCCACGTGGTGATACTGATAGACTATATCTGCCCTGAAAATCAGGTGGCAGAGGATTATTACAAGTGAAGCAAACAGTTGAAGAAGAAATACATGCACTGGCTGGTTATTTAAAAGAAAGTCAAGAACATCTATTAATCGAAGTAAAGAACAAAAATCTACTGAAGGCCCAACAGACGAAACAAGAATACAGAAAAGATGTGATAAAATCAAGAATGGAGAGTTGGCAGAACAAAGCACTGCATGGCCAATTTCTGGAAAAAATAAAAGATGAAGTGGACAGTGAACAAACTTGGTTATGATTAACAACAGGTACATTAAAGAAAGAAACAGAGTCACTAATCCTGGCTGCGCAAGAACAAGCGATCCGCACAAATGCCATTAAGGCCAAAATCGAAAAATCCTCTGATGATGCCAAATGCAGACTTTGCAAAGAAGTTGATGAAACTGTTGATCACATACTCAGCTGCTGTAAAAAAATCGCGCAGACTGATTATAAATTGCGGCACAATTCAGTAGCACAAATGATCCATTGGAATTTGTGCAAAAACTATAATATTAAAACAGCAACAAACTGGTGGGAACATCAGCCTGAAAAAGTCACCGAAAATCAGATGGTCAAGATCTTGTGGGATTTCCGTATACAAACCGACAAAATAATGGTGCATAATACACCAGACATCACACTGGTTGAGAAAAATAAGGTCACAATCATAGACATCGCAATACCAGGTGATAGCAGGGTCGCCGAGAAGGAACTTGAAAAAATCGCAAGATACCAGGACTTAAAAATCGAAATTCAACGACTATGGCACAAACCAGCAGTGGTAATTCCAGTGGTAATTGGCACACTGGGTGCTATTCCAAAAGCACTGGAATTACATTTAAAACAGTTAAAAATTGACAAAATCACCATCAGTCAAATGCAAAAAGCCGCACTGCTTGGATCTGCACGCATATTACGAAAATACGTTACGACGTCCTAGGCCCCTGGGTGGGGCCCGACTAGTAACCAATGCCAAATCCGGCGAAACAACTGGCCGCTGTGATACAATTGTATAATAATAATAATAATAATAATAATAATAATAATAATAATAATAATAATAATAATAATAATAATTTACTATATATGGATGACTTGAAACTCTACGGAAAGTCAGAAATAGAAATCCAATCATTGACAAATACAGTCCGAGTATTCAGCACCGATATTTCAATGCAGTTTGGCATGGAAAAATGCGCCACTGTATCCATAAGAAGAGGCAAAATCACTGCATCTGAGGGAATTGAAATGCCCAATGGCCAACTAATTAAATGCAAAGAAAATGAAGCCTACAAATACTTAGGCATTCTGCAGTTGGATAACATCAAGCATGGAGAAGTAAAAACTATTGTCAGACGAGAGTACACCAACAGAGTTAGGAAAATTTTGAAATCTAAATTGAATGGTGGAAATACAATCAAGGCCATAAATACCTGGGCAATACCAGTTATAAGATACACAGCTGGCATAGTTAACTGGACACAAGCTGATTTGGACCTTTTGGACCGAAAAACCAGGAAACTAATGACAATGCACTACAGTTTACATCCACGTGGTGATACTGATAGACTATATCTGCCCCGAAAATCAGGTGGCAGAGGATTATTACAAGTGAAGCAAACAGTTGAAGAAGAAAAACATGCACTGGCTGATTATT
Source organism: Thamnophis sirtalis (assembly GCF_051295495.1). Lineage (NCBI taxonomy): Eukaryota > Metazoa > Chordata > Lepidosauria > Squamata > Natricidae > Thamnophis > Thamnophis sirtalis. The sequence goes on from NW_028261387.1 coordinate 26,362,152, forward strand.
TAAAAGAAAGTCAAGAACATCTATTAATCGAAGTAAAGAACAAAAATCTACTGAAGGCCCAACAGACAAAACAAGAATACAGAAAAGATGTGATAAAATCAAGAATGGAGAGTTGGCAGAACAAAGCACTGCATGGCCAATTTCTGGAAAAAATAAAAGATAAAGTGGACAGGGAACAAACTTGGTTATGGTTAAAAACAGGTACATTAAAGAAAGAAACAGAGTCACTAATCCTGGCTGCGCAAGAACAAGCTATCCGCACAAATGCCATTAAGGCCAAAATCGAAAAATCCTCTGATGATGCCAAATGCAGACTTTGCAAAGAAGCTGACGAAACTGTTGATCACATACTCAGCTGCTGTAAAAAAATCGCGCAGACTGATTATAAATTGCGGCACAATTCAGTAGCACAAATGATCCATTGGAATTTGTGCAAAAATTATAATATTAAAACAGCAACAAACTGGTGGGAACATCAGCCTGAAAAAGTCACAGAAAATCAGATGGTCAAGATCTTGTGGGATTTCCGTATACAAACCGACAAAATACTGGCGCATAATACACCAGACATCACACTGGTTGAGAAAAATAAGGTCACAATCATAGACATCGCAATACCAGGTGATAGCAGGGTCGCCGAGAAGGAACATGAAAAAATCGCAAGATACCAGGACTTAAAAATCGAAATTCAACGACTATGGCACAAACCAGCAGTGATAATTCCAGTGGTAATTGGCACACTGGGTGCTATTCCAAAAGCACTGGAATTACATTTAAAACAGTTAAAAATTGACAAAATCACCATCAGTCAAATGCAAAAAGCCGCACTGCTTGGATCTGCACGGATATTAAGAAAATACGTTACGACGTCCTAGGCCCCTGGGTGGGGCCCGACTAGTAACCAATGCCAAGTCCGGCGAAACAACTGGCCGCTGTGATACAATTGTATAATAATAATAATAATAATAGTTTAATAATTATTTATTTGTCAGCGCACAATGTATCTACAATGAGATTGGTTGAGCTCCGTCAGTGCACCCCCCCCAACACAATGCAACTCACAGTTAAGACCCAATAAATCATATTAACAAACACCCAGTATTGCACCAGTGTGAACATGTTACATGTTGAGCTGGCCCTGCAAGTCCACCATACTACGTAATTATGATGTTATTTCGCATTCAGGAGTCTTAATAGCCCACGGATAAAATCTGTTCTTCAAACCCAACAGTGTCACGTTCTTACATGAGAGATTGTGACTTTCCCCTCCTTTGCTACACTGGGGGACGAGTTTAAATGCCTCTAGCTGTATTTTCCCAAGATCTGTGCAGGCAAAGGGAGAGCAAGGATTGTCAGGTGGCTGAATTCACATTCACCCAGATAAAAAGAGACTATGGATTTAACCATTTAAATTTGCTATCCCTTGGTCTCCGAAAGCCTGCTAACTGAGCTCCTGTGTTATTGATGGGACATGAAGACTAAAACATCTACCAATTAGACTTAACAATAAGCATGCAGTGGTGAAGAACCAGATACTGCATACCACAGATACCCATTGAAGATGCTTGCTAAACGTTCCCCCTTTACTAATCTGAAGGGCTATATCTTCCACATATACGACAAGGGTGGCAAGTATGATGCTCATTGAAAAGAATATGTCCATCCATACACATCCCTTGGTGCCTTTCAGGCTCCTTGACTTACCCATCTTTAAATATATATATCAATAAATAGAAAGCTGACATGCTACAAAGCACACTATATTTATTGGCAGCAGTGCATGGTGATGATAGAGAGCATCATAGGAAGTTGGTTTATCTTCTGGCAAATGGGTGTTTTGTGATCAGCTATGGTTAGCATGGCAGCTCTTTTGTGAATAGTTTCCTGTGATAACCATTTTCTGATATAAGCCCTACAACCTCAAAATGCCCCTTAGTTCCCAAAATGTTGCCTGTTCCTATAAACCACATTTCTTCAAAGAATGTGCCCAAGAAATAGCAGATTGGCCTTAAGGGGGTTACTGAAAATATCAGAAATCCTTTTCAAAATAGGCTTTGCTGAAAAATCTTTCTGCCATCCCTAATAAAAGGGAGTGCTACAAAGGGTTGGCTGTTACTTCAGGATGATGAATTGTATCTTTTATTTTCAATGCAAGAAGCCTAAAATATTATTATGTATCTGTCAAAAAATAAGAAAGTAAACATCTGGGGAAAAGAACTTGCATATTCCCATTTAAGTTGGAAAGTATTACCTTTCACTTGCAACATCAGTAACCATGGATTACATTTTTTAGAAAATGGCTGTTACATTGTACAGACCTGTGAAGACATACACTGACTTCATTGCCAAGATTTATATAGATGAAACCTCCCTATAACATGAAGATTTATCTTTTTAAATATTCCAGATTATCTGGGAAGCAAATTTCAGTGCCATAAGAGCCACATTCCATTTTAAACTAATCCTGAATATCACTTTTAAAAAAAACAAGCAAGCTATAGAAGTTGAGCAACTGAAATACTGCCATTGGATGAGCTTTATAGAAAAGATAAGTATCTTCTATACTATTAAACTCTCATGCCTGAAATCTTTAACTGGGTGGGTGCGTCATAGGTAAAAAAAATTAACCAAAGTACCTCAAAAAGGCTAACTTACAAAATGTGTCCAAAATCCAGAGCCTATGACTTCTCTGGTATAAAACATTTTATGACAAAATTATCAAAGTATTTTATTATATAATACAAAATATCCTAAAATATTTGCAACAACTTACACAGTTCAACACAACTACTTTCAAGGCAGCTACATCTGTTAATATGTTCCTGAATTTAAAAAAAAAAAACTTTTCCAGTACATTAGATGCTCCACCATTTTGAAAACACTGATGAATCTGGTAAGGAGCTATTTCTTAAACAATAACCCAATATTTTAAATATAAAAATACATCAGGGGAGGTATGGATCTTATATTTGCTGCTCATTTGCATATTTCAAAAGAGTTCAGTATAAAAACTGAAAAGCTGTTCCAAGTAATAGTTAAATATACTAAGAATATTTCAACAAAATATCTATTATTGCAGTGTTTTTCAACCTTTTTGTGCAAAGGCACACTTTTCATGAAAAAAATCACAAGGCACACCACCATTAGAAAATGTTTAAAAAATTGAACTCTGTGCCTATATTGACTATATATAAAGTAATTTTCCCACGGCACACCTTACACTATGTCACGGCACACTAGTGTGCCGCGGCACAGTGGTTGAAAAACACTGTATTATTGGTAAAATAGAGAGAGATTGTATGTAAGGGTGTTTAAGAACTAAATAGAAGGTCAGGGAGAAATAAATTTAAATAACATGGTTTCAAAGCCGAAGAGTCAGCACTGTCCAAAGACGTCTCTGTGGTCATGGGGCTGGCATGACTAAACACCAAAGGTGCATGGAGTGCTGTTATCTTCCTACCAAAGCTATTCCTATTTTTCTACTTGCATTTTTACATGCTTTCAAACTGCTAGGTTGGCAGAAGCTGGGACAAGTAATGGGAGCTCATTCTGTTACGTGGCACTAGGGATTTGAACCACTGAACTGCCAGCCTTTCTGATCAACGAGCTCAGCGTCTTAGCCACTGAGCCACTGAGCCAACCCCAGTGCCGGCAGGCTTGGGGTTGACGAGTTCCCTTCCCCCCTCGAATTGTGTGACTGTTGATTGTCATTTTAAATTCTCTTTGTATTTCGTTTGTTGTATTACCTTCTTGTTTTACCACCACCCCCTTTTGGGTTTGTTAGCCGCCCTGAGTCCCTCAGGGAATAGGGCGGCATATAAATGCAATAAACTTTAAACCTTAAACCTTAAACCTTCTTCTACAGTATAGATTCCTGGAAATGTTCTATGATGGGGAAGCTCAAATAATTTATCATCATGGGACTATCTGAACCAGATTTATTTTTGCACATTGCCCTGCTGCTGCTTTTGAAAAGAGAAATATCTGCCATTTGCATCTCTGCATTTTCATGTGTACACATTCAGCTTTAAAGTAACATTTGGCACAGTCCCCAGCTACTCAGGAGAAGTTAGGCTATCTCCTATTTGAAACTTTTCAATTGTTTTCCATAACAGCATGGGTTCATGACTCTAATTTCTTGACAAAGCCAAGCTTTATATTGCAGTTATTTTGAAAGTTTGAATAAAAAACTAAATTAATACTTATTAAGTTATCACTAAAGGCTGCATTCAACATAAATATTAATTACAGTAGCTTTTTAAAAATATCCTAAGAATAATGGCTAACTGTCCTAGGTCCAGGCCAGTCTATTAATAAACTTCAAATGATGTAGGAACTTGTACATGTCTAGCAAATTTCAACCTTCCCAATGTTTAAACTGCATCCAACTAAGTGTTTTAGCAAAAAGCACTTTGAGGTAATAAATAACACCACTTTTGTTTATGCTGTTTATAATCTGATCGATGATAAAAGAAAAATGAGAGAAACAAATCTCTCCCACTCTCTCTCTCCCTCCCTCCCTCCCTCCCTCCCTCTCTCTCTCTCTCTCTTAATTTAGAAACAAAATGGTGCAATTTACCTTTTAGATGCTTTAGCAATAAAAATGTGGATGGATATTATTGAATTATTCTTGCATATGAAATAGAATTGTTTCCTTATAGTAAATCTTTGACATTATTTTTGCTTTAATACTACCTTATGTAACATAATTGTTTTAAATGTTAAAATAAAACCTTTTAGAATTTTTTCCTATAGACAGTTTCTGACAAAATGTGAAGGGAATCCATATTTGAATTAAGTGTTAAAATAGTTTGTAGCAACATCATTTTACGATTGCAAAATGGGCCATGCACATTTGACTGAAAATCTGATTGTTTGCACAATTTTTGACCAGGTATAATTAAACTCAAGAATGAAACATTGATCTTCCTGCATAGTTTTTACATGAAATTTATGGAAAATCCATTTATTTTACCAATATTTTGTTTTAGTTCAGTGTGGAAAGTGATTGAAAAAACCTTGTAGATTGCTTATGTGATTTCAGAGCTACTAATATACCGTATTTTTCGGAGTATAAGACGCACCAAGGTGTTGAAGATGCAATTTTTTAAAAAAGTAGGTAGGTAGATAGAGGGATAGAGAGGGAGAGAAAGAGAGAGAAATACAGTAGGTAGGGAGGGAGAGAGAGTAGTTAGGTAGGTAGGTAGGTAAATAAAGGGAGAAAGAGAAAGAAAGAGAGAAATACAGTAGATAGGTAGGGAGAGAGAGAGTAGGTAAATAGGTAGAGGAAGAGAGAGAGAGTAGGTAGGTAGGGAGAGAGAGAGAGAGAGTAGGTAGGTAGGTAGGTAGACGTTTCTAGGTGTATTTATCCATGTGCTGGAGAAGGAAATTGCTGACAACCTGTAGCACCTAAGACTTGTTTCTGCTGGCACAGCAGTTGATCAATGTAATTCTCATCAATCACTCTAACTAAAGAGCTTTCCGAAAAGAAAAGAAAAAGTTTTTGTACTCTGCAAACCTCCCAAAAAATCCTGTTTTTCGCAAAAATGGGTCCATTTTTTTTCAAATAAAAGGCATGAGTAACCTTGGTGGGACTTACAGAGTGCTCCTGGAGGGCCCCCCAAAAACAAGCAAAAAACGGCCCATTTTTCATGAAAACAGGCCCGTTTTTTTGCCAAAAAAATTGCATGCATAGCCTTATAGAGGCTTATAGAGTGCTGCTGGGGGCTGGGGGCAAAAACGGCCCATTCTTCCCTCCCCAGCCTCCAGGAGCTCTCTGAAAGTCTCCGTAAGGGTATGCACCTCCATTTTTGTAAGGGAGCAGTGCTTCGGGAGGCAAAAAAAAATGCTGTATTCGATGTATAAGACGGACCCAGATTTTCAGCCTCTTTCTTCTAAGTCTTTGAAATACTTCTAAAATAATATTGATGCATTGTGAACAACTTCATAGTCTGAATTGAAGTGTTTAGTATGAAATGCAGGAGTGCCTTAAGTTACTATTGTTCAGGCACAGGCACATTTCACTTACAATATGGAACTTTAATTTCTTTTGAAATTTTCATAAACAAAGTTACAATTTTAAACTGTGCACTGAAAGTTTCCAGAAGCATTAAAAGTGGACTTATAGCTAAGTGTTGTATTTCCCAAAGGTCTTATATACGCTTTTATTACAATTAGTTTTATTCTGCGTCTCAGTATAAAACTTCACAAAGAAGCTTATAAACCGTATAAAGTTTCATAAATAAAACACAATAAAATTATTTAAGGATCCAGAAGAAACAAAGCAGTTGGCAATAATGGGCCTATGTAAAGGCCAAGAGACCATGATGAGTTTTACATACCCTCTAAAACTCCATTCTTTTTTGAGGGTGATTATTTCCATTTCTAGAAAAGTAAGCCTTGCAGTTTGAATGAAGAAATGTTCTACCCAGCACAATTGAAATAGGTTTTTAATCTCTCTCTCTCTCTCTCTCCATTCTTTCAACAAACAGAAAGGCGCTGCCCAAAAAATAAAAATGGCATTTATAACCTCTTCAAAGCCAAACCCTTTTATGTGCACATCATATTTTTAAAAGGACCTGAGCTATTATGCAATTAATCAGTTGGAACGACTTGCAGTTGGAAGTTGTGGGAGCTCCATCACTGGAGGTTTTCAAGAAGAGACTGGACAGCCATTTGTCCAGAATGGTATACGATCTCCTTCAATGGGCAGGGGGTTGAACTAGAAGACTGCCAAGGTCCATTCCAAACCTATGATTCTATGACCTTTAATTGCATTGTTGTGGTCCCCATTGTGATTTTTTTGGGAGCCATCTCCATAAAGGTGCTACTGTTCATGGTGCTCTTGGTGTCTCCATCCCCTCAACTAATAGTGTTCCACAGCCTTAGAATAGATTCAGTTCTTATTAGGTTGTATTGGCACAACTGCTCCATTTAAACTATTACTTTTTTTCCTGGAAAAAAATGTTTACATTTCCCTGCAGGGATCATCTAAGATTAAGTGTATTGATGGCAACTTATTTTGAATGTTATATATTAAAAGAACATAGGAACATTGTTTCTGCATGGCCCACCAGATCTAGCAGAGATTGCCTGTTCTGGGTCTCTTTCATCAAACAGTGTCATCTTGTATGATCCAAAAGTGATTCTTCCTCTCTACATTTCCTGTTGAGGAAAAATAAATTCAGCCAGGATTCCAGTAACTGAACATGTTTAGCCTACATGGTTCTGTTTTGCTTCCCACTTTTTAGAACTTTTGCTCCTGTTTACTTTGAGCAATGCTATTTGGTTATATGCATGTAAGGCTAAGATTCAGTTTGGGGGAAAAATGAGAGTCCTGCAATAAAACATTGCATGTAATGCTTCTCTTTGGATAAATCATTCCATTCTCTCAAGATTTTATGTTTCTTTAGTCATCAGCATTGTATCAACACTTATCATGCTCATTTCCTAATACGTGGGTCTTTTTTTTAAAAAATCTCATTTTATTCTCTTTCAGGCTTCTTTGTACTTGCGATTCCCACTAGTCTTGGATTTCATGGATCTGTAGGCCACTTTGCAAACCTTTTCAAATAAAGAACTCAGGGTAACATTATTTGAATACACATTTTCTATTACATCAAATACGTTGCTAACATTATCGTTTAATTGTCTTTTAGATAAATCCACACGGATTTTCATGAACAAACTCTTGTATAGTTTATTCATGAAGATTTTTACCCTCCCTGCCATAATTGATGAAAACACACTATTATCATTGTTCAATAAAGAAATTGGCCTATAATCTTTAGTACAAGTTAGATCTTGACCTTCTTTTGGTAACTATGCAGTACAGGTAGTCCTCAACCTATGATAGTTCATTGGAAGTTACAATGGCACTGAAAAAAGTGACATTTGATCATTTCTCACACTTAAGACCTTTGAAGTGATTGCAAGAACTGATCTTGTAAATGTAAAATAATGTTTTACGTTTAAGAACCTGCTAGTCCATTCAGTCCTGGTGCTTTCCCTGTTTTAATCTTTTGTATATCTAGTATGGAAATATTGGAAGCTATACAAAAGATTAAAACAGGGAAAGCATTATGTAAACTTTATTTTTTAAGATATTCCTAAAAAAAATTTCTAAGGGAATATGTTTTGTACACATTACAATAGTAATCAAAAACAGTTTTCCGTACACTGACATTATCCACTAATACCTTATCGCCTTGAATTTTCAATATCATTTTTGTCTTTATTTTCTCATTTTGCATGCCAACTATTTCCCAGGTTTATTTACAAACTCAAAATTCTTCTGTTTTACAAATTTCATTTTTTCCTATACAAATAATATAAATAGTTATTGAAGAAGTTTAATCTTATATATAACTGTTGCAGTTATCAGTGTCTTTTGTAACTCTTTTAGTTTCTTTGAGTTTAACTTTGGCCAGTCAGTCTTTCTCAGCCCAACTCATCTCATAGGATTGTTGTTGTGGGGAAAATGAAACAAAGAAGAACTGTTATGCATGTTTGCTATCTTTAGTTATAATCTAATAAAAGTGAACTAAAAATCTAATAAATAATTTCATACAAAGTAGCCTGCATTTTTTCTTGAAATTTCTTTTTTCAACTCTTGGTTATGTTGGATTAGAAAGTAACCTCTCGTAGAAGCTTTATTAGCACCCCAAATATCTTTAAGCTCATTCCTTTATCTAGGTTGCCAAAAAAAAAATAGTTCCTTCCCACAGTGATCCACCATCAAATATTTCTGTAATAATCCTTCATTTATTTTGCAATTTAAGTGCATCAACCCTTAACCATGAATTGACAGTTTCTGCTCCTATTTGATGGAATTCTGGGAGCCTCTCTTAGCAGTGTGCTGGTTACTTCTGGAAGAAGAGATGAAATGCAGTAATCTAGCATTCAGAGCAAGAAAAGCAACCAAGATTTGTTAATATTCCATCATCCAGTTTTTGCCCCAAATAGTGATTTAGTGATTTATTGACATTTGTAGGCCGCCCTTTTCCCTGAGGGGACTCAGGGCAGCTCACATAAATCAGGGAAGGGGAAATGCAGACAATAACAAAGACACATATAATAAAAACAGTAACCAACATGCATTCATCATTCGGGAGGGGCAACTATCTTCATCCCCAGGCCTGACGGGCTAGCCAGTTCTTCAAGGCTGTGCGGAAGGCCTGGACGGTGGTGAGGGTACGAATCTCCACGGGGAGCTCGTTCCAAAGGGTCGGGGCAACTACTGAGAAGGCCCTCCTCCTTGTAGTTGCCAGCCGACACTGGCTGGCCGATGGAATACGGAGGAGGCCCAATCTGTGTGATCTTATTGGTCGCAGGGAGGTAATTGGCAGAAGGCGGTCTCTCAAGTATCCAGATCCACTACCATGTAGGGCTTTATGGGTGATTAACAGCACCTTGAAGCGCATCCGGAAGTCGACAGGTAGCCAGCGCAGCTCGCGGAGGATAGGTGTAATGTGGGTGAACCGCGGTGCACCCACAATCGCTCGCGCGGCCGCGTTCTGCACCAGCTGAAGACGCCGGATGCTCTTCAAGGGCAGCCCCATGTAGAGCACATTGCAGTATTCCAGCCTAGAGGTCACGAGGGCCCGAGTGACTGTTGTGAGTGCCTCCCGATTCAGGTAGGGTCGCAACTGGCGCACCAGGCGAACCTGGGCGAATGCCCCCCTAGCCACAGCCGTCAAATGATGGTCGAACGATAGCTGTGGATCTAGGAGGACTCCTAAGTTGCGAACCCTCTCTGAGGGGTATAGAGTTTGACCCCCCAGCCTGAGAGATGGAATATTGGTGGAATCCTTGGGAGGGAAACACAACAGCCACTCGGTCTTTTCTGGGTTGAGCACAAGCTTGTTAGCCTTCATCCAGTCCATAACCGCCTCCAGACCCCGGCTCATCACATCTGCCGCTTCATTGAGTTGGCACGGGGCGGACAGATACAGTTGAGTATCGTCCGCATATTGATGGTATCTGATCCCGTGCCTGCGGATGATCTCTCCCAGCGGTTTCATGTAGATGTTGAATAGTAGGGGGGATAAGACCGAACCCTGAGGCACCCCATATGTTAGGGGCCTAGGGGACGATCTCTGCCCCCCCACTAACACCGACTGCGACCTGTCTGAGAGGTAGGAAGAGAACCACCGTAGCACGGTGCCTCCCACTCCCACCCCCCGCAGTCGTCGCAGAAGGATACCATGGTCGATGGTATCGAAAGCCGCTGAGAGGTCAAGGAGAACCAGGATGGAGGGGAATCCTCCATCTCTGGCTCTCCAGAGATCATCCGTCAATGCGACCAAAGCGGTTTCTGTGCTGTAGCCGGGTCTGAAGCCTGACTGGAAGGGGTCGAGATAGTTTGCTTCCTCCAAGGACCGCTGGAGCTGAAAGGCCACCACCTTCTCAACAACCTTCCCAAGGAAGGGAAGGTTGGAGACTGGACGATAGTTATTAAGGACAGCTGGATCCAAAGATGGCTTCTTTAGGAGGGGTCTCACCACCGCCGCTTTCAGTGCGGCGGGGAAGTTCCCCTCCCGAAGAGAGGCGGTCACGACTGCCTGGATCCAGCCTCGTGTCACCTCACTGCTGCTGGTAACCAGCTATGAGGGACACGGGTCCAGTACGCAGGTGGAGGCACTCACAGCCCTCATGGCCTTGTCCACATCCCCGGGGGTAACATCCTGAAACTCAACCCAGAGATGTCCCATTTGATCCTCTTGTGCCTCGGCTGGAACTGCAGGGGTGGAGTCCAAGTCCGACCGAAACCGAGCAATTTTGTCCGCTAGGAATTGGGCATAATCCTCAGCTCTGCCCTGCAAGGGTTCCCCTACCTCCCTTTTATTTAATAGGGAGCGGGTTATCTTAAACAGGGCGGCTGGGCGGGATTCAGCGGACGCAACCAAGGTGGCTATGTGGGATCTTTTTGCTGCCCTAAGCGCTCTGGTGTATTCCTTGGTGCAGGTGGTTACCATTGCTCGGTTCGATTCGGACTTATTGGACCTCCATCGGTGCTCTAGGCATCTCCTCCGGCGCTTCATCTCCCGGAGTTCCTCGGTAAACCAAGGGGGTCTCCGGGATCCGCCGCCTCGGAGGGGCCGTAGTGGCGCAATCCGGTCGAGGGCCTCTGACGCTGCCGAATGCCAGGCAGCAGCCAAAGTCTCTACCGGATTGTGGGCGAAAGAATCAGGAATGACCCCAAGCTCCGTCTGGAACCTTAAAGGCTCCATGAGTCGCCTGGGGCGGAACCACCTGGTCGGTTCCTCCTCCCTACAGTGGGGGTTTGGCCTCTGGAAGTCGAGCCTCAGTAGGCAATGGTCTGACCACGACAGGGGTATGATGTCATTACCCCTCAGACCAAGATCACAAATCCACTGCTCCGAGAGGAATACGAGGTCGAGCATGTGACCCGCCGAATGGGTTGGGCCCCGAATTACTTGGGTCAAGCCCATGGCTGTCATGGAAGCCATGAACTCCTGCGCCCCATCAGAGTTTTCACCGAGCGAAGGCAAATTGAAGTCCCCCAGGACCATCAACCTAGGGAACTCAATTGCCAGCTCGGCTACCGACTCAAGGAGCGAGGGGAGGGCTGCTGCAACGCTGTTGGGAGGCAGGTACGTTAACAGCAAACCCACTTGACCCTTGAGGTCCAACTTTATCAGCAGAGACTCACACCCGACAAGCTCCGTAGCAGGGACCCTACGAGGAACTAACGACTCCCGGATAACAACGGCCACACCTCCACCCCTTCCCTGGGCTCTCGGCTGGTGCAGCACCTGAAATCCTTCTGGGCACAGTTCTACAAGGGGGACTCCTCCCTCTGGGCCCAGCCAGGTTTCAGTAATACATGCCAGGTCTGCCCTCTCGTCTAAAATTAAGTCCCGGACGAGAGGAGCTTTATGTACCACAGACCTGGCATTTAGCGACAGCAGCCTGAGTCCAGGGTCCTGATTACTTACGCCATCTGGTCTCAGAGTGGGACTCACAGGGCCGGAAGGAGGGATCTCTGTAATGTAGCGAACCCTCCTTCCCCGGTAATGGCCTGCCCTGAAGTCCCCGCCATATCTGCCCCTCCCTGTTACGACCGTAATACCCCGACCCTCTCCCGTGTCTCTAGTTCCCCCAACCACCCCCATGGCCCCCGCTTCTCCCGGCAGGTCCTCCGAATCAGGCATACTCATTCATTCACCCAAGCAGTCCCCACAGAAAGTTAAAACACATAAAAAATACAATGATAATGAATAATAAATAGGATTTTATTGAAGAGCAAAGAACAAATGTAAATCTCAAAACAAAGTATAAGGGATGGAAAGATATAGATTTGTCTGTGAAAAAGAGTTTGCACTTGTCTACAGACCAGACAGTTTTGCACAGATTGAAAGCAGGCATTGATTGACAAGCAATAATCTGCTCGGCTATTGGCCTGAAAAGGCAAGCACTGATTGGCTGATTATTTTCTATGATCTCTGGACATCCTAACATAAACATGTAGCATTAAATATCTGAGTAGATCTGCAAATCAAAACATCCTATATTAGACTTTGGGTTAAGAAAGACTGAGATGAAGATCAACAGGGGCAGAGAGAACAAACCTTTCCATGGCATTTGCAATGAGATATGTTTAGGCAGATAAGATTAAACCATGCCTAATTCTATAAACTCTCTAACTGGGCTCTGCAAAAATAACTACCCTCAAAAAAAACCAAAAAAACCTCAAAAGCTCAAAATGCTTTCACAAAAATAACCACATGCCCTATTTGAAAATCACAGCTTTGGAGAGGCAAATTTTCAAAGTACCTTGAGGGATTCTTTATTACAAAGCCTTAGGGCTGCAGGAAAGCATCCTGCGGGCTTTAGTTATTTCTGTACTCTTAAACCATAGAAATCTCATCCAATTTGGAACCCTCCTTCAGCCCCAGGGAATTTTAGTCTTCAACCTATAAATCTGAATGGTTTTCGGCACTGTCAAAGTTGTGATGTGAGTTTTGTGGACATTGTGCAGAAAGTACACAGACTATATATTCATTTATTCTTCTCCTTTCTGGGGGGCCTATCCTAGCACAGACTTCACAGCTGGAAAAATTGCAGCATGCTCTTATTTTTTTAACTACTTGGAGTGACTTATGTTTGATAATGTAAAGTAATTTTGCATCAAAGACTTTCTTATATCCACATATAGTGCCCCATAAATTTTTCAAGTTGGGTTTCAAACAAGGGCAGAACTGATGCCAAAAGAACCAACTGTAAATAGCAAAGACATTTGCCTAATTTGAGATAATAGTATAAAAAGAAGTATTTCTATCTTTGATACTGCAATAGTTTTGTTGCTGTTTTCAGATTAAATTAAAAGCATAACTTGTACACACAAGGATGCAGATACTTAATTTCATACTAATCTTCATCCAGGGACCAAGACACCTTACAAGAATGTAATAAACACAAACCCCATCTAATAGTATTATTTAACAGAAACTCCTATTAAACTGCAAGGTTCAATTTTGAGTAGCTTTGTATAAGATTACTCAATTAATGGTACATTTACATGTTGTAAGATTTTTTTAAAAAAAATTCTATAGTAATTCTGTAGCTTAAGCACCACTGCTTAAAAAAAGTGCATTTAATTTAATTTACTGAATTTATTATCCAATCATAAAAGGAGCCTGAAGAAAATCTTGAAAAAGAGACATATCAGTGGAGGTATTTCTTTGAATATTGTATCTATTTTGCTAAGATGTTAAATATAAGAATCAAACCTACCTGAATTCAGAAAATTGAAAGACAGAAAATATCTTTTGAAACAAATATGTGTATTATAAAAGATTATTTATAATAAAATATAATCTTTGCAGATGTTCACAGATCTGGTTTGGGGGTTTTGTTTTGTTTTTTGATATTTTCCCAGGTATTGATATTAGCCTGATTGGTCTAAATTGGAGCTTTGAAAATCGCTTCTATGCAAGGCATGTAGGGAGTATCTTATTTTATTTATCTTTTGGCCCCGATTCCCAAAGGACTCTGGGCACCTTATAATTAAGATTCAATCTGTATTTGTGTGTGTGTGGGGGGGGTATATAGCATATCATATCTTATATCTCAAATCATATAAATAACTATCTGGAAGAGCAAAATAAAGCAGAACAAAACAGCCACAGGACAAACGGAGGGCACAACCACCACACTGTCCAAAGGCCTGAGAAAACAATCATACCTATAGCTTTCTGAACAATGTAAGGCTGAGATCCATATGAATCTTTGGGGAGAGGTCATTCCATTGGCCAGGAATTGCAACAAAGTGGATGCCATTCCTGGGTCCCACAAGGTGACCTTTAATCGACAGGACCTGACAAAAAATAGCCTTAAGAAGAAAATCTTAAATTTGTGAAGGATAAATGAAGATGCATAATTTTTTCAAAGGAAAATATATATTACAATAGAGGAAAGAGCACATCCTCTAATCTAGAGATAGTAGATTACAGTGCTCAATATCCTAAAATGGATTTATTTTGATCTTTTCCCTCTAGGCAGAGTAATTCAAAGGGGACCCCATTTCCATAATTTTATTTACAATTGGCAACCAGTTGGCAATCCCAATTCCATGAATTATGGAAAGTTCTCACAGTAACAGTGAAAAGTTAAAGGGCTCCTTTGTAATGGAAAGAAATCTGGGGGGGGGGGGAAACGCGGACCCAGGTTTACATATTTTTTGGAAAAGAGCCAGTTTTTAAACACACAGCAGAATATGATACATCTAGGAATCTCCACAATGACTCTTTAAAATTAGATTCCATTATTTGCCATTCATCTTTAAGGCCCCACAAACATATGGAGGCCCCAGACAAAGCTAGATATAAAAGGAATCCCACCCAAACCATGCACTTGTTCTCTTGTGTAGTCTTATCCAAACAGTTCTTATAATGATTTTGAAAACCCAAGAAGAACATAACTCATAGTACCACCATCTTTTCAGTGACAGCTTATTGGCCTTTACCCAAACCACCTAGTTCTTATGCCTTCACAAAGTACCGCACAGAAAAATTAAGAGTTCAGGAAATTACAATTGATGACCATCGGAAAACAATTTGGCTGTCTGAAGAAAGGTCTACATTGAACGAGTCATTTCCATGATTTTGCCAAATAGCTTTGTAAATATTTCAAGCGTTTAAAAAAAAAAAGAGTTGAGTCTAGCCTGAAAGAAGGGGGGGAAAACCATCATGGCCCAGTATCCTTTGACATGTTCTTAACTTAAGGTGACCAGACATCCCGCTTTTGGCAGAACAGTCCCGTTTTTAAAAAAATTGTCCCACGTCCTGCGGCGTTTCAAAAAAGTCCCAATTTTTCCATCGGCCACACACATGGCAATAAAACACCGTGCGGCAGTTTGCAACTGCCGTGCAGTGATTTCTACTGTCACAGGCTCCGGAACCTGGGGAGGTTCTTTGCAGGCAGCTAGAACTGGCCACCCACAAAGGATCTCCCCGGACTTCTTTTGATGAGCACGGGGTGACTGATGGTAGTTTGCGCCGGCTGCGCCCGCCCATGGCAACAGTGCCTCCCCCTCCGCTCGGAGCACCTGAGCTGGGCACCGCGTTACCCCTGCCGCCGCCGCCTCCTCCTCCGCCATGCTTTTGAGAAGCCACGGGGCCTTTTTTTCCTGCTCCCGCGCCCTCCGCCGCCTTCCTACTGGCTCCCGCGGCCTCATGGCTCCTCAAAAGCATGGCAGAGGAGGAGGCGGTGGCAGGGGTAACGTGGTGCCCAGCTCAGGTGCTCCGAGTCGAGGGGGAGGTGGGGCTGCCGCTGCCACTGGCAGGGGGCGCCAGTGGGAGCTTTGGTGGCTTCACCTCAGCCGCAGCAGCAAATGTGGTTCTGTTGGAGGCGGCGGCGGCATATAGACTACATTTTTAATCAAGACACACACACACACCCCCGGTCAATGGTGTACCGCTTTACTAATGTTAAAGTCTGGTCACTTTATCTTAACTGCTGTTAGCAAGTTTGTTTTTCTTTGGAACAGGCAGCTGTAAGCCATTTAGGTTGCCATGGAGTATCCAGACCTCCTCTGAGAAAAGAAATAGTATGATGTGAGAACTGACTTCCTAGTTGAAATATCCTATGAGTGTAACCAGATGTATGGCAGCCCTAGTATCTGCTGATGGCTCTTTAGATAGACAATTCCCATGAGGAATTGGAATTTTACTCTAATGTTCCACAGGGAGTGTGAGACAGCACCACAAATTTCAGCTCGAAGTTAGAGAAGAGACAGCTGGAGTTAGCTAAACTAAGATGTGGCCTTGAAGATTCCACTGCAGCAGCTGTTGTCTGAGAGTCAGGCAGAATTAGCAGCTGTGCTGCCTGCCGAAGACACCTGTTTCCATCCGCTGTTTGTATATTTGTAAGTGAAGCAAATATTACAAAGCGAGCCCTGTTTAAAATGACCTCTTATCTAAAGGAAGCTAATGGGACAGCTTGTTAGTAAAGGAAAAATAATATTGTAATTATTATTGCAATATTATTACTCTTCCTATAGATTTGTTAAAAAGTGGATGTCTCACATATGTTAGTGCTGGTTACTTTTTAATTACGTTCTCTTTGTAGTATTTGCATTTATTTACACTATAGTCTATTCAATAGACTCTATTGTACTGTTTCTCAACCTTGGTAGCTTTAAATGTGTGGGATTATGGGAGTTGAAGTCCACACATCTTATAGTTGCCTAGATTGAGAAGCACTGATCTAACAATAAACCATTTACATTTTCTTTCATGAGCCATGATGGTGCTGTTGCATTACTTTCATTTAAGTACTGATCAGATGATTATGAATCTCAAATTCTGGCTTCTAACGTAAGAGTTAATATATATGAGCAGAACATTCACCTAGTGTGGCTTACAAATTAGGCCTTTTACTTGAATTTTGAAATTGACTTTTTCATCAAGCATATTACAAGGGGAAAGTGAAGGTGTCAGTCTTTTGCATGAACTATGCATTTTGAACAAATTTGAACAATTTCTCCACATTCTTTGTGTGATAGTCTATATAGCAGGGGTGTCAAACTCACAGCCCATGGGCCAGATTCATCACATGCTGGCCCCACCCACACTTGTTTTAGCAAACGGAGGGGACAGTCACATCACGTGATGACAACATGACTCTGTGAGTTTGACACCCTATTATCAAGCAAATCACAATACAAATGGAACAAAAAAACCTACTAGGAATAGACCTCTAAAGGTATGATCCACAAAAATGTCTGCTAATAAGTGATTGCCAATCTTTCCATTTGAGGAAGATACCAAACTGTTCTGACCCCCACTTTGTCCGTTCAAAAACTAAAGCCAAACAACGTGCAAAGGAATGTTTTTATCAGTCCCGGCTCTTGCTGGCTGCAAGCCCAAAATAAACACAGATAAATGCTCTGGCAAAAGTCCTCACTCATAAACTACTACAAAACAGGATTATATAAATCAAGTCACTTATCCAAGTGCTTTTTCTTGATGGTTGCACACAAACGGAGAGCTTGACTAGAACAGAAATGGAACAGAACGGAACGGAACGTTGACTTCTGCAACTAGGGCATGGCACCATCAGTCTTTTAGCTGCAGGAGGAGATCTTAACGAGCCACAGCTGCTCGTTATCATCCCCTGTGAGTCCTCAATTGCTCCTTGCGTCGGTCAGCCCTTTTTCTGCATGCATCCCGAAACAACTCATAGTAGGTTTCTGTGTCAGCCTCCCTCACTGATCCAAGGCTCAGTCATTACCTGGGGACCAACTAGTCTCTCTGAGCCCTGCTCACAGTCAGAACCCTGTCCAGTGCCCTCTGCCTCCTCCAGGCCTGACTCATAGGGCCCCTCGGTGTCACAGTCTGATAGCAGCTCCAAAGGCTCCTGCCGAGCCACAACACCAAACTAACTTGCATTCAAGAATGGGCTGTAGGGAATTTGCAATGTCTGCCCAGAAGCTTTTGCAAATGTAGTTAAGATTTTGCAAACTCTAGTTAAATAAGTAAGTAATGAATGAAGGGCATATTTGGCTTTTCCATCGAGAAAATTGTCAGCACCAGATTCCTCAATGGTGCACACTATATAAAATGTTACTCAGTCTATACAATAACATTTTTCTCTAGAAAAGCTATGGTTTCCACTTTACAGTGCCATCCTGTAGATATTAAAAAAGAGTTACCTCTGTCTTCAGTGAAATTTATTTCTTAGCAAGTACTTTACAGCACATTGCAGTTTTTACAGTTTAATCATGATTGAATTTAACTAAAAGTTAATGAATTTAGAATCTGGGGCTGAATTGTAGTGCTCAACAAATGCTAATTGCAATGCGTGCATAAAGTAGTTGTATATTACAAATATAAATTTCATCCAATCAGTCTCAGGTTTAACATTCTGGCTTTTAATTTCCCAAGAGTATCTATCAATAACTATGTCTGCAGATTACATATTACTTTTTTTCATTCTATTTTCATTTCCTTCTATTTTTAGGATGAAAATATGCAGCCATAATAAAAATTTGCCACACAAAGCACAAGACTCTGGAGTGAAAATAAATAGTGAGCAAAGATAAATTAAAAGTCTTGGAGGGAGGGAGAGAAAAAATAAACTCCTGCCTTCTAAAAGCAAATCTAAATGTAGACTCAAAATATTTACTTTAAGATAGATCTACTGAAATGACTGGAACAGTTTGGAGGCTGAAAGATCAAAGATATAACAGAGGGGAGCTTCGCATAAATTTCTCCTGAGTTCCTTTGAGTAAATTGTATTGTTTGTATGCTGCTTATTGTTAATGCTTGCAGAGCTAGAGTGGTTTTTAAAACTAATCAATTTGTTGGGGAAAATATTCCCATAGAAATGTTATAATGTTTTCAAGCCCTCCAACTTTATAAGAAAGCTATCCAAATAAAATTATGAAATGGCTATTGAATCACAGATCAAGTATGTGAATGATAGACATCTAAAAGGTACCTTTATCTATAAAAGTAAAGGTTTACCTCCCATATATGTGCTAGTCGTTCCTGACTCTAGGGGGCGGTGCTCATCTCTGTTTCAAAGCCGAAGAGCCAGCACTGTCCGAAGATGTCTCCATGGTCAGGTGGGAATTTTCCTATTTTTTCTACTTGCATTTTTACAAGCTTTTGAACTGCTAGGTTGGGACAAGTAATGGGAGCTTACTCTGTAATGCAGCAGTAGGGATTCGAACTGCTGGTCTTTCTGATCGACAAGCTCAGCGTCTTAGTCACTGAGGCACCACATCCCTCTATTATGTATACTTATCTAAGTTATCTATACTTATCCATAAACATGGATCCAAGACTCGGTCTCTCCTAGAGCCATTTTATCTGGATTGTGGACAATGGAAGCATCCTAATAAATGAATTGGTGCTGACTCCCTTATGCAAAATAAAAAAGTAAAACCCTTAGGATACCAACTTAATTTGACTGAAGTTACCTTCCTTTCTGCAATATCTGAAAACAGTGGATCTGGTCTCTCACTCCCTTCCCGGATTTAATCTCCTTTGTTTTAAATGCTGATCCAACCCAAATTTTAAAGAGACATGGATGGGTATATCCATTTCAGAATGGAAAGATTGACTTTAGGATGTACATCTGAAAAAAAATACATTGAATTAGTAATGTTTTTAAAATTAAGCAGGTCCAGGTAATACATTAAACAATTTAAAAACAAAAACAAAATAGCCAAGAAGAAGGGTATTAAGTGGTACTATGGATACAAGATGGTTTGCAGAAACAGACATAAGAAAAGTTGACAGGTATAAGCATTGGGTAAAATTTTTTTTAGGTATTTAGGTATTTATTGGGATTTATATGCCGCCCTTTTCCCTAAGGGGACTCAGGGCGGCTTACAACCACAGGAAGGGGAGGTGCAAGGTCAAAACAAAACAATATGTGAACAACAGAAAAGTAATAAAAACCCAACTTTCATTCAGCAGTCAAACACTCGGGCGGGTAATTAGGAGCCTATCCCCAGGCCTGCTGGGAGAGCCAGATCTTGAGGGCTGCGCGGAAGGTCTGGATAGTGGTGAGGGTGCGGATCTCCATGGGGAGCTCGTTCCACAGGGTCGGGGCAGCAACAGAAAAGGCTCTCCTCCGCGTGGTCGCCAGTCGGTATTGACTGGCAGATGGGATTCGGAGGAGGCCCAGTCTGTGCGATCTAATTGGTCGATTTAGGGAGGTAATCGGCAGAAGGCGGTCTCTCAAGTACCCAGATCCACTACCATGGAGTGCTTTAAAGATGGTCATCAGTATCCTGAAGCGCACCCGGAGACCAACAGGTAGCCAGTGCAGCTCGCGGAGGACAGGTGTAACGTGGGCGAACCGTGGTGCGCCCACTATCACTCGCGCGGCTGCATTTTGGACTAACTGTAGTCGCCGGATGCACTTCAGGGGCAACCCCATGTAGAGCCCATTGCAGTATTCCAGTCTAGAGATCACAAGGGCTCGAGTGACTGCTGTGAGAGCCCCCCGATCTAAGTAGGGCCGCAACTGGCGGACCAGGCGAACCTGGGCAAATGCCCCCCTGGTCACAGCCGACAGCTGGTGATCAAAAGTCAGCTGTGGATCCAGGAGGACTCCTAAGTTGCGGACCCTATCTGAGGGGTATAGAATTTGACCCCCCAGCCTAAGCGTTGGTGTATTAGCCAAATTATTGGGGGGGAAACACAACAGCCACTCGGTCTTATGGCAGTCTTAGTTCTTTAGTCAAATCCCCTTCTTTTTTTATGTGCAACATGAAACATGCTACATGTTAGAATAGGCTGAAGCTTCAATTGCAGGGCCACACTCTTTTTTTTGACACTCTCAACATACAGATGCTCATGAGAGGTACATTGTGTAGTGTTGATGTGTAAGCTAAATTTAGCAAAATAGCAGTAATTTGTTTCATTTAATATTTTTAGTCCTTTTTATATCATGGCCCCTACTTTGAAAAAGAATAGTTTGATGAGGATGCATCTATGTAGGGACATTTAAAAATTGACAACCGTATGGTTAACAAATTAGATCAAAAAGTGAGATGCCCACCCAGCCAGGAAAACAGAATAGTTATCCATAGCACTGTTTTTAAGCCATAATAAAACTGGTAACATTCCTACTTACATTGAAAACTTAATACAAAATCAAATCAATCAAAAAGATAGCCTAGCCCTTGCCAGTGTTAATTGTAATATAATTATTGCTACATCAAGAGTGGATAAGTAGGAGTATAGAAATCTTGTCCCTTTCTCCTTCAGAGATTAAAATATCAATTATAGATAAATTTAACAGGTTATTACTCCCAATCCCTCTTTTCAGATATTAATCAGCCTTGGAAGTTGAGGCAAAATAAATCCTTATGGATCAATTACAACTGAGATTATACAACTCATCATGATCTTACTATTAAACAAGATGGACTTATACTTTAAAAAAAAAATCCTAATTTCTAACTCATCTCAACCAGCCCCTAATCTTTGTGTGTGTGAAAAATTGAAAGATTGATTAGGGCCAGTTGTTCTCTCCCAAACAACCCTGCTTATAGGGTTGTTGTGGGAAAAATAGGAGGGGGAAGGTGTGTTGGATATGGGTTGAATTATTCATAAAAATAATAAAGGAGGGATACAAATAAAAAAATATTTGTTGCTAGTTGCGAAGTCGTGACTGACCCATCGCGACCCCATGGACAACATTCCTCCAGGCCTTCCTGTCTTCTACCATCCTCTAGAGTCCATTTAAAGCTCATGCCAACTGCTTCAGTGACTCTATCCAGCCACCTCATTCTCTGTTGTCCCATTCTTCCTTTGCCCTCAATTATTTCAAGCATTAGGCTCTTATCCAGTGAGTCCTTCCTTCTCATTAGGTGGCCTAAGTATTTGAGTTTCATCTTCATGATCTGGCCTTCTAAAGACCAGTCAGGGTTGATCTCCTCTAGGACTGACTGGTTTGATCGCCTTGTAGTCCAAGGGACTCGTAGGAGTTTTCTCCAGCACCATAGTTCAAAGGCCTTAATTCTTTGGCGCTCAGCCTTTCTTATGGTCCAACTTTCACAGCCATACATTGCAACTGGGAAAACCATAGCCAATCTTTGCTAATGTTTGTCAATTCCTTGGGTTTACTCATGCTTTCTTCTTGCTTATATTTAGACCTGTTCAATATGTTGGGCTGTCTGGGAATATATTTGGAATTCTGAGAAAATATTATAGGTACTGCTCAGAAAACGGCTGCCATAAGGGCGTACATTCCATCTTGGCTGAGGATGTCACTGAACTCTTTGGTTCCTTGACACACAATCTCCTCCAGAGACTAATCTATCTCATCAGAGTGATCTATAGATAATATTAGGAGGAATGCAGAGGCCAGCAGACAGTAGCCATCAAAGCCAAAATAAATAAATCATTGCATAGAAAAGCAACAAAACTTGAATGAACACAGCAAGCCACTGAAGCCACTGCACGGAAAAGGAAGAAAGTCCAAATCAAAATAAATAAATCAAAATTGTATTCTCATGAATTTGCGTGTTGAAATGTCTGGCTTAGCCATCCTGCCAGATGCAAATTACATATATATTTTCATGAAAGATTTACTATGTAATCTCAACATTCTTATCATGGTAATGAATTTTCAGACTAGGCTAAGCTTGCCTGGAAACCAGTAATCTATAGTATTTGACTTCTTCATGCGTTTAACTATACAGTATGTTTCTAATGATACAACAATTTCTATTTACTTATTTGTTTCTTGGGTCTCCAGAATGCAAAAAGTCAGAGGCTGCTTTCAAGTATTTCACATATCACAATATTGACAATTTTAAGAGGGACATATTACTGTAGATGATTGCAAAGTGCTCCTAACCTCTTTATTACCCTAGGGGCTTTAAAAGATATCTCATTAGAGGAAATGAGTTGGAGAATCAATTTTAACTGTTGTCACTCAGTGCACTGCTTAATTAAGCATGGCTTCTTATCTGATGCAAAAATTATTATTCATTGAAGAAACTGCATCTAAAAGTTAATATCATGAGAATATTCATCCATCCTCAGCTTGACATGGACTGTTGGCAAATATTTTGATACATACCTTTCTGACACATTCATTCTCTGCTGGGAAAGAAAATCACCTTGATACTCAAAATTAGATTTAAAAATTAGGTTCTCAAGCGTCATGGTGCTGTGATATTCTAAAATAAGAAATTTGTGAGAACCCCTCCCCCCCAAAAAAACCATGAATTTAAATTAATCATTTCATTGGGGCTAGGTTTGGGCAAGAAATGAATATGCCACTTTTAAACCATTCCATTCTGGTATTGTAGGCTAACTGCTCATTGCCAGGAATTCAATCCTGACTGGCTCAAGGTTGATTCAGCCTTCCATCCTTCCATGGTTGGTAAAGTGAGGACCCAGATTGTTGGGAGCAATATGTTGGCTTTGCAAACAACTTAGAGAATGATGTAAAGCACTATGAAGCGGTATTTAAATCTAAGTGCTACTGCTATTGCTATCTATAAACCCAATCTTATAATGGTAGAGCCCCTAAATTGTATAAAAACAGACATTTCCTTTGGAAATAAACAATAACTTAAAACAATTGTGAAAGACTTCAATTTTTCATAATTTTTGAAATTTGTATGAATTCAGTTTTCTGCTTTTGCATATTGACCAAATTAACACTCATATTTACAGACAAAAAAGGAAGGGAAGCAATGCCATCTTTCTAGCATGCTTTCTATGAAACATTTTGAATTGTCTATTTTTTTAAACAGTGATTATTGCTTGTCACATACCTCATTTTCTGCTAGCAAGTTCCAAAATTTAATTATGCATTGTGTGAAATGTTCTTCCTTTGGTCCGTCCTGAATCTTTCAGGATTTAATTTCACTTGGCAACCTCTGGTTCTAGTATTTGGAGAAGGAGAAAATAATGTTTCCTTGTATGCTCTATCTACACCGTGCATAATTTTGTATAGCGCCTTCTCATTTCTAGACCAAAAAGCCGAAATGTCCCAAAAGAAAACTACTCCAGACTCTTGATCCCTTAGTTGCATTCACAAGTCTATGAATGCTTACGTTTCTTAAATTATTTGTGGCTGAGATTAATGAATCATAATATAAGGTGGAATTGTCCTGACACTGATATGTTAGGAATCTCAAGAAATCAAGATAACGTGGTTCAGGAATGGCTGTGTAAATTGGAATTCATTAAATACAGAATGGTTTTTTAAATGGGTTTTTAAAAAAGAAAATCTCTGTTGACTTCTTTCCAGTCATTAGCCTTCTCTGCGTGATGTTTTAGCCCTCATAAATGACATAAAGAAAAAGTATTTCTTTCTTTTCATAGAAGGTAATCTGGTTCATATTCCAAACAATAGAACATTCCATGACATCATACTGATTTAGTTAATTATTCTCAAAGGCTGTCAGTACAAGGTAATAACAATTTAGAAATTATTTCTTTGAACATTTTTCCCTAATTAATGTAATGGTTTTATTTATGGTTGCAATCAAAGCAATACTAAATGATCCACCTGAATATTACTCACAGAAAAAAATAGATATGGGAAGTGAAAGAGTATTTATCTAATATTCTTAAGCAGCATATGAATCTGCAATGTGTCCTGAACAGCCTAATATAGCTTAACTGGTCCGTGGCACGACAAAACCGCGCTACGCAAAATAGCGGAGATTAAATCGCATCGCTAAAGTCGCTACGTCATCACCGCGCGTCATCACCGCGCGGACAACAGCGCGGCGACAGAAGGGCGTTCTTTGCCTCCAAAGGTAGCCCTCCTCCTCCAGCTGACAGCGGGCACGGGGCAAAGCGGGCTGCCCAGCAGCAGCAGCAGCCTGCGGGAAGGGTCCAACGGGGCAAAGCGGGCTGCCCAGCAGCAGCAGCAGCCTGTGGGAAGGGTCCAGCACAGCCATGGGGGGCAGCAGGAAGCCCGCGGGGGGCCCGAGCAGGGCCGCCGACGCTGGCGGCGGAGGAGGACGCAGCAGCGGCGGCGGCTGAGGCTCTCCCGGGGCCGGCGAAGCGGGCTTGCCCGGCAGAGGCAGGCCGCCCTCTTCTTCCTCAACAACATCTCCTTGGATGGGCGGCCGCCGCCACCGGGCAAGCCCGCTTCGCCGGCCCCGGGAGAGCCTCAGCTGCCGCTGCCGCCCACCCTGACTCTTCCTCCGGGGGAGGCGCCGACGGCGGAGGCCGCCTGTCCAAGGAGATGTTGTTGAGGAAGAAGAGGGCAGCCTGCCTCCGCCGGGCAAGCCCGCTTCGCCGGCCTGGAAGAGCCTCAGCCGCCGCCGCTGCCGCGTCCTCCTCCGCTTCCTGCTGCCCCCTGTGGCTGAGCTGGACCCTTCCCGTGGGCTGCTGCTGCTGGGCAGCCCGCTTTGCCCCGTGCCCGCTGCCGCTGTCAGCAGGAGGAGGAGGGCTACCTTTGGAGGCAAAGAACAAAGCATGTAGAACGCCCTTCTGTTACCGCGCTGTTGTCGCGGCGGTAGGGTCGTTTTTTTCTTAGCGCTTCGGACGCCGCGGATTTGCCTCCACACTTATGTCGGCGCGGATAAGGGCATCGCGGTTTTGTGGTGGAACCTAACTGGTCAATGTTGACAAAATTGAGGTAGAGAAAAAAAGTCTATATAGGCTTTTAGCAGTAGCACTTAGACATATACCACTTTACAGTGTTTTACAGGCCTCTCTGTGGTTTACAGAGTCAGCATATTAGAACACAATAGTACAATAATACAATAGCAGAGTTGGAAGGGACCTTGGAGGTCTTCTAATCAAACCCCCTGCTTAGGCAGGAAACCTATACCGTTTCAGACAAATGGCTATCCGAGGTGGCGCAGTGGTTAGAGTGCTGTACTGCAGCCACTTCAGCTGACTGCTAAGCTGCAGTTCGGCGGTTCAAATCTCACCGGCTCAAGGTTGACTCAGCCTTCCATCCTTCCGAGGTGGGTAAAATGAGGACCCGGATTGTTGTTGGGGGCAATATGCTGACTCTGTAAACCGCTTAGAGAGGGCTGAAAGCCCTATGAAGCGGTATATAAGTCTAACTGCTATTGCTAACTGCTATTCTTAAAGACTTCCAGTGTTGGGGCGTTCACAACTTCTGGAGCCAAGTTGTTCCACTGATTAATTGTTCTGTCAGGAAATTTCTCCCCAGTTCTAAGTTGCTTCTCTCCTTGATTAGTTTACACCCATTGCTTCTTGTTCTACCCTCAGGTGCCTTGGAAAATGCTCCCCATGCATTTACCTAAAATACATGAAGTAATGGAGAAGCACCTCTGCTCTTCCACCTGTTTCTGCTCTGCTTGTACCCAGCTTCTGTTTGTTGTTTACTCTTTCAAAGCATATGTGAAATATCAATGGATGGCTTAAGATCAAATTTTCTATGGCTAACTGTTCAATTTTCTTTTTAAAAAATTCCTAATAATTATATGCTGTGGAATTATGCCTATTGCTCTTGTCTTTATTCCCTTGGTTAAAAACAAATGGTTGAAATCCAACTTGTCTGTGGAGATTCTCCATCATCCAGGTCATAGTTGTGTCAAAGATGTTTTTTTCAGAAAGCAACTGGACTTTTTTCCATGAGAAAGAAGAGGAACAAGACCTTTCACTTCTCATCCAAGAAGCTCCATCATGAAATCCAACTTGTTATTAATTGGGGGGGGGGATAACCCATGCTTAATACCTTAGTATAGCAAAGGAGCAGGACAAGCCTGATCCAATAGAAGGGGGTAGATAGATAAATAGAATTTGGGTGCCTGAAATCTGATCTTGCATTAATAAATTGTACTGTGCAACTGCCAAACATATTCCAAGAACAGACAAAAGGCCAAACACAGAGCAGGGTGCATACTTAACTGGCTCATTTGTATGGTTAGAACAACATATCTCTGAGCAAGCCTATGCGTGGTCATGATTTATTGTGTCAGGACGATAGGACAGAGACAGGAAAAGGCCCAGCCAATTTCTTGTTTTTATATCCTGATTCAATTAAATGTGCATAAAAATGTTTACAGAAAAAAAGCTGAACAAACTGCCCATTAAGAGCAGAATTCAAACATATAAGGGAACTTTGAATGTATGTTGCAAATGTGACCAAGATAGGACTTTTTATCCTGCATAGATAGATACTGTAGATAGATAGATGGATGGATGGATGGATGGATGGATGGATGGATGGATGGATGGATGGATAGATGATAGATGATAGATTAGATAGATAGATAGATAGATAGATAGATAGATAGATAGATAGATAGATGATAGATAGATAGATAGATAGATAGATAGATGATAGATAGATAGATAGATAGATAGATAGATAGATAGATAGATAGATAGATAGATAGATAGATAGATGATAGATATTCAGAAGATCAAAAAGAGTAATATACATATTATTTTTGAACAAACAATTTGGGAATAAAAACAAACTGAAATTTTGTTTTTATATATGCCAGGTGAAAAAAACCAGGACTATCCATGAAATTCCAATTAAATTGATTTATTATTACTTGTGCAAAGGTTTGACTATACAGACACTTTTTTTCCTTTTAAAAACCCTGTAATCCCTTTCATCTGAGTGGAGTCCTCTGAGCATTTACTGGCTGGATGCCCTTCCTGACGCCTATGCGGAATTCACAGCAGATAGTTTCTCTTTGCACCCAGAGAGAGAAATATCTGCCACTACCTAGGATCAAACTGACAGCCTCCTGATTGTGAGGTGAGAGCTCCACTTCTAGCCCACCATGCTGCTCTGACTGTATAGACACTAAGACGATCAAACCAATCACACAATGCCATAGCTAAATACAGTATATGGGCACAGTGACGTCTGGCTGAGCTCACCCATTTGAGTTATAGCACCTGAACAATCTAAACTTCCTAAATCACTGTCAAGGTTGGACTGGAATGGCAGCAGCCCATGGAAACTTTTCCATATGGTGAGGTAATTTTTTCTTGGGCACACTTTATCCCCTTCAAATATTTACTTATGACAAGTTCAATTTTCCCTACTGGATTAAGAGCTTTGAAGTTGGAAGCAGCAAGGTTAAGGGAAGATTATTTTAGGAGCAGATGCAGCTGTAAACTATCACTCATGGAATACACGCAAGCAGGGAAGTTATATTTTTTGAAGTTTTCCATAACATCAAAATGTTGACACTGTGACACGGAGAGTTTGCTTTGCCCCCAAAAGAGACCATACGAGTAGCTTTAATTTCCACTTATGTTTCTATCAATGCAATCTGAAGGCATAGGAGCCTTTGTTAAGCCTGGTTTACAGATTTTTTTAAAAAAGATTTCTATGGATTTACACAGATAGTTTCCCACATGTACAATATCCACATTAAAAAAAAAAGCTGTGAACCCATCTCTCCTATGAGAGACAGCTTTGGGATAGCTGGAGATGAAATCCAGCTCTTACACAGCCAAAATATAGGATAAAGCCGACAAAATTACGTCCCTATTTATACCTAAGCATTAATATTTGCACAAATTTCAGCAGTTAAGCTATGTGCACACACCTCCTTAAAGGCAAAGGTTCTCCTCACACATATGTGCTAATCATTCCCGGCTCTAGGGGGCAGTGCTCATCTCCGTTTCAAAGCCAAAGAGCCACCGCTGTCCGAAGACGTCTCCATGGTCTGTGGCCAGCATAACTAAACAGCGAAGGCGCATGGAACACTGTTACCTTCCCACCAAACACCTCCTTAGGAAACTGCAATGTTGAAAAATAAATTTTAGGGCAGCAATCAGTAGATAGCCGAATTGGAACTTGAGAACTATTATGGGGGTACCTCTGGCTTTGCTAAATCAATATGAATCAATATGAATATGAATCATACAGAAACCTGCCCATGTAGACTTCTTTCTTCCTGGATGCACCATTTTCTAGTCCCAAATGAAATAGGCTTATTTAAGGTGGACATTATGATACCTACCTCACCTTCTCTGACCTTGGGGTCAAACTGTGTTGGAAGTATTATGAGAAACCCCTCAGCCCTTTAGACATCTATCTAATTTGATTCCAGGCTGGGGAAAACTGGTCTCCGAATGAGGTAAAATGGGAAGATCTCCCAGTCATTCATTCACTCTCCCACTTCATCCTTCCTACCTGGGAAAGTCCTTGTTTGGCAGGTAAAATCAAGGGAGAACAGAGAACCTCTCTGAAAGCTTTTTGAAAGAATGGCAGTTTAAAATGTATCCGGGAACAGTTTTTTTCACGAATGCCATCACTCTGCTAAACAAATAATCAAACTATTATTGATCATCACTGTCAAACCATTCACTAAGGCTGCATTACTATTACTATTAGTCTTCTCATTGTTCCTATCACCCATCTCCTCCCACTTATGATGGCAGGACTGTAACTTTGTTGCTTGTATCCTTAAGATTTATATTGATATTGACTGTTTCCTGATTGCTTATTTGTACCCCATGACTATCATTGTGTTGTACCTTATGATTCTTGACAAATGTATATTGTCTTTTTATGTACACTGAGAGCATATGCACCAAAGACAAATTCCTTGTATGTCCAATCACACTTGGCCATAAATTATTCTATTCTATTACATTACATTACATTACATTACATTACATTACATTACATTACATTCTAGAAAGGCGTGAATACATCAAGTAACATGGAAAGACTCGGGAACAGCTTCCCTAGCAAATTTCAGCACTTTGCTTGGGACTCTGGCTGACAAATCAATCTAACGTGCAACTCAGGAACGGGAAACGCATATTAATTTCTGGAAAGATTGTCTGAATTACAATCGCTAGAAGGCGGCTCTCGGGCCAAAAAGCTGGAGCCAGGGAGGGGAAGGAGGGAGGGGAAACGTCCCTTTCCTCTTTCCCTTTCCCTTTCTCGACAGAGCATTCTGGGCAGACTTCCCCGCAGCGAGCGAGAGAGCGCCGAGGCGCATTTCCCTCTGCCAGGAGAAGCCCCGGAGCAGCTCGCCGGACTCCAGGGAGCGCTGTGTCGCCGCCCGCCAAGGCGGGGAGCCGCAGGAGGAGAAGGCGGCAGCCCACTAGGCGCATCTGGACACGGGGAATCGAGGGCGCAGCCTGCCTCGGGGCGGCTGATGGGCGCGCTCCGGCCAGCAGCCAGACACACAGCCCCAGCTCCGTCCTCCAGGTAAATCAAACTTGCCGGCTTCTTTGTGTGGATCTGCTCGCGCAAAGGCACGGGCCGCCCGATCTCTCGCGAATCAAATTCCCGCGGGACGATCTGGAAGGGCCCCCAGGCTTGACAGTCTCTAAGGAGGAGGGCGAGGGGAGAAGACGGGCAGGGAGTGCTAGAGGGATCGGGGAGGTATCCGGGAATCGGGGCAGAACAACTGGCGGGGCTGAAGCAGCGGGGCCCGAGACACGCAGCTTGTGTGGGGCGACCTTGGAGTAGGCGCCTCTCCGAAGGTTTGCACGGGCTGCCTTCCCCTCGGACGGCACCGGTCCTCGGATCTGCTCGCCCCCATGTACGGGCCGGCTGCCCCCTGCAGGTCAAACCCGAGAGGCTTCCCCACAACTGCAGCTCTAGCGGGCTTGACTTTTTCTGTAACTGGCGGACTGCAGCCGATCTCCCGATCCGGGACTTAACGGAGATCTAGACGTCTTGCCTGCGATCCCATCTTTGTTTAGTTCGGAGCCCGCGATTCCGGGTCGAAGCCGAGAGCGCCGAGCAACTAACACCCCCTCCCCGCCCCCAGGTTAGTCTGGCCGCCCGGAGCCCTTCCCGTTCGGGCGCTACGTATTCCATATGCCTGATGAGGGAGAGGCGGGGAAATGGGTCGGCAGCCCCGATTCGGTTCTGTTGTAAAGACCCAGTCCTAACTCGGTGGGGGGGGGACGGTGAGGAAGGGTCTCTGGGAAAACGAGTCGCATTGGGTCTTTTCCAGAGTGGGATCAGTTGCAAGCCAGGTCGACCTATTTGACCTCTGCGAAACGATTTTGCCATTCCCCCTCCCTCCTCCCAAGGATTGGGTTTCTCCAATAGTATAGACTGCTGATAAACAGGACCAGTTCTGGGACTGGCCTCCATCTTAGATAGTAGAGTTAAGGTACAGGACTGCTGGAGACCTCAGTTGAACCCACTAATGATTTACTACCCCTGATTTCTTTGAAAATCCCTTATTTGGACTGAAGGATGGTTTACCTGGTCTATTGTGATACGTGGTGCATTCAGCTGCTTTTGGGCTCCCTTTGATTCTGGGTATGAACGCAAGGTATTTCAGTTCTCAAACACAGCCTATCTTTCGTGGTGTCTTCAAGATGCGTGGGCATCAGCTCCAGTCCACCTGCGCAAAGGCCATCTCAACATGTTTCTCCTGCTGAAAGAGAAATTGTGGGCAGGATCCTATTGTATCAAAGTTTTTGAGAAGTATTCCAAGAATTTAGACAGAAGCATGTCTGTTTGTCTGTCATCTATATACATCATCACCATCATCTTCTATCATCTCTCTCTCTCTCTCTCTCTCACTCTCTCTTCATCTCTATCCATCTCTTCATCTCTCTCTCTCTCTCTCCCTCCCTCCCTCCAGCCAGCCACTCTCTGTCTGTCTGTCTGTCTGTCTGTCTGTCTGTCTGTCTGTCTATCTATCTATCTATCTATCTATCTACCTACCTACCTACCTACCTACCTACCTACCTACCTACCTATCTATCTATCATCTATCTATCTATGCATGAGTAGCACTGCAAACTATTCAGAACAAGCTCTAGCTAAACCTTTACTATAATTCTTTCAAGAGGATTATTTAATTCATCTATCTATCTATCTATCTATCTATCTATCTATCTATCTATCTATAATCTATCTATCTATCTATCTATCTATCTATCTATCTATCTATCTATCTATCTATCTATTCATCTATTCATCTATCTATCTCTTCATCATCTATATCTATCCATCCATCCATCCATCCATCCATCCATCCATCCATCCATCCATCCATCCATCCATCCATCCATCCATCCATCTATCTATCTATCTATCTATCTATCTATCTGTCATCTATCTATCATCAATCTTTACAAGTTTCCCCTACTTTTAAATTTTGAGTATGGCAAGAAGCATTGTGTGTAAGTTTTTAGGGCTCTGATCACCATTTAACACTTTCTATAGCACACGGGTTTAGTGTCATTTGGGAGCATAAAGATGTGGGAGGATGGTGGGTATAATATCTCAAATATTCACAGAAAAAAAGTCTCCTGGGAAATTTCACTTCAACTCTGGATACAATAATTGGTGCAATTACTGTATCTAGAGCTGATTATTAGAATTGTCACGGTAGTTTGCAAATATTTTTTTAAAAAGTAGCAAAGATTATTAAAGAAACCGTTCAGAAAAGATAGTCTCTACAACACAAGAGGATAACCTTGATTGAATTCCTGACTTTTTTTTTTAAAGGATTGTACAAGTGCACATGAAATAGAGCAGTACTTACCTTGGGAGGTGTTTTAGAAAGTAAATTGGGTAGTCATGGAGTGAATGTGCATATGTGTCACAAACAGGAATAGTATGTTGTGCATCTCACCAGTATATTCAGTATATCCAGTACATGCATGTTATAGTATACAATAGTTACAAAGCAGGGGTCATACTTATTGTAGGAGAGACTATTGTTTATTATGGTTGTAACACAAGACCAACAAATGATAATACAACTAGGAGAAAAGAACTTTACATCTTTATTATGTTAGCTGATCTCCAATCCAACATCTTTTTCTGTGCTCATACTTACATTTGCCAGTCACAGGACTATCACTTCTCAGCCTTTCGATTAAGACCAAGGATTGTTACTGAGAGTTGCTGAATTACAGGTAGTCCTTCATTTATGACCATATTTGAACCAGTGGTGGGATTCAATTTTTTTTACTACTGGTTCTGTGGGCATGGGTTGGTGGGCGATACTGCAAAATCTCCATTCCCTCCCCATTCCAGGGAAAGGTGACTGCAAAATCTCCATTTCTTCCCAATCAACTGGGACTCAGGAGGCAGAGAATAGATGGGGGTGGGGCTAGTCATAGGTGGTATTTATCAATTCTCTGAACTACTCAAAATTTCTGCTACTGGTTCTCCAGGACTGGTAAAAACCTGCTGAATACCACCTCTGAATTGAACCCAAAATTTCCATTGCTATGAAAGACAGTTGTTAAGCAAGTTTTGATCCATTTTATGACCTTTCTTGACACAGTTGTTAAGTGAATAACTGCTGTTCAGAGGTGGGTTTCTGCCAGTTTGCTCTGGATTGGGAGAACCAGTAGTGGCAGCAGTGGAAGGATCCACCCACATTCCTGGATGCTTTGCCCATGTGCAGAAGCTTCAGACGCACGCATGAGTGCACATGCGTGCATGAGAGAACCGGTATTAAAATAAATTGAAACCCACCACTGCTGTGGTTGTAAGGTTAGTGACATAGTTGTTAATCGAATTTGGCTTCCCCATTGACTTTGCTTGTCATAAGGTCTTAAAAGGTGATCACATGACCCCAGGGCAACCGTCATAAATATGAGTCAGTTGCCAAGCGTCTGAATTTTGATCATATGACCATTGAAATGCTACCATGATCATAATTGTGAAAACAATGATCATAAGTACTTTTTTCAGTGCTTTTGTAACTTCGGATGATCACTATAAACAAACTGTCGTAAGTTGAGGATTACTTGTACAGTTTTCAGCATCCCTACAAAGCATGAGCAATACAGAAGGATGTTCAGAGGTGTAGAGAAGAGAGACAGCATTCCAATATAGCTAACTCTCAACTTACAACTATAATGGAGCCCATAATAATCTATCATGTGTCATGACAGTTGTAAGTCATGGCACACACGACCAACCTGATATATATATATATATTTGTGCTGATAAATAAATAGAGACTAGACAAATACAATACAAATGTAACAAAGGCAACAGTAAAAATATTGAGTTTCTGCCTGGATGGTCTCTTGTGACGAGCCGATGGACAGAGAATGGAAGCAGTGAACTTCCTCCCATATTTGGGCAGTGAAGTTGCAGTGAACTTCCTCCCATATTTGGGCATACCAGGGGTTGTAACTCTCTCTCTCTCTCTCTATATATATATATGTATGTATGTATGTATGTATGTATGTATGTATGTATGTATGTATGTATGTATGTATGTATATAGCTGATAAGGAGGAGGACCTGTGGCTTAATGGTTAAGACATCTGCCTAAGATGTAATACAGCACAGGTTCGAATATGTGTGTGTGTGTGTGTGTGTTGCATTTGTGTTGATAAATAAATAAAGGGATATATATATATATATATATATATATATATATATATATATATATATATATATATATATATATATATATATATATATATATATATATATATATATATATGTTATATTTATATATTTGTAAATATATATATATATATATATATATTTACACACACACACATATTACAGTAGTCCTTAAGTGAACACTATAGTTATTAAGAGAAATTATTGCCCTCAGTGGGCTTTTTTTTTTTTTTTTGCCAGAAATGAAAAATAAAATGTCATTTTCTAGCAAGAGCATCATAAATTGTGTGACCAATGGACACTGCAAACAGCTATAAATGCAGGCTGATTGACAAGTGCCCAAAATGTGACTGTGTGTGTGTGTGTGTGCACTGTTCCCTCTAAGGTGCGCGCGTGCGCGGCTGCACACGTTGCAAGAAAATCCCGCGCAGCAGTTTTTATCTGCCACGCAGAGATTTCTTAAGGAAATGTGTGGAAGTCCTTTGCAGGCGGCTGCAACTGAATCCGGCAGTGCTGTTGCCTGTTGGAGGAGGAGGAGGCGAACCAGCCTGCCACCACCGCCCACCGCCAGCCCCGCTGCTCTTCCCGCCCCCTTCTCAGCCCCACAGTCCAGCGGTCGCAGCAGAAACTGCTCTGGGTTTCCGCTGCCGCTCCCCGCATTTTCTGGACAGGGTCTCGCAGGAAGGAATCCCCTCTCCAAGGGATCCCCATCCAGAAAATGCGGGGAGCGGCAGCGGAGACCCGGGGCTGCTTCTGCTGCGACCGCTGGACTGTGGGGCTGGGAAGGGGGCGGGAAGAGCGGCGGGGCTGGCGGTGGCCGGCGGTGGCAGGCTGGTTCGCCTCCTCCTCCTCCAACAGCACTGCCGGATTTCCGCCCAACGCTGCGGGGGCGCCAGCGGGAGCTTCGGCGGCTTCACCTCAGCCGCAGCGCTGGGCAGCAAATGTGTTGGTGCTGTTGGAGGAGGAGGAGGAGGAGGTGGCAGCAATAGCACCTGAGGACAGGACAAGAAGCAATGGAAACTTGTCAGGAGACTCAAGATGGAAATAAGGAGAAATCTGACAGTAAGAACAATTAAAATCAATGGAATCTTAATTCATTTGCTGCAGGTTTTCAAAAGACTGGACGGCCATTTGTCTCAGATGATATAAAGACTCCTGCCTTGGACAAGGGGCTGGACTAGAAGACCTCCAGTATCCCTTCTGATTCTATGATTTTAAAAACCACAAGCTTTTTACAGCTCGCTTGCAACTTTACCAAATTTAATTCAGCCATTTCCTTTTGTTATTAAATGGGTATTGCTAGTTCAATGCACATGCGCTCCACTTTTAAGATGCTGAAAAAATCCCCATGACCTGCAACAAAATTCATTCTTCCACTCTTATCTTGCCCTAACTTCTGATAGGTTCCTGAAATATAGATCTACAAAATTTAGTGAAAATATTTCTATCTATTTTAATACAGACTCGTAAAACAGATTGGGACAAATGAAATTAGTGCTCTGGGATAATAGCAGGTTTACTCTATTTGGATTTTCAGATAAAAGGTATCTTTTGTGCTAAGTTCTAACAATGTAGTTCTCTAATGTAACTATGAAACAGTCCAAATATATAATTCCCCTCAGGGAGGAATTCTGGGAGTTGAAGTCCACAAGTCTTAAAGCTGTCACGTTTGAAAACCCCTGGGGGTTTTTTCCCGAAAGGGTTAGGGGTGCAAGGGTCTTGTAACAACAGCTTTAAGACTTGCGTGCTTCAAATGCCAGACTGTCTGAGCCAACATTTTGGTTGCTAAGCAGGAGCGTTGTTAAGTGATACTGATATTATATAACACTTTTAATTAAGCGGGTACCTTGAATAAACATAACTTTGAGTTTCAAATAATACTGATTTTGTTGTTGTCTTAGGTGACATATGTGAAAAAAATTCAGGTGCTCAGGCATGAAAATGTGCCGCTCAAACACTATACTTTTCCGCTCACACTGAAAAAAAATTAGAGGGAACATTGTGTGTGTGTGGTCCGAATTTCAAATATGCTTCGTAAATACCCTTTGGGAGATTCATCATAATTTCAGATAATTGCTAAGTGACGGTCATAAGTCAACGATTATTGAATTGGTGTTTGTGAGTCAGGTCTAGCATCAGCTTTCAAAAATACATAAAAAGGACATCATCATCCCCCACACTCCCAGATTATAGATTAGCTTTGACCCTGCTAGCCTTTAAGGAGGCCCCAAAGCCATGTATCTGCCACCATACTTGATGTATGTGGCTTTGTAGGGCTTGAAACAAGGATGGATTTGACTGCTGATGAGTTATTGATGATTTTATATGCTTGTATATTGGTTTTTAACTTGTCCTTATTGGATTGTTGTTTCAAATTGTTGGGAACTGCCCAAAACCACTTAGGTGAGATGGGGGAGGGGACTGTATAAATCTAATAAATAAAGAAAATATATGTAGAGTAGTACAACAGGAGGCAAGAATGGGGGCATTTAATTCCTTACTATGGTTCCAAATATCATGCGGATAGACCAATGGTGAAATTCAACTTTTTTTACTACCAGTTCTGTGGGCATGGCTTGGTGGGCATGGTGTGGCTTGGTGGGTATGGCTTGGTGGGCGTGGCAGGGGAAAGATACTGCAAAATCTCCATTCCCACCCCACTCCATGAAAAGAATCCTGCAAAATCTCCATTCCCACCCCACTCTGGGGCCAGCCAGGGGTGGCATTTGCCAGTTTTTCCAAACTACTCAAAATTTCCACTACCAGTTCTCCAAACTACTCAAAATTTCTGCTACTGGTTCTGCAGAACCTATCAGAACCTGCTGGATTTCACCCCTGGAATAGACTACCTGAACTTTTTGAAGGTTGATTAAAAACTTTGATTCTTAAAGTGGACCAGCAATTTTTATTCTGAAGTCTGTAAAGGCATCTAAAATAAGTGATTGTTTTTTATTGCTGTATATTTACGGTGGGGGGAATACTACATTTTTCTGCTTTTCTTTCCTCGCTTCTGAAAGCAACTGCTGAGGTAGATTTAAAGAGAGGCTTGTTTGTACAAGTGACTATAGGAGCATGAAATTATTGAGGGATAAAGTTGTTTTGGATGACTGTTTTCTTAAGAGTTCAGGAGTGGGTAATCTCTAATTCCTAGAAGATAGATTCTCAGGACAAGAAAAGTTAAGTCAGCAAAATATTTAGGTATGATTACTTGCCAAACAAAAGAATAGCTACTATTTTGAGGTATTATGACAAATATTTCCGAGAAACAAAGAAAATGGAGGTGGGGGGACCTCCTTGAAGTATATGTTTCTTTCTGGCCAAGGAAACAAAGCTAATTTGAAATATATATAAAGGATTTTTATTTTGTTTTGTTTGCAAACAACCTCTGCTTCTTAACACCCTTAAGAAACAAGAGGATTATAAGTATACGTGAGCATCTTCAACAGGGCTAATTAACAATCATTCAGAAGATGAATTCAAATAGCAGGTCCTTAAGACTGACCTAATTAAGTTTACCATCAGTAAGGGACCCAAGGACGCAATTATTATGCTAATCCAATTTGCCTTGGAAATTAGCAGCTTCATGGGCAACAATTTCAATCACTGAAAACTGAAGACATTTATGCCGCAGAGGAAATTTTTATATATATAAATAAACAAATTGTGCCTCAAGAGAGTAAGGAACACTATAGTTTTTATATACAGCAAATGCAGTGTCCATTCTCAAAATCAGAATACAGCTGGAAGGGACCTTGGATGCCTTCTAGTCCAACCCCTTGCTGAAGCCGGAGACCCTATACCATTTCAGACAAGTTGCTGTCCAATCTTTTCTTTAAAACCTCCTGTGACGAAGGCCCCACAACCTCTGAAGGCAACCTGTTCCACTCAATATTAGGAAGTTCTCCTTGATTCTAGGTCACTTCTCACCTTGATTAGTTTCCATCCATTGTTTCTTGTCTTGCCTTCTGGTGCTTTGGAAAATAAGTTGACCCCCCTCTTCTTTGTGGCAGTCCCTTAAATATTGCAAAACTGCTCTCATGTTACCCCTAATCCTTCTTTTCTCAAGACTTCCTGCAACTGTTCTTCATATGTTTTAGTCTCCAGGCCTTTAATCATCTTAGTTGATTTTTTTTGCACTTTTTCCAAAGTCTCAACATTTTTTTTGTAATGTGGTGACCAAAATTGGATGCAGTATTCCAGTTGTGGCCTTACTAAGGCTTTATAGAGCGGTACTAATACTTCATATGATTTTGATACTATGCCTCTATTTATACAACCAAGGATTTTTTGGCTGCTGCCGCACACTGCTAGCTCATGTTTAAGTGATCGTCTATATTGGATCCCTTGGCTCTCCCCTTCCAAAGTTCATAATAATTAAATTCCTGTTTGAAGTTTTTTTTTTTACTTCCAGAGCAGCTTATCCTACCTGCCATCACATTCAGATAGATCGCCTCTCCTCTCACATAGGTAGCAAAGATTCCCTGGGGTTAAAGAGCTTCCATCTTCAAGAAGGTCTTAGCAAGCATTCTCAAGGACTTTGGATTAAGCTTGACTTTTAGCTTCTTAACTTTCTCTTTACAGCAGGGGACCATGGGACATGCCAGCAACCAGGCCACACAAACAAGTGAAGCCCCATCCACAGGCAATATGCAAAACCACACCCCCTTTGGTCTGCGGAAAAACCTTTATCCATGGAACCAGTCCTTGGTGCCCAAAAGGTTGGGGGCTACTGCTTTACAGGGAGTCCTGATTTACAACAATTCATTTAATGACCATTCAAAGTTATAATGGCACTGAAAAAGTTACTTATAACCATTCCCCACACTTTACAACCTTTACGTTCTTCCCATGGTCATCTGATCAAAATCTGGACGCTTGGCAACAGGCTCATATGTCAGCGTTCCAAGTATCATGTAGAATTAAATCAGAGTCCAAGGCAAAACGATCCTTAAAGTTCCAATTTAATAAAGCAGACATCTTAACACATCAGTGTTAATCCCAATTCTGGAAATGACATCAGAATTCCACCCAGTTAAAAGTTAATGATCTTGTCCCCACACCCACAATCCATCACATGGTCCAATCTTCTTCCACGCTGGAATCCACACCCAGCTGCTTCCGGTCAGGTGTAAAAGTACGGAGACAAAAGATGACCTTGGCTTCTAGTAAAGAATGAAAACAATACATTCCACAATCCTACTCCTGTCTATTCCCCCCTCCCCTCCTATACTAATGAAACAGCATATTGAAATAAGAGAAAGTGTGGCAGGCCAAAATTCTAAAAGGAATATAATTGCAGGCCTGACAGGCGGCCTCTCCTCAGAAGAAAAATGTTTCCTGAAAAGAGAATAACATAAAAGTTAACATATAAAAAAATTAACCACCTACTTCCCCCCCAGGGGACCCTTTGGCTTATTGGGAAACTTCTTGGGAATTGTTCTACTAACTTCTCCACTTTTAAGTTCCAGGTTTTTACCCAAGTGGCTTCAGACAAAGGGTACCCAAGTGGCTTCAGACAAAGGGTAACCCTTCCATTGCACTAAATACTGTAAGCGACCCCTATTCAAACTAGAGTCTACAATCATTTCCACCTCAGATTGTGTTTCCCCTTCTATCTGGTTAGGAGGAGAGAAAGTTTGGGTGGATGCTCTTATGCTAGACCCAATTACTGGTTTCAACAAGCTACAATGAAATTCTGGGTCAAATTTCCCTAGACTTCTGGGTAGACTGAGCTGAACTGTAACTGGGCTAACTATCTTCACTATTGGGAATGGGCCTAGAAATTTTGAACCAAATTCCTTGCTAGGTATTCCTAATCTTTTGTGTAGACACAAAAACTTTGTCCCCCACATGAAAGGGGTACTGGAGCGAGCGGTGTTTCTCAGCTTGCTTCTGGTAGGCTTCTGCTGCATCTGCTAGAGCCTTCTTCGTATTCTCCCATTCTTTCTTTAGCATGTCCATCCATTCATTCAAAGACATGGAAGAGGGAGGTTCTCTGGGCAGCTCAGGCATGGGAACAATTTCCATGCCACTGGTAATCTGGAAAGGAGTAAATCCAGTGCTGCTGTGAATCGCATTGTTGTACGCCACTTCGGCGAAGAGTAGCAAGTCTGACCAATTGCCTTGCTGATAGTCCACAAAACACTGGATGTATTGTTCCACTACCGCCTTGGCTGTCTTTTCTGCGCAGTTCATGTTGGGATGAACCTCTGAGCTCAGTTCTTGTGTGGACCCAATGGATCTCAGGACCTGGCTCCAGAACTTGGCTGTGAACAGGACTCCACGGTCTGAAATGATCCTCTTGGGCAATCCGTGTAGGCGATAAATGTCTTTCACAAACATTTTCGCTAATTTCTTTGCGGATGGCAACTCTGAGCAAGCGATGAAGTGCGCCTGCTTGGAAACCAAGTCCATAACTGTCCAGATTACTCTGTTTCCACTGCTGTCTGGGAGTTGCATGATGAAGTCCATTGTGACCTCTTCCCATGATCTGTTAGGGCTGGTCACTCGTTGTAGCAGTCCAGGAGACTTCTCCAGCAGTGGTTTCATCATTACGCAGGTAGCACAGCTTTTTACGTAATCTTCCACCTC
The DNA here is from genome assembly GCF_051295495.1 of Thamnophis sirtalis. Lineage (NCBI taxonomy): Eukaryota > Metazoa > Chordata > Lepidosauria > Squamata > Natricidae > Thamnophis > Thamnophis sirtalis. The sequence continues at coordinate 26,403,015 of NW_028261387.1, forward strand.
TGATTCCATCTTTGGCCACCAAAATTGATGCCTGGCGAGGTGGAGCGTTTTTAGGAATCCAAAGTGGCCTCCTAGTTCCGCCTCATGACTTTGCTGTAGAACTTCCAGCCTCAACCCCGCAGGGACGTACAGTTTGGACCCCTTCCAGGCTAATCCATTTTCCATTGTTAGGATTGCCTGGTTGTTGTTGAGCCACTTGTCTGTTGGGAGCGCCAATTTCATAGCTGTCATCAGCTTATCCTGGCTTCCATTACTGTCATGCTGTGGGTTTCTCGACATAACATCCCCCAACAAGGTTTTGGGTTCTTGTTGGACAGCTGGGGTTTTTGTCTCTGCTGCAGGTTCTGGGCTCTTGGATTCAATCATCCCTGGCTGGCCCTTTTCCTCCATTGGTGGTAGCGGCTCAACCACCATCATCAATTTCCTACCACCGTCTTCCCACTTTATCGTAGGTTTCCACTTGTCAAGCCATGCAAGCCCCAAGATTATTTTTTCCGGCATCTCTGGAGCCACAATGAATCTGAGAAGCTTGTAGTGGCAGCCCACTTGTAACTTCACCAGGTCAGTTATTAGCATCCAATTAGCGTTCCATCTACCTGCTCAACCCAAATGAGACAGGCTAGAGATCCTGTGCTTATGCCTAGTTGCTTGACAATCGAGGTGCTGATTAAGCATCGAGCGCAACTGGTGCTCACAACTGCTTCAACTTCCCACTCCAACTCCATCTTAGGCACTTGGAGGTTGACTTGGAAGGCGAAGGGGCGGATGGGTGCATTCACCATTGGGTCATCTTCAGCATTTTCCTCCTCCGAGGCCTCCCCCTTGGTAGCACTCTTTGTCACCTTAAGTTGGGGATCCTCTTCCAGGGGGTGTTTGCTCTTTTCCTCCTCCGAGGCCTCCCCTTTGGTAGGACTTTTCATCACCTTAAGTTGGGGATCCTCTTCCAGAGGTTGTTGACCATTTTCCTCCTCTGAGGCCTCCCCCTTGGTAGGACTCTTTGTCACCTTAAGTTGGAGAACCTCTTCCAGAGGTTGGTTGCCCTTTACCTCCTCTGAAGCCTCCCCCGTGGTAGGACTCTTCGTCACCTTAAGTTGGGGATCCTCTTCTAGAGGTTGTTGGCCCAAATGACTCTTTTGTGGTGGCATCTGGGGCCTTCTCTTTTCCGCCGTGGCGGTTGGTGCACATGTTTGTGGCAATGGGGCTGGAGCCAAGCACTCTGACCCTTTGTGGCCAAGTTGACAGCAAAGGTGGCATTTTATTGGCTTGCCCCCACGAGGAAAGGAACCTAGTTACATCTCTAAACTTAGGAACCACCTCATCACATTTTTCCACCATCCATTCTGTAGCTTGCCCCTTGGTAATCCCTTCTTCCATTGTTGAGAACCTTTCTCTGTAGGAAGGTTGGGCAAGAACCTTTTGGGGCATTGCAGGGGAGACTGGAACCAGTGGGGAGGTCAATCCCTCAGTTGGCCACTGCCCAGTTGTCTGCCATGGTGCCATCTGCTGAGGAAGGGCAGGTACCAATTGGAATACCTTCCATCCATGACCTGGGATTAAGACCCATCCCGAGGGTGCCTGATTCACAGGTCGCAGTTCAACCAATGATGGCTGGTTAGGGGGGTTTACATGGCAAGGGCCCATCTGCTGGCTTGGAGGATTTCTGGCCCAAAGACCCCTCTGCTGGCTTGGAGGACTTTCCCATGTTGATGGCCCAGGAGGTGCCCACTGGCATCTTAACCATCCATACTCTGGGAAGAAAGCCCAATTTAGTGGTGCTTCATCCACTAGCTGCAGCCCAATTTCTGGTGGCTGGTAAGTGAAAGATGCTGGCCAAATCCCTTCTTGCTGGCTGGGTTGAAAGCCCCATCTTGATAGGGATTCTGTCTTCAACTCAGTTGCAGGATATTGGCTCATTTCAATTACCCCCGTTTGGAAGGCATCAAAATCTCCACTCCAGGGTTTTTTCCAAGCCTTGGCTGGGGGGAAGGAGGGGTAGTATGCACTCACGTTTAGTTGTCTGGAATGGTCTGGGATCTCCATCCGGATTGACTGTGTGAGGGTGGCTGGGATCTCCATTTATCAGATCATCTGGCCATCCTTAGCCACGTTGAGAATAAGCTCCTTCATTCCTCTTCTTTCCATCCCCCACAGGCTGGGCTTCTTGCCAGCAGCAATAAATTTTAGAAAAAAAACTCCTTTGAAGATTTGAAGAGAAGCGTCTCATCTCAGCTTCTTATCTCAAAAGGCTTGCTCCTAATTGTTCGCTGATATTTTACGCTGAAATAAGAGAAAGTGTGGCAGGCCAAAATTTTAAAAGGAATATAATTGCAGGCCTGACATCATATTTATGACAGTTCCAGTGTCCCGAGGTCATATGATCAGTTTTTGTAACTTTTTGACAAGCAAATTCAATGGGGAAGCCAGATCCATGACCTTTCTTGCTTTAGGTGTTAAGTGAATCACTGCAGTTGTTTACAACCATGTTACCAATTTAACAACTGCAGTGATTCACTTAATATCTGTAGCAAGAAAGGTTGTAGAATGGAGCAAAACTCACAGCAAAAGTTTTGCTTAGCTCAATTGTGATTGGAAGTTGAGGCCTACCTGTATCAGATGTCTTCACAGAAGTAACTCCTGATTCAAAGATCTGCTGTGGTACAGGGATTAAAGTTGTGGATTAGAGCGAGATTCAAATCCATCCTCAACTATAGGAGCTCACAGGGTGCCTTTGGACCAGTCACATTCGCTCAACTCAAAGAAATGGGAAGGAGAAGCTGAAACACAAATTGTGGTAAATCCTGTCTTGAACTCCTGATGGATACAAAAAATAAATTATGAAAAATGTCACTTGGTAGAATCTCGAGGAGGTATAGAACTCTTTATGTATTAGTACTAGCACTTCCTTTTTTAAAAAGATAATTTTTATTGTAGGATTATTTTACAAAGGTTTAAAAAAACCTACCGAGATGTGAAATAAAAAATAGGAAAATAAAATAAAACTTGACAGATAATAAAAGACAAAGAAAAGATAGATATCTAATGAAAGAACTTCTATCTTCTTTGCCACATAATAATTGCCATCTCCATCTTCCTAAGTTACATATCTTTGTTCCCATTAGTAGACCTTTTCAATCAATAAAGCCCCAAATCACTCATTCATTTTAATCCATTTTCAGCAAAAAGTCCATAAAAGGCTTCCAGTTATATAAGTAATTATAGTTCCCTCCTTAACAGAGCATGCCAATTTAGCCATATCTGCAGGCTCAGCCATTTTCACAATCCATGCCTGCATTATGAATATTTCTGTAATCTTCCATCTTTGTGCATATAATAATGATATATTGAAATCATTTCCCTGGGTGAGAATTATATGGTGCTCTCAAGAGTCCAGTGCACTGCTCAGAGAGCCCAAATGCTGGGTTAACACAGCCTATCTGCCCTTGGACTGAGTGATGTTTTTCTTGACCACGCCTCCCTTTGCCTGCACATGCTCAATTCGAAAACTCAGTCCGCCCGAGTTAGGGCTGTTTTGGGAGAGCTCCAGTCTAAGAGCAGAAAGGCTGGAAAAAGTTTCCCAATTTGGACCACGTTTAAATTCTCAGATAGAGAAAATCACGCTTCTACATCAGGTCTGTCTATTTGCCTCCAGTGAGGCTTCCGTCGCTTTAAGAGAAGGGCTGCCGGGTTTTTCCCTGCTGTTGCTAATTGCAAGCACTGCAGGGGGTTGAAAAGGCTTGCACAGCGGGGGCTGGCTAGCAAGGGAGCAATTAGTGGGATAAACCAAGTTCCCTGTTGGAACAGGGGCGTCCCAGGGGGAGGAAAAGTCCAGCAAGGCTCTGAGAAGGCTCTAAAGCAGGTGAGCCGGATTGCTAGGATTCCCTCGCCTGCTCCATTTTGTCCGGCAACAGCAGCGACGGCTGGAGCCTTCGCACACCTTCAGGGCTGGAAAGAGCGGGAAGCGGCTGCGTGCGCACCCCCCGCCATTTTGGATCGCTCCGACTCACTGGGCAGAGCGGCAGAGCTCAGAGCGTGCGAGGAACAAGGCAGCAAGAAGAGCCCAGCCAGCCAACGGAGCTTCAGCGAGCCCTCAACGACTGCTGAACGCCGCGGGGAGGCTGGGGGCTAGTCTGGGAAGCCAGCTAGCCTCTCCCTCCGGAAAATAAGCTAAGTCTCGGGGAACCGAGGGCGGTGGGAGGAAGGAAATCCGACCCCAAGGCGGCCCTTCCCTCCTGGAGATTCTGCCAGCGCTTTTGGACTGCAAAGGCCAGCGCGTGCCCATCCCAACTCCAGCTATCTTCCAGGCCTCGTGGGGACCTGAAATGGCTGAGGAATGCAGGGAGGCCTTAGGGGATCAGGTGGGGCCCTCCAGCAAGCGCTGCAAGCTGGATCCCTCTGTAAATAAAGGCAAAGGGCACAAAGGCTCACTTGAAAGGTCTTCTCCAAGAGCCACAGTGGATCCCAGGGAGGTTTCAAGGCCCCTTCAGCCAGAACCTAGCCCAGACCGTCGCAGCAGGGAGTCAGCCTCCCCTGATCGTGAGGCCCAATCCCCCGGGGACAGTGAATTCTTGTCTGGGGATAACTATGCATCCAGGGATCCATCTCCTGAAGCATCTTGGGGGTACCCCGACTCCCCTAGCTCCTCCATCGGAGAGGAACGAGATTCTGTCCAGAATTCCCCCTTTGGGAAGGGTGGATCCAGCTCAGGCAGGCCTAGCCAGCGCAGGCCCAGTAAGCAAAAGAAAAAAAGGGGAAAAAGTTCTGCTCTCTCGGATGAAATGAGGGAGGTAATTGCCTTAGCCATCTCCCAAGGGATAGCTGAAAGCATTAAGCGCAAGGGCTCTAGCAAGGGCAAGGCCCCAAAGGAGAAACGCAAACCTAGGGCCTCCACCTCTAAGGAGCCTGTATCCTCCTCCCCATCTTCAAGCCCCTCTCACTCTGGGTTATCAAGTTCTGAGCAGGAAGAAGGGGAGATTTTCGCCCTTTCTGAAGACGAAAACCCCACCCCTGACAAGCCAAAATTCTCTGGCCTGTTTCAACCGTCATTATTCAAGTCTATCTTGCACAAAGCCATGACGGCCACAGAGATAGGCCCCACTTCCAGACCTGAGGCCTCTCAGGCTTCCACTTCCAAGGATCTTAAGCATGGGTTGTTCAAAGAGACAGTAGAAACCCCCGAGGTTATTCCTGTGCCAGACCTATTTATGGACGCGGTACAGCGCCAGTGGCTACAGCCAGGCACCCTGACCAACCCCAGTGGGGGGGATAGAACTCTATATGCAGTAGAAGATAAAATGGAGGAAATCCTCAAATTCCCAGAAGTAGATGCCCCAGTCGTGTCTCTGACTTCCAATTCCAACCTGCCAGCTGAGCTCCTAGAGGGACTTAAGGCAGAAGATAAGAGGTCAGAAAAGGCATGTCAGAAAACACACATGGCGTCTGCCTGGGCCATCAAGGCATCCACCTCTGCCTCCTTTTTTATTAGGGCCACCCTATTCTGGCTGCGCCAACTCAGGTCCAGACCCCCGCCCAGGAAATCTAGGTGGCGCCATGAGCTAACCAAGATTATTACCGCTGTCGAGTATTCGGCGGATGCCACCTTGACAGCAGCAAAATTCTCTTCCAGAGCTCTAGCTTCCAATATCACCTCCCGCCACCTCCTATGGCTCAGGCACTGGCAGGCCGAAATGAAGGCTAAATGGAAGCTGGCATCGGCCCCATTTAAAGGGGGCTTTCTGTTTGGAGAGGCCCTGGACAAGTTTGTCACCGAAACCAAGGACAAACGCAAGATCCTTCCGGCAACCTTTAAAAGGGGTGACCGGAAAGGGGCGGGGTCCTTTCGTAAGAGACCCTACAGGAGCCAGGAAACAGGGCAATCTTCTCACCCTTCCTCCTATCAGAGGCCCTCTCAGGCAGGGGGGGATAGGCACCAAGACAGATCCTTCGGGGCTCGTGCCAACCAATCCCAGTCTTCCTTTCAGAGACCATTCCGAGGAGGAGGAAACAACAGTGGTGGATCCCGGCCCTTTCGTAAGGGAAAGTGACGGTCACAGGGATCCCCCCATCGGGGGTCGGCTACGGCTGTATGCCGACAGGTGGGAGGAGATAACATCGGACAAGTGGGTCCTCAACACCATTCGCAAGGGCCTTCTCCTGGACTTCCTATCCTTTCCCCAAAGAAAGTTTATCCGCTGTCCTACCCCCAGGAACCCAGAAAAGAGGGAACGCATGAGGGCAGAAATCTGCCATCTCCTAGAGATAGAGGCGATAGAGCCAGTCCCCAGGCATCAGCAGGGGAGGGGCTTCTATTCGATCCTCTTCCTAGTGCCCAAAAGTTCAGGGGGGTGGAGGGCCATCTTGGACCTCAAGAGCCTAAATCAGCATCTGGCTTACAAGAGGTTCAAGATGCAGTCACTCCACTCCATCCTGGGCTGTGTGAGGGAGGGGGACCTATTGACATCAATAGATCTCAAAGAGGCCTACCTGCATGTCCCCATCCATGTGGCCCACAGGCGGTTCCTGAGGTTCTACGCGGAAGGGAAGCATTTCCAGTACAGGGCTCTTCCCTTCGGGCTATCATCTGCGCCCAGAACATTCACCAAAATTCTGGCAGTGCTAGCGGCTCATCTCCGCAACCATCCGGTTCGTCTGGAATGTTATTTAGACAACATAATCATTCACTCTCTCACCACCAAGCAGGCACACCGCGATGTTTCTCTAACTGTGCAGACCCTGCAGTACCATGGCTTCTCTGTCAACATGGAGAAGAGCCAGTTCCGACCATCCACCTGTATACAGCACCTGGGTGCGGTCATCAACTCCACCTCCTGCCAGGTATTTCTTTCGCCAGACCGGCTGTCGAACCTGAGACGCAGAGTGAAGCACTGCAGCCTTGCCAGGTCGGTACCCATCATTCAGCTGTCCCAGCTCCTAGGGATAATGATCTCGTGCCTGGGGGTGGTTCCCTGGGCTCGCCTTCACGCCAGGGAGCTGCAGTGGTTTCTGCTGCCAGTGCAGAGGGCCAGGAACAGCAACTCACTCAGGCGGGTTCGGCTCCCACGAAAGGTGGTCCGGTCTCTGGCATGGTGGAGGTCCAAGGCAGTCAGGAAGGGCTGCCTGTTCAAGGAGCCGGAGAGACTAGTTGTCACCACGGATGCCAGCCTCCTGGGGTGGGGCGCCCACTGTCAGGGCCACCTAGCCCAAGGCCGATGGACTCAGAGGGAGGCCGCCCACAGCATCAATTGGCTGGAACTGAGGGCAGCTCGCCTAGCGCTGAGAAAGTTCGCATCTCTAGTAGGAGGGGCTCATGTACTGTTGATGACAGACAATGTGGCGACAAAAGCGCACATAAACCGGCAAGGGGGCACTCGATCAAAGGCCCTCATGCTCGAGGCAGAAGCGCTGGGCAGGTGGGCGGAACGTCATCTGGCTTCTCTCAGTGCAGATCACATCTCCGGCGTAAGCAACCGGGAAGCAGACTGGCTGAGCCGCCAACGCATCGACCACTCGGAGTGACGCCTGCACCCGGACCTGTTCCAGCAGATCGTGAGGAGGTTCGGCAAGCCACAGGTAGACCTGTTTGCCACACACAACAACACACAGCTCCCACGCTTCTTCAGTCGCTACCACTCGCCCCAGGCGGAGGGAACAAATGCTCTGAGGTCAGCGTGGCCTCAGGGACTTCTGTATGCCTTCCCTCCACTTCCGCTCATCCCTCAAGTGGTGAACAAGCTCCTGACCGAAAAGGCAGACCTCATTCTGGTGGCTCCCTTCTGGCCCAGAAGGCCCTGGTACGCAGACCTGGTCAGCCTCTCAGTTCAAAGACCTTGGAGAATCCCCCGGGACAAGATTGCCCTCAGCCAGGGGGCCATCACCCATCCGGAGCCCCAGTGGCTGCAGCTAGCCGTTTGGCGCTTGAGGGGGAGCTCCTGAGAAAGCAAAAATTCTCTGACCAGGTCATTCGAACAATCCAAGCGTCCAGGAAGCCCTCTACGACTAGAATCTACGAGGCCACCTGGGCCGCCTTCTCACGGTGGTGCAAGACTAGGAACATAGAGGCCTCCTCAGCCTCGATCCCCCAGACCCTAGACTTTTTGCAAGAGGGTCTGGATAAGGGCCTTGCAGTCAGCACCCTCAGACGCCAGGTTGCAGCGTTGTCTACCATCCTGGCAAAGGGCTCCTCTCGCTCGCTGAGTCAGCTTCCCCAGATCAAGAGCTTTCTCAAGGGAGCAGCGAACATCAGCCCTCCAACTGTTCACCGGTATCCGTCATGGGATCTTCCATTTGTGCTTAAGGCCCTGACCAAAGCCCCATTTGAGCCTTTGAAAAAGACCAGTCTGCGCTACCTCACCATCAAAACCGCTTTCCTGGTGGCCATTACATCCGCTCGCAGGGTAGCCGAGCTTGCTGCGCTCTCTGTCAGGGAGGATTTGTGCGTAGTTCACCCGGACAGAGTAATATTGAGACTTGATCCGTCATTTGCTCCGAAAATTAACTCCCTGTTTCACAGGACTCAAGAACTTATTTTGCCCAACTTCTGTCCCCATCCTTCTCACCCTAAGGAGCGTGAGTGGCACAAGCTGGACATGAGACGGGCCGTGCGCACGTATGTAAAGAGAACAAAGGACTACCGCCGGTCAGAGGCTTTCTTTGTCTCCTTCCTCCCTGCGTCCCTGGGCCGCAAGGTCTCCTCTCACACTGTGGGACGTTGGCTACGTGCTTGCATCAAACTGGCATATGAGCACCAGGGCAAGACGGCTCCGAGAAGAATCACCGCTCACTCCACCAGGAGCGCTGCAACGTCTGCAGCCTGGGCAACCCAGGCCTCTATCCTAGACATTTGTAGAGCGGCCACCTGGGCTTCCCCCACGGCCTTTATTAGAAACTATAAGATTGACACCTTTGCCTCAGCCGAAGCCTCCTTTGGCAGAAGAGTATTACAAAGAGTGGCTGAAATGCCAGAGGCTTCGGCGCTTCCCCACCCTGGGACTCAATAGCTTGGGCATGTCCCAGCATTTGGGCTCTCTGAGCAGTGCACTGGAGAAAGACCGTTGGCTTACCTGAACGGTCGTTCTCGGGGCACTGCGAAGAGAGCCCAAACCCACCCGGGTGTTTGTATTTGAACGATGTGGCTGTATTGACTGTAATTGATTACAGGACGGTTCCTTCGTTTTCGAATTGAGCATGTGCAGGCAAAGGGAGGCGTGGTCAAGAAAAACATCACTCAGTCCAAGGGCAGATAGGCTGTGTTAACCCAGCATTTGGGCTCTCTTCGCAGTGCCCCGAGAACGACCGTTCAGGTAAGCCAACGGTCTTTATGAATATTTCTGTAATCTTCCATCTTTGTGCATATAATAATGATATATTGAAATCATTTCCCTGGGTGAGAATTATATGCTGCTCTCAAGAGTCAGCCTTTTTCCAAAACATCCCAAATGTGTCCTTGAAAGGTGGTATACTTTACTAGGCATTATAAACCCATAAGCAGCATATGAGAATAATAATTGTTTTCCCCATCATAGGATATCAAAGATAGGCTGATTCTAAATGTGGTTGTTTTCAATACATAGTTGAATACATATGGTTTTATTTATGTATTTATTTGTTAAATTTATTAGCCACCTATCTAATCACAGGGTAACTCTGTTTTCTAGACTCTGTGGAGTCACATATGTAAGAATTAAATTTTGATCTCACAGGTTTAAAACATCCAATGTCTTGAAAAAGCAGCTCATAAACTGAATAATTGAGTGACAATATTGGTTATTACACAGGGGGTGCAATGGCTCAGTGTTGAAAGATGCAGAGCTTGTCAGTTTGAAAGTTGACAGCCTGGGTTTGGGACCAGAGCATTGCATGACAGCGTGAGCTCCTGTTATTTCCCACAACTCCTGCTCACCTAGCAGTTTGAAAGCATGTACCATATTTTTTGCACTATAAGAGACCCCCGCCCCCAAAAAAGTGTGTGGAAATGTCTGTGCATTGCATAGAGTAAATATTGTGGTGGGAGGGGAGGGGGGGTTTGCTGGTCACCACCACCGCCTGTCACCACTGATGCCATTTCCCCCTGGGGAATGCTGGACCCTTTGTTGCCAAGCAGCTAATAGGTGGTTGGATTGGCCACTTGGAATACCGCCATATCAGCTATTCTAGGTGGCGGGGATCACTGCTGCCACAGCCAATTGCTGTTGATAGGCGGTGGCAATCAGCGGCAATAGGCGGTGTCAGTGACAATCCCTGCCATCCAGAACAGCTGATAAAGATAAACTACAGTACTTCAAAGTCCATATGTATTTCACAGCCAAATCATCTTCCAGGATTAATCAAACTAAGTTGACTAGTTATGGAATAAATGCTGCTTTGTCAGACAATTGTGGAACAACTCGTTTTTGTGGTACATCTTGTTCAAAATTACTTCTGATCCCTCTTTATCAGCATTAGTAATCTTTGGTAGTGCTGCCCAATCAGAAATGTCCTGCACACTGTAGTGGTGCCAAGGTGAATTCTCTCTCCCTCCCTCTCTCTCTCTCTCTCTCTCTCTCTCTCTCTCCCTCCCTCCCTCCCTCCCTCCCTCCCTCCCTCTCTCTCTCTCTCTCTCTCCCTCCCTCCCTCCCTCCCTCCCTCTCCCTCTCCCTCTCCCTCTCCCTCTCCCTCTCCCTCTCCCTCTCCCTCCCTCCCTCCCTCTCTCTCTGTGTCTGTGTCTGTGTCTGTGTTTAGGTGCTTAGTTTTCTCTTCAAATCCTCTCATACAAATGTTTAATACTAGGTGGTAAATAAGAAAGCACACGTTAAAAATGTGAGAACCTCTAACTTGCCTGTAAGAAAAATGATTCTAATAAGCCGAAATAAATCCATACTTATTCCCACTTAATTCCTCTACATATTGATACCTAGATGCTGGATCATAAGAAATCCTCTTGCTGAGCATAGGGTACAGTGTTTGGTTTCAGAGCACACAAGCACAAAAATGTCCTTGTCTTTTTAACAGGCTTTTGACTGTTATTCTGAATGAATGAATGAAAGTTCCAAATCAGCTGTTGGACATGTTTTTCTGTTTTAAAAAAGTACCTCGGCAGGTAGCCCTTGATTTACAACCGGATACTTAATGATTGTTTGATCGCTGGCCCCTGGTTGCAAAGTTCCAATGGCCACTCCCTCCCTCATTTCAGAAAAGAAAGTCACTGGCATTCAAGGGCTAAGCATCTTTCACTCTGGATAGTCTAGTGATGGAGCTGGCCAGCCTCTTAAGGATACAGGGCTGGCTTTAGATTAAGGAAGGGGTGGGCTGCTACGGGTTTGCCCGGATTTGGGACAACCCACAGCTTTGCTCCCTCTTTATTACAGTTTTGGAGAGCTGTAAAAATCTGGGAACAAGTAAACGCTCATGATCCTCACTTTTTATTTTTATATGTCTGTTTGCTTGGTTAAAGAAAAACCAATTTTAATTTCTTCTTTTTAAAATTATCTCTGTTGTGAGGCCTATGCCCTATGAGGTAGACCCAATAGGGAAACTGACTCCCCAGGAAGACTAACTCTACACTTAGTTGAACTATGCTATAGTAACAGTAACTTGCAAGCCTGTTTTTCCCCACTTATAGCATAGCGAGTTAAAGGGCATCAATCAGAGACTTTTTCCAATACCTATCTGCATCCTTGGGCTGAATGCCCTCTTCTGCTCTTGTTCTTATCTTGATGGCTTCTGAATGGTCTAAAACATGGGTCACCAACCTTTCGGACCTCAGGGACCACTAAATTCATAATTTTAAATCCTGTGGACTGCTAATATTATTTTTTTTAAAAAGATAAATAGTATTTAGTGTAATATAGAAATGCAAATAATTTTTCAGTGGACCACCAAAATTTTCTCCCGGAGCACCAGTTGGTGACTGCTGGTCTAAAGGCCATCTCTATAGCTCCTTACACCCATGTATTTAGGCTAGAAATGGAAGGAGAAAGTGATCTTTAAGAAATGTTTTTCTGCCTGGTGTGACTCAGTGTCTCCCAGCTTTCTGCTATGCACTTTCATAAAGCTGAAAGTTCCCACAATTTGCATTTCCTAGGGGAAGAAGAGGGGAGGAGTAGGGAAGAGGAAAGGGAAGAAGAAATGGGAAAGGAGGGCAAGAAGGCGGGGCTTAGCAGTGAGAAGATGGAGTTTCAGGCTACTCCTGAAATTCCTCTATACCGAAGGATTTTTGGACGGGTTCTTTGAACTCTAGCTGTCCCGTAGACGACAGTGAAGGTGAGGAGAGACCCAGGACCTCAGAGACACCCGCAAGTCTCTGGGGGGGGGGGTATTAACTCTCGTGCCAATTCCTTTCTGGATTAGCTGCGTGCTAACTGAAACTGCAGGTTGCCCCTAAGAATGGTAGAAGTGATGTCATCTGGTAAGCTGATTTTATCATCCAAGAGAGACTGTTCGCGTTAAAAACTTAAGCTAACTGAAACCAAAGAACAGGGAAATTTAGCGGCGAATTGGCTTTTTTTAATGGATTTATGGCTGGTGGTTACTTTACTTCTTAAATGCTTCAAGAAACTCCTCGACATCCTCCCCCCTCTGAATCTCCCTAAGTGGATCATAAAATTTATTTTCTACTAATTAGCCCGTCACGATTCGACATTTTTATTACTTTATTACTTGGCTCTGTTTACGATCAGATAAGATTGCACAGCCTGTAAGAGACTAAGAAAAGTGCTTCGAAGTCTGTGGAAAAAAAAAAAAGAGCTTGCAATTTTTAACTACGACACATCATGGCGTCTCAAAATACCTCTAAGATTTCATTTCAGATTCTTTTTTCCGCATGTAGAGGGCTTTTTGACTCTTATCAAAGGCTGGAAAGAAAATTGGATCATCTGATTTTAAAATATGAAGTAAAAACTGAGATCGTTGAATGTTTAAATGTTCCTGAAATACAAATGGAAAATGTGAGAAATGGTGTCTGGTCTATCTCAGAGGAAGAAAGGAGGGGGGGAGCTATAAAGAAGACTCATTTAAAGAGACAGAGTGCAGGAGGAATGGAAAATCCACCCTTGAGAATTAAAGTTAATTTGGAAAATTTTACAAGCCCAGGACAACATTATTATTTCATCACTGACATTCAGAGTCCAAAGGTGCAAAAATATCTTTGTCTGGATTTGCTTATGAAAACATTTGGTAAATTTATCCAACGCGTGGCAATTGGCTTGAGAAGTTTTTGCTATTGGAGAGACACTGGCTGACAGATGGAAGAACGTAATTTAAAATTAGCTAAATCTGATTACCTTAATGTGTAATAGATATAGCTGAATAATGACTGATATGGATAGTAATATATATAATTTGGAACTGGCTGATAGATTGAAGAATACAATTGAAAACTAGTTAAACCTAATTGCTTTTTCTTGTAACAGATATAGTTGAATAATAATTGATATTGATAGTAATGTATATAATGTGGAGTTGATATGATAACTAACAATTGGATATGAGAAAACATCTTTAGATTATACATAAAGAGTATTAACTACAATAATTATCACTATTAAAAAAACTAAATAAAATACATACAATCAAATGTTAATCAATACTGGGAAAATGTTATGATATATGATATAATTAAATATTATGGATGTCCAGCTAAAATAGGATATGAGGATTTGATGATAATAGAGGATTTTACAAATAAGTAAATGAATTGTCAGCATGTGTTATGGATTAATTCTTTAGCATAGCTAAGGATGAAGGATGTTTAAATAACCATAGGTAATTTAAACTGGAGGTATAATGATGTTGATATGGTAAATATTCAAGTTAAGATATTTGAATTAATATGAGTTAATGGAAGAGAAGCACCAAAGCATGTTGTAACCAGTTGATATACTTCCTTTTTTTTTCATAATAGACACCTGTGTTTTGTTTTGTTTTCCTGCCTTGTCACTTGTCGTTTTTGTCTTTTTTTGTATTATTTTTATTTTTTATTTTTTATTTTATTTTTTATTTTTTATTTGTGCTTTTTTTCTTTTGATTTTTTTTTCCCCACTGGTGTGGGCAGGTATTGTTCAAGATTATTATTTTTATTAATATTTCTAAATAATAATTACAGTTAAATGAAAATGGATATATAATAATGCTTGAGTTAATATGAGTTATGTTGGTTGACTGTGGAGGAGATGTACCAAAACTTATCTGTAATTGATTGATACATTTTCTACAGATGTAAAGAAAGATGCTGTACCTGTTTTAAACTAAAATTAAAAAACATTTATTAAAAAAAAAAGAAATGGGAAAGGAGAAGAGGAAAGAAGAAAGTAGAGAAGAAGGGAGGGAAGGAGAAAAGGAGAGGGAAGGAAAAGTAGGGTTGTGGTAAAACAAGATGGATCTATGGGATGGCAGGTAAAGCAATCCCGATTATATATTTAAATTTCTAGATGGAGAAATGGATTGTTATAAATGTAAAAAGATAACACACAATGTTAATAATAGCTATGAGAATGTATATTTGTGAATGTAGGTATGAAAAAGAAAAAACTTTTTTCAAAAAAATATTGCATTTCCTATTTGGCACTTCTGGAACTTCAAAATAGATGTGCAAATGACTTCTGTTCTATTGTTGAAGGGGGTCATCCAGCTGTCATCTACCTACAATAGATCTGGATTCTTTGACTTAGATTCTATCTTAACCATGGGTCTATCTACTGTGAATCTTGGTTTTACCTTTCCATGTTATTGCATACCATTGGCTGTCCGTTCTGTATCCCACCAATGGTAGTGGGACAGTTTGCAACCCTCCAGTTTAAACAGTTTTAATAATTGACCAAACGGGACCGTTTATCATCAAACCCTCTGGTTGACCTAAATAAATCATTAATTCCTCAGTTATTTTCTAGAAGTAATGAGAGCAATGGATTCAGAGGGTGCTTTGGTATATTCCTAACTTTATGTGAAAATGTTGCTTTTTGCTTTGTCAGCTATAAACTTTTTACTCAACGATACATGGTAGCACAAACAGTTTGTGATACATGGTAGCGCAAACACTGCAAAGCTTCTCTTTTTTCTTTTATCAACATATAAGCAATCTCCAAAAGTATGATCTTTGAGCTGTACATATTTTGGGTGCTTTTGCCAGTTGTTGTTTCTTTTTTTTTTTTAGTGACATTTTAGTTTAGTTTACTTTATTGTCATTGCACATCCTACAATGAAATTAAATGCCAACTCCAGTGTACATTATAACTATAAAAAATAAAAACACAAGCACATCCTTCACATGCTATATAATTGAAATTGAAAACCCAATATTGCATTGATATTGTACTATACCATAGAATTCAATATAGTTACTGCTCTGGGATAGAAGCTGTTTTTCAGCCTATTTGTCCTTGTTTTTATGATCATGTACCGGCTGCCGGATGGTAATAGTTCAAAAAAAGGGTGCCCAGGATGCGATGGATCTTTAAGAATGTTTTGAATTTTCTTAAGGCAGCAGGAATTATAAAACTCTTCCAAAGAGGGGAGAGGGCAACCAATGACCCTCTGGGCAATGATATTAACCAAGTTTTTGTCTGCTGTTGAGTTGAATTCAGAAAATGGATAAGCTCAACCTTTTTAAACGGCACTCTTTACTTGGCAGAAGACAGAACATGCAGCTTCCATTCAAACTAATCATGCAGTTAATTGTTATGAAACATGAAGGACACATGAAAGATCACAGGCACTGAATTCTGGTCACAAATTAATTTAAAATCTGTGCTATACTGCTATTTTAAATGAAGCCATTCAACTATTTAAACACTGACATCAAAAAGGATTTGGGTAGCTTGATGATAAAATATATCCATGTTAAATAAAAAAAAACAAGAATGATCTCTGCTTTTAAAAGTAATAGTCTGGCAGATATGAAAGCAAGCTCTTTTTAAAGCAAGCGAAGGGGGAGGGAAACAATTACTGAATTAAAGAAGAGATTGGCAGAGATGTCTCTTTTATTTTTATAATATAATATTATTAAGAAAATGTAAAAGGAAGTTAAAAATTAACACAAAGTAATAGAACAGAATAGGGATGCAGTGGCTCAGTGGCTAAGACGCTGAGCTTGTTGATCAAAAAGGTTGGCAGTTCGATGTTTCACTGCATAACGGAGTGAGCTCCCGTTACTTGTCCCAACTTGGATACTGTCTGATTAAAATAAAATCTTGTCCCTCTTTAGATATGGGTGGTATATTGGCCTTTTTCCAACTCTCTAGCATCTTTCTTCTCTGTAAGAAGTAGAGCAGTCTCTTTTATCTTGTAGCAGATCAGTTGTTTAGTCTTCTTGCTCTTTATATACATCGCCTAGGTTCACTTTATAGTTTAGGATAAGCACTGATGTGATTTTAAAAGCTTTTTAAAGTTATGTGAACTTAACTGTGGTTTATTTATTACTACAATTAATAAACATTGTATATTTAAACTGTGGTTAAACAATAGCTTAGTGAAATGTATGAAAGTAAATTATACATGCACAACAGCAATAGAAATGATTAGAAACCATAGTGAGAACTATTAATCAATGGAATAACTTGCCTCCTGGAGTTGTGGGTGCTCCATCACTGGAGTTTTCCAAAAACAGGCTAGACAACCATTTGGTTGGGGTGGTATAAGGGCTCCTGTCTTGTGCACAGGGTTGGACTAGAAGTCCTCCAAGGTCCCTTCCAGTCTATGATTTTATATTCTATGTGCTATATTCTCCCAGCAGCTGTTTTACATAAAAAATAGAATTACAAAAAAAAATCACACCAGAAATCTGAAGTTGTGGGATGGGTGGGCAACCCTGTTATCAGAGGTTATCAGACGTTCCATCAAATGTTCTACACATATAGCACCAATTAGCCAAGTAACTGTAGGAACATTTTAACAGTTGGATAATTGTGCAGTTGATAAATGATATCTTTTAAATCAAATCCACTACAAAGAGCATGTTCACTGGATCTGCATACTTCTTATGATTCATTCACAGTTGCCTGCATTGCACCATCAGCTCAGAGCCACCATTCAGTGTGAACAGAGTAGCATTTTGTCTAAGTTTGAAAAATGCAATTCTTGCAGTATTTGGCATGTAGACATTCATTGGTGGGTGTTGACCTTCCCTCTGAGCTACTGATTGTTAAAACCATAAGCCAGCTTGAGAAAGACGGACTTGCTTTTTGACCGACATCCAAGTTTTTATCCCAGAGAAGTCAATGGAACCTTTGTCATTGACTTCAGTAGGTTAATGATTTACTCTTTAGAAAATGCCTCTTATTTGCCAACTGACTGCCCGGACATATTAAAGGATGCAACAAAATGAAAGGGAGAATGGACTCTGCAAACCCAAACCATGTTGAAAGGGAAGGTTTAATGATTTTTAAAGTTTATTTTATTTAATTTATAAAACATACATGAATCTAAGCAGGAGAATATCTGCAGGTGAACTAATATTCTTAACAAAATCAAGCAAGCATTAGTTATGTAAGAGAAAATGACATTGAGACAAAAAAGATAGTTTCTTATATGCATTATTGCCTTCATTGTTTAATGATTCTTTACTGGTGTACAGATTCAGAATCACTAAAAGTTGAGCCAAATGTTTTGAAGACAATTGAGTGTGTATTAAGTGATTCTGAATTAATTGTATTAAAGCTGGGTTTGTTTGCACAAATTAGTTCACATACTAATATATCTGATAATGACCCAAGCTGAAAAAGAAATGATTTGGGATTCAAAGTTGATCTTCTGTTGAATCCCAAAGGTGCTTTCCCAAAAGGCAACTGGACTTTCTTTGTTTTCTTTGGAGGTGTTTTGCTTCTCATCCAAGAAGCTTCTTCAGTTCGTGGATGAGAAGTTGAAGAAGCTTCTTGGATGAAAAGTGAAATATCTTCAAGGAAAAGCAAAGAAAGTCTAGTTGCCTTTTGTAAAAGCATCTTTGGGACAACCATGATCTAGATGACTGAGAATCTCCAAAGACATTCTTCTGTTGAATGTAACTAACAGGGCCAATTAATTTGGAGGTACATACAGTGTTAAATTCTCAAAAGGTCTGTTTTAAGAAAAAGTCTATTTTTTTAAAAAAAAGATATACTGTATATAGGCTGAAAAAAGCTACAAGAGCAAGTATCCAATTGCACCTCACTGTAAATTCAAGTTCTATTTTCTACTTGTAAAAACTTTCCCCAACTGATGCTTCCAAATGTGTGGGTACTTGGAAGAGTCATTGTTTCAACACAACAGGAGATACCAGGCTTGAGAAAGTTATCCCATATTGCTCATTTAATGCTTCTTACTATCGGACATGGCTGCTTCATCAAAAAAGAGGTCAAAAGTTAACAGATTTTCATAAAATGTGCATACATTAATATGTGAAGAGCATGCATTATAATTACAAGAGTAGTGAAAATATAATACATCTCATCCTAGGCAAGATTGTGACAGTTTTATATACCTGTTCAATTATCATGAGTCCTTCACCTTGTTACCTTGGTTTGACACTAGAATTATTCCATACCTTAAGTTGCAAACAGTTCACACAAACAGACCCTGCTCACACATACTGGTGCATTTGTCTTCTCAGAGCCATATAAATACAACTTAGAATTTGATCTTTGATTATGTAGAAGCTCCTTTCTGGATGCTTTTCATGGGTATTACCATGTTTTATTTTGACATAATAATAGTAGATACATTTCAGGTAAAAAAATTTAGATGTGACCTTTCCAGAAGCTATTACACCTTGCAGCAATCGTACGGATGATTCCTTAAAGACTCATGAATATTTTGGTGTAATTTATTTTTAATGGGGCATATAGAAAGAGAATCTTTGCCCAAGGAAGAGTAATAATAAAGTCGACATTGTAATTCAGCTTAATTTTTTCATTAGATTGTTTTATCCCTCCTATTGCTTTCTAAAAGGCTTTCATGCTGTGCCTCGGATATTTAAGATTTTCCCAGGGCAGATGTTAACTAGAAAAGAAAAAGGAAGTGCATTTAATGTATGGCTGCAAAAGATAATTTGTACGGTAGAATATGGAACACTCTGTTATCTATTCATTTATTGAAATGTAATTTTTCAATTTTACACAATGAACATGAATTTGGGCAAACTCTGGGAGACAGAGGAAGACAGGAGGGCCTGGCATGCTATGATCCATGGTGCAGCAAAGAATTGAACATGACTTGGTGACTAAATAACAACAACACATTTTTCAGCTCAGCTCAGCTTCTAAAATGAGAGAATGATAGCAGAAAACCAGAAGGAATCTGGAAGCACCTGTTGCAATTCACCAATATTATTAAAAGCCAATACACTTTTGAGCATCTCATATAGAACAACAACGATAACAACAACAGAGTTGGAAGGGACCTTAGAGGTCTTCTAGTGCAACTCCCTGCAAGAAACCCTATACATTTTAGTCAAATGGTTGGCCAATGTCTTCTTAAAAAGGTTCCCCTCGCATATGTATGTGCTAGTCATTTCCGACTCTAGGGGGCGGTGCTCATCTCCGTTTCAAAGCTGAAGAGCCAGTGCTGTCCAAAGATGTTTCCATGGTCATGTGGCTGGCATGTTACCTTCCCACCAAAGGTGGTTCCTATTTTTCTACTTGCATTTTTACATGCAAGGTTGGCAGAAGCTGGGACAAGTAATGGGAGCTTACTCTGTTACACAGCACTATGGATTCAAACCACCAAACTGCCGACCTTTCTGATTGACAAGCCTTCTTAAAAACTTCCAGTATTGGAGCACCCACAACTTCAAAGTACAAAAGAAAGGGAAAAACATGTGTAATGCAGAAGACAAATGCAACACTTTTTTACAATTTGCAAAATCCATGGCTTTAGGGGAGTTATAAAATCAGAAATAGAACTAGAAATAATGTTCTGTCTTCCAAAATCAGCTGAAATCTGAACTATTCAAGGTCATCTCTGTGTTGATGCCAGATATTATTTGGGAGTAGTATATATTGTATACAGTGGTTTATTATTTATTAAGATTTTATTGTTCTTGCCTATGAGCTGCTGAGAATCCATTTATGATTGCAGTGAGATATAAATCTGATTATCATGTTGCACCATTAACACAACACAAAGATATTCCATGATGAAAAAAAGTTGCCTGTGTGAATCTCTGGATCTAAGACTTCCTTCATATTTCTAATTTTTCTGGTAGCATAATTATAGCTCCTGGGTCCCCAGTGTAGCTTTTCTGAATATTAATATGCCCATCCAGCTTTATGCCCTACCTCAGGGATGTCAAACTCATGGCGTCATGTTGTCGTCACGTGACAAATTGCAACTCCCCCCTTTTGCTAAAATGGGGGTGGGCGTGGCCAGTGCGTGATGCACTTGGCCCAGAGTCCGCAAGTTTGACACCTCCCTTACCTGATTTTCTTTTAACTGTGTAGATTTAAACAAACAATTTGAAAAATAAAGCAGCAGCCTCAACGACTTCCTTTAAGCATTGTTTTGTTTTGTTAAGCATTGGATTGTCCTTGATTTATGACTGCAATTGAGCCTAAAATTTCCATTGCTAAGGAAAGCAGTTGTTAAGTTTTTATCCCATTGAACGATCTTTTCTTTGCCATGTTTGTTAAGTGAATCATTGCAGTTCTTAAATGAATCATGCAGTTGTTAAGTGAATCTGGCTTCCCCACTGACTTTGCTTATTGGAATCTGGCTGGCAAGGTTACAAATGGTGATAACCGGGATAGTGCAACCATCATACATAGCACTTAGCATTTATATACCGTTCACAGTGCTTTCCAGCCCTCTCTAAGCGGTTTACAGATTCAGTGTATTGTTCCCAACAATCTGGGTCCTCATTTTACTGACCTCAGACGGATGGAAGGCTGAGTCCACCTTGAGCCTGGTGAGATTTGAACTGCCAAACTGCAGTCAGCCAGCGGTCAGCAGAAGTAGCCTGCAGTATTGCATTCTAAGCCAGTGGTGGGATTCCAAATTTTTTACTACCGTTTCTGTGGGCATGGTGTGGCTTGGTGGCCATGGCAAGCAGTGGTGTAATAATAAATAAACAGACTAAGCACGTGTTTAGGGCACCAGGCCCAAAGGGCACACCACAAAATTGAGAAAGAAACAAATCCAACGACGATTTGTACAGTATGTACAAAAGAGGGTCACCAAGGTTTGCCAGTGCTTAGGGCACCAGAGACTTAATCCGCCACTGGTGGCAGGGGAAGGATACTGCAAAATCCCCATTCTCCCCCCCCACTCCTGGGGGAAGGATACCGCAAAAACTCCATTCCCACTCTATTCCTGGGGAAGGTTACTGCAAAATCCCAATTCCCTCCCCATGCCGCTAACCTGCTTTCCAGCTCTATTCTCCTATGCAGGACAACAAAAGAAGACTCAGCAATCAGCTGGGACTCAGGAGGCAGCAAATAGATGGGGGCGTGCCAGCCACAGATGGTATTTGCCAGTTGTGAACTACTCACAAATTTCGCTACTGGTTCTCCAGAACTGGTCAGAACAGGCTGAATATCACCTCTGATTCTAACCACTGTGCCAGTTTGGACCGGTTTGGCCAAACCGTTAGTGCTTTGGCGGCCTGGGTCACTGGAACCAGCAGCGACCCAGGCCTGCCATGCCCCCGAACCAGTTGTCCTGGCGGCACTGTAGGCGCCGCCATCTTGTTTTTGGCTTCTGCATGTGCACAGAACAATTTTTATTGTATTACACATGTGAGTGTAGACACGCTGTGTGCCCACAAGAAAACCATCAATAGTGGCTGCCAGAACCCATCCCTGCACTATGCCGCCACAAATGATTGTAATTTGAGAACTACCAGTATTAGATTTGGAGACTCCCAATTCTGGCTGGCTTACACTGGAAAAATGAAGAGAACTTGTGTGACAAGGCAAACCAAGCATCAATTAATCAACTAGGGCTGCACAAATATCTATTTAAAAGGCCTGGGAGAAGTGTCTTTTCTTTTAAAAGGACTTTCAGAAGATGTTCAAGGTGAGAGCTACAGAGATCTCTGGAAGCATATAATTTCAGAAGGCAAGCACCACACAATGGGTAGCACATACATCTGAAAACAGGTAAATTGTGCAGATTAATAGAAAGAGAGGAAATTTAAAGCTGCCTACCTGTTCACCTGTTGAGCCTTGCCACCAGACAACTGAGCACAGGGGCCAGAAGGCAATGAGAAAGATATTGTGGATATGCCTATGACAATCACATGACCTTAGAAGATGATTGTGGTTGCATAGTAGTAGAGTGGCAGTGCTTAGGCAGTGACCACATTGCTAAATTTCAATCCCCTGGGAGAATGGATCCTAAATTTTGGATGAATTCTGTAAATTAGCTTATTTGCAAATCATAGTGTGCAAATTGCCATAAAAAGACTATTATGAGAGACAGGAACTGATGTCGCAATGACACGACGTGCGATCTCGGAGCGCTGAGATCACAGTCGATACTTTTGCTGTTGGGCGGTCCTTTTGGACCTAAACCATCCTGAAGAGATGGTGACAGGGAAGAGTACCTCTTGCTGATCTCAGGGACATGGCAAAATTCCTGATTTATCCAAGAGAATCTCTTCTTGCCAGCGACAGAAGCACAGCCAAAAGCTGCTGAAGTTGGGACAGCTCCAGAACGGGAGGAAAGCGGAAAGAGAAAGTGTGTCCATCTGGTGAGGAAATCTTATTGTTATAAAAGAGACTGCCCCTCCCAAAAAATATTAAAGCTAAATTAAATTTGAAAACAGAAGAAAATAAGCGGCGAAATTAAACTACATTGGACAGTGTGTTATCTTTTTTTTCTTTTATGGATGGAATTTTTGCAAATATTTCCTATTTTTTAAAGTGAACAGATTAGTTTTTCTTCTTCTACTTCTTTTTTAAACCTATGGATTAAAATCTTTTTCTTTATTTTTATAATACTGGTTTGGATAGGGTTTTTTCCTATTTTGCTTCACTTAAGAATTTTGTTTCTTTTAAGCCTGGAATATAAAGAAGATATGAAAGGAATACAAAGAGGGTTGTAATATCAGAAGTAAAGGAAGTAACACTGCCATTTGGAGGCTGGAGGCTTGAGTCCTGGAAACATTGCCCGTTCTTTTTTCATTTTGATCACTTTGACTTTGCACTTCAAGGTTCTTCAGCTTGTTTATAGAGAATGATGGAAATGGAAAGAGTGGAATATGGAAAGGGGAGATAGATGGACAGAAGCTCTACCCCAGATTTCAAGGTAGAGAAGAAGAAAAAAGAGAAGAATTGATGGATCTAAGGAGAGAAATTTTGTCAGAATCACTATTGATAACCAAAGATAAGCTGATTAAAGAAGCAGATGGAGGGTTTCAAGATTATAAAAGATATTCAACAAGCAACAAGTTGCAAAGAGAAGTCCATACAAATCTTATTAAGGAAACAACCAGAAGATTAATCCCACAAATGGCAAAAGACATAAGATTGCACTATTACTGGAAAGACACAGGTTGATATATGAAAGCTTATAATAAAAAATTAGTTAGTTAAGTTAAATTTAGAGCATTATGTAAAAAATGAAGTGATATTGGATATAATTAGATAAATAATTGATAATGATAACAATGTATACATATGTATTGGTTTGATAAAAGGAAATTGGATATAAATTGTAAACAGTGATTAAGAAAGGAGGTCTAGAAACTTTGTTATTAAATATAATCATTTTTTTAATTTACAACATGTCATAAAGATGTAATGTTACCAGATGATAATGGAAACAGTTAACCGAATGCCATTATGTGGTTTTCTTTAAATTTTGGAATATTTTATATAAAAGGATGTAAAAATAATTATAGTCAAATGAAGGTTGAGGTATGATGGTAGTAATATATATAAATGTATTTGATTTAAAATATATAATTTGATATGAATTATAGGTGGTGACTGTGGAAGGGATGCACGAAAGTTTTTTGTAACCAATTAACACACTTTCTACAATTTGTAACGGAAGATGGTTTTGTGGTGTTTTTTGTGTTTTGTTTGTCTGTGTTTATTCAAAAATAAAAAATTCTTTATGTGTGTGTGTGTGTGTGTATGTATGTGTATGTATGTATGTATGTATGTGTATTACATGTATTATAATAGTACTCTAGTCTAGTCTAGTGACGTGTTGGCTCAGTGGCTAAGACGCTGAGCTGGTCGATCAGAAAGGTCAGCAGTTTAGTGGTTTGAATCTCTAGTGCCGCATAACTGAGCGAGCTCCCGTTACTTGTCCCAGCTTCTGCCAATCTAGCAGTTCAAAAGTATGGTAAAATGCAAGTAGAAAAATAGGAACCACTTTTGGTGGGAAGGTAACAGCGTTCCATGTGCCTTTGGCATTTAGTCATGCCAGCCACATGACCATGGAAACATCTTTGGACAGCGCTGGCTCTTTGGCTTTGAAACGGAGATGAGCACTGTCCCCTAGAGACAGGAACGACTAGCACATATGTGCAACCTTATCTTTAGTGTAGTGTAGTGTAGTGTAGTGTAGTATAAGTATAGTATAGTATAAGTATAGTATAGTATAGTATAGTATAGTATAGTATAGTATAGTATAGTATAGTATAGTATAGTATAGTATAGTATAGTATAGTTAGAATATTGTTTTTATATTTTGAAAGGTTGTGTCAGGAGGAAAGACAGGCTATAAATCTCAAAACAATATATACTTGTATAACTTAATGTATAGTTTTTGCTTTATTTACCAAATAATTAATATTAGATTATTAAAAATAAACCCAAATAAATGTACATAATTCAGGAAGTTCACCTTGGCTACACTCCTCTAAATGCTTATATTGGAATATAAAACCTGTTGGAACAATCTGATTTAAGACTCGGGAATGTGTTTAGAATTAGAGCAATATTTCAGAAAATAAAACAGTTTCTTTGTATGGAATTTTCTTAGGTGAGGTAAAAGCTCTTTTAAGAAGCAGCCATGACTTGCCTTGTTCCTCAATATTTTAATGTGTGTGGTCCTTTGTATGATCTCTGATATATGATTAACTAAAAAAAAAAATCCTTTGAGTAAGGATCATACATTTATATGATTTATTGGAGGTTTTTGAAGCTCAAAAGATTGTTTTCTATTGAGAATTTAATTTACGTATCTGGTGTCAATGAGAAGCCTCTCTTCTCTATTTCCTCAGCCAGGATCCTTACCAATGTTGCTCTGCACATTTGTGTACATGAATTATCCTTGCACCCCTCCGGGTTATCGTACTGCAAGTTGTATTTGCTTTTCCAACGAGGTCATTAGCCAACTGACCCACCACTGTAGTTCCTGAAAAAAACACCCCATGATTTGCCTGTATAGCACTTCTGAGAACTTCCTCGAAAGGAAAGCTGGCCTGACTCTTTTTCCTTAGCAGCTAAGAATCTGTGAAGGTAACTCTCAAGGCACTTGTCTTAATTGCTAGTTTTCATTTCGGTCATTAAATACTAAATGGAATGGTTGTAATGCAGCTGAAAATGATAGGCTGGATCAGAAAGCAGTTGCCGTAGCTCTAATGAGATGGGATTAATTTTTTAATAAGTCCATTGGAAAGGATTTGTATCATGGTTTGCTTCTGGTCGGACAAGTAGTTTTCCCCTTAGGGACTATTTTAAGCATTGCTTAATCTGCGTGCATTTCTTAATTCTTGCAGTCCTTCTCTTCGGAAAATATAAATTCCATTGAATTAAGTGCTCAGTTGCCTCTGATTCTTTTGTGACTCAGTGGATAATGTTTTGATCAGATTGTATCTCAGTTCTGCTTATTAGGATTCTTTAAGCTTAAGCTTGAATCTTTGGTTATGGTATCTGGCTTCTTGCTTTCTGTCGGCCTCTTTCTAGCTGGCCTCCCATTTTCCCCAAATACCAGCATTTTCTCCTGTGACTGATAGGATTACTGTTTAAGTAAAACAGAATTGTAGTCTTAGTCACTGAAGTGAGCTTAACTGAAATTAATCCTTTATACTATAACCACCTATTCTGCTTTAGAACAATAGGTGTGGAAGGGGACATTTCACAATAAGTACACAAATCCTCATTTAGTGCAGAAACCTAGCGGTAAATTAGCTGCTCTAAGCAGCCTCTGCTTGCTGCTATCCAGCAAAAGGTATCCCCACTGACCTGGATAATTGGTTACACCGTTGAACTGCTTTTACTGTTAGCATTGAGTTAGGGAAAACGGAAGTTATGTTCAATTTGTCTGGAAATCACCACATTGGAAAATGCTGTTCTAGAGACATTAGGTCTCATGTGTTTGAGAGTAAGATCCTTTATATATTATATGAATAGACATTGACAGGATTTTGCTTTAAGTTAACATAGTTTTAAAATGGTTGGATGAGCCTCATGACAGTATGTTTATTACAAGATTCAAGTTTTTTGCACTTTGGAATCAGTACAAACATAAGAGCAGGGTTTTTTTCTACAAAGATTTGTAAAGTTGTTGTATCACCTTTAGAAGTAAAAAAAAGCTAGAATATTTTTTTTTTCATGGATTCAATTTTTCCCATTTAATAACAATTATGTTATTAGGTTTATTGCTTTATTTTCTGTTATGTTTTCATTTATTGTAATTGTCCCCATTCCTATAGATGCATCCATTAGGATAGGAAGTTGCTCAGATTCAGGCAATGTGGCTTAAAGTTTAAATCAAATTTTTCAGTACTGTTCTCTGCACAGAAAATTCTTTTTAGTAATATACAATTCTGGATTCCAGCAGCATAGTCAAAAGGTTTTCTTAGCAAACAAAATATGAATGTTTAGATACACTGAATTTCTACGGCTGCTATAATTTAATTTAGGCACATAAAAGATGAAGGGACTGACATCTTAAAATTACCAGATTGTGAAAAAGATCCAGGAGAGAGAACGGCAATGGAGATGTAATGGTTGGTGACTCAGATGGTTCTAGAAAGGTTTTAGGAACTGAGGATTAATTTTTGGCCTTAGCAAAGAGCAATGATAACCCTGAAATAGACTAGGCAGTATTACACCACTGAATCTTTGTTTTTGTTCTTGGGATCGTGAAGTGGAGAAGAACCTGATCTGGAGAAGTATGTGAAAATGAAAAGAAGGACACTTATGAGAGAAAATCTATTCTTCACGGATGATCCCTCAGGAATTGAAGATTATGGAAAATGAAAGGTGTTATAAGCCAGAGAAAAGCCATGATCCAATTTGGATAACAGAGGGAATTAAGCCTCTTCTTGAATCTAGACAGTAGTATTTAGAAGCACAGAAGTACATATAGGCTAAACTACAAGTATGCCTTGCCAGAAAATATATGGACTCTTTAGTAAAGGAAAGTCCATCCATTTACATTCATTTTCTTGATCTCACGCAAAACTTCTCTGCTTCTTATCAGTAGCTAAGAGAAGGCAGGAGCGCCCCTGTATGGTTTGAACAGCTGTAAATAACCTTACTGTGGAAGGTGATTGCAAGTGAAATTAGAAGCTGGTTGTTTAATAAAAGGGAGGAACAGTCCAAAATGTTGTTTTGCATGGAGTTTTCTATCAAATCCTAAGACCCTACAGGGAACCTCAGTCCCAATGCAGAACAAAAGAAAATTACATTATCCTGAGGTAGAGTGTAAAGCCATCCTACTAATCAACACATCTCATATAATACAATGAGAAGTAGAATTAGATGGGGCCATTTAAGCTATTACTTCACCCCTCTGCTAAGTGCAAGGACCCAAATTCAAGCATCTCCAACAGGGAGCTATCTGGTCCTTGTTTTCAACACACCCACGAAAGGTATTCAACACCTTTTTTGCTTCTTTTTGATAATCTGCTCTTACTGTTGGAAGAGGGTTTTTAAAAAAATAACATTGAAGATGAGTCTGATTTCCTAGAATGTGAATCCATAATTCTACATATTGCAATGTGGAATGATAGAAAACAGGTCTTGACCTTCTTCTGCATGACATCCTTTCAGGTATGGAAGATGCTTTTATATGCCCCTAAGTAGGAATTTTCTTTTCAAGCTTATACAAGTTCATCTACCACTCTTTACTCATGAGACTTAGCTTACAAACACCCTTGAACGTCCTTGTTGCCACTGTTGCCAAACTTGTTCTAGTTTCCTTGAGTCCTTTCTGTGGTAGCCAGAATGGCTTTTCTGTTATGATTTGACCAAAGCGGATGGAGTTGTTACTTCTCATGATTTGAGCACAATATTTCTGTTGATGTAATATGAAATAGCATTACTCTTTTCTGCAACGGCATCAAACTGCTGAATCCTATTCAGCATGCAATCAAGTACAAGAGCCGTAGTGGCACAGTGGTTAGAATGCAGTATTACAGGTGATTCTACCCACTGCCAGAAGTTCAATCGTGACCGGTTCCAGATAAACTCAGCCTTCTATCCTTCCAAAGTCAGTAAAATGAGGACCCAGATTGTTGGGGGTAATTTGCTGACTCTGTAAACTGCTTCCATAGGACTGTAAAGCACTATGAAGTGGTATATAACTGCTATTGCTATTGTTACTATTTTAAGATGTTTATTATTACATATTCAGTGAGAATGTGCCTGTACATAGGATTTTGCTTTTCAAGTAATAAATTTATATAAATTTATAAAAAAAAATATTAAATTTTTGTTACTTCTTGAATAGCTGGGTCAAGAAAATTTTTGTTTCTGTCATTTAAGATATTAGTTATTCCACCCAATTCTATGTTACCTGCAAATTTGATGGCATTCTACTGACTGCTTCATTCAATTCATAGTAAGAGCATTAAAGAGTAGTAGTCCTGGTATAAACCTTCCATACCACATTCAATCCTGTATATCTCTTCAGTCTGATTGCGAAACATTATCTGAGTATAATTTTGGGGGCAGTAATTGTCATGTCATCCAGTACATACTTAAGTAGCTTGTTAATTAGCACATCGTGATATAGTTTTTCTGCGTTTTGGAAGAGAGGCATGGATGTCCTCAGGCTTCTGCTGATTGTATCAAAATGACAAAGATAGCATCATGCTATTGCACTACAAGCTCCATTCCTTTGGGATATGCATACAAAGCATAAACAAAAAAGTGTTTGACTCCCACTCTACTGATATCCCTGAAAATAGGAACTACATTTGATGTTTCCAAGTCTGCTGGCACTTTATTCTTTACCAGTTCTTTAGACTTTCTCAAAGATAATAAACAACATTTCACCAAGCCTATCCGTATTGGCTTCAATACTCCAGGAAGCAATTGTTTTCCTGGAAATTTATAGTCATTGAAGAGTTTAAAAGTATTCTGTGACCCTGTTTCTCTCAATTTTAAATTTCAATCTTTTGATTTTTTAATTGTTTGTTTATTCTTATGATTACTATCATTGATTTTAATCTGAAAGTTACCTAGCGTTACTTCTGTAATTCAAGGAACCTGATTAGATAGGCAGGCAAGTAGGTAGGTAGGTAGGTAGGTAGGTAGGCAGGCAGGTAGGCAGGCAGGCAGGCAGGCAGGCAGGCAGGCAGGCAGGCAGGCAGGCAAGCATATAAATAAATAGAAACAGACAGGCAGACAAATAGATAGACAGACAGACAGATTATTGCCCCTTTCTCCTGTCCTTCACAATTTTTTAGAAAACTGTTGCTGAACGTAAGTTAATATCCAGGTAGTTCTTGACTTACAACAGTTCATTTAGTGACTGTTTGAAATTCTAACGACACTGAAAAAAGTGACTGATGACCATTTTCACACTTATGATCGTTGCAACATCTCCATGATCAGGTGATCAAAATTCAGATGTTTGGCAACTGACTCATATCTATGACAATTGCAATATCCTGGGATCTTGTGATCATCTTTTGCAAACTTCTGACAACCAAAGTCAACTGGGAAGTTCGCATCACTTAACAACCTGTGTTACTAAATTAACAACTGCAGTGATTCATTTAACAACTATGGCATGAAAGGTTGTAAAATGGGGCAAAACTCACTTAACAAATATCTCACTTAGCATCAGAAATTTTGATCTCAATTGTGGTTGTAAGTCAAGGACTATCTATAGCTGGTTTTCTTTATTATCTGTCAAAGTTTTGTCATCTTTATTGATTCTTTTACTTGAAGGTATGTAGAGAAGCCCTTCTTTTTATTCTCAGCATCATTTGTCAATTTCAATTCATTTTCAGCTTCAGTAGTTTTCCTGACACCATATTTACACCAAGGGACCCTTTTATATATATAATGTAACAAAAAGGCAACAGTAAAAAATATTGGGTTTCTGCCTGGATGGTCTCTTGTGACGAGCTGAAGGACAGAGAATGGAAGTAGTGATCTTCCTCCCATATTTGGGCATACCGGGGGTTGTAACTATATGTATATGTATATGTATATGTATATGTATATGTATATGTATATGTATATGTATATGTATATGTATATGTATATGTATATGTATATGTATATGTATATGTATATGTATATGTATATGTATATGTATATGTATATGTATATGTATATGTATATGTATATGTATATGTATATGTATATGTATATGTATATGTATATGTATATGTATATGTATATGTATATGTATATATGTATGTATATACACATATACATACACATACACATACACATACACATACACATACACATACACATACACATACACATACACATACACATACACATACACATACACATACACATACACACATACATACATATATATATGTACAACTATATACATATATATAGTTTTCAAAACACTTGTACTTTCACGTAGCTACTATATCATGTTAGCCTCTGCTCAGTATGCACCCCCTGGGCATTTCTCTGTTCACAATGGTGAATTTCTGGAAGTACAGTGAATTGTTTCTCAGCAGTAAGAAATAATCACACAGAGTTATGTATTCTCAAAGCAGAAACTGTCATGGTTAGGAGAGGAAAACCAGTTTTAAAAAATCCTTAAAATGCTTATCAGGTAAGTGCTAGTAGACGATAATCTCATTCCAGGAAAAGCAGAATAAGTTTTCAGAATACATTGGTGTATGTAATTAATTGTTATGCTCAATTCTTAAAACAGACATCACTTACATTAAATAAAAAACTCTCTCCTCTTTTTTTTTCTTTTTAGGTGGACTGCATTTCTTTTTATGAAGTTTCACTAATGGCTTGACATCAGCAAATTAAACAGAATTCTCATCATGGAGAATACAGATGGTATGCATACAAACTTCATCTTAATTGAAAGCCAAGCATTTTCTCTATGAAATAAAAGTTACCTTTTACTAAGAACAACATAAACACACTTTCTCTTTTGAAATATCCTTATTTGGCATATTCGCTCTATCTGTGTTCAAAATCTATCTGTACAATGGCTGAAAGTGTGCTCTTCAGAAAGCATGTATTTCTGAATGATGCCGTTGATAATCGCTTCTGATAAATGAATGGAAATTAGGAAGGTGGGATGATTCAGATTTTATGATTTATCAAAGGGCCTTTCCCCTTGATCTGTGGAAAGAAACTCGAATGCATAAATTCTAACAAAAAAGAATGCAAGCAGGACGGCATTTTAGATAAAAAGGTTGGAGAAGATTTCCCAGACGAAGTTAGCACAATTGTGTTTTATGAATGGGTAGTCTTTAAACACAAGTAGACATTTAGTACCAATGCCAGCTTGGTTTTCATTGTGAAGAGCAGTGATGGGGTTGCTCTTACTGGGATTTGATCAATACATCCCCAACCCCCCATAATTTTAACCTAATGTTAACCTGACTGTCTACTGTTGATCTCACCCCATTCCTAAGAGGGGCGTGTATAAGCACACCAGCGTGCCTACTGTCCCTGTCCTACTGTCTCCATTTATTCATACCCATTCTCCATAGTGAGGGGGAGGAGTATCCAGGATGGGTTGACTTTATCCTCTCGTTGATTGGACTGAGTCATCAGAGCTCTTGGTATAAGCCTCTGGTCCACCAGGCTCCGCCCAGTTTATAGACTCAGTCCACTCAAATGGACAGTTGACCATCCTAGATCTCCAACAGGTCGAAGATATTCAAGAAAGAAAAGGAAGGAAAATTCCAGTGTCTCCCTCCTACAGCATCCCAGGCGAGCTGGCAACTCCCGGGACTGTAAGGATCGGCCAAAAGCCCCTCAGCGGGCGGCCCGCCGCCCAGGCTTCCGAGTGAGAAAAGCAACACTCAGACAGGAATTTGCCGGGTGAGCAGGAGACAGAGGGCAGAAGCCTCTGGCAGGCACGCCCGGCTGCAAGGACGCCAGCAGCGCCGGAGACTTCCCCAAGAGCCGCGGATCGTGAGAAGGGACAGGCTAGGACGGCGCGGAGCCCCCCCCCGCCCCCTGGAAGGGAGCCTTGCAAACGCGGAGCGCCCGCCCCATTGGTACGTGACCCACCTCATTGGAGGGGGCTCACGGGCAAAGCAAGGACTCCAGCGGCATGGGAAGTGAAGAAAACGGCAGCAGCGCAGCTCTTCGGAGCACAAGCCGCCCAGCCAGAATATTCAAAAGGGGCGCCTTCATCTCCTGGCAAAGGCGCCATCTTGAAGCCATAAGGGACCATGTGTTCCAAGATGGCGGTGCCCAGAGGCAACAGGAGACTGGCAGGACACAGGTACTGGCAACAACAGCCGGCAGTCCCACCAGGTTAGTGACCACCCCTCAGGCGGCCCAGAGAAGGGGGGGGAGGAAAGGCAGAGACAAAAAGAAGCACCTCTCCCCCAGCGCAGAGCTGGAAACAGGCGGGGGGGGGAGGAAAGGCAGAGACAAAAAGAAGCACCTCTCCCCCAGGGCAGAGCTGAAAGCAGGGGGGGGGGTGAGTCACAAGCCTCCCAAGCCATCTAAATAAGAAAGGAGGAGGCATTAAAGACTGGAACAGATTTGCAAGAGGGCAAGTGGCCTCAAATCCATCCCATGCCAGGGAAAGAAAAGAAAGGCTCCTGGAGGCCCCACAGCAGGTGGGACTGCAGGGGAGACAACCATTTGCAGGCAAGAATCCCCTTTGACACCCCTAGTCCTTGGGGTCTCCCTCAGAGGTGGCAATCCCCTCCCCCATGCTGCCTCCCTGAGATCAGCCTCTGCCACCCCCCCCCAGACAGGCAAGGGCCCCCAGCCAGCAAGCACCACAGGGGGCCCCAATTTTCAGACATAATGATGAAGGGCTTCCAGCAATGCCTGACATTGCTGCAGCAGCCTCAAATGCTGCCTCAGTGGCATCCTCTCCTAGGATACCTGAAGGGCTGGAAACCCAGGGGAAGGACAGCTTAGCTCCTCAGCCTTATCATGGGAGGAGAGTGAGCTGGATTGTGAGGAGGGGGAAGTCAGGGAGGATGACCTATCCAATGACATAGGCTTGCCCCCCCCCCCCAAGCTGACCTTCACCGGGTGGTTCCAGCCTTTGTTATATAAATCACTCCTTTTTAAGGGTTAAGCAGCCGCCAGGCTTGGGAACAGAGCAGCAGAGGCACCGCTTTTTTCTGCAGAAACCAGGTTTGAGGAGCAGGCCATTGAGACCGACACAGTGCCAACTCCCAGGGCCTTTCTTGAATCGGTCAAGTGCCAAGGGGCCATTCCCATGCTCACATCCACAGACAAGGCCTTTTCAATGTGGATCAAGACATGGAGGGGGTGCTATCCCACCCACCAGGGGCGCCTTGGCTTTGGCTCTGCAACACCCCTGATTCTGCCAGGGGAACCTGAGCAGGCTCTGACGTGGGAAGACAGGAAGGCGGGCCTCACCCTCCGAAGAGGCATCAGGCAGCCGCCTGGGCGGTGAAGGCCGCCATCACCGCCTCATTGTTCAACAGGTCTCCTCTGCTCTGGCTGCAGGAGCTGCAACAACGCATCCCCATTACCGAGGTCAGAGCGCACCAGGACATCAATAAGCTGGGGGCGGTCATCCAATCTGTGGCAGATGCCTCATTGTCTGCAACCAGGCCTGCCTCCAGGGCAATTGTTCCACTGTTGCATCTCGCAGGCTGCTGTGGCTGAGACAGTGGCAGGCAGAGGTTCACCACAGGTGGCGCCTGGCTTCCACTCCTTTCACAGGAGATGTCCCTTTTGGACCCGCTCTGGACCCCTATCTGGTCGAGAATAAGGACTAGAGGAAGGATCTCCCCACAGCCCCTAAGAGAGGACAGTTCAGGACGGTGCCTTACTCCAGACGGCCCTGTTCCCGGGGACAAGACTTCGGGTCCTCCTTTTGGGGTTAGGATCCCTTCAGGGGTTCAGGGGCAGGGTACTCAGGTGCCAGGCATTACGAGGAGGCTCTTCCGGCAGGCAGAGATGCCAAGATAGGCAGCAGAGGGGCAGGCAGCGGAAGCGGCCCTTCCGAGGGAGCGGAGGATGTGGCGGGGGGAATGCCCCTCCCGCAAAAACTAAGGCCAGAACTGAGTCACCCCCCCCCTAGGGGGGCGGTTGGCATACTTCACCGACTGCTGCGACCGTGCCTCATCAGATAAATAGGTTCAGAACACCATGAGGCACAGTCCGGCTCTGGAACTCCTGTCTAAACCCCTGGGGTTTTTCCAGAGCTGCCCGGTTTCAAATAACCCAGCACGGAGATTACTGATGCAGCTATACAACTCCTGCTGGACATGGAGCCATCCAGCCAGTGCCTCTAGACAGCAGGGCCAAGGGCATTACACCATCCCTTTCGGAATCCCCAAGACATCGGGGATGGAGGGCAATTCTGGATCTGAAGTGGCGGGACCGCTTCAATCGTTACAGGAGGTTCAAAATACATTCCCTCCACTCCATCTTGGAGGGAATCAGACAGGGAGACTTCCGCACTTTTATAGACCCCACAGAGGCCTATTTACACATTCCCATCACTAGGGATTACAGGAGGTTTCTCACGTTCAGCTACCTGGGGCAGCACTCCCATAACCAGGCCTTGCCCTTCGGCCGGTATCCCTCCCCGCAAGACTTCACCAAGGTAATGGCTGCCTTAGCAGCGAGCTGGAGGCAGATTCCAGTTAGGATTCTAGGCCACCTAGATGACCTCCTCATACAGTCATCCTTTGAAGGGGCATTAGGGGATCTAGATATCACCTTGCCATTCCTGAGGGAGCACAGGTTCTCGGGGAATCCGGTTAAAAGCCAATTCTACCCTTCCACTAGGCTCATTCACCTAGGGGCTCTGATAGACTCAGTGGCAGGTAAGATATTCCTGTCACCCAAAAGACAGTGCTCGCTAAGACGACTAGTCATCCAGGTAATCAAGGGAGACAGGGTGCCTTTAGCCACATGGTCTAGATGGTTAGGCACCAGGGTTTCAGCCTTTGGCATTATTCCTTGGGCCCGTCTCTACATCAGAGACCTACAAGGGTTCCCTTGCCATTCCAGCAAAGGCACAGGAGCTACTCCCAGGCCAGGGTTCTTCTCCCGGCAATAGTCCCACGCTCACTGATCGGGTGGACGTCCCCGACGATAACCAAGGGCGAATTCTTCAGAACGCCAGACCGGATGACGGTAGCCACAGGTGCCAACCTGTTCGGAGGGTGGGGGGCGCCCACCTAGAAGACCAGATAGTGCAGGGACAGTGAACCCCCCCACAGACAATATTGCACCCAAGGCCCACTTCAACAGACGGGGGGACCAAGTCGAAGGCCCTCATGAGGGAGGCCAAAAGGCCGGGTCAGTGGGCCGTATGGAATGTTCTCTTCTTAAGGGCGGAACATATAGCGGGGGGGGGACAACATCAGAGCCAATGGCTCAGCCGGGCAGAAGTGGACAACTCGGAGTGGAGATTGCACCTGGTGATCTTCAGAGAGGCAATGTTCCACCTCAGCCACCCGGAAGTCGAGCTATTTGCCACCACCACCCCCCAACACCCAGCTCCCAAGGTTTACGCCAGGTACCAAAGCCTGGGGTCAGAAGGGGCAATAGCAGTTAGACTTATCTACCGCTTCATAGGGCTTTCAGCCCTCTCTGGGCTGTTTGCAGAGTCAGCATGTCGCCCCCAACAACAATCCGGGTCCTCATTTTGCCCACCTTGGAAGGATGGAAGGTTCCTGGCCCCTGGCCTCGGGGACTGCTCTACGCTTACTCACCCTTGCCCCGGATTCCCAGGGTCATCCAAAAATTCTGTGGGAGGGGGCGGAGCTGGTACTGGTTGCCCCCTATTGGCCCAAGAGGCCATGGTTGGCAGACCTTCAGTCGCTATTGGGGGACAGAGTACAGAGGATTCCTCAGGATAGGCTCTCCCTCAGGCAGGGGTCACTGGAACACCCGGAACCCCTATGGCTCCAATTGACCACTTGGTGGTTGAGCGGAGCATCCTGAAGGAGGAAAGACTTCCATCAGGGGGATAGAGCCCTTAGTGCTCAGATTTCTTCAGGCAGGCCTGGACAAGGGGTTAGACCCTAACACGTTTAGGAGACAAGTCTCGGCCATTTCTCAGCGCTTCTATGGGGTAGAGCCCAGGCACTCAGTCAACAACCTTTAGCAAGTCAGTTTCTGAAGGGGGCATCCAACCTCACACCACTCAGGATACACAGGTGCCCCTCCTGGGTCTTGCATAAAGGGCTGGATGCTTTAAGGGGGCCCATTTGAACCATTGCGAACAATGTCTCTAAAGTTTTTAACCCTTAAGGTGGTGCTCCTAGTGGCCATCAAATCTGCCAGGCGGACATCACAGCTGCAGGGCCTGTCCATGGAGGACGACCTATGCATCTTTCACCAGGACAGAGAGGTGCCGCGGCTGGACCCTTCTTTCATTCCTAAGGTGGATTCATGTTTCCACAAATTACAGGACCTGGGCATGCCCAATTTCTGTCTGGACCCTGCTCACCCCCTAGAGAAGAAGTGGCACACCTTAGATAGAACCTGCCCAAAGAGAAAGTCCGAGGCCCGGTTGGTCTCCTACCATCTGTGGTCTCTGGGTAAAAAGGTGACTTCCACCACAATAGGCAGGTGGCGAGGACCTGCATTGCTACAGCCTACCAATCCCAGGGCATGCAGGCACCAAGCCCCATCACAGCACATTCCACACAAAGTGCAGCCACCTTGGCATCCTGGGCTACACAGGCCTCATTGGCGGAGACATGTAGGGCAGCCGCAGGGTCTTCTTCCTCACCCTTCGTGAGGAACTACAAGCTGGACACCTTTGCCTCGGTGGAGGCTTTGTTTGAGCGCAGGGTACTACAGGCTGTCCACAGGGCAAGGGAGACATCTCACCAGGCTTACTTTGGCCAGGGGTCTTCAACTTATTACCCACCCTAGGGACGTTGGCTTTGGTACGTCCCATCCTGGATACTCCTCCCCCTCACTATGGAGAAAGGGCGTTGGTACTTACCTGATACGCCTCTTCTCATAGTGGGGGGGGAGTATCCAGACCCCCCCTGTCATGGTAGGGTAACATTTACTAGGTTGTAGGTTGTAATAACATGACCAAAGTAGGATTCAATAAAAAGTAGAAACCTTAACAAGGTCTGGAGTGGATGGTTCAACGAGTCGGATAGAGTTCTTCGTCTACAAACTGGGCGGAGCCTGGTGGACCAGAGGCTTATACCAAGAGCTCTGATGACTCAGTCCAATCAACGAGAGGATAAAGTCAACCCATCCTGGATACTCCCCCCCCACTATGAGAAGAGGCGTATCAGGTAAGTACCAACGCCCTTTTACTGTGTTCACATTTATGTTTATACTTATACCTGTTATCTTTTACAAACTAAATAAAATAAATAAATAAACACTAAAAGACTAGAACCTGTCACATTCACCATAGTTACCCAGATGCATGACTATATGGGTATTGAGTAACTAGAATCCCAAGAAGCATCAAGAATAATTTGGCTTTGAATTGAATAATTCAGTTTAATCAGATTAACTAATCAAATAATTGATTTTAGCCCTTTGTAGCAGTTCTTTCATTCATCTATTTGGGGAGAACTTTAATTTTCTGTACTCAAATTTTCTGTACTTCTCTATTTCAAAGAACATATCCAAGAGCCAAAATTAGATTATGCAGTGAACTCTATTTAGCAAGAGTTGCTCTTAGAAGACCATTAACAAATGCCTAAATAGTATTTATCTATTTAGCTTTATAGACTACTCAATAAACATCTGGGGCCATGCCATCTTGTGTGCCCACTGAAACATTGTTACATTTTAAAAAGAGCAAGGTTGGCAAAGCATTCTTTTTATTTTATGACTACTCTTCAATCCATGCCAAGTACGGTACTCATCGTGGTTGGAAAACGTGTTGAAAAATACATTATCAGCACTGAACGTAATAGCAAAGATTTCACATCTATCAGAATCATGTGGCTTTTAAAGCAGATCTGTCTGCAGAAGCTGTTGCTTACATAATTATCAATTAGAGTAATGATTTAGCAAATTCCTGAGGACTCACAGTAGAACAAATATCTGTGGAGTCACAGAAAATAAGTTTATATATTTTCACATCCTGCTTTGGGGCTGCATCTTCTAGCTGACTCTACAGAGATGTCTTGGATGACAAATTGCCAGCCGTTCTTTTCCTCCTTGCCTTATGGATGGAGACTAACTGCACAGTGATTTAATGCAGCTGCCTTGTAGTTGTGCCTGGAGCTGCAGCTAGCATTTAGAATAAAAAGTTATGCATACTGATATAGGCTGATTTTCATCAGTGCTGGAATAGGTCTGTATTGCTTCAGTCTAGAGGAATGCAGGTCTCGAGAAAACCAATGGGATGACTTAAACTTAGCATATCTAACTCTCCTCATCTGGTATTTAATTTTCGTATGTATGTATGTTTGTATGTATGTATGTATGTATCCTGTCTTTCCTCCAAGGAACTAAGAACAACATTTTAAACTTCCTTGGGATGAAACCTGATAAGCTCAAAAAGATCAGTCGTAATCAGTCTGTTATTAATATTCTGTGTGCATAATTTTACTTAGTCAAAATATTTTGTTACTCGTTCTAGCCTTTCCATAAAACTCCATCCTTGGGCTTATGCAATGTATGCAGTAAAATCGTTGGAATAAGAAGGATGCATGATAATTATATGGGTTGTTTCAGTATAAAAGTTGTTTACGTCCAGTCAGAAGTAAAAAGGGTAGCTTTATAGGCTTGTTCAACTGTCAAGCCAACATTTCTGCAGTGTTAGAAGACGTGTAGAATTTCCTGAACGCTTAATCTAAAAAGAGAAGAATATTTCCTAAATGTTTTTCCTAAATATCTAGGTTTGCCTTTGATATGTATCAGGAGCAGTGACAATGTGTAATAATGAGATTTCTAGATTTCAATATAATCTCTTGTAAATTAAAGCTTTTATTTTTCTGTTTCTATTTTTTCCACGTTAGCAGATAACCTGGCATCAAAAGCAGAGGAGAAAGATCCACCCCAAAGTCCCTATTCTGTTGAAACTCCCTATGGCTTCCATTTAGACCTTGACTTCCTGAAGTATGTTGATGACATTGAAAAGGGAAATACTATCAAGAGAATTCCAGTCCACCGGAAAACTAAGCACCCCAAATTTAGCACCCTGCCTCGGAACTTTAGCCTTCCAGAAAATGGATCCAATGCCTATTCATCCTCCTTAAACAAGAGTTTCCTTTCACAGAGAAAGACCTCCTTAGATGCAGAGGAGAGCAGGTCCCTGGTCACATCCATTGGTACATCTTCACATTCAACTCTTCCCCAAGGACCAAGCTACAGAAAGAAAGCCCTGCTAATAGAGACTGTCAAACAAGACCCTCTTCCCCTTGAAGAGGAGACCGCCAATTGTAAAGGAAGGCCTCAGCTTCTAAGGGCATCCAGCATGCCTGCCCAGCTTCCACCAATTCCAAATTTAGAAGAAGAAACTCATCAGGCAGCTTTTCTGCCTTCGGGATTCCTTCAGTCTTCCAATGGAAATAGTTTAGAGTTTGATTTTAGCCCTGCAAAAAAGCCATCTGAGTTAATTAGTTCCATAAGATCTCTGTTACCCCCACTTGAAAATCTAACATTGAAAGAACAAACCAATAAAGCCATCCAGGATTCTGAGAAAAGTCCAGGATTAAGGAGAGGAGCTCAGCTTCTGTTAGACCAGCAACAAACAGAGCTTCCTAAGGAAATAACACAACTCAGTGATCCACAGCAAAGCCAACCCCTAATTTCTCAGAAATTCCTTGAGGCTGTCGAGAGCGGAGAAGAATGTCATGAGACGCAGGTGTGTCCATCATCAGTTCAGAGTGAATTGGCCCCTACCAGTACCTCAGAAAACATGTCTGTAAAGGAATCCCAGGAAGGAATAGAACTTAACATATGTGAGACTGTTGCAGAAGAAGTAGAGGAAGAGGATGAAGTGACAGCTCTTAGCGCTAGAGAAGTGGAGGAAAATATACAACTCGACCCCTTCCTTCTCAAAAGTCCCAGCAATATAAAAGCATTACAGCAACATATTGCAATCCTGGAGAAGCAACTAAATCACAAAACAGAAGAACTTGAGCAGATCCGGAGGGTTTTGAAGCAACAGGATCAAGAAATCAAAGCAAAAGAGAGAAGTATTGAATTGCTAGCAACTTCTAA
The DNA here is from genome assembly GCF_051295495.1 of Thamnophis sirtalis. NCBI lineage: Eukaryota > Metazoa > Chordata > Lepidosauria > Squamata > Natricidae > Thamnophis > Thamnophis sirtalis. Next base: position 26,443,424 of record NW_028261387.1, read on the forward strand.
AGCCCAGCTGGAAGAGAAACTCTGTGGGGAGAACATCAAAGAAATTAAGCCAGGCGTGCAGGCCAGAAATGCCCCCCAATACTTTGATGTTGCTGTGAATACCGAACATGTGCATGAAAAGGTGATGCATGAAAAAGAGATTTCTGTAAGCATCACGGAGCTTGTGGAACCTCTAGGAGCGGTTACTTACGAGGCTGATGATAAAAATGTGGACCTATGTAAAGAGTTACTCTGTGATGAGATATCTGCTGATAATGGACGAAGATATGAGCCTACTTTGGAGAGAAACAAGCAAGGAGAGAGAATTGCTCAGGAAAGTGATTGCTCTATTGTTGAACCAAGCTATAATGAGCTACCGGTACATGGTGATAATGAAAACTGCAAGACAGAAAGAAACCCTTTGACCGCTCAGCTCTTTGTTCCTGGTGGAGAAAATGATTCTGGTCCCAAGACTGCTGACATAAAATCCAAAGGAATGCCAATCATTTTTCAAGAAGATGCTCAGCAAGAGCAGGAGGAACAGAATGACCAAGGAGCAAAAGAATCACCTGCAGATCCCATTCTGGGCCAATACATTAAAAAAATCCAGGATCTCTTACAAGAGCAGTGGCTGTGCCTAGAACATGGGTATCCCGAGCTAGCCAGTGCAATAAAGCAACCTGCCTCAAAGCTCAGTTCGATCCAGAATCAACTTGTAAATTCTCTGAATTTGCTGCTCTCGGCCTACTCAGCACAGACACCAACAGACCAAGAGAATTCCAACACACAGTATCAACAGTTGGGTAAATAGTTTTGACAAAGTCAGTCTTTCATTCTCTTACACTGATGGTATTCAGGGGTAGCATCACTTGAGAAACAAATCAAGTAGATATAATTGTTTTTTTTTCAAAATAAAAAGATAAAACTAAGATATTTAAAGAATATTCCCTGATTTTTAAAAAAACAAAACGTAGCTTAATGTACTGTCCATACCTTCTTTGCCGTTGTCTGGGAAAATCTCTAAGAAGTTGTATACTAAGAGCCTGGGCTCCCATTATTCTACGTTAATACTTAAAAATGAATTATGACCGATAAAGGAGGATTACCTGTACATATGTATATATATAAAAAAGCTAGTATGAGGCCAATGATGGAAAAACAAGCAAAAGTTATGGAAGAAGCTTAGGTGTACAAACTCTGGAATATTAAATGCTTTTCAAATAAAACAAGAAACTTACACTGATTGGAATGCTCATTATATACATGTAGCGTTCAATAAGTCAATCACCCTGATCTTAAGTTGGTACCAATCAGGGAGATCAACCCTTCCACTCACTTAGTCCAAGAGTCCCAAATGAGGAAGTGAATTCCATTGCATATAAATAAGCATACAGTGGTATATACAGTATGATAAAAGTAGGTCAATACAAATAGCCTTCCACTTACAACCACAATTGAGCTTGAAATTTCAATCGCCAAGCAACATAGCTGTTGAGTTTTGCCCCATTTTACGACCTTTCTTGCTACAACTGTTCCAGTGAAATACTACACTTTTTAAGTTACACTTAACACAGTTGTTAAGTGAAACTGGCCTCCCCATTCATGTCACTTGCCAAAAGGTCACAAAAGGTGATTGCATGACCCCAGGACATTGCAACCATCATAAATCCATTCCAGTTGCCAAGTGTCTGTGTTTTGATCACATGACCACAGGAATCCTGCAGCAGCATAAGTGTGAAAAATGGTTGTAGGTCATTTTTTTTAGTGCTGTTGTAACTTTAAGTGGTCACTAAACAAATGGTTGTGAGTCAAGGACTACATAAGGTATAAAACTGATTCTACTAGAATAAGCATACTAGAATGGTATGTTTGGGAACATTGGCTCTTGAGCTCCATGACGACTTATCTCTGTCAAAGCTTTAAATGTCACATAACTTATCCTTGACTTCATATTTTGACCTTCTCAGTGTTAGTGGATGCTGCCATCAAAGAAGCCTTACTATGTAGAATGGGGGGGGGGGCTTACTATGCCCTTTGCAACAAAATTCTTTGGGTCAGTGCCTGCTTTGCCACAATACCTACTATTGTGCCAAAACTATAAGGTATTCCTGGTTATGGGCAAACTCTGATGCCTTTTTTGATTTAAATTATGGGCAGCTAAAGCTTAAATGTAAGGTTTGTCACATGTAAAACAGCAGCAGCAGCAAATCCTAGTCACTCTCAGATTCATTCGCTTGTGATAATAGAAAATCAGCCGATAGTCTTTCTTCTCTTTCATGCACTATCGACATTCTAATTTTTTCCGTGCTATCTCGGAATGATCTGGGCTTTCTAGTTTGCTGTCTCAGCAAGCGACAAAGTGACCTAGTGAGCTAAATGTGGCTGACAGATAACAGACTTTGGCAGTTTCAGAAACCTTGTATAGATGCCTAGCCTTACATTTTAATGAACAACAAGGCAGAGAAAAGCCCTTATTCATGTTCAATTTCACAAATTTTTGTTCTCATAATTTACGCAGTGTAGGATGCCCTTTTCCCAAGCATATTGAAAGTTGATTCCGTACGATTTCATTACGTCTCTTAAAATTTCCAGTCAGATTTCAAAGTTCAGTTTGAAATTTAAAATGTGAATGTCTTTGTTCTTGTGTCTAAAATGCCTATAAAAGGAAGATATGAAATAGACTTGGTAGATCCTGTGGGTTTTCAAATCAGGAAATAATGAAGGGATAAAATCCTAAATGGAAAAGATTCCTTCAGTTGTCCAATGAGGATTGAATGAGCTCAGAGCCCTGTGGAATTCTGAGAAATCTCCCCTCCAGGGTGAATGGATCTCTGATAATAGGGGGGAGGACTGTGGGAAATGGGAGGGAAATGGAATTCTTGTGTTTTTATCATCCCTATTCATTCAGTTCTTTCATTAATGGTGCAGAATTGAGGAGGAATAACTTTCGTTCTTCTTACAATCTATTCTGTCATTTTATACATAAAAGGTTAAAATATGGGATAAAAGAAAGGCCACCACCGTACTAGTTATTCACAATATAATTTCCAGTAACTCTGGAAAATTTTGTGCCTTTTTTACCTATAAAGATTTAAATAAATTCTTGCCTGTGTTTCTGGTCTCTCTCCCTGCCTTGCTTTTGCCAGTTAACTGTTAAGCCATTTATTTATTTTTTCTAGCAGAACTGAGTGGTATGTGCTTGCTCTGATCTGGACAGATAGAGGGATTGAGCATGCTAGGTGAAAATTAGATTGAACACTAAAATAAGTTTCCAACATTTTAGACCATCTAGCATGATTCTAGACCCCTGTCAAATGGTGCATATGGGGTGATGCAATCAAATATGTTGCTGTCCCCATGTATAATCAGATCCTAGCACATGCCGTGATATTAAAAAAAACATTTTAGCAAATTAAAAAAAACTTCTGGAATGTATAGGCAAACCTATGGAGTTCAGAAAGTGACCAATCTGAAGAGTCTTGAGAGTGATGAAGAGGTAGGCAATTTGTTGTCCTCTCACAGTTTTTTCCACCAACTTTGGCTGATGAGACGTTAAAATCCAAAATATCTGGGAGACATTGGATTGCTTGCATTTGTCTAAAGATATCAAACCACCCAACTATCTATTCCTATATTTAAGAGAAAAACTCTAAGGCAATTAATGCTGAAAGAAAGTTATGTACGAAGTTTATAGTTTGAACAGAAAGTTTTAAATTTCAAAACTTAAAAGCATGTAGACACATTTGAAAAGAAACAGAGTCTTAATTTGTATTAATAATTTAAAATCACAATTAATTATCCCAATTCAATAATCCTTTGGCAAGCAGAACAGATAACCAGTTTTTCATATTGAGACCTAATGCTCCATTGTGCAGATAAGCAGGTTAATTCCTTCCAGATGTTATGTACTGCCATAGTCACTAATTTTATTTTTGCCCAGATTAGGCTAGTTTAGGTAGCCCCATGTAGCTTTTACAGTTCTTCGAAGTAGAAATGTCCAGACAACACAATCAAAATACAATACAAAACAACCAAAGAATGTAGGAAAATATACTATTATTAGCATTTCAAACTAAATGTGAACTCTGGTAGTCTTTTTCATTGCGGATAAGAGCCATTTTGGTCTATTGGTTAAGGCACTAGGCTAGAAGGCAGGAGACCATGAGTTTAAGACCTGACTTAGCCATGAAAACCAGGTGGGTGACCTTGGGTCAGTCACTCTCTTGCAGCCTAACCCACCTCACAGGGTTGTTGTAGTAGTCTGGAAAATAGGAGGAGGAAGATGTGTTCTAGATGTTCGTAACTTTGGATTGTTTGTAAAAATAATAAAGGTGGGATGCAAATAAATAAGCAAACAAATAAAATTATCTAGAATATCACAGATTAGTTGCCATGGTTCTGCAGTTGGCAATTTATCACCTGGAGTAGGTCTAGCTCTAGCTCAAGAAATGTTCTTGGCAGTATTGATAGGCAACATGATGCCTTTTTGAGGCCTCTTAGATTTATCATGGGATAAACTCCTTCCTGAAGGCAACAGGCATGTATTGGAGTGTAGACTGGGCTACATTGTGTATAGCAGTGTTTCTCAACCTTGGCAACTTGAAGACGTCTGGACTTCAACTCCCAGAATTCCCCAGCCAGCGAATGCTGGCTGGGGAATTCTGGGAGTTGAAGTCCAGACGTCTTCAAGTTGCCAAGGTTGAGAAACACTGGTGTATAGCTTGGTGTCTAATATCTCATTGCTGCTTAATACCACTCCCGTATGCTTGCTTGTTGCCTTTCAGAGAAATGCTGTATGGTGAGAACTGATGTTGTCTGATCTGATTCTTTTCCTATTGACTTGTAGCTCATTATTAGCCCAATTAGTAAGATGACTTAATTAAAAGTTAGTCTGAGAAATTAGTCAAATCAGCACTGCCAATTCAGGACAATGAGGGAAAAAGGGGGAATGATGTTTGTTGTCACTCATAGCATTCTCCATCTGAACAGAATGCTGATTCTTAACAACCACACAGGTAGATTTTCTCCATAATAATCTGTCCCTAGGATGGTTTTTCAGAGATTCCAATTGTACACTCACCACCACTATAACTGAGCCCACTCACCTTGATACTAGTTTCCTTCTCTTTTCTTTTGTTCCACCTTCCCAGCATTAGAACTTTGTCCAGAGAGCTAAGTCTCTACTTTATGTGTTCAAAATAGGAGAAGTTGAACCTGGTCATTTGTACCTCGAAGGAAAACTCTGGAGTTATTTATTTGGTGATCCATGCATTCATTTCTTGGTTGCTCACAGTAACCTCAATTCTTGTTCTTATGTTGTCACAATTCTTTTTACGAACTTCAGCTCCCATAAATGTGTTTGTATGGCTCACGGTAGAGAAAAGCATGGAAGATTTTTTTGTCTACCACATCTTCTATGTTGGCATGAGAGTTCTGGTACATGGGGAAGAATGCATGATGGCTGCATGAAGCCCTGACCACCCAGGGATGTCCAATTGTCCATCATGAACATCTGTCATGGGAAAAGATTGGCAGTAGAACTCAACATTTGCAACATGTTAAGAAAGAGTGGTGATGATAACGTTTTTATATAATTGTTTTAAAACTTATCTCTATCAGAAATCTCTCCAAGTACAAGTCTGAAATCAATTATGAAAAAGAAAGAAGCTGGTTTCCACGAAGGAAGTAACGGCACCAAAAAGAACCTTCAGTTTGTTGGGGTAAATGGTGGGTAAGCATCAGTGGAAGGGACAAGATTGCCTTTTCATTTTATAATGCTTCATTGCATGCATACTCAAAATGATACGGTCATGTCTGATTAAATGTAACTTTGTTTATTCTTCTTCCATTCTACTGTGGATTAGATCTCTGTCAAAAGTTGCCAAGAAGCAATAAAGAGAATGTAATTAATAGGACTCATATATTCCTGCTTCAAGCATAATTGATTCCTTGCTTAGCGATCAAGGAGAAACTCAACCCATGTTTTAGAAAAGAAATGGTACTTGTTCCAAAAAATGAGCAATGGACGATACAGTAAGCCTCAATATAGGTAGTCTTCAGGTTATGATGGCAATTGGGATCAGAATTGCCATTGCTAAGGGATGGGGTTGTAAAATGCAGTGTCACGTGATCACATCACTAAGCAATGACAATTCCACCAGTCTTAATTACCATAATTAAGCAAGGATCACGTGAGTTGGTAATAAGCATGGACCTCACATGATTGCGACTTCTGACTTCCTATTGGCTTCCCCAATAACTTTGCTTCTGGGACATTGGCAAAGAATGTCAGAAATTGTACAGGGACTACAGGGACAATGTGACAGGCAGAACTCTTGAGGACTGCTCATAAGTCCCTCTTGTTCAGCACTATTGCAAGTTTGAATAGTTGCCGAACTTGTATGCCACACTAATGTTATTACTTTATTGCATATATTATGCATTTCCTTCTTTATATTTTATTACATATCTTATTCCATACTGTTATTGTATTTAGTCTTCGGTTTAACCTTCTTCTTCTTTGGATTTCTAAAGAGGGGTCCAAATAATCTCATTATGATTGTTACCCCATTCTCTCTTACAAGCCACCTTTAAAAATCTATTACTCAGAGAACTGAAAGTGTTGTACAATTCACAGTTTGGGACCATTGTTATTATAGGTTGCTTACTGTGAGGTCCTGCCAGTTTCTAGGAGGCTTAATAGTTCTTGACTCCCAGCGCATCAGGATCAGTCAACTGCACCTTTCCCCCATGTTAATCAAATCCTTTCTCACCAGCCATAAGTCACCCCTGCCCCTTGATTCTAAATCTAAGTGTACAATTTATTCCATAGCAATATTTCCCCCTGGAGATTTTTTTTTTTAAAGGATAAAGCAAGCATGTATGGAGCCAGTTATCTGTAAGAATGACCACATGGAAAATGGAAGTTTACTGCAGTTGGCAATTGACTCAGTCAGTAAATGAGCAGAGTCAGTGGCTACTGATGGTTGAAGGAGTTTATATGTGGCTACCTAGGGGCAAAGGGCAATTTATTTCTGCATCAATGTACTCGGGATTACAGGAATGCCTTCCTTTTCCTTCCTAAGAAGCAAAACAATCACTGCTGGAAATAAGAAAGTTAGGCAAAGACAAACATCAAGAGGAAGAAGAAGTATCGGGAGGGTAGATCGAATCTCCTAAGTCAACAACTAATGTAGGCACATGCAACATTAATGAACACCTGGAGATCCTAGGCTGGATTTAGTACTCCAAACTCCTTTTTAAAACCTTTTAGGTCCCTCTTTATTTGCCTTACTAAAATTGCAGTTTCTAGTCAATGAAGTCTGGTTTCTCTCAAATATTAATGCAGTCTTGTCCCCATCCCAAAGATTGCTCACTCCTGTTTGTGCCCTTCTTCTTTTGCCATGAGTTCCTGCCTCTAGCAGATTATTCCTAGACTTCATTTCAGCAGGAAGAACAGACCCATTTATGCACAAGATAATAACCTGGTTTTTTGAACTGGGTCTTGCTTTTTCTCCGTGTCTAGGACAATTCACCGCAGCCAACTCACCATGGCCATCTCCCCACGACCAACCTGCCGAGGGACAAGTCGCCATGGGACAGTTTCATGCGGGATAAGTCAATGTAGTAAATGTTATCCACCACTGTTTCATTGACATTATTTCCATTTTTGTCAATGAAAATAATGTGGAAGAAACAGTGGTGGATAATATTTATTGCATTCAGTTATCCCGTGTAGAATTCTTTAGTGGCAAGTTATCCCATGGCCAGTTGCCCGTGGTAAATTGGCTGTGGTGAGTCTTTCTATTCCCCCAGCTGCAGCTGCTCCTCCTCCTCCTCCTCCTCCTACTACTACTACTACTACTACTACTGCTGCTGCTGCTGCTGCTGCTGCTACTACTACTATTACTATTACTACTACTCTATCATAATGACTAAGCAGAAATGAGAAACAGTTATTGTACTTCAACATACTGAAAAAGCAATCTTTAAATGGATGTTTTGGGCTGTTTACTAAATACTAATCAAATTCTTTCTGAATCTGGATACAATTGTTGATACAAATCTCTTCCTTGTGATTTTACTAGAGTAAGGAGAAGGTAAGGTTTGAGCAATCCAGGAAGGCGTGCCAAGGCATTAAATACTAAGGCATGGTTTATTGTGAACCACAATAGCATTTCTTTAGATTTTGGGGGCAAGTCTTTGCAGAATAACCTCAATCTGGTTTCATCTAATATCACTCATTAAATAATTAAAACTAGTTCTTCGTTAATAAGTGGGCTCATATGGAAATCACAAATATCATTTTTGTTATATTTGTGGAAATGTTCCAAATTATTTTAGTAGAATTAGGTGTCTACAAACGTAGGGATGACTCAGTTAGCTACAGAATTATTGCTTAAATTCACGCTCAGGTAAATCTGTTACCTAAATCAGATGAGCCCAGTCATCAGATCTGGACTGATGAGAATTAATTTTTTTAATCATTGCTCATAACATTGATTACTTCTGTATCTGAATTGATGTTTTAGGTGCCATAGAGCAACAGATTAGTTATGGTATTGGGAGAAATTTAATTTTTCTTTCATTGCTCTTATTTTTAAATGTACCTACATTTCTAGCTTCAGCCAGGGGTGGGATTGTATTGGTCTGGACCAGTTCGGGCAAATCAGTAGTTTTGATTATCAACTGGGAGTGAACTGGTTCACTCCAACTTTCAGCTTGGCCCGTCCGCCCCTTCACTGTATTCACCTTTATTCCCTCTTTTGAAGCCCATCCGATAGGGGCGGCAGAGTGGATTGCTGTGCCTCAGCTGTTTTCCTGTAAACTGGACACGCACATGAGTCATGCTCAGGGCACTCAGTGAACCGGTTGCTAAACTGGTAGGATCCCAGCTCTGGCTTCAGCCATATGGACCTTTCTAGTTATAATATCATCAAACATGTGCAGAAAGAAAGATCAAGCAAACCAATGGTGGGTTCCTACCCATTTGGACCGGTTTGGCCAAACTGGCAGTGGTTTGGTGGCCTAGGTTCCTGGAACCAGCAGCAACCCAGGCCTGCCACACTCCCAAAATGGCTCCCCGGGGAGGGCCATAGGCGCCACCATCTTGATATTTCAGTTCTGTGCATGTGCAGAAAAATTTTAATTGCATTGCACATGCACACACAAGCAAACTGGCAGTAGTGCCTGCCGGAACCCATCCCGAAGCAAACATTTACTGTATTTTTCAGAGGTAAGATGCACTGGAATATAAGATGCACCAAGGTTTTGAGGAGGCAAATTTTTAAAAAAGTAGGTAGGTAGATAGAGGGAGAGAGAGGGAGAGAAAGAGAGAGAAATACAATAGGTAGGTAGGGAGAGAGTGTGTAGGTAGGTAGGTAGATAAAGGGATAGAGAAATAGAGAGAGAGGGAGAGAAATACAGTAGATAGGTAGGGAGACAGAGAGAGTAGGTAGGTACGTAGGGAGAAGGAGAGAGAAATACAGTAGAGAGGTAGGTAGGGAGAGAGAGAGAATAGGTAGATAGGTAGATGTTTCCAGGTGTATTTATCCATGTGCTGGAGAAGGAAATTGCTGACAATCTGCAGCACCTCAGACTTTGTTTCTGCTGGCACAGTACTTGATCAATGTAATTCTCATCAATCAGTTAAAGAGCTTTCCAAAAGGAAAAAAAGTTTTTGCACTCTGCAAACCTCCCAAAAATTACCCATTTTTCATGAAAACGGGCCTGTTTTTAAAAAAAAGGCATGAATAGCCTTTTCCGGAGTGTTCCTGGGGGGCTGGGGGGGGGGGCAAAAATGAGCAAAAAATGGCCAGGTTTTCCTGAAAACAGGCCCGTTTTTCATCAAAAAATTGCACGCATAACTTTATAGAGGCTTATAGAGTGCTGCTGGGGGCTGAGGGGGCAAAAATGGCCCATTTGTTTCCTGATTTCTGCCCTCCCCGGCCCCCAGGAGGTCTCTGAAAGCCTCCATAAGGGTATGCATCAGGGGTGGGTTTCTCGCCCAGTTCCAACCGGTTTGGTTGGAACGGGGCCGGCGGCGTCCTCATGCAGGAGGATCGCGCAGGCGCTGTATGCATGGAAGCGCAGAACTTGTCAAAACCGGGTAAGGACTGCGGGCGGGCAGGCACGCCCTTCGCCGTTCCCGGAAGTTACTTACTTCCGGGTTCACCGACCAACCGGTTTGCAGGGACCGCCGTGAACCGGTTGAAACCTACCCCTGGTATGCATGGCCATTTTGGTGAAGGGGCGGGGCTTCAGGAGGCAAAAAATGCTGCATTCGATATATAAGATGCACCCAGATTTTCAGCCTCTTTTCTGAGGAAAAAAGTTGCGTCATACTCCAAAAAATACGGAATTTCTTCATGAAGCAGTAAATAAAAACTAATTCCATGGTTTACCTTAAGGTTCTCTTCACACGAAAGCCCTTTAATGCAACTCCTTACAATTTAAAACAAGTATCATCAAGACAATTCTTCTAATGACAATTAATGTACAAATTCAGAACCATTTCCCTTACATTTAGTTTGACTGCATTTTGCAAACTTTCAGAAACAGCCCATTGTAGCAAAACAACTTTTAAAAAAGTAACTAACTGATGTAGGAACTGAAGAACATAATATAATAAAAAGAGCATAGTCATTCAAGGGCTAATGGTTTTAAAGTGCTCTAACACAGAGATGGTTTTGCTTTAACAAAATGCACAAATGGCTACCAGTGGCTGCTTGTCTAGATCTCTATCTGCTAGATGCAACATGCTTTGAATGCCAGCTGCTACAGAGCAACTGGGAAACCTCACCCCCTCTTCCCTGTTTGGAGTTATCTGAATGTATCTGGTTGACCTTTGTGTGGCCTAGAATACTCATTTTCCCCCCAAAGCAAAATTATGTGTTATTCAAATACATGCGCCAAATGCCTCTTCTATTTACTGTTCCATCCAGCAGTAAAAATGAATGTCAGGAATGCATAGATTAATAGGATAAATTTTTACTCAATGTAAAATAGCAGCTTTGGTATTAGTAATAAATAACAATGAGACCAGTGTCTGTTATGTGTATTTCCAGGTAAAACAGTTGGTTTGTTTTCCCACTTTGGCATTAACAATTGACTGGGTTTCTGGGAATTAATTTATTTTGTCAATCATGGTAGCTGCACTTTTATGCTCATTTCCTTAATGGAAATTAATGGAATTATCAAATTAACACTTGATTGCTTAAGTCATAATATTATTTTTTTGTTTAATATGTGGCACGAAGTCAGCCACTGAGGTTTTTAAACTTAGTGTTTTGTGTGAATCTTGGCAATTGTTACTTATTCAACAACTCTGATTAAATAAACTATGCAGTGTGCAAACTTGGGCTCCTAATACTTCTGCATGAGTAGCTTAGCAAACTATTCAGAACAAGCTCTAGCTAAAACATTACTATAATTCTTTCAAGAGGATTATTCTATCATCTATCTATCTATCTATCTATCTATCTATCTATCTATCTATCTATCTATCATCTATCTATCTATCTATCTATCTATCTATCTATCTATCTATCATCTATCTATCTATCTCCCCCCCCTCTCTCTACCTCCCTCCCTCTCTCCCCCCCTACCTATTTCACCTTAGGTATCTCTGGGTGATTTACAATAAAAAAAATATTTTTTCAAGTCAGTTCTGAGTTCCAAGTTATCCTAATTTCATACATTATATATATAATGTATGAAATTAGGATATATATATATATATATATATATATATATATATATATATATATATATATATATATATATATATATATATATATATATATATATATATATATATGTTGTATTTGTGCTGATAAATAAATAAAGGGAGACTAGTATAGATCTAATAGATCTAAAAAAATCTTATATATATATATATATTATTATTATTATTACTATAAGCAATACAAAAATTGACCAAAAATAACCAAAGAACATACATATCGACTTCTTTGCTTGTCAAAAGAGAAAATTAAGTAATGCCTGGTGTCCATATTCAGTTATGAAACCACGTCCAGTGAAGATTCTACCTGTGAAGAAAACTCCTCTGAAGGTGATTCAGATAATGAGGTGGACAGAAAACATGGGAATGAAGAGCAAAGTTGGGGGGAAGATGTCGAAGAAGAACAATCAATACCTGCAACTCTTCCAAGTGCAAAGAAGGACCGTGGTTTGGGAAAACTAGAGGAAACCACACAATCAACAATGCAAGATAAAGTTGAGCGGTAATTACAGCTTTGTATATAACTACAAGTAACTATAAGTTTGTTTTTCATAGCATGATCTGCAGGTGAAATATATAGTAAAAAAAATAATATCCATGTTATATAAAGAAAAGTTATAACACCAATGATATTTATTGATGCAGGTAGTCCTCGACTTATCAACATTCATTTAGTGACTGTTCAAAGTTGCAATTACACTGAAAAAAGTGACATAAGTGTTTTTCACACTTACAACTGTTGCAGCATCTCTATGGCCACGTGATCAAAATTTGGACACTTGGCAACTGGTTCACATTTATGATGGTTGCAATGTTCCGGGGTGATGTGACCCCTTTTTGCAACCTTCTGAGAAGCAAAGCCAATGGGGCGGCCAGGCTCACTTAATAACTGTGCTACTAATCTAAGAATTGCAGTAATTCACTTAACAACTTAGGCAAGAAAGGTCATGAAATGTGGCACAACTCGCCTACCAACTTTGCAACAGAAGTTTAGGGTTTAGTTGTGGTTGTAAGTGAAGGACTACCTCTATTCTTTGAACAGATCTTGGGTTTCATGTAGAATGTATATTTAATTCCATATATTTAATTACAAAGCTAGCAATAAATTTATAAGCATCAGTTTAAATTAGTAGAATTAACTTTGGAATAGGATGCTGGGGGGGGAAAAAGCCAGATGTGAGAATTTAATATTTAGCCTGCTGGCCACCTTTCCTCCATCAAAGCCTTGATCCATTCTGTAGACAATGCCATCGTCGTGTATGTGGTAACTTACCAACAGTTGTATAATTCTTGTGAAATAACTTTCTGTCAAGGAAACCCCTGATGAACTGGAATCCTGCTCCTAACTAAGCAGGGTATTGTGTGTATGAGAATAATAAATATAATCTCAGAGAAATCATGCAATTGAATCTAGCATGCCTCACTCCATCGGATTGTGGCTAGTGTTGTTAATATACTTATTAACATGTATAATTAAGAGCCATGATGGTGCAGTGGTTAGAATGGGGTACTGCAGGCTACTTCTGCTGACTGCGGGTTGCCTGCAATTTGGCAGTTCGAATCTCAATAGGCTCAAGGTTGACTCAGCCTTCCATCCTTCCGAGGTGGGTAAAATGAGGACCCAGATTGGTGGGGGCAATATGCTGACTCTGTAAACCACTTAGAGAGAGCTGTAACAAAACACTTTGAAACAGTATATAAGTCTAAATGCTATTGGTGTAGCTGTTGTAGGGATATGTTTAAATTCTTGCTGTAGCCCTAATTGCTATTTTGACTTTCTGCTTTGAACTTTTCCAATAAGTCCAGAGATAAGTACAAAGAAGGGTATTAATACTAAAAGTAGCACTGGTAGTAAAGGAATAAAAAGGAAAGTCATTAGGGCTTGAGAAATTCATAACAAGTTTCCTTGCCCATTGCCATATCTATATTTTTTCCCAATTCCCAATCACCATTCCTTATGTATTTCTTAGGTAAACACAAACAATTATGTTTTTCATTTTCAGATTTAGACCCTCGGGAGATTTTCTCAAAGGGTGCCAGATCTTAAGCAAAAACTTGTCAGAAATAAGGACCACAAAGGACAAATTCCTGGTACTCTTGTTTTTCTTTCCATTTGCATTTTAATCACGTGTTTCTTTTATTTTTCTTTAAAACCTTATAATTTACATTTATAATTTAATTTTGAAATTCCTCTTCTCAAAAACCAAACTGAATTTTGGGGTAGAATTTAATGACTAGGTTAAGTGTAAGTGCAAATAACACATTCATAAATATATATCATCCAGCAATAAAACAATGTCCTTAGTTCTTTTGTAAAAAAAAGAAAAGAAGACAATGCATTGCAGATCTCACATTCGAACACATTTACCCCACGCCCAACAGAAATCGCTTTAACCTTCTTTAGCTACAAAGAAAGTAAGGCTGCTGGAGATAAGGATTTAAAAAAGGAGATCAATGTCTTTTGTTTTTATTGGACAATGTGTTGCTGAAATCCACATTTGGAGAACAATTTCTTACGTATACAATGTGTGCTTGGTATCTTTCAAATAAAGTTAAGCTGCATGCCACAGAGTTCTTAGCTAGCACAAGCCCTGATTAAGCCAACTGATATATATTGTTCAAGGCAAGGTTAAAATACAAAATTCAAAACTTACTCAGAAAAAAATCTAAAAGAACAAAAAGAGAAAAAAATACAAAACCCAAAGCAATCAAAATATTGTTTTTAAAAATGCATCAAAGGAAAAAAAGACATATACACATATTATCCCCTCTAGTTGGGTACTGATTAATATTATTTCAATATTAGTTCCGACCTGTTTTAGAACAGGCCCTTCCAAAAATTTTATACTACTAAATCTATTTGCAAATTGTTGATCTGTTTTCTATATGTTATGTTAGTGACAAAACAGTTAACAAGAAAAACAAAAATAGTAAGATAAAACAAAATTAACGTTGAAAAACTCTCTGTTGAGATTAACAGAATAACAGAGTTGGAAGGGATCTTGGAGATCTTCTAGTCAAACTGTTTTCAGGAAACCTGCTGTCCCACTGCTCAGGAAACCCTATACAATACCATTTCAGACAAATGGTTGTCCAATCTCTTCTTTAAAATTTCCAGTGTTGGAGCATTCACAACTTCTGGAGGCAAGTTCCGCTAATTAATTGTTCAAACTGTCAGGAAATTTCTCCTTAGTTCTAGGTTGCTTCTCTCCTTGATTAGGTTCTATCCATTGCTTCTTGTCTTGTCTTCAGGTGATTTGGAAAATAGATTGACTCCCCTCTTCCTTGTGGAAGCCCCTAAAATATTGGAAGACTGCTATCATGTCTCTCTCTCTCACACACACACACGTCCTTCTTTTCATTAAACTAGACATACACAATTCCAGCAACTTTATATATTTTAGCCTCCAGTCCTCTAATCATCTTTGTTGCTCTTCTCTGCATTTTTTCTAAAGTCTCAACATCTTTTTTACATAGTCACGACCAAAACTGGATGCAGTACTCCAAGTGTGGTCTTACTAAGGCATTATAAATGCCTGTTGACAAACTATCATTGTAATCAATTTGTAGAAAGTTTACCAGTATCTATCCCAAATTCTATCTTGTCTATCCCAAATCATCTCAAAAATTATAAATAATTCATCCTGGGTCAAATATCCATGTTTGTTTCTTAATACCATCACTTGTCAATTGTTGCTTAATTAAATAGAATCAATTCTGTCTGCAGAATAAATCTATCTTCTGATCAAGGTGCAAACAGAAGTAATTGGCAATTAAATATAATAATTGTAATGTTTAATCTATGTACATAAAACCTGCCTAGAATCTGAATGGATTGAGCCAAAGTATGCTTGTCAGAAATAGATAGCATTTTTTATAAAATGAAATCTGTGTCTTAGGAAATAATGAAAACATGTTCTGATTATCAGGAAGGAAGTGTAGTAAGGCCAACAAGTTTCAGTATAACTGGTTTTTAAATTATAAGTAAATTATTTATTAATCAGCTTTATATCCTACCTTTATTTAATACAATTCAAAATCACGAAAGAGAGGGGGGGGAGGGATTGGCCTAAAGTCATCCAAATCACTTTCACGTTAAAGGGATAACTAGAAGTCCTGGTCTCCCTTGTTTCTGTTCCAACATTAGTTAAAATACTGAAGATAGAGGTGTCATAAATTAATCATTAATTCAACTAATGTAGCTGAACATAATTACACTATCAACTTTAAGGGTTCTCACTCTTCTTCATCGAATAATCTTAGGGACTATATTGGAGAACAAAACAACAGAAAGTGTGTAAAGGAGAATTAGGTGGGAGTCAAATAAACAGCGAGTGTAAAGAACTTTCCAGAAAAAAAAATGAAAAAGAAGGAGAAATCCAGTTATTTAATTGCCACAATAGACATGCATGGCTTATTTATTTATTTATTTGTTTGTTTGTGTGTTTATTTATTTATTTATTTATTAAATTTATATGCTTCCCATCTCACTGTTGGAGAGACCTGGGTATCATATAAAAACAGTTAAATCAATGAACCTGAAAAAAATAAATAGTTTCTTAAATATGTACTCTGATATATGATACAGCTGAAGGGACAACTGTTGAATATATTCCCCTCAGAATTTAATGAAAGGAATGTTTTAGTAGAAAGTGGCAAGTAATCCAATTATTTCATATACAAAAGTATCCATAGCTTTTAAATAAAGCAGTAGATTTTTCCTAATAAATAAAAATCCATTTATTTCCGAGGCCAAAGTGAGATTCTTGTGGTTTGGGGTGGGAGTAAAAAAAATATATCCTAACATGTTTGAATAGTTTACCTACACTGTTAACCTAACTCAAATCCTGATATTTTTAGAGGCATGTGTTGAGCACTGTCTGTCAGGAGTGGTTCCGGATCTCGAGCAGGAAATCGTCCTCCCCTGGAATTGTTGCAGCTTACCTTCAGGAGATTGAGACGGTTCATCCCCACCTACAGAGTGTCATTGTCAATTTAGCCGATGGAAATGGCAACACAGCTCTTCATTACAGTGTTTCGCATTCTAACTTTTGGATTGTGAAGCTTCTTTTAGAAACAAGTAAGAATTCCTAATTTAAGCTTTGTTTCCACAGGCTGGGCTTTGAAAAGTCTCACTGAATTTTCTGTGGAGATTCTCAGTCATCCAGGTCATGGTTGTCCCAAAGGTGCTCTTTTTTTTTTTCTTCCAAGAGGCAACTGGAATTTCTGGGTTTTTTTTGAAGACGTTTTGCTTCTCATCCAAGAAGCTTCTTCAGCTCTGACTGAACCTTCCATTCCACATCATCCAGTCAGAGCTGAAGAAGCTTCTTGGATGAGAAGTAAAACCTCTTAAAAGAAAAACCAGAAAGTCCAGTTGCCTCTTGAAAAAACATCTTTGAGTTCCATTGAATTGGCCTTTTACATTCCATTTTAAATTGCCAAGTTTGGTGTACAAACTGTAATGATAAAAAATGAACAAATGTGAAAAATGTCAAAATGTGACTTGTCTCAACTTCTCCCCTGCCTTTCATACTTATTTCTCAGTGTTTGTAGATTGCATCATGATTTTGTAACACATATTTTGATCGGCATTTTGGTGGATGTTTTACTAAGTTTGTTTTTCTACCTGGTACACCTTACATGGAAGAAATCAAAGACAGTTTATCTATTTCTGTTGTCTCTCATTCCCGTCTCATTTATTATCACATTCCGTCCATAGGCTTTAAGTGTTAAGTATTTAAAATTAGGGGTTTTAAAAAACTTCCTTTAGTAGTAATAGAGAAGGAAAAGGGAAAAGAAAAAAATCCAAAGAAAGTTATAATGCAAATATAAACATTCACCAAAAATGCATAAAAAGTGCATTAAAAAGTTTAAAAATCAAAAGAAAAAAATAAAGTATAGTCTAATATACTATATTGTTATAACACTTAAGAGTTACTTATATACTTAAGTAATGTAAATATCATTCGTGTGTACATTTCTAATACACATATAAATATAATTATTTTTTAGGTTTTAGCTTTAGGTTTTAACTTTAGGCTTTCTTGATTTACAGTATGCTATGCTATACCTAGAATTTTTTTGTGAATCGAGCAGCCTAACAAAACAAATAAATAATGATGTGGATCTTTCCTTGTTGTATTCCTAAGATTCAGTAGACTTGACAAAGCGGGCATATAATGGAACCTTCATAATCTAATTTGGTTGAAAGTTGTTACATACTTTAGGTGTCAACCTCATTCACTATTTATCTGTTAGCAGTTAAAAGTGAATGAAACTTTAAATATTTCATGGCATTCGGCACATTGAGTATAGGAGTGCATGCAACAAAAGTACGTAGTCTATGTCAAGAGTTGACCGAATACTTTAGGAATTGTTACTTGGAAGCTTTTTAAGATTGTAAGAGAAATCTATAATTCAGCAAGAATAATTTCATACCAGGGAGCGATCAAATAAGAAAAGAGCCTTGTGAATTTCTCATCCAATAAACAGGAATGCATTTTCTACCGAGAAGAAAGAACCTTTGTTGCTATTGAGTTGGCATGCCAATCTATAAAATGTTAGAAAAGTGGCATATTATCTTAAGTGTCTATAAATCAATTGTTGCGCTAAAACTTCATAACAACTCCAGAAGATTCAAACAAGGCTGTTTTGTTCTTTCAGTAGATTGCCTGCGGGCAATTATGTTCAGAGCTACACATGGACTTTAAATACTAAATTGTTTCAAGTCTTTATGAAAAAAAGAGGAAGTTCTCGTAATGATGCAAAGAACACCCTATATTTTTCTTCTCTGACTGACAGCAAGCAAATGTTTTTTATCAAGTTTGCTGCTTGGAATAATTTCTTACAAAAGCACGCATTCTGCTCCTGAATGACCTTTTTCTACTTCTTTACTCACTATAGTTTGTCCTTTTGCTTTTTTCCTCTGCCTCTTTCTTTGAGGAATTCTACCCCGAAAACTATGGTCATTTGGAAGTATGGAAGGGAAAAAAAAGGATGGCTGGATAGATTGCATGGATAATGATTAGGGTACCTTATATTTGATAGGAGTACAGGAAATATGTGGAAAATGTATACATTCAATTAGTTACGATGGATAAGATCTAGTCTAACAAAGTCCTAAATAATTTTGGTGGGTTGGTACTATTTGACTAAATCTGGTTCTAATCCAATATATATTCTCCTAAATAAGGTTACTTTTACTTTTCCTATTCCTTCCTAGGTTTTTTTTACTAGTGTATTGCAATATATTTTGAATGAAATTAAATTCTGTTTACTATCTCAGCACATTTTCTTGGCTGATATTCAAGTTGGCATTAATTGTTCTAGACAATTTTGCATACTACTGACCTCTGCTGACCAGAGATAAAAATGTCACTATTATTTAGGCACCCATTTATATTTGCAAAAGGTAACATATCAAGATATTGTTATAAAATATCAACCAAAAATTCTGCAAATACTTTACAAATGCAAATACTTTACAAATAATCCCTACCAGTAAACATGAATTGCCTTCTTTGGATGAGACTAGATGAATCAAGAATTCTTCATTATGCTATCAATTTAAGATGGCTTTTTATGCTTCTGTCTTTGTTTGGTGGTAGATTCTAAATAAAGCCAAAGAAGTAAAGTTGATGGAGGGAGGGAATACATAGCTCTTGTAGTTTCCTCAACAAAATTTTGAGAAATTCCCATTATGATTTTCTCATGGCCTGAAAAGACATGTGAATATTGTCCCAAAAGTGCTTTTTCAAGAAGCAACTGGACTTCCTTTGTTTTTCCTTGAAGACATTTTGCTTCTCAATCAAGAAACTTCTTCAGTTTCTTGAAAAGCCAGTTGTCTCTTGAAAAAGTACCTGTGGGACAACCATCACCTGGTTGACTGATAATCTCCATAAATGTGTGAATATTCTTGATAAAACCTGCCTTGTAAATTAACTATCCTAAAACAGAATCAACAGAAAGGGCTTTATTGGTTAGTGCAATTATCTATACATCTTCCTGGTTTATGTACTGATAAAATAGATTTATGGTAAATATGGTGAAGAATGCATTCTAAATTAAGGTCAGAGAGGACTACAGCCATGCAACTCAGCATACCTAGCGGTCCTGTTGCCAATGCTGGTCAAGACTGAGAGGGGTTGTCATTCTCTCTTTCATTCAGTGTAATAGTGAGGAACATAATCTATTAGCTTTGGTCTATGTAGATGTAAATGTTGAAGACACAAACTACTCTCCTTACATACCAGGGGTGGGTTCCGGCTTCTGCCACTGCTGGTTCACCCAGGGATGCATGCTTTGTGTATGTGCTTGATGCGTGCTTTGCACATGTACTTGATGCACGCTTTACATGCATGCACATTAGTAAAAAATGCAAAAAACAAGATGGCACCCCCTATGGCGCCAGTGATAGAACCAGTTCAGGGGCATGGCAGGTCGAGTTACTATCTATTTGGCCGCACTGGTAGGAACCCACCTCTGTTACATACATGATGCTGAAATACGTTATTAGGCAGAACTAGGTCCTTTTTGGTGGTGCGCATGGGCAGGAAAGATGGCTGCCGAGCTCTCCGCTCCGCTCCTGTACTGAAGAAGAGGTTGCGGAGAGGAGGAACTGGTGTCTGTGAGGCTACCCCAAGAGGGGTGAGGCTGCCCGGGTGCCCAGTGGTCCCAGAGCTGGCAGTGGGCTCGAAAAATTCCACCTCGGTGAGCCCCAGGCCCCGAAAGACGCCGGCGCTGTGAACCGCGAACGCCGCCGACTATCGCGGCTTGAGCGGTTTGAGCGGCTGGAGCGGCTGGAGCGGCTTTAACAATAAAAATCCCCGCGAAATTTGAAAGATCGAAAACGGCAGAAGGGAAGCCGGGGAGAGAATTGGCCTCGGGACTGAGTCGGGGGAGTTGGAAGTGACAGGAACGCCCAGCGAGTTGCAGAAAAATACGAGCCCCCAGCCCGAAAGGCCCTGAAGACGCTGGCATTGTGGGCTGTGGAGAGTGTTGCAAATACATCGTGGCTTGAGCGGCTTGAGAGGAAACAGCCCGCGGAAGCCGGGGAGAGGATTGACCCTGGGACGGAGCCGGGGGGAGTTAGGGGCGACAGAAAAATACGACCTCCCCGAGCCCCCCCGAGCCTCCAGCCCGGAAAGCCTGAAAGACGCCGGCATTGTGGGCTGTGGAGAGTGCTATATGTTCTCGCTGTGGAGAGTCCTATAAATTCATCGCGGCTTGAGCAGAAACAACCCGCGGTGGCTGGAAAGGATTGGAAAAGACTGAAAAAAGTAACCATCTCAACATCACAGTCTGACCTCCTTTTGTGCCTGCCGTCGCCCGCGGCTTCTGGGCGCTGGCTTGTTACCACCGACCAAGAAAGCCTCAGCCAAGGGACGCCCAGTTTTATTCGACTCTTGGGACTGGTAGTTGTTCTTTTGGACCAGTGGTCTACCTCCAGGGGTTTTGAACTTCCCCACCCCGGGTTTGCTGCGGCTTGTTGGACTCCTGGGTCATTGGGGCCCTTTGGGATTGTTAGGCCCGACCAGTGGATGGAACACCCTCCCCTTTTTTTTCTCCTTTTTTTCCATCTGACCACGTATTAGACCCTAGACTTTACTCATCATGGTTAATATCCCGGCCCCTGCTGTGGCAACGGACATTTGGAACTATTCTATTCTTCAGCCACCCCTCCCTTGGACTGTACTGAACTCTTTGTTCCATCTAACTCAGTTTTCCTCAGGGTGCGCCCCCCCCCTCCGGGGGGGGGGGCAGAAGACACCTCCAGACTTATATTTTTCCATCTTGCATCATACCGGACTCTCTGTTGGCTCTGACAGTCTGCTGGCTCTGACAGTCAACATAAGCCAAGTACAGACTTTGTACGCCCGCGCAAATTTTTAATTGGTATGTTGAGTGTATGGGAGTGTATGGATAGTGTGAATGACCCACTTTTATTATTATTATAGTTGTATTCTTTGTGTTTTAACCATAGCGTGGGGATTGTTTGAGTGAGTGCCTGAGTATGTTTGATTCGGAGGACCTGCCGGGGGATGCGGGAGTCACCGGGGTGGCTGGGGGAACTATGGCTACGGGAGAGGGTCGGAGCATTGCGGTCATAACAGGGAGGGGTAGATACGGCGGGGGCTTTAGGGCTGGCCATTACCGGGGAAGGAGGGCTCGCTACATCACAGAGATCCCTCCTTCCGGCCCTATGAGTCCCACTCCGAGGTCAGATGGTGCGGGTAATCGGGACCCTGGCCTCAGGCTGTTGTCGCTAAATGCCAGGTCTGTTGTTCACAAGGCTCCCCTCCTCCGGGACTTAATTTTAGACGAGAGGGCAGACCTGGCATGTATTACTGAGACATGGCTGGGCACGGAGGGAGGAGTCCCCCTCGTTGAGATGTGCCCAGACGGATTTCAGGTGCTGCATCAGCCGAGAGCCCAGGGAAGGGGTGGCGGTGTGGCTATTGTTATTCGGGAGTCTTTAGCACCTCGTAGGATCCCTGCTCCGGAGCTTGTTGGGTGTGAGTCCCTGCTGGTGAAGCTGGACCTCAAGGGTCAAGTGGGTTTGCTGCTAACGTACCTGCCTCCCAACTGCATTGCAGCAGCCCTCCCCTCGCTCCTCGAGTCAGTAGCCGAGCTGGCAATTGAGTTCCCCAGGCTTATGGTTCTGGGGGACTTCAATTTGCCTTCGCTCGGTGAACACTCTGATGGAGCACAGGAGTTCATGGCTTCCATGACAGCCATGGGCTTGACCCAGGTAATTCGGGGCCCAACTCATTCAGCGGGTCACACGCTCGACCTCGTATTCCTCTCGGAGCAGTGGACTTGTGATCTTGGTCTGAGGGGTAGTGAGATCATACCCCTGTCGTGGTCAGATCACTGCCTACTGAGGCTAGACTTCCGGAGGCCAAACCCCCACTGTAGGGAGGAGGAACCGATCAGGTGGTTCCGCCCCAGGCGTCTTATGGACCCTTTAAGGTTCCAGACAGAGCTTGGGGTTATTCCTGATACTCTCACCCACAGTTCGGCGGAGACTCTGGTTGCTGCCTGGCACTTGGCGGCATCGGAGTCCCTTGACCGAATTGCGCCACTACGGCCCCTCCGGGTCAGCGGATCCCGGAGATCTCCTTGGTTCACCGAGGAGCTCTGGGAGATGAAGCGCCGGAGGAGACGCCTAGAGCACCTATGGAGGTCCGATAAGTCCGAATCGAACCGAGCACTCCTGACAACATGCACCAAGGAATACATCAGGGCATTAAGGACAGCCAAAAGAACACATATTGCCACCTTGGTTGCGTCCGCCGAGTCTTGCCCAGCCGCCCTGTTTAGGATAACCCGCTCCCTCCTAAATAGGAGGGATGCGGGCGAACCCCTACAGGGTAAGGCTGAGGAATATGTCCAATTCTTGGCAGACAAAATTGCTCGGTTTCGGTCGGACTTGGACTCCATTTCTGCAGATCCAGCCGAGACACAGGGGGATAGCTTGGCAGACCATCTCTGGGTTGAGTTTCAGGATGTTGCCTCTGGGGATGTGGACAAGGCCATACGAGCTGTGAGTACCTCCACCTGTATACTGGACCCGTGTCCCTCCTGGCTGGTTGCCAACAGCAGTGAGGTGACACGAGGCTGGATCCAGGCGGTTGTAACCGCCTCCCTTCAGGAGGGGCACTTCCCCGCCGCACTTAAAGCGGCGGTGGTGAGACCCCTCCTGAAGAAACCATCTTTGGATCCAGCCGTTCTTAACAACTACCGGCCAGTCTCCAACCTCCCCTTTCTTGGGAAGGTTGTTGAGAAGGTGGTGGCCTTCCAGCTCCAACGGACCTTGGAGGAAGCAAGTTATCTTGACCCCTTCCAGTCCGGCTTCAGACCTGGTTACAGCACAGAAACCGCTTTGGTTGCATTGACCGATGATCTCTGGAGAGCCAGGGATGGAGGCCATGCGTCCATCCTGGTTCTCCTTGACCTCTCGGCGGCTTTCGATACCATCGACCATGGTATCCTTCTGCCACGACTGCGGGAGGTGGGAGTGGGAGGCACCGTTCTGCGGTGGTTCTCCTCCTACCTCGCGGACAGGTCGCAGTCGGTGTTGGTAGGGGGGCAGAGATCGTCCCTGAGGCCCCTAACTTGTGGGGTGCCGCAGGGTTCGGTCTTATCCCCCCTACTATTTAACATATACATGAAACCGCTGGGCGAGATCATTCGGAGGCACGGGATAAAATACCATCAATATGCGGACGATACGCAGCTGTATCTGTCCGCCCCGTGCCGACTCAATGAAGCGGTGGACGTGATGAGCCGGGGTCTTGAGGCCGTTAAGAACTGGATGAGAGCTAACAAACTGGTACTCAACCCGGACAAGACCGAGTGGCTGTTGTGTTTCCCTCCCAACAATTTGGCTTGCGTTCCATCACTCAGGCTGGGGGGGTCAAAATTTATACCCCTCAGATAGGGTCCGCAACTTGGGAGTCCTCCTGGACCCACAGCTGACCTTTGACCACCATCTGTCGGCTGTGACCAGGGGGGCATTTGCCCAGGTCCGCCTGGTACGCCAGTTGCAGCCCTACCTGAACCGGGAGGCCCTCACAACAGTCACCCGAGCCCTTGTGATCTCTAGGCTGGAATACTGCAATGTGCTCTACATGGGGCTGCCCTTGAAGAGCATCTGGCGACTTCAGCTAGTCCAGAATGCGGCCGCGCGAGTGATAGTGGGCGCACCTCGGTACGCCCACATAACACCTCCGTGAGCTGCACTGGCTACCTGTTGATCTCCGGGTCCGCTTCAAGGTGCTACTCACCACTCATAAAGCCCTCCATGGTAGTGGATCTGATTACTTGAAAGACCGCCTTCTGCCGATTACCTCCCTTCGTCCCATCAGATCGCACAGAGTGGGCCTCCTCCGAATTCCATCCGCCAGTCAGTGCCGACTGGCGACTACGCAGAGGAGAGCCTTCTCAGTAGCAGCTCCGACCCTTTGGAACGACCTCCCCGTAGAAATTTGCACCCTCACCACAGTCCAGAGCTTCCGCATAGCCCTTAAGACCTGGCTATCCCGTCAGGCCTGGGGATAGGATTTTATACACCCCACCCGAATGTTGAATGAATGTTGTGTTTTATTACTATTTGTATTTGTATCCACATATTGTTTTACGTCTTGTTTTGCACTCCCTTCCCTTGAGTTGTAAGCCGCCCTGAGTCCCCTCAGGGAAAAGGGCGGCCTATAAGTGACAATAAATACCAAAATAAATACCAACTGAAACTGCCTTTTGACCCTGGAAGGGAAGGAGACAGAGATCAAAAAATAGGTTCTGGTTTTTCTATTGTGTGAGGGGCATCAATATATGGGTACAATAATGGACATTGTTTTTGTTAGAAGGTGCTAGGACATGGAGCTTCCTTAGAAGATCAGAATGTAGAGGTTTTGGGACAGCCCACAGCAAGGTCACCCCATACTGTAGTTATTAGATATACTAAATAGGTAATATTCTTGTATATTAATACATTGTTTTTGTGTAAGTCTTGTGACCATTTTCAGATGGTATAACCTTGTGAGCTTTACGGTTCCATTGTAGCTACACATGCAGTGAAAGATACTTTGTTGCTTTGGCTCGTAATTTAATTAAGCATTTCCCCCACAATGTGTGGGAGCTCCTTAGAAGAACGTAGACTTCCAATTTCTACCTGTGCTCTTCTTGCTTCTTTTGAGTCCTGTTGATTCTTGTTGGTGGAAACCTTCCTGGCAGTAACATCATGGAGTTCCTTGCAGATACAGTGGCCATTCAGCTGAGGTGAAACCTCTTCCTCTCTCTACTAACAGAGTTATTCAGTGGAAGAGCAGTGCATTTGAGGAGAAGTAGCTCATTTCCTGAGCAAACTAGGTATGGGAGGATTAGATTTTGAGACTATAAATAAATCAGTTTTGGAAAGTCTTCTTCTCCAATGACTGATCTTTAAATCTTTGTTTTCTTCTTCAGGTGTTTGTGATGTGGATCATCAAAATAAAGCTGGGTATACAGCAGTAATGATCACTCCACTAGCATCAGCAGAGACTGAGGAAGAAATGGAAGTAGTCAAGAAGCTCTTGCAAGAAGGCAATGTCAATATAAGGGCTAGTCAGGTATATTGAACTTTTGGCTAACTTTGATTTTTTATGTCTTATTAAATTATGATATGATATGTATATATCAATCTAGGAGAAAGAGCTCCATAATAAAACCTGGGAAAAAACAAAAATAAACACTTTTTTAAATACAGTAGCTAAGAGAACTGAACAGGGTTACAGTATTTAGAGATGTTTTGGTGTTAAATGATGAAACTCACCAGGTCAGAAGAGCCTTATCTGCTAATGAAAAACAGCATTAAACTTTCATGAGTAGATCTGGAGACAATTTCATAACAAGGAATCTAATCACCGAAGGGCCAGTACTAAAGAGGTCCTTCAATTGTGATGATCAGGAATCAAGGAACATTTAGATGGTTAAAGTAGAAAGGAAAGGCACTAAATTAGATATTGTAGGAATACGTAATCCTAGCTGGATTGGATTCGGTCCATTTTACAAATTGCAGAACTTGCTAAATGCATCTTCTCTAGAGTTACTCATAAGTAATTAGAATGTAGAAGTTTAAGAAGTGGAGGAACTTGGAATTACCTCAAGGTTTACATTGGGTAAGTGCCATAATGCTGCAGAAAGGTTTTGTGGACATACTTTTACTCAATATGTGTTTTAAACCATGTAAACACACATTCTACTTCCAGTCCTAGACATTAACAGATGGATTAACATCAACATAAATAAAATTGACCACATAACAATAAAAAAAATCAGAAGATAGAGGTACAAACTACTGAGAGCTTTTATAAGTGCAGATTGTGAAACAGCCTACAAATATACAGGTATATGTTATACAAATATATAGATTATACCTATATATTTGTGGTCTCAAATCTCTTTGAAAATTAAAGAGATTAGCTATGCCATTAAAATTGTATATTCTATATTGTAATACACACACACACACACACACACACACACACATACACACACATTACATTATATTACATTATACTACATTATCTTATATTATTATCTTATTATATTATCTTATATTATTATATTATCATATCATATCATCATATTATAAACTATATATATATATATAAATATATACTAAATCTAACATATATTATATATATTACATATATATTATATAATATACATTGTATATTGTACATATAAGATCAATATAAGGACCCATTGATACACAATGGTACCCATTGATACACAATTATGCAAAAGAAAACCTGGGCCTTTGAGAAGAGATAGGCATTGTGAAAACAGAAATAGGAAAAAAAGCAAACCAAACGAAGATTTCAAAGAAGAAAAGATGCAAGTGGTTTCATAACAAGCTATCACACTCAGGAAAAAATGGAGAATGAATAGTTTTCTGTAGTAAGAATATATGAAAATTGAACATAAACTTTCAGCATTGAGTAAGAAAAGATCCAAAAATAAATCTAAATCAAGAATGTTAACAATAACAAGACAAAAGAAGAAGGAAAAAAAGGAAAGACATTTTAAAGAAGAATTTTAAGAAAGGAATTGCAGGAACATTTTCTGCCAAAGTAGGATTTACACAAAGTAATCCAGAAAAAGCATCTAAAAATGTGGTTGAAGGAAAACAGAAAAGCTGTACCAAAATAATTTATTCAAAGGATTGTAGAATGATAGATAGATTTATAGACAGGGAATCCATTCAGGAACAATTTCACTTGAAATAGTTGAAAGTTACATACAGTATGATAGGCAGTAAATTATTGGTAAATAAGAACGAAGGATGTGCAGGGTATAGATGAAATGCTAATTAACTGTAGGAGATGGGGCTGCTAAATTCACAAATGGCACAAATGCCAAGTATAGAGGAAGAGAATATAACCTGGAGTAACTGGGAGATGGGGGGGAGAGATCAGTGTATCGTTGCACACTTTCCTGATGCAAGCAAACTTTAGATTAAAGTCTTATAAAAAAAGAATAAAACTAGATATAGAAAGAAAAATGCCAAACAAAGATGCAGAAGAACAGGTCATCAGATGCCCAGTGTAAGCTGAATAATGGAGGGAAATAAAGGGAGAGAAGGTTATAATGTAATGTATATAATGTATTCTGAAGGGCTGCCTGCAGATTGGTATTTTACCAACAACGATAAATGAGTATGGTATATTAAAGTTGAATACAGGATGTGTAACCCTCATAAATGGTATTTTCTAGGGTGGACAGACTGCCTTAATTTTGGGAGTCAGCCATGATAGAGAAGATATGGTGAAAGCATTGCTGTCATGCAATGCCGATATAAATCTTCAGGATGAGGATGGCCTATCACCATTAATGGTGGCTTCTCAACATGGTAATTTGGAGATGGTGAAACTACTTTTATCTCATTCAGGCTGTGATCCTGCATTAGTGGACAAGGTGAGAAAAAATAGATGTTTCCCACATATTTTGGGCTATGTGTTCCTGTGAGTTCTTACAAAGCTATTTGGACTAGGGCTGTTTCTATAATGACATCTATTTGAATTGGTGCCCAGTTGGATGAAATCTGTTAGGCAGGCAAAAAATATTTCATGATTTTGATTTAATAAAAAGTGTGGTTATTTTAAAAGATTTGGTGTGGAGGTCTTTTTGGCTTAAGATTATTTTAGTTTTAACAAGTAATCCAAACACAGCATTATTGGCAATCAGTTAATTTTTGCAATTATTTTTTTTTTTACAGAGAACAGACATGCTATATTTTCACAATATTATAATGTGTGCTTTTTAAAAAGCTGTTTGTTTGTTTCTTTTTATGTCAGTTATAAAACTAAAAACAAATAAAAAAGATACTGAAGTTTGAGCCATATTGAAAAATAAGCTTGCCAGATATTATCCCCAGCTAGTTTTAGTTTAAGAGTTTAAAAACCACTAACATGCTTTTTTTTCTCTTTAGCATGCAGACATTCTTATAGAAATCTATTTTGTTCAGATAAATCTGCTCTTGATTTGACTGTTGGATCCTTTAAAAGGGAGTACATGCAACTCAAAATTGCATTAAGGGGTACAGTTCTTACAAGTAATTATAGTACTCAGTCACAGATTAGCATGAGTTTGTGTAGATATAATACCCATAAACAGCATAATTATATGTGCACCAGTAATTTAAATCACATGGTGTAATGGCAGCATGCTGGAGTAAAACAAGCATGCTGGCAAACAATTTTTATAAGTATCTGTAGATTAAAAATTCATGATATAACAAAATTGAGTATGTGGATACGTGCTTTGTTTAAAAGTACAGATTGCAAACTAAATCCTTCATGGGTGGCTGCTTACTTGCTGAACAAAATAATACCCTTGTTCATTTCCCCTACAATTTTTGTATCAAATTTAAGAACCTTTGCAATGACAATATATCCGTCATTATTTAAGATTTACCAACCTCTTATTTGAATTAGTTCATAGGAGGTTGGTAAAATTCCAGTTCATTGGACCTAAAATAAAAGATGATGCATATAGAACACTCAGCAAATACAAAGAAAAATTTGAATATGATATTTTCAAATGTGAGAAATAATAAGGAATAATTATTCATATAAATAAACATAGAATTAAATCAAAAGATTTATCTAACCTTTATTATTAGACCCTGCTGGCTTCCAAGTTCTCATACATTATGTTGAGTAACATACGACTCAGAATAAAAATTTGGTTTACCTAGCTATTGATGGAAGGTCACTTTAGATCAGCAGTTCTCAGTCGTGACCCCTTTGGGGGTCAAATGACCCTTTCATAGGCGTCACCTAAGACCATTGGAAAACACATATTTGCGATGGTCTTAGGAACCAAGATGCCTGCGCGCCAGTGTTTGGAGCCAGGGGAGTGGCAGTGGGGTGCCGCCTTGTAAAAGGGAGGAGCTACCTGACAGGATTGGTGATGCAAGGACAGCTGAGATGCACCAGTGGGCGGATCAGATGGGTGCGCTTGACGAGGGGAGGGGAGGGGCAAGAATGGAGTGCCCAAGCGTGGGCGAGGCAGCGCCCTGAGAGGTGGCCAGGCCAGGCTCGATCTCCCAGAGATGAGGGAAGGAGAGGGGACACCGGGAAGAAGGGACCAAGAACCGAGGCAGAAAGGATGGCGACAATGTCCATTCAGTCCGCAGCCTCCTCCTCCTCGGAGACTCGGAAGTTCACGCGGGCACTCTGCAGCAGTTGGCTCCAGACATTCAGGTTTTCCCTTTTCTGTAAAAACTTCCGTCCATTCACAAGGAGACGCGCCTTCATTTCCTTCCTTTGATATCTATGAATGAATGAGTGGTTGGAAAACTTGGGAGCAAGAGAATTCCAGGAGTTTCGGGGCCAAGGGGAAAAAAGATAGCCATCACAAAACATCTTCAGCAGCCGCTTTGAAAAAAAATAAAGCACTACATCTTTTTATTTTTAAGTTTTAACCTTCCGTGCTTAGAATAGAATGGAGTGGAATAGAAAAATAGAATGGGAATGGGAATGGAATTAGGAATGAAATAGGAATAAAATAGAATGAAATAGGAATAGAAATGTTTATTGGTGACACACAAGGAATTTGTCTCCAGTGCATCAACTCACAGTGTACATATAAACAGCAAGTAATAGGTCATAGATCATAATAATAGTTACAATCATTAGTTACAAACAACAATTGATAAATCATAAAGAACCAGTAGGACAAGATGAAAAATAGTAGGGGATATCCAACCTAGTACTATATTTCTCTTTGACCCATTTTTTTTTACTGTTTTTCTTCTCTGTTTTATTTTTATTTTGTTACCAACTGAAATGTTTCATGGACTTTTTGTAACAAGGTTAGAGGTTATATTATATTATATTGTATTATATTGTATTGTATTGTTGTATTGTATTGTATTGTATTGTACTGTACTATACTATACTGTACTATACTAATTATTTTCATTAGCAAACCATTTCACAATATATAATTACATATTGTTTTTGTGATTAATCACTATGCTTTAATTATGTTCAATTTGTAATAATGAAAATACATCCGGCATATCAGATATTTACATTACGATTCATAACAGTAGCAAAATTACAGTTATGAAGTAGCAATGGAAATAATTTTACAACAACATGAGGAACTGTATTAAAGGGTCGCGGCATTGGGAAGGTTGAGAACCATTTCTAGATTCTTTAAAATGTATTAATCACAACTTATTATATAACCCCCATAAAAATGATCCTCAGTTTTCTGGATGTGAGACCAATTTCTATTCCGGAAAATAACTCAGCTAGACTAAATACACCCCAGTTTATCTTTTGTTCATAGTTTGATTTACATTGGAAAAACCTTTGTTTACTTTCCTGATGGAAGCTGAAGAAAAGGTTATAATTAGGTACAGACGAATGTTATCAAGTTTGGACTCATTGTGAAAAGGTTTGGAAGCACAATATGCAAACTAGGTCTAAGGTAGGGCTTGATTTATAATGTGCCTGTAATTTCATAAGCACTGAGGCAGCTGGAAATCATCAGTTTCCTTCTTCACAAATAGCTCGTGTTTATTCTACATCCAGTCAGTGCTATTGAGATAAAGGAGCTGTTCCATTAATTAGTGGCCCACTCTACGAGCAGAGGACTGATTTTGAAAAGCGAGATATGGTTCTCTGAAATCAAAGGATTCATCTAACATTTTATTTTTTGGACCATACTGATTTCCATGTCCTCAAGCATTATGTTAAGGAATTTTGTTTTATTCAGAGTAAAATTTGGTTCACTGTCTTAGCCAATGATGGGATGCCACTTTATGAATGAATATGTCTACAGGTAGTCCTTGACTTACAACAGTTCATTTAATGACCGTTTGAAATTTCAACAGCACTGAAAAATTGACATGACCATTTTTCACAATTATGATAGTTGCAGCTTCCCTATGGTCATGTGATTTTCATTCAGATGCTTGGCAACTGGTTCATATTTATGACAGTTGCAGTGTCGTGTGATTACCTTTTGTGACTTTCCAGCATGCCAGGGGTGTTAAACTCTCATTGTCACAGTTTCGTCACATGATGTATCGGGATGTTCGCCCCACCTTCACTGAACCGGGTGTGGGCATGATCAGCGCATGATGCATTGGGCTTGCGGACTGGGACTTTGACAGCCCTGCAACAAGTAAAGTCAATGGGATAACTAGACTCACTTAGCAACCGTGTTACTAAATTAGTAACTGCAGTGTTTGACTTAACAAACGTGGCAAGAAAAGTCATAAAATGGGGCAAAAGTCAACACATTTCTCACTTAGCAACATCAATTTGGGGCTCAGTTGTGATCATAGGTTGAGGACTACCTGTATTTCAGATGCCTAATTTAAAGCGTAAATTCATGCCTGGTACCCAAGGATCCAGAACAGATAAAGAGGATGATGCAAGAGAGAGAAAGAAATGATGCCAATAGAAGAGAATGGTTGTAGTTCAGAGTTGAATTGTGGGGTCCTTGATGATCTCTGAGCTTGATTGCTTTCTAGCAGATGTTTCACCACCAAACTAGGTAATATCATCAGTCAGCATTGATGAGGTTACCTAATTTGGTAATGAAGTGTCTGCAGGAAAATAACCAAGCACAGAGAACATCAAAGACTCCTCAAATAGTTGATAGATAGGTGACTGTTCTCACATAGTTCTCACTAAAGGGCTTCCTAATATACAGTAGAAACAAGAATGCTATTCTTTATACACATGGTTCATATCGTAAATATGCAGCTTTAAATATGGGTATGTCTGATATCTGGGAAAAGTAAAGAGCTTAGGAGAGCTGCCATAATAACCTCCTTTTTTTTTGTTCTTCATCATGTAGGATGGCAATTCTGCTTTGTCCCTGGCTTTGAAATCTGCCCACATGGAAATTGTAGAGTTCCTACGGACCCACATACATCATACTCAATCTCTGAATACATAAAAGGATATGGAAAAAAAAACCTGTATCTGATTGAATGAGAAATTCATAACAAAAGACTTATTGTATTAGCCAACTCTGTAACCACTTTATATGCCAATGATTTAGCTGATAACCATTACATGAAAAAAGGAATTATGCCAATTATTTGCATACATTCCTCATAAATGAATCACTCTCACGAGCTGTTTTAGTCCTGACCTATGACCACTGCAACAAATGAGAATTAGATTATTGCCTTTGTATTAATAACTATTCTTTTTTTTTCAAATGTTGCCTTCTTAAGGGGGAGATTTCAGCCTATTTTTTATTTTTTAAATACCTGTGAAAACCATTAAGAAGTTATTTGTTGGCATACGTCTTCAGTTGCCTAGAAT
The DNA here is from genome assembly GCF_051295495.1 of Thamnophis sirtalis. Lineage (NCBI taxonomy): Eukaryota > Metazoa > Chordata > Lepidosauria > Squamata > Natricidae > Thamnophis > Thamnophis sirtalis. Next base: position 26,476,487 of record NW_028261387.1, read on the forward strand.
CATGGCAACCCATTTACTATAAGAATAAAGTGCTTCCAAAAATTGAACACACCAAAGCTATTCAGTGAGATATTGGTAAAGACCATATATTTGGATAATCTAATCCGAGATCCATTTATATGAATTATCAGGGTACCATGACCTAGTAAAGCAGAGAAGCTAGTTTTAGAACTAGCGGTGGCACAGTGGCTAGAATGCAGTACTGCAGGCTACTTCTGCTGACTGCCTGCAATTTGGCAGTTCGAATCTCACCAAGCTCAAGGTTGACTCAGCCTTCCATCCTTCCAAGGTCAGTAAAATGAGGGTCCTGATTGTTGGGGGCAATACGCTGACTCTGTAAACCGCTTAGAGAGGGCAGTAAAAGCACTGTGAAGTGAGCAGTATATAAGTTTAAGTGCTGTTGCTATTGCTATAGTCTCCCTGCAAAGTCACCTATCTTGATTTTCTTATTGGATTCGGTTTGATGCTACCAGGGTTTACTTAATTCCAGAAACCAATTCATTGTTGTAGAAGGGAATCGGTTAAGTGCCAGATCTTGTTCTCGCTAGGCTACTTAAGGAAATAGTTTGGGTCTGATTCCAATGCTGTCTAGAAAATCCTTATTAGTATAAATGGCATTGAAACTCTTAAGCCTGAGAATTACTAGATCAGGGGACCCCAAATCCTGGGTCATGGCCCATTTGAAATCAAGCTGTGCAAGTGGTGAGTGAGAGCATGTGAGCATGAGACTCCATTTGTGTGAGTGGCACATGTGTGCTCACCTGCCTCTTGCATGGAACCATCGCCTTTCCCACCTCCATCACTGCTACCACCACCACTGCTGGTCCACAAAGCCATAAAAAAGTTTGGGACTGCTTTAACAAGCTTCTATAGTGCCCCCATTTTGTAGAAATGTAGAAAGTGGAGCTGGTTTAACAAGAAAGCTATTGGGAGAGCTCTGGATCTAGCAGTGAGATTTAGCCCTTCCTTTTCTTCCGTATTCTGTATTCCTACCTTTACAGAGGATAATGTGAAATTCTATCTGTCCTTTGCCAGCCTTACTAGAAATCATTAGCTATTAGCATGCTAATTTTAGAATGCTCTGCTATCATGCTATCCTTTTCTGCCCATACTAATAGCTAATGATTCCTGGTAAGGGTGGTAAAGAACAGATCAAATTTCACATTATCCACTGCACAGCTAGGCATAACCAGGCAGATAAATAAGAAGGCATGGAATTAAAATGTAGACCCCCCATAGTGAGTTCCTACAGAGCCAGAAAAATCAATTTATCGAATTAGCTGAGAATAGTGACTCTGCTTTTAAAATGAATGTCTAGTATTTTGCTCCTATTGCAGAAGATGTTTCCAATTTAGCTATAAGCACAGTAGTAAAGCAATACTTATAAAATAGATAGAGCATGCTATTTTTTTAACCAGCTATTTCAAAACAAAATTCAGTCAATTTGTAAGTTGTGCTATTTATTACTATTGATTTTAGTAGGTACCAGTCATCAGTGCTTTCTTAGCACGTAGTAAATATAGATTAAGATATCCTTTACATATTAATCCAATTGACTTGACTATATGGCTGTAAGAACAAGTATTCAAAGCTCAGTATATCAGACAGGGCCCGGAAGAAAGTAGGTTCAAATCTACTATATTAAACTCGCAGGAATGTCAAACTGGCAACCCATGGACTGGATGCATCACGCGCAGGCCATGCCCATCCCTGCTCCGTGAAGGGGAAAAAGGTCACAATATGTCATGTGACGGCAACATAACGTTGCAGGTTTGACACCCGTGCCCTAGGGGATCAGCAGGTCAATGATTCCAAATGATTTAACCAAAATTTTAAAAAATGCTTTTTCTAAATTAGGGAATTCATATTTAAAAAATAAATAGGAAGAAATAGGAGTGAAGTTGTGAACAAACTCTAGTTTTGACATTAAAAAAACCGCATGGGCTCATTTAAATCTAATTGAGCTTAGCTTGTAATAAAAATGTACGTACGTATGAATAGCAATAGCCTGCCTATTTTTTATTTAGAAAAATACATGAATGTATCCAGTCCAAACGCACACATTATTTCTTAAATATTAAAAAGCACAAAAGACTTTGTTCTCTGTCCCTTTGGAATTATTATCTGCATAGCACTTTTATGTCATGTAATTTGTATTTGATCAAAATACTCAAAATGAACTATATTTTTCTCTGGAAGTTTGAGGAGAGCTTTGATACAAGAACTGCTTTTTCTTTTGGGGTTTCTTTTTTGGTAAGTGAAGCACAAAGAGCAAATTAATTTAAACTTCCTTGTGAGGATGATTATTGTTTGAGGTATTTTCATAATTGGGTTTTGCAGAGTCTGTCTCACTATGGCTTCATGTGAAATGGCTTCTTTTGGGCAAACGTCTGGTTCTTTAGTTTCCCTAAGCAAAACTCTTGGAAATCCCAAATTTGGGGAAATGAAATGCGATGTAATAATTTAACTCAGGGGTGTCAAACTCAGGGGCCCATCAGTCGGATGCGTCACACACTGGCAATGGGGGGGGGAGTCACGGTACCTCACGTGTTTACATTTTGACACCTCTGATTTAGCTGATTCCACTGATTGAGTATCCCTCCCACAGGTTAGCTAGAACGTACCGGTAGTCCTCAGCTTACAACCATTTGTTTAGTGACTGTTGAAAGCTACAACAGCACTGAAAAAACCTGACTGGTGACTGGTTTCATGCTTACGACCATTGTGGCATCTCCATGGTCACATTTGGATGCTTAGCAACCGCCTCATATTTATGACGGTTGTAGTGTCCAGGCAATTTACCCTTTGCGACTTTGTGATAAGCAAAGTCAATGGGAAAGCAAGTTTCACTTTATAGCCATGTTACTAACTTAACAACTGCAGTGATTCACTTAACAACTGTGGCAAAAAGGGTCATAAAATGGGGCGACGCTCCCTTAGCTTAACAAATTTTGTACTCAATCGTGGTGGTGAGTCAAGGACCATTTGAAACCACTGCAGTGCATAGGAGACAGACTTTCCTTGATCTTCCATAGTTCACATAATAACTTTCAAACATACATTCATTCCACAGTCTTAAAACTATGCAGGCAGCTCCTCAACCCCCCTCCTGGCCCCATGGATCACTTAAAGTTCAGGGTGATGAAAAATAATATGCAGTATGTATACTCTTAATGATTCCATCTCGGCTTTGGCGTGCAAGTGTAACATTTGAAATGGCTTAATTTGCTATGCATGTATGTCATATCATTTTTGCTTAATTTTTTTGTGGAGGGGGATAGGTTTGCTGTAATCTCTTGTTTTCAGGCAAATAAATTGAACTGAAAAGCAACCATTTACTGACAAATAAACTTTGAAAATCTGCTGCGTTTTAGAAACATGGTTGGGGGGAAACACGGATGCTACTTCTCAAAGAAATAAATCACATGCTTTTCCAGGAACATGGAAGAATTCATGGTTGCAACACTGCAAGAAGCATCAGGATTTCTTTTAAAAGGAAAACCTCATGAATATGGCTGTGCAACACCTTAGAAAGAATTTGGAAAATATAACATAATGTGCATGAGAATATTTTTGTCTTTTGCTATTTAGAGCAGCTGCATCTTTTCCTAAGATAACCTCTGCCTGAGTTTCTTTCTTTAAGGCAGTGCTTTGTCTTCTCTCTTATTTCTTATTCATTTGAATCTTATAAACAGAGCCACCTTTTATTTGATTTTGGGAACTGTGGTCTGTTATAATTACAGTAGGGAGATCTACTTAAGGTCAAGGTATATAACCCTAGAGATTGATATTGATCAACCCAGGGTCCTCTGAATTTGAACATAACAAGGATCAATGGTTAATGCAGCAACAAGGCTGAACCTAAGGAGAAAAGAAGTCTTAAATCTCATCTCCGAGGAGTTACACTTCTAACTCAGACACCCATCTTGATGCAGTGGCTTCGTAGTTATCACTTCATAATCCTTTTTGTGGTTTTTTTCTGATCAGTCTTGATTCCGGGTGACTACCAGACAAATCATTGAAATTTTCTAGGCCTCATTTTTGGAAATGGTAGTCCTAGTCCTTCTTACTGTTGAGAGAAAGTGACTAGTCTACAGCTATCCATGGCTTTTATGCCTAAGGCCAGAACTTTCCCTGCTCCTAATCTATCATTTTAATCTCCAGTTCAAATTAAGTCTCCTTGCTGACAAATAAAAGAAGAAAAAGAAGTCAAAATTAAAAGCACACTCATGTACTGATGCACAATGCATTATACGGAGTTTTGGGGTGGTGACCAGTGGTGGGTTCCTACCAGTTTGGACCAGTTCAGCCGAACCGGTAGTAGTATGGCAGGTTGCTGGAGCCGGCAGCGACCCAGGTCTGCCATGCCTCTGAACTGGTTCCCCAGTCTCTTCTGCCATCACTGGCATGTTTCTGAACATGCACAGAAGAGTTTTCAATCAACTGCGTACGTGCAGCAATACACGACACGCGCACGAATGAAGTGAAGCAAGCAGCGCGCACAAAAAACCCTCTCAGCAAACTGGTAGTAAATGGGTTAGGAACTCACCACTGGTGGTGACCAAAAAACAACAACCTCTTTCTTCTTTGAAAGATATGTCAATCGTGCAGTGTGAGAATCCAATTTTATTAAAAAGAAAAAAGGAACATACTGCAGAATTCCCTTTTAGCTTTAAGTAGTGTCATAGAAGGCATTCAGAGACCAAGGAGATAATAGGTAAAGCTTCTCTAATCACAAGATCATTCTGGGGAGATCCTAAATGGTATCGCTCCACCTTTAATTTAGAGGAATGTTATTGTAAAGTAGTTCCAAACTGCATAAAAAACATACAATTTACTGAGCTTGTACAAGTGTAACTGTAATTCACAAAAGGACTTCTATTTTGATTATAAAACAGGCTCTTAGAGAAATGATTGAAAAAGAAAGCAAACTAATAAATGAGTCCTTTTATATTTTAGTAGGGTGACTATGATTCACATGGTTACCCAGAGCATCTCCAGCTTAAATCATATTTGAAAACCAATTTTATTTGAAATATTGAAAATGTCCCTCCTTTGACCTTTCTATGCTACAATACTATAATACAATTAAGACTTTTCTTCAGCAGGGAGTCACAACAAGGCATCTATGAACTTCATGGCAAACGGCCATTTAAATTAGTCATACGCGTCTCCTGGCAGGGTGGCTCTTTTAAATTTTTTATGAGAATTCCATAATTGCACTGAGAGGAAAGTTTATAAAAAGCTTCAAGAATGCCAGGATTGATAAAAGTAGCCACAGACATTGAAAGGTAATCAGTGCAAAGCTGAAAACTCTGAAAGCTGAAACAAACTAAATCGATCTGAAAAACCAGCAGTTTTTCAAAAGAAACGTATCTTCTATGCTTGACGTTAAAAAAAAAGTAGTGATCACAGCACTGTAAAAAGTTCGTTTAAAATGTTAAACCCTTCACTAAGCTGTTGTTGTTAAAAACAAATTAGAGCTAACCCTCTACTTACAACCAGGGGTGAAATTCAGCAGGTTCTGACCTGTTCTAGAAAGCCAGTAGTGGAAATTTTGAGTACCGTATTTTTCAGAGTATAAGATGCATCAGAGTATAAGACACACCAAGATTTTGAAGAGGCAAATTTTTAAAAAAGTTTTTGCACTCTGCAGACCTCCCAAAAATGGTCCTTTTTTCACCAATGTGGGTCTGTTTTTTTGCATAGCCTTTAGGAGGCTTATAGACTGCTCCTGGGGGCTGCCCCCCCAAAATGAGCAAAAACCGGACTGTTTTTTGTCAAAAAAGGGGCATGCATAGCCTTTAGGAGGCTTGTAGAGTGCTCCTGGAGGCTGAAGGAGGGGAAAAACAGCAAAAAAACAGCCAGTTTTTCGCTCATTTTTAATCTCCTCAGGCCCCAGGAGCACTCTGAAAGCCCCCTAAATGCTATGCATGGCCATTTTGGTGAAGGTGGAGGGTTTTTGGGGGGCCAAAAATGCTATATTCAGTGTATAAGGCACACCCAAATTTTCACCCTCTTTTTTGAGGGAAAAAGGTGCATCTTATATTCTGAAAAATATGGTAGTTTGGAGAACCAGCAAATAGTATCTCTGGCTGGCCCCAGAGTGGGGTGGGAATGGAGATTTTGCAATATCCTTCCCCTGCCACGCCCACCAAGCCACACCCACAGAATCAGTAGTAAAAAGATTTGAATTTCACCATGACCATTCAAAGTTACAATGGCACGGAAAAAAATGACTCATGAATGTTTCTCACACTTATGACCGTTGCAGCATCCCCATGATCACATGATCAAAATTTGAACACTTGGCAACTGGCCTGTATTTATGCCAGTTGTAGTCTCATGGTTTCAGGGTCATGTGATCACCTTTTGCGACAAGCAAAGTTAATGGAGAAGTCAGATTCACTGTACAACCGTGCTAACTAATTTAACAACTGCAATGATTCACTTAGCAACCAATGGCAAGAAACAACATGAAATGGGCCAAAGTTCATTTAACAACTGTCTTGTTTAGCAACAAAAATGTTGTGCTGAATTGTGGCCATAAATTGAACAAAACCGTCATAGCCTTAGTCATTCCATCATTAAAGCAAACTTCTAGCACAACAGTAATGTCAATGATAGATCAAAGGTTAGGGGGTGATTCTGTTCTCACCAATATCTTCCCTTCCCCTTTTTAATATTTTTTCCCTTTTTTTCTTCACTGGATGTGCCACACTATATATTTCAGTGCCAGTTTGAGTGTGTGGTGGATTCAATAGATTTGTTCCAAATTGCAAACTACTTGATTTAGATCAGAATCCCAAGATTTTATATTTCTTTTCAAAACCTTGAAGTAACCCTTCAATTCAATACTGGACTCCAGGAAACAAACTATTTTCATTTCATCCCAGGAAGTCTTTTCATCTCACATTCAATTATTTGTGGGCATGTTTGAATTACTACTACAAGGCAGTAATCTACAATCTGTGACCGTTCAAATTGAGCTAGAGGTTGATTCTCCACAACCAGAAAAGAAAGTGCGCTAAACTACACCTCAGTCCAGCTTAATATAATTTAGTGATTAGAAAAGAGAGAGAGAAAGAGTGGGGGGGGGAGGGAGAGGGAGAGAGAAGGAAAGGAGGGAGATGGAGAGAGAGAGAGAGAGAGACTGAGAGTGTGTATGAATCACACTGGATTCACAAGTTATACATAACAATTAGATTTTTTTGTAGATTTTGTAGATTTTATTAATATTTGTAGGCCGCCCTTTTCCCTGAGGGGACTCAGGGCGGCTCACATAAAATCGGGGAGGGGGAATACAGACGTTAAACATAGAGACATATAATAAAATAGTAAACAACATACATTCATCATTCGGGAGGGGCAACTATCCTTGTCCCCAGGCCTGACGGGCTAGCCAGTTCTTCAAGGCTGTGCGGAAGGCTTGGACGGTGGAGAGGGTACGAATCTCCACGGGGAGCTCGTTCCAAAGGGTCGGGGCTACTACTGAGAAGGCCCTCCTTTTGTTTTTAAACAAAACTGTAAATCATTAAGTACGTTGTACAACTAATATTACTTAATATTATGCATTTAATATTGATATTAGCATACATAAATTCTTCTAAAAAGGTTTATAATATTTTATTCATATATTATATATTACCATATAGTTGTATGTGTACACCCGTGTATGTGTGCATGTGTGTGTGAATGAGTGAGTGTGAGTGACAACAGATCAATTAAATTTTTACAGAAGCTCACATACTAGAATGATATTGAAACTTTTTTCATTCTCTGATCTTCCCAGATGTTTATGTTTGGGCTATAAATAACAAAGACATGGAAAGACAAATAAGTGGCTTTGACTATAAAATGCAGAATTGTGAAGAAGGTTAATAGCCAAAATTTATTTTTTTTGAAATGCCATGTTCTTAAGCCCTTGAAACCCATATTTTGTACTAAGTTTAGGGCATCTCAGAAGGATCTTCATTTCATTCAGGGAAACTAAGTCAGGGTTCAAGGAATTTTACACTGGAATTGTAAAAACAAATTACACATTTGCTATTAATAAAATTAAGTGGCAATTCAAAATATACCAATCATTCCCTTTATTTGCATAAGCAAATAATCTGATGGGAGAATGATAACATAATTCTATCATTAAAACCCCCAGAAAAGTCTTGACCACACTTGCTCTGAATTCCCTGACGATAAGCCCAATATTTAACTGTTTCATGTTGTGATTACAATCAAGCAATTTATTTTTTAACTGTGGTTAAAAAAAGAATTACCTAACAGTATATTTGTCCTAGTTTTCAAAATCTCAGCTCACAATGCATTCATTTCTGAAAATATGAAGGTAAGGAAGCTTTCAGTTCCTCGAAATTTACCAGAATTTAAAACTAGACTCTACAAGTGAATATCGTACCCCTAATAAAACATTTTGGCGACGTCTCACTCGCCATCTTCAGGCGGGGTTTTGGGCTTAAGGCGTGCTTGGAGCTGCCATCTTTCTATAAATCTTGGTGGAGGTGTGTGGAGTGCTGGCTTTGTTTCAGTAAGTGGAATGATTGGTCATGTGGTTGTATCGTGATTGGTAGATTGGTGCTGATTGGTGCTGGCTGTGTGTCCGATGTTATTTCGTGTTGTAACAGCCTGGGTGGTGGGTGGGGCTCATTTGTTGATTAGGGCTGCTTTCCAGATGTCTGGTAGGCGGGAGGTATCATCACGTTTATTCATGTTGTGAGGGTGTATCTCTATTTCGATAGCTTCCATATACTTATTCTCTTGTTGAAGTGTTCAGTTTTGGAGATTAACCTGGTTCCTTCAAAATTAATTTCATGTCCTGTAGCTTTAAGGTGCTGAAAAAGGGAGGAAGTTTTTTCTTTTTTCTTATTACGTTCTTGTGTTCTGTGATGCGTGCATTTATTCTCCTTTTTGTTTGTCCTATGTGTGCTGCAGGGCAGATTTTGCATGGTATTTCGTAGACACCTTGGTTTTCTATTTTGTTTTGGGAATTTCTTAAGATGTTGGCTATTTTTTGGTCAGTGTTGAAGGATGCCTTGATATTGTGCTTGTGGAGAATTTTGCTGATTTTATCTATGGTGCCTTTGATGTAAGGGAGGAGAGTGATGACATTGTCCTGTTCTGTGTCTTGGTTTTTGGGGGGAAGTCTCCCTTTGGATTAGGTTGATAATTGTTTTTCTTTGGAATCTGTTGGAGAGTGTGTAATTCAGTTTTCAGGTGGTCTTTGTCATCTAGGCGTTTGGTTCTGAGATGAGGGTCTTGGATAGAGAGTTGATCTGTGCAGGGTGGTGATGGGATTGTGCATAGTGAATGGTTACAATGGCACTGGAAAATGTGACTTATAATGGTTTTTCATATTTACAACTGTGCAGCATCCCCATGGTCACATGATCAAAATCTGGGTGCTTGGCAACTGGTATGAATTTATGATAACCAGAGGTGAAATCAACTTACCTTTGCTACTGGTTCGCAAATGTGAGCACATGCACAGAGCAGAGCATAAAAAATGAGACGTGATGATGTCCAGGTGGGTGGGTGTTGTCTCCCACCACCACTGCTACTGTTTTGCCCAAACCGGATAGAAATGGCTGAACTGCACTGTCCTGGGATCATGTGATCACCATTTGTAACTTTCCCAGCTGGTTTCCAACAAGCAAAGTCAATGGGGGAAGCCAAATATGTTTAATGACCACATGATTCACTTAACAACTGCAGTGAGTTATTTAACAACTGTGACAAAAAGGTCGTAAAATGGAGCAAAACTGCCTTGATTAACAATGAAAATTGTTAATCAGCTGGGGGAGGACTACTTCTACAATTTCTTTTGTGTCTGATATAGAATCTGAAATAGCTTGAAGGCTTATTAGTATGCGGAGGAGACCAACAATCTAACTTCTTCAAACCTGCTTCACGCATTCTTCTTTTTCAGCATTTTCAAAATTACTCAACTTTGGAGCGAGCCAAAGTTGGAAGTGTTAGTGAGAGAAGCAGGAGAAAGCAGGAGGAGATTCTTGGCCTCAGATTTCTTGTACTAAATAAGATATTATTCTTTCATTAATCAAATTGATCCAAATGTAGACATATTAAGAATAGACATGTAAACACCAGTTGGACTTTAAAAAATTGGAACAGTCATCAGCTAAGAAACAAAATGATTGAATGTTGAACAAAACATAAGAGGGCAGTAACAGCTATTTCAAGGATGTCAAACATATTTATACATTTGAACAGCTGCTATCATTACGATGAAAGAAAGAAGCAATATATGCTGAGGGTTGAACTAAGAGTTATAAAAAGCTGCAGCATTCCTTGACCATAGACAATATCTGGAGTCGAAATATGTTATACATTGAGTCAGTTTGCATTGCTTTTTCATACCTTTACTTCATCTACCTGCTTTCCACTGATAAAACACATCCTTTTCACCAAAAACTCAAAGAAACTCTCCCTGTTTTTCTTGCTGTATGTTGCCAGCTGCTGAATAATTCAAGGGAAGGTTCCGGAACATGCTTAGTCCATGCTGAGAAAAACAACAGCTTGGGTGGCCATTACTACCTATGAAAAATGAATAACGATAGCTGAACTAGAAATTGTTCTTCTGTTTTTCTATTGATTTTTTAAAAGTTGTGTTTTTTTCTCATTTTCTTTTTAAAAACACACTTCTTTTAGAAAGGTTTATACATTTAAATCTTCCTGGTTAATTAATTAAATAAATTGCTAGCAGTTTTTTTTATAACACAGTTTTAAATTTCTGCAAGGGTGTAACAGTATTTAAATGTTGTTGTTAGTTGCGAAGTCGTGTCTGACCCATTGTGACCCGATGGAAAACATTCTTCCAGGCCTTTCTGTCCTCTACCATCCTCTGGAGTCCATTTAAGTTCACGTCAACTGCTTTGGTGATTCCATCCAGCCACTTCAATCTCTGTCGTTCCTTTCTTCTTTTGCCTTCAATCTTTCTCAGCATTAGGCTCTTCTCCAGTGAGAAGAGAAAAAATGTACTGTAGTACAATGATCACTATAACTAAACTAAATACATTACAGTATTTTTTATTGCATTCATTTATATCTCATCTAGCTGTATCCCCATAATCTCATCCTGCAAAGTAGAATGTTTTGAGAGTTACTGGCTCCAAATAACCAAGTTAATTCCATCATTAAACAGGACCTGAGACTGGATACAAGCCTAACATTTTAACTACTATTATCACTGCAATGGTACTTACATAACCCAATCATTTAATGAATTTTTAAAAAATCTCTCTTCACATTTGGTTGTCATGGTAAAAAGACCCAAAAGTATTGGGAAGAAATATATCAGAACTTCCATGAAATTTTGAAAAATAAACATGAATTGAAATCAAAAATATTTTTGTGAGGCATGACCTCAGGGAGCAGAAATGAAAGCATCATAATTTGTCATATGCTAACAGTGGCAAAAATCTACCAGACAAACTGAAAAAGTTGAAAAATCTTGCTGGTGGTACAAGAGCAAAACTGGAGAATATGCAGCAATGGAAAAATCATCTGTAAATACTTGTAATAAAAGATTATCCAAATTCAAGCAGAAATGTTCCCATGATATACAACATATTACATAGCAAGACAAATTAAAATATTTTGATTAATGTTTTTAAAGACAAAGAGAAACCAAGCAATAATTTAAATTAAAACAATTTAAATGGAAATGAGAAATAACTGCAGACGTTTAAGGCATAGTATAAAAATAAAAAATAAGGAGAAATAAAGAACAAAGAGGAGGTCTGCTTGGATGTTGTTCATAATGGCCACATTTTTTAAAATTTATTTTTTATTTATTTCTTAATCACTGTATTAAATTTACCTTTTGAATCCTTACTTCAACCCTCACTTCAAAGTAAAGGTTAAACAATAGTAATAATCACATTATTTTTATTTTAAATGGTAAATAACACGGAAGAATTGCAGATTAAACTGCTATGTGTATAATTAAACCTATACATGTAATTATTTATACATACATATAAAATGTTTTTGGGAAATGATGCAAATGTGAGCATCGATTATAAGTCTGTTTACAAGATAATATTTGAAGGCAAAAGGTCTGTAGAGATTTTCAGTCATCTAAGTCATGGTTGTCCCAAAGGTGCTTTTTCAGGAGGAAACTGGACTTTCTTTTCTTTTTCTTTTTCATCCAAGAAGCTTCTTCAGCTCCTTTCATTCCCCACTATCCTGTCAGTGCCGAAGAAGCTTCTTGGATGAGAAGCAAAACATCTTCAAAAGAAAAAACAAGAAAGTCCAGTTGTCTCCTGAAAAAGCAACTTTGGGATATGAAGGCAACTTTTTTTCTCTTTTTCTATTGTTTATAAGTTGTGTTGTCAGGTATAAAGCTATAGTTTACAGTTATTCATTTCATATGTGATGGAAAATATATTCATTTTTTTTTGTTCAAAAGCTGTACCTGAGTATTGAAGCTTTTATTAGAACCAGCCTGGTGGTTAAAAGACTAGTTTTGAAACAAGCAATTTTTCAGAAAAACCTGCATCGTTCATGTACCTAAAAGATGTACAGTAAAAGCACAGACAACCTATTTAAAATTGTTAAGGGCAGATTCCTACAGCAAATTGCCATGATATAAGCTCTAAGATATGTGAAGAATGCAAGCATCCGATCCATGGCTTAATGTGCGGTCTATTTGACTCAAAACCTCCAAGGGGAAAAAAAAGAACTGAGAGGCTCTCTAACTTAAAAATAAACAAAGTAGCTGGCCTCACTCTTCCTTGTATATTTTAAAACAGAAGGCAGCATTCTTTCCTCTCAAGATACAACAGCAAAATGACAGGAGACATTGAGCAATTTTCTACATGTCTTCAGCAGCTGCTATATTCAGGCATTTTTCTTTTCTTTTTTGGTCATAGTCCATTCTAAGAGAATGGTGTGAAGCAGTGTTTCTCAACCTTGACTGCTTGAAGATGTGTGGACTTCAACTCTTCATATGCATGCACAGCAGTGGTGGGATTCAAAATTTTTACTACAGGTTCTGTGGGCGTGGCTTCGTAGGTGTGGCTTGGCTTGGTGGGCATGTCAGGGGAAGGATACCACAAAATCTCCATTCTCTCCCTGCTCGTGGGGGAAGGATACTGCAAAATCCTTATTCCCTCCCCACCCCACTAACCTGCTTTTTAGCTCCGTTCTCCTGTGCAGGGCAACAAAAGAAGACCCAGCAATCAGCTGGGAGGTGGGGAGGCAGCAATAGACTGGCCATCAGCGCGGACTTGGGAGGCAGAAAATAAATTGGGGGCGGGGCCAGTCAGAGGTGGTATTTGCCAGTTCTCCGAACTACTCAAAATTTCTGCTACCAGTTCGCCCAAACCGATCAGAACCGGCTGAATACCACCTCTGATGGACAGACATTACACACATCCAACCAAACACCAGAATGAGGAACCTATAGTGGCAAGTTGAGAACAACACCATTGTGTTTGACTGAAGCATTTGGAGATAAATAATGAAAGGGAACCTAAATCGCATAGGCCTTGCTATTATTTAGCATTGAAATGGATTTAAAATACAGCTTCCCATTCTTCCAGAGTCAGAGAAGTAAACCAATATTCCAAACCATTTTGACATATATATATTGAATATATATATTCAACATTGTATTTTATTTATTTAGGCAATTTATCTAGCTACCCATCTTAGGCGAATAACTCTGGATGACTTGCAAACAAGCACATTTCTAGAAAAGAATTTTTTTTAAAAGGAAATGAAAAAAAAAGCATGTATACTATTCATATTCAACAGACGATTCTTTTAAAATGTCTGTTCTTAACATGAATGGAATACAAAATATTGTCAACTGCTCCACCTATTGACATTTTAGTAGAATGAGAATATTAAATATATACAGTATCTATATCTATCTACGCAGAGACACACAAACATGCACACACACATACGCATCATTATGCATTTTCTGTATTTGCATCCACTGTGTTAAAAACTAGGGATATCCAGTTTTATCCAAGGAGTCAAAAAGGTTAGGAATGAAATATCTAAAAACATGTAAAAAAGAGATGCAGTTTTGAACTGGCAATCATGAATCTAATTTCATTTTTTTAAAACCTTCCCCTTAATGGACATCGCTGCTGGAACCATTATAAAATGAAACAATCATACGGTTTGATATAATCACAAATCAATTGAATTGATGTGTGTTTGATAACAAAAAGCAAGTGTGTTTATGATAAAATAATTTTAAATGTGTGCAAGTGTTCTCTTTTTCAGCATCTACATTTAGCTAACAGGCATGGAAAACAAAACCTCATATTCACCTTCAGAAAACCTAATGCCCGTTGCTATTGTAAAAAATAAGATATATTCTTACTTTTACATCTACAATTTACATGTATAATTTAAAATATTATTACTGCATTATAAATATTAAAATGGCCAATTGTATATAAAAAGGAAGAAAAAAACACAATGCGTGTGTGCGCGCACCCACCCACACACAAACAAAATACATAGAAAAAATTAAGAGCAAACCTCCACCCATTAGAAATGATGTGTAAGAATGGAACTTTAAATTATATTGATAAATGCAGAAGCTGAAACACTGCATATACTGTATCTTCAAGAAATTAATGATTAGATATACCAGGTTGTTACATAACCTACTGAATGTAGGTTAGGCTCTGTTTAACATCTGTTTGAAGTTACAACAATGATAAATAAGTGACTTTGCAACCAGTCCTTGAATTTACAACCTTTGCAGGTCTGTGAGGCAAAGGAAAACTGGAGTAAGGTTATAAGCATCATCATAGTTTAACTTAGCAACTGCTTCACTTAATGGCCAGTCCCACTTGTGGTTGCTATATGAGGATTACCTGTACTTTAATGTAAGAATTATTTAAAACTTCTTCCATAATTCTTAGTCCAGCTGTTTTATTTTTCCCTCCGTTTTTAAATTTATCACTTTTGTCTGTCAGTACATTTTGGACAACTCTGAACAAAATTCCTTGAAAGGGAGTAGGAAGAGTGCTCTAAGAATCTCTTCTTTAGTTGTATTTCATAATTTTATTTTTGTGTCTGAGGCAGGTAATTGAAAGCCACATGGCCTATTCCTTCGAAATAAAAAAAGTAGCATATGATTATCACAATTAATTAAAAAGCCTCTATATACTCACAAAGAACTTAAACACTTTCAGCAGCTGTTGGCTTCCCTGGAAGGATTGACAGTGTGGTGTCATTTGTATGTTTATTTGCCAATTAAGAAATGTATATGTATATTAATGTCTAATCTAATGAAGAGAAGGACTATGAGTGACTTGATAGCGGTGTTACAGTATCTAAGGGGCTGCTACAGATAACCTATTCTCCAAAGCACCTGGAGGAAAAAGAAGAAATGGATGGAAACTAATCAAGGAGAGACCCAACCTAGAAATAAGGAGAAATTTCCAGAAAGTGAGAACAATTAATCAGTGGAATAGCTTGCCTTCAGAAGTTGTGGATACATCATTGCAGGTTTTAAGAGGAGATGGGACAACTATTTGTCTGAGATGTTATAGGGTCTCCTGATTCTGCAGGGGTTGGACCTGAAGACTCCAAGCTGCCAAATCTGTTATTCTATATATTTTTCAAAGCCTGCATTCATTTTTACAAGCTCCTCAAAAGAATAAATGAGAGAGATCCTAGAAAGCATTCATGGTTTGTAACACAAGAGTCACACATTTCTGGCAGAATGCTAAGACAGATAAAACTGTCTTGATTAAAAGTGAGACTACAAGTCAATTTCGCAGAAGAGAAATGGCTTTAAAATAAGATATCAGAGTTAGTCAAGAAGCACTGAATTGTTTCAGAAGTGGGAAGGAAATGGGAAGAGTATTCTGACAAGAAGGGCAGCCTCTGAAAATGTCATCAAACAATAATAAATTTCTACCTTTGCAAGGTTGGGCATTTGACCCAACTACATGCAAGTAACATTTCTGTGCTTCTGGCCTGCTTTCTTATTTATTTCTTGTTCCTGTTCCTGCTTCTCTTTCTCTGTGTCCTATGAGATGGCAGCAACAGAGGGACAGAAAAAAGAAGGAAGATGGCATTAAACCAGCCCCACTTCCAGGGTCACCTAAAGCCCTAAGAGGTTTAGTTTTATCATCTTCCTCCTTTCGAATTATGGAACGTCTTTACATTTTTCACATCACAAATTATTTGGTCCTTTTAAGGCAAGGCAGGCAACGGACTTCTGGAGAAAATGTGGTAGCTTCTGTGGTCTTTCCAGACTCAGAAAACTCAGAAAAATAGTACAGGCTAAAATAACTTTCATTTTTTTTAAAAAGCAATACATTTACCCTCAAACCCAATATCTGATGACTTATGGGCATGCCCACCACATTTTCATGGTAACACTCAAGAATGTTACCCAGCCACTTCAGCAAAATCAGTTCAATTTTTTAAAATGGAGGACCACAAAGGGTGTACAGGTGAAACTCGAAAAATTAGAATATCATGCAAAAGTTCATTTATTTCAGTAATGCAACTTAAAAGGTGAAACTACCGTAATATATGAGATAAGACTCATTACATGCAAAGCAAGATAGTTCAAGCGGTGATTTGTCATAATTGTGATGTTTATGGCATACAGCTCATGAAAACCCTAAATCCACCATATCAGAAAATTAGAATATTACATGCAATCAATAAAACAAGGATTGTACATAGAACAATATCGGACCTCTGAGAAGTATAAGCATGCATATGTAATCAGTACTTGGTTTGGGCACTTTTTGCAGCAATTACTGCCTCAGTGCTGTATCAAGGCAGATTAATAAAAAGTTATGTGGAAGGGGAAAGTGTTGAAGAAAAAGGTGCACAAGCAGCAAGGATGACCGCAGCCTGGAGAGGATTGTCAGGAAAAGGCCATTCAAAAGTGTTGGGGACTTTTACAAGGAGTGGACTGAGGCTGGAGTCAGTGCATCAAGAGCCACAGACAGATCCTGGACACGGGCTTCAAATGTCGTATTCCTCTTGCCAAGCCGCTCCTGAACAACAAACAACGTCAGAAGCGTCTTACCTGGGCTAAAGAAAAACAGACCTGGTCTGTTGCTCAGTGGTCCAAAGTCCTCTTTTCTAATGAGAGCAACTTTTGCATCTCATTTGGAAACCAAGGACCCAGAGTATGGAGGAAGAATGGACAGGCACATACTGCAAGATGCTTGAAGTCCAGCATGAAGTTTCCATAGTCTGTGATGATTTGTAGAGCCATGTCATCTGCTCGTGTTGGTCCACTGTGCTTCATTAAGTCCAGGTCAACGCAGCCGTCTACCAAGAGATTTTGGAGCACTTCATGCTTCCTTCCGCAGACGAGCTTTATGGGGATGCTGACTTCATTTTCCAGCAGGACTTGGCATCTGCCCACACTGCCGAAAGCACCAAAAACTGGTTCAATGACCCTGGGATTACTGTCCTTGATTGGCCAGCAAGCACTGCCTGTTGCTCAGTTTCCTCACCTCTTACCCATTCAGGAATTGGGGTTTGAAAGAGCACCCTTAGCAACAATTCCATTTGCCATTTCAGGTATGTTCCTCCACCCCAACGTCAACTGTTTCACTACATCCAAATACTAAGTAGGCTTGATCCTGCTTCCCTCTCTTTAAAACTCCCTAATCCCCACTTTTCCTTAAAAAAATCTTGATCCCAGGGAATAAGCCATGACTTTACATACTCTGCTCCCATGGGCAAACCTGGACCCCTACAATCTTCATCCACTCTTCCCCATAAATATTTGGTATATAATAGGCCAGATACCCCTCCCTTTGTAGGAAGTTAGCACCCACCCCTCTCCTAGGAAAATGAGATACTTTAGAAAACATTAAAAGGGCAGAATATTTCCCCTAAAAGGGAGGCAGAAACTCAGCACCCTACAACTTTGTCAATGGCCATGAAGGCCTGAGCCAGGCTATTCTACATAACAAAGATCTACCTCCTTCAGGCAGAGCCATAGTAGTAATTGCCCAAAGCCCTTATCATTACATCATTGCCCAGCAAGACTCAACCAAGCTTGGCGCTCAGGACAGCCTACAGAGTTGCCGCTGCATGGCCCCATGTGAGTCTGACAACCAATCAGAACCCAAGCTCAAATTCAAAAGCCCAAAGAGGGCATAAAACCCAGGTATTCTCAGCATCTCTTCCCTTCCCCCCCCAGGACCTGAAACCATGTGGTCCTGTCCATTATCAATAAATCTTCTTTCCAAGCAACTTCCATGAATCCAGTGTCTTTTTTCCCCACTTGGAACTGAACCCAGAAGGACATTTCTTCCAACGCCTTCACTGAGCTAACATGGGCAGATGCCTCCACATATAATGGAAGCAAGTTACTCTCTGCTTGCCTTTCCAAACGAATTTCCTAGGAAATACGATTGTCTACTGAAACTTGATCATGGTCCTTCGAAAGGCAGCTGGGCAAGTCAAAATGAAAAAGATAAGCTCATAGGCTAATAGCTCATCAATCAGGATTGCATAAAGATATGGATTTTTTAATGGTATTTTTAACAACAGCTCCAGGGAAACTAAATCCAAAGTTAATGGGAATCTTTATATTTAATTAATCCCATTGTTTCAAAACCTGCGTCAAAGGTACTTTAGTTCAAAACTATACAAGCTGCCTCCATTTCTTGATGGGGGGAAAAGTGCCAAAGTTGCTGGAGGAAAAATGCAAATGAACTAGATAGAAGTCAAATTGCGACCTTAAAAAAGCCCTGGGGATGATGGGAAAATAATCCAAAACATCTGTTCTGCTTGGAATTTCCCATTAAAGCTATGGTACCCTGAAGCTGAAAAGGTTTGCTTAAAAGGAAGCAGAGACATGATATGAGAGAATGTGCGGAGTTCAGAAAATAACCCAACGTTGGATGTAAACAACCAAGACATAAGGCAGGAGTTTGTAGTCCAGGATGCACAATGTTCAGTGAAAAAGAGATTCACGAATTTAAATCATAATCAACTAAGAAATAAAAGATTGTGTGCCATTCTGGGAGTTGAAGTCCACAAGTTCGGAGACTCTTTTCCTATAGAAACCAGTGCAGTTCTTGCTTTTTTGCCTTGTGATGGGGGTTTGACAAGCTGTCTTACTTTGGACCTGATGTGATATTATTCAGATTAACTTTAAGATACCAGCAATTTTGGTAATAGAGGTCATAAGCACTGAATTCTCTCAAGGTATTCATTCTGCATGAGTTCTAGTCCCGCCTTAGACATGACAGCTGGCTGGGTGACCTTGGAGCCAATCACTTGTCTCTGTCCAACTTACTTCGTAGAGTTGTTTGTGTGTGGAAAATAGGAAGAAGTATTTTGTATGTTTACTACCTTGACTTATGTATAAAGTAATAAAGGCAGGATTTTTAAAAATAAAATCAAATAAATAAAGTATTAATCAGTCATATGTTGTGAGGATTGCACCAGGATGCTACTTCAAGGGTCTTTCTATATTGCACTTCCGTAATAACAAATTTGATTCAATTAATAGTATGGAATTCATCTGCATTGCAGTTGAAATTTGGGACAGTGGTATTATTATTCATTTATAAAATTTAATTTAATTTAACAGCATAAAATAAATTGCTAAATGATTATATGATTTAAGATACATTATATATTGAATATACACATTAAATTTTCCCTCCAAATTAAAACAAATGGATGCATTAAAAATGCTTTCAAAGCATCTTTTAATAATAATAATAATAATAATAATAATAATAATAATAATAATAATAACGAAATTCAAGGACAAGGGCACAAACCAGCAGTGGTAATTCCAGTGGTAATTGGCACACTGGGTGCTATTCCAAAAGCACTGGAATTACATTTAAAACAGTTAAAAAGTGACAAAATCACCATCAGTCAAATGCAAAAAGCTGCACTGCTTGGATCTGCACGCATATTACGAAAATACGTTACGACGTCCTAGGCCCCTGGGTGGGGCCCGACTAGTAACCAATGCCAAATCTGGCGAAACAACTGGCCGCTGTGATACAATTGTATAATAATAATAATAATATTTAGAAACTGAAATTTGAAAAGAATTTTGCTCCACTGATTTTATTGTAAAATCTCAGCAGTGAGCTTGCTGACTCTTCCATTGTTCAACATTTGTCAAACTAGAGCCACAGTAATAGGATATCTAGGTCCTGGACTCTGGTTTCTGCCAGGATCAAAGAGTTTAATGCATGGACATCTCATTTTGGCAGATTTAAGACTTCAACTATGCTAGCTGGGGAATTCTGGGAGTTGAATTCCACAAGTCTTAATGTTGTAAAGGTTGCCCCGCCTTGTTTTAATGCATTGTTATATATGATTTATACTAAAATTGTTTTAGATGCTCATTTCTTATTAATTATCCTTTTTAAACAGATGTTCCAAACTGAAAAATGATACATCTGTCCACTTTTATAGACAGTGAAGGAAAACTGAACTAGCAGCTTGCTGTTTACAGAGATTTGAGAGGGCTGTATATGCTGATTGTATGTCTCTGTGAAAGTCAAAAATCTGAATTGCTGATTACTTGCAAGAGGATTGTGTTTGATACATGGCTGGTAGAATATAAACGTTGGTTTATTAAGTTACTTGAACAAATGGGCTAGAGTTTGCCTAACACTCAAATTAAGCATATAGGAGAAAAAAGCCTGTTCTTTTCTATTAAGTTCAATGTCGTTTTCTATGTATACATTCAAGAAATAGATACCTTGCCCCTCAGCATTTGAAATGCTGCCCCAGTGTCAGTTAAAAGCTTTATTCCCTCCTTCTTCAACTTGTTTTTTTTTTTTTTAGAAATGACTCCCACACACATTTTATTTTATTTCGCATTTATTTTGTTGGATTTATAGTCTGCCTTTTGCATAGCAGCTCACAGTATTGATAGATTTAATTATCATGTAATCGTCCACATACTAAGAGGGTGCACAAAATGAAGGAACATATTTTCTAAGATTTTTTTTAAAGTTTTGGTAAAAGGGTACCTGAAACAGCTACATAATTGAACATAATTAAAAAGAAACAGCTATGATTTTGCTTCAGCCCAGCCCATGAATAATGATACGCTTAAAAAAAGAATTTCTGTAGCCAAGATTTGACAATCACGTTAGCCAATAATACAGCAGGCATGAGGTCCAGCCTTGTTGTTTAGAACCATTTTGAATTTAAGGGAAAATGATTCAGAGCTAGATCTAAGTCTTTCATTCTTACCTATTTTAAATGTATTACTCTGAAAAAAAAAAGCAATAAGGAGAGGTGCACTGAACTGATGCCAACTTTAGTGTGATATAACACCTACACACAAATAGTCAAATACAACTTTATAAGTTGATTCAAACTTTATGTTCCCAACATAAAAAGAAGAAGAAATACCCTCTCAGTTCTTTAAAATAGACCTCAGGAAAATATTGCCTATATATTAATATATTAGCACTGCCCACTATTCCTAATAAATAATATTTATGATTATCCTCCGCAAATTTTTAATCACTCACAATATTGACTTGTTTTCCCCATTTTTGCAATTGGCTGTCATTTTTAACTTTTACTCCTGTATTATATTTTGGGTCAAATATGATGGGATAGACTATTTCCCAGGATGTACATTCTTCTGTTCTAAAACGTGTCTGGACAATATCACTAAATGGCTTAGTCTTTGCATTAATAATTGGATAGAATCAGCAAGTTTCCCATGCTTTTTTTTTTTTTTGCTTAAGTCTGAGTGATACAAAAGTTGTGCCATGCTTGGATTTTTAAGCCTTTCTCCATAGTCATATTAAAAGTTTATTTGTTGGCAAAGACCAAAATAATCTGTAATATCATAGTTATGTTTTTGTGAATGGGTGCAGTGTTAATTCCTTCCCACCATGCCACCATTCTTTATGCAAGTGAACTTTATTAAGAATCTTTGGAATTCATAAAACATTTTATTTTATACACAAACATACAGTAGGTATCACCGCCCCTCGTAGAAATTAGCAGCATTATCAAAATCTAAAACCCATAAAATCTCCGAAAGACAAAGATTTCTGCTTAAACAACTGAGGCTATACACACTTAAGTAATTCCCATTTATCTCTGAAGGATGTGACAGATGGAAAACCTCCAACCAGATTGTGCTTTTGAATGTTTACATATAGCACTGACTTCCCCACTTCATCAACAATTTATCTGCAGGTTGCAATGCGGTTTGTTTGGGGTTGGTTTTTTTTTGGTATATTGGGTTTTTCTGACAGCGCTATATGAAACACATAAAAAGTGTAAATTATAAGCAGCAATGAGGTGATCTCCCATCTGAGCTAGAAAACATGCACATTATTTTAGCACATAAGCCCAACATCCCCTTCATCAGAAATCTGTGAAAAGAAGCTCCACTGTTGGCATCACAGTTAAAAGAATGATTATATCCATTTAAAATATACATTCTTGACCAATCATTGGATTTGGATTACAATTCTTAAACAAATTAACATCTTTCATACCTTCAAGAATATCCATGTGTAAATCATGCATGAATATCCAGTGTAAATCTAAGCATAACCTGACAATATCAAATGCCCTCAAGTCTTAAAAAGAATTAGTGAGTTTTCATCGTGGCCCTTTTCACTTGCATTTCATATAAATATCATTAATTTGGACATTGAGTAGAAACCCTTTAAAATCAGTTTAATCAGCTTTCAGGCACTATTCATGGAATATGCATAGCTATTGCTATATTCCAATAGCTTAATGCACTTTGTGATTCTCTAGATCCAAAGACAGAACATGAAAACATAGACATTATTCTTAACAAGACATGCCACTTCTTTTTTCACCACTACTTATTCATCTTGGCATAGTTAAGAGACATACTTTTTTTTAAAACAAGATGATCTTATTGCATTCTAATTACATCATAACAGTAGACATATTTTACAGAAGCTGCAGAATTTTAAATAGAAAATTGCTATTTTATTTAATGGTGAGACATAAATGTCAGAATTTGATCATGGTAGATCATGTTTACAATTCGCTATAATATTATCATTATAAATAATAAGTAGCCTTAATTCCAAATTAAGGCTCACTTTCATTCATTTCACTGGAGTTACGCTTTACATCAGAGGTTGGTAACCATGGACCCTTTATGACATGTGAACTTCAATTCCCAGAATTCCTGAGCCAGCATGGCTCAGGAATTCTGGGACTTGAAGTCCACAAACCATAAAGAGACCATCGTTCCCCACCCCTGCTTTACACAGTACAAATTATTTCCACTATTTAACTAGCTGTCCAGAGATAGGAACTTCTAAAGATTCTTGCCAATCTATCAAGGATTTTCTAAAATCAAAAAATGAATAAGGACAAGTTTAAAATTTACTTGCCATGGTTATAACTAACTTACATATATTTAACCAGAGAGATTAGACATGACGACTGGCACTTCATCGTTAGAAATCCATATGCAATTAATTTTCCAATGGAGAATTTGGTGTCATTATTCAAAAAAGCTGTAATTGAATTATGTTTTAATGTTTTCTGGCACGGCTAAAAAATTTGACAATCAAACCATGAACGAGATAAAAAGTCAATCAGTATTTCTATCTGTTCATTAGAAGGGAACAAACAAACGGCCACATTCTTTCTTGTATAAATGCTAATTTTAGTTTCCTGATTGTATTTCCTACTAAGAGATAATGATTATGGACAAAGGAAGGAATCAAAAGCCCATTCAAGAGAACCCGGTAGGGATGAGATGTAGGATTAAGGCTTTCACAAATAGCTTCAATGACAAGACATAATGGACCACTACAATGGTCGTAGCTGCATAGCAACATTCTTAATAATATGTGCTAATTTTAGCTGGAGTTGGGTTGCCATCTGACAAGGATTGTAGATCATTTTATAGCAGCTCTAGCAATGCTCAGAAATAATTGCATCCAGCCCAAACTGCCTTTGCAGCAAAGCTCATGGCAAGACTGTTAATGTCACTTCCCCCTTTTGGTGCTTCAGAATAGTTACGGCTTGCTCATGAGTCACACCTTCAAGAGACTGTCCATTAACAGCTAAAATCTGATCACCACGCTTCAGTCTGCCATCATCTGCAGCTGCTCCCTGGAAAGAAAAAAACAGACCAGAATCATCAGCCAAGCAATGTTTTGGGACTAAAATTGTAGAAAACAAATTATAGTGAACAGGAGATGGCAAAGCGGCCTTAGGATGACTTTCTTCAACCATTGGGGATATATTGGGATTACAGTTCCAACAAAATGCCTACTCAGTGGGAATAATTTAGTGCTAGATCATGTGAGACTGAATCAGAAAGGCTAAACTGGAGGGCTCTTGGTTGGGAAAACTTTTCCTTGTTATAGACAAAACTTTTCTTTGTTATAGTCAAATTTACATTGTACAGGTAACTTACCAATTTTGACATGATTATCTCCCTCACAGAAAGTGATACATTGACATGCATAGATCTAATCACGAAGCTCACATACACATTGTGTACTGAAACTGGGAACAGATGGTGTAAACTGAATGGAATATTCCAAGTGTGGCCTTACAAGGGCATTATAAATACCACTTTATAATGCCTTGGTAAGGCCACACTTGGAATACTGCATTCAGTTTTGGTCGCCACGATGTAGAAAAGATGTGGAGACCCTGGAAAGAGTGCAGAGAAGAGGAACAAAGATGGTTAGGGGACTGAAGACTAAAACATATGAAGAACGGTTGCAGGAACTGGGTATGCCTAGTTTAATGAAAAGAAGGACTAGGGGAGACATGATAGCAGTGTTCTAATATCTCAGGGGTTGCCACAAAGAAGAGGGAGTCAAACTATTCTCCAAGGCACCTGAAGGTGGAACAAGAAACAATGGGTGGAAACTAATCAAGGAGAGAAGCAACTTAGAACTGAGGAGAAATTTCCTGACAGTTAGAACAATTAATCAGTAGAACAGCTTGCCTCCAGAAGTTGTGAATGCCCCAACACTGGAAGTCTTTAAGAAAATGTTGGATAGCCATTTGTCTGGAATGGTCTAGGGTTTCCTGCCTCGGCAGGGGGTTGGACTAGAAGACCTCCAAGGTCCCTTCCGACTCTGCTATTGTATTATCCCACAATTCTTTTCTTTAAAATAACAAAAAGCATCAACTGTGTGAACTCAAAATGCTGATGGTTAGGCTTTCACAGGCACATCCTTCCACATAAATCTTAGCAATAGCAATAGCAGTTAGACTTATATACCGCTTCATAGGGCTTTCAGCCCTCTCTAAGCGGTTTACAGAGTCAGCATATTGCCCCCAACAACAATCCGGGTCCTCATTTTACCCACCTCGGAAGGATGGAAGGCTGAGTCAACCCTGAGCCGGTGAGATTTGAACAGCCGAACTGCAGAACTGCAGTCAGCTGAAGTAGCCTGCAGTGCTGCATTTAACCACTGCGCCACCTCGGCTCAGCTCATATCTTCCATATGAAAATCAATACTTATTTTTCTGGAAGTTGAGTCATGGCCATTGGACTTCTTTTCTTGAAGAATGTTTCAAACCAAAAAAGAAAAGAAGTTCTGTTGCTATGACACAACTTCCAGACAACTCAAACTGGATGACTGAGAATCTTCATCGACCATACTTATTTTTAATTGTATGGAATTAAATAAACACCTGACATAACAGGTGAACATTTTTCGACTGCCCAGATTCTACAGTTATCCTCCTTTTTCTTTTCCAAGATTTTTTTTGGTTATGGATAGGACAATCATTTCTCTTATTCCACATCTCATAATTTCTGTCGACAATCTGTATAGGAAAAAACCCTATTTCGATTTCTAATGTACATTGCATACCAGACCAAAGGTAAACATATTACAAATGCATAATACTGTACATTATCTACTTAAATATACTTGCAATAAAATAAAAAATAAATTTTAGTAAAAACATGTCCACCAGAAGGAAGAAGCAAGGAGATATTAAAAGGCTTTTCATTCTGATCTTTGCATCATGTTACCTTGTTTACTTGTCTTTGGTTCATTTGGAATTTCAGATATTTTAAATGAACTGTATTAAATTAACATGATTTGCCCCATTAATGTTCATTGCTCATTGCATAGATTTATTCTGAGCACAGTGTTTGAGGGGGATAAGGCAATATAATCAGTTGCAACCTCTTTGGAATAGAATTATAATGGTATTGAAAAAAAGGGAATTACAACTGGTCCTTGCACTTACGACTGTTTCAGCATGCCCATGATCACCTGATCAAAATTTGGATACTTGGCAGCCAGCATGCATTTACAATGATTGCAATGTCCCAGGGTTATGTGATCGCCATTCGCGACCTTTCTAGATGGCTTCCAACAAACAAAATCATTTGGGGGGGGGAGGTGGTTGTGCTTAAGGACTGTGTAGTTCACTTAACAACTGCAGTGATTCACTTAACAACTGTGACAGAAACTTTTGTAAAATTAGATGTGACTCAATAACCACAGAAACTGATTGTTGAACAACAGAAATGGTGGGTATTAATTGTGGTTGTAAATTGAGATTATCTGTAGTTTTCTTGTAAAATCAGACTAGGCCTCTGTCTGATAATAGTCCTTATCCTAGGTTTTGTTTGAATGTTTGGCAGTTTTTTTTTGTGACATTTGTTTTCTTCGTGATGCCTGTTAATCTATGTAACTTGTATATTTTAATGAGTTACAGTATGTTATTTTGCTATACTGTTTTATTATTTTACTCTTCTTATTAAGAGAGGAAAATAGGAATGTTAATTTTTCAGTCCTATTGGACAGGCATGCCATTTGAGTCCAATTAAGTAAATCATCAAAAGTAAACTGATTAGGAATAAGATATACAATTTATATGTGTGCTTTGGGGTATTTCCTGACTGAATAAATAACCTATGGAAGGTTAAGATATTTCAGTGGTAAAGATTAACAGTGGTATCACCACATGTTCCTGCTCCAGGCTGAACTAATTCCTTCTGCAACTGTTTCTTAAAATGTACACAATATTTCCACAAGTAGCATGGCCCTTTAAGTGAAACTCTTAATAGCGTAGAGAATGTACACAATATTTAAAACATAAACAGACCTAGAGGGCCCAGTACTTTGTCCCAAAAGCTGATTATTAATTTAAGGATAATATTCACTTCAATTAAACTATTGAAACAAAAAATTCAAGGAAGCGTATGGAAGTTGTTCCAGTTTTCTATATATCATTGTAATATTTAAAAAAAAAATCTAACTTTTCTCCCATGTTCCTCATCAAAAGGGTGAGTCAAACTGAATATCAATGCAAAGGCCCATTACAAACTAACATTTTGGAATACCTTGGAAAAAATGGTCTTGACATATATAGGCAGGTCTCCTTGTGGGCTTCCAAAGCCTCCTACAATGCTAAAGCCCAATCCATCCGACCCTTTCTCCAACACAATGATTTTAGGTTGAGGTGGTCTGAAAAAGACAACAAACATCCATTAATACATTGCCTACTTAATATGAGGAAAAACAGCATCACTTGAGAATCAAGATCACATGAAGTGTTAATACCACTTTATAATGCCTTGGTAAGACAACACTTGGAATACTGCATTCAGTTTTGGTCGCCACGATGTAGAAAAGATGTGGAGTCTCTAGAAAGAGTGCAGAGAAGAGCAACAAAGATGATTAAGAGACTGGAGGTTAAAACATATGAGGAACGGTTGCAGGAACTGGGTATGTCTAGTTTAATGAAAAGTAGGACTAGGGGAGACATGATAGCAATGTTCCAATATCTCAGGGGTTGCCACAAAGAAGAGGGAGTCAAACTATTCTCCAAGGTACCTGAGTGTAGAACAAGAAGCAATGGGTGGAAATCAAGGAGAGAAGCAACTTAGAACTGAGGAGAAATTTCCTGACAGTTAGAACAATCAATCAGTGGAACAGCTTGCCTCCAGAAGTTGTGAATACCCCAACAGTGGATGTCTTTAAGAAGATGTTGGATAGCCATTTGTCTGAAACAGAATAGGGTTTCCTGCCTAGGCAGGGGGTTTGACTAGAAGACCTCCAAGGTCCCTTCCAACTCTGCTATTGTATTGTACTATAGCTGGCTCATTCCATCAGAGCAATGGCTGCCTTGCACTGGTTTTGTCTATTTTATTAATGGCTCCCAAGCTTAAGATCTTTTTTATTTATTTTTAGCTCTGGGAGCTCTTGATGGGCGATATTAAAGTTTGGAATACAAAGTATGGATTCAATAACTGGTCCTTCCAGGAATTAGCTATGTGCTTGCAATAATGCTGTCAACTCCCTTCTATTCCCCAATACTCCCCTGTCTTTATTTTCAGCAGCTGAAATAAGAAAATGTAACATTTTCCATAACTGAAAACTACAGGCTACTGATCACTGCAGTTATTAATACTGTAAGAATTCATGAAACAAAGAATGCATAGCACTAAAACATGACAAATCAGGAATACACATATTTTCTAATTTGATTGAAACATTTTAAAAATATTTTTATTTATAGTTTTTTAAAATAACATCCATAAGTACTTGAACAGTGTATTGTGGTTCAATACACTTTATACATAGTACTAATGATAATTATAATACTATTTACATATACATACTCATAATCTTTCAACTTCTAACATTTGTGTATACATTGTAATTATAATATATTCTATTATATATCAATAATTTGACTGAAACATTTGTTTGGTAAGACAAGTGTTTTTGGCAGGAACCTTTAGCATAATTTGCCTACTTCCTTTTTTCCTGGCCAGATGCCCTTCATATCTATTGGGAGTACAAGGAAGTCTGGAGAAGACAGAGTTAGTTGAGGCGGAGGACCAGTTATGAGAGATGTGGAATTAGTTCTAAGCAGGCCTAGTGGCATCATAGGTCAGGATTGATTCCATCGAAAGGATGATGGGATGGAATGTAGTCTGGATTCCCAGGAGGGAGGGTGTGCATTTTAGAGAGGCATAAGGCAATTCAGTTCAGATTGTTTGTGTGAGAGAAAAAGAGTGAAATGGCTACTTCTTAATAATTGCAGAGTATATGCTTGGGGGGGGGGGCTTTGCTTTAGTTTGGCAAGATTCTATGTATGGGTGAATAACAGTGAAAAAAATTGGGAGAATCACATCATGTATTTTGGGGTGTGTGTGGAGCTTGAAAGATGGCAAGCTGTATGGAGAAACATGTTCTGGACATAGTGGGGAGACAGCTGTGTCCTCAGTATTCCTTTCATTGTTGTCTTTCTCTGTCTGTGATGGGCATAAATATTTCTGCTTCACAGACAGAATCATTCCACTCAGGATGCAACCACAAGCTAGTGCTCTGCCTTGAATGGAGTGGCTTCAGCTTTCTTACCCAACTTAATAATGGTGCATGCAAGACTAAACAACTTGAGTGACATGACCATATTTCCAGTAATATATTCCCGTAACATAGATGTAGAGATAGTATTTATGTTTATTTAACTATAAAGATGGTAACAAGGCAATCTCCACTGGCCTTGTGACTAAATAAAGCAACAATAAGAAACAAGAGTTCAGCAAACTGCATTTCCTAAAGCTTTGACATGCATCTGATTAGCAGGAAACTAAGAATTAGAACAATTATCTTCTTCTACACCAGAGTGTCCAACCTTGGAAACTTTAATACCTATGGACTTCAACTCCCAGAATTCCTCAGCCATCATTGCTGGCTGGGGAATTCTGGGAGTTGAAGTCCACAGGTCTTAAACTTGCCAAGGTTGGACACCCCTATTTTAGACAAAACAATTAAACAAGAAATTGCCTGACCAAAGATTGCCAAGTCTCTTGAAGAAAGGTGCATTTTAAATGTATATATAAAAGAATTAATTCAATATATTATGGCAATATATGTCTGTGTGCTGTGATTCATGATATCCAAATGAGAAAGCATTCAACTTAATTTTTAAAAAGAACAAGTTCGTAGAGCATTTATCAAGACATTTTTGGAAAAAATCCACATTTAATTTCTCTAGCAGAAGATCATCTGGAATTGCAGTTGTCATAAATCATCTCAAGCGAAAACATAGCCAGGCAGAAGGATAATAAACATGACAACATGTCAGTGGGGGAAAACCCACCCAACCTCAGAAGATCTGCTTGTTCTTTTGATCAGTCAAAAGAATGAAAACAAAAATTTTCCAGCAATCTGAAAAATCCATTGTCATGTATTTTGCGCTATTGGAAACATTATCTGAAACATTATCTGCTTGAAAGTAGAAATATTTACATTAACTGTCAGAAGAGAGAATCGTAAAAGGTTTCTACAAATGCTACAAAATGGATATGGGGAAGAGAAATTAGAAATATTGAAAGCATGCCCGATTCCGATTTATGAGCTAATAGCCATGACTTGCATTGGACCACCATAAATTCAGATGCACAGGGAGAATGATGAAGGGCTGCTTCTATGTCCAAATATTTGTCAAACTTAAGGAAAGCAGAATTACACAATTACACAATTCATGTTCCATATAATTCTGCACTGGGTAGAGTTTATAAAGGACTTGGCTCTGGGTAGAGTTTATATAGGACTTATATCCTGCCATACATAGCGAAAAAGGCATCCTCAAAGTTGAGAAACAGCAGAAATAATTTGACAGTGTAGAAGATCCTAATGCTGACCTGCACATTTTACAGACTATGGACAACATCTAACCTTCAGGTTGTTCTTGTCCAGCCCGCGGCAATGTTGGAGGGGGCAGCATCAGTGGGAGGGGTGGGCAGGGCAGCATTGGCAGGTCAACAATGGCAGGTAGAAAAGTGACATTGACGGGGTGGGGCAGGAGCCCTCCACAATAGTCCCAGTTTTTTATGTGGCCTTTTGGGAAAATTAATTGCTCAGCCCTAATCTAATGTAGAAGGACATGGTGGCTCAGTGGTTAAGACACTGAACTTGTCGATCAGAAGGTTAGCACTTCAACGGTTCAAATCCCTAGCGCTACATAACGGAG
Organism: Thamnophis sirtalis; assembly: GCF_051295495.1. Taxonomy (NCBI): domain Eukaryota; kingdom Metazoa; phylum Chordata; class Lepidosauria; order Squamata; family Natricidae; genus Thamnophis; species Thamnophis sirtalis. Next base: position 26,507,456 of record NW_028261387.1, read on the forward strand.
TGAGCTCCCGTTACTTTTCCCAGCTTCTGTCAATCTAGCAGTTCAAAAGCACGTAAAAATGCAAGTAGAAAAATAGGGACCACTTTGGTGGGAAGGTAACAGCATTTCGTGCGGCTTTGGCATTTAGTCATGCTGGCCACATGACCATGGAGATGTCTTCAGACAGTGCTGGCTCTTCAGCTTTGAAATGGAGATGAGCACTGTCCCATAGAGTCATAAACGACTAGCACATATGTGTGAGGGTAACCTTTACCTTTAATCTAATGTAATGCACAAAATTCAAAGGCTTGCACGCATGCAAAAACAAAGAAACAAACAGCAATTATACATCTATCAGTCTATCATCGTAATAACATTTTCATTATTCCTCATATTTTCAATATGGCACAAGCCTTATTTTGAGCATGAATCTGTTCTTTCACCTATCAGATTATCAACAAATGTATGTACTTACTCTGCGTATTCAGAATGATGCTCGGTGGGTGGAGTAAAGTTAGTGCTGGAAGTCATATTCTCTATCTGGCTGGCAATGGCACTGATGTTGGTATCAGCCACTACCTACAGTGCAATAGAAGAAGAAACAAGTATCAACAATGTGTGACTTACTACAATGTGTATAATACTAGCAATGGGATATATTTGATGGACATATTAATGGACCAATGAAAAGTTGAAGCACTGACAATGTATCCTGCTTAAGGCTCAAGTAAAAACTGGTAGAAGTGAACCAAAAACATGTTTATTCAGTTACTCTTTAAAGAATTGATTCAGCCACCCAAATTGGACCTGGGGGAACAAATATTCAGCCCATGGGTGACTCTTTTAAGCCTCAAAGTTCATTCGTAAGTGTTCATTCACTTCTTTGAAAGTTTTATCTTCAAATACAGGCAATATATCAATTTAACTCAACTTTCCAGTTAGAATGAAATCATTACAAAACTGTTCATATTTCCTGGTTGTTTGGTTGTTTGTTTTAATGGCAATAATCCTCTCTCTCTCTCTCTCTCTCTCTCTCTCTCTCTCTCTCTCTCTCTCTCTCTCTCTCTCTCTCTCTCTCTCTCTCTCCCTCCCTCCCTCCCTCCCTCTCTCTCTCTCTCTCTGTGTCTGTCTGTCTGTCTGTCATTGGCAGTAGAAGCACAGTAAAGTTCAAGAACTCACAAAAAGCTTTTCTTTATCTCGTTACCAGGACTGCAAACAGCTGATTCAATTATCTAGGAGCATCCAAACAGTCAGGCTGGATCAAATATGCCCCAGAGACCCTAATCTCTCCTTTGCAAGAGCATTAACACATTTCTTTGTGGTCCTGCCCTGACAATTAGCATTTCCACAGCTCTATCTCCAGTCATCTGACCTTTCCTACCCATTTTATCATGAGGTCATTTTGCTGATAACAGAATTATTTAATGATGTGTCAGTGATGAATATCAGATTTTAAAGAATGAATTCACTTCTGTGGTATGAATTCAACTTCAGGCAAACGAAGAGCACAGTTATTTAAACACAACATACTATTCATATTTTTATGGACATATCTGGATATTGATACAGACGGTGAGAATATGGCAAGCTGTGAAAATGACTAATACTTTTCAAAAAAAATTAGCCATACATGTAATAGATTAAGGCTTTAATCTAGTTAATTTAAAATGTGTGATAGCAAAATCCATATTTTATTTCTCCTACTTAATTATTTTTAAAGTAAGAAACATATTGCAGGAGCTAGGCATTATTGAACATCTGACAATCTGCTTCTCTGGAAGTGCTAATGTAACTGACAGTATATTTTTTTACCTCATAAGCCAATAAACTGAGTTTCCTGCATTGCTAAAATATTACTGCCTGTGTACTACTTAAAAAATAAATATTAGCAATGTGTATTAATATGTGCCTAATAATAGAATATAGCTCCATTCTTGGCTGTCAATATTATTTTCACATTATTTTAAAGCAGCTAACTATATCATTTGACTTAACTGCACATTCCTGTGTCATCTGTTCCAAACCAAAAGTTTATCTCCTCCCCAGAATCATTCAATTTTTTTCGCTTTGGATTTTCACTGGAGGTGATTCTTTCTTGATATGGTCCATAAATATAAATCAGGCATCACCTTCCTTGCCAAGGTTGGGCAAGTTTACCATCTGTAGACCTCAATTCCCAGAATTCCTGAGTCAGCTATGCCGGTTCAGGAATTCTGGGAGTTAAAATCTACAGGTAGTAAAGGACCCATAGTTGCTCACCACTGCTCCGTGGGCAGAAACACAATATTATGGGCAGAAACACAATATTATTGACCTCAATCTCATTGCCCAAACTTCAGCAACTTATGAATTTCAACTGCTGGCTTGGAATTCTGGGAGTTGAAATTGCTAAAATTGAAAAACACTGTGTTATAAATTACTGCAGCTTCTGAATCAATTTGCAACATTTCTCCCATTTCTATCGCAATTGATCTTTTGAAATAGAATAAGGAATATGAAAATATTTCAGTGTACTCTCCTTTTCAAAAAAAGTTTCAGTTGGGATATTTAATTCCATCAAAGTGGTCTCTCAAGGCTGGTTTATTATAAACCATTTATTATAAAGCCTTAGTAAGGCCACACCTGGTATACTGTGTCCAGTTTTGGTCACCACATTATAAAAAAGATGTTGAAAAGAGACTTTTAAATAAGTGCAGAGAAGAACAACTAAGATGATTAAAGGCTTGGAAATTAAAGCATCTGAAGAATGGCCGCAGGATTTGGGTTTGGCTAGTCCAGAGAAAAGAAGGACTAGGGAAGACATGAAAGCAGTATTCTCATATTTGAGTGGCTACTATAAAGAGAAGGGGATCAGGCAGGACAAGAAACAATGGATGGAGACTAATCAAGGAGAGAAGCAACCTGAAATTAAGGAAAAACTTCCTAACAAAGAGGACAATTAACCAGTGGAACAGCTTGCAGTCTAAAGTTGTGGGTGCTTCATCACTGGAGGTTTTTAAGAAGAGACTGGACAAAATCACTTGTCTTAAATTACTTGTTTTGTTTTTAGAAGAGCATGCCCTTTTTATTTATTTTCTAAAATATGTTTTGTATTTCTGCAGATGCTGTGTTTTTCCACACACACTATTTCCCTCTTACTTTTCTGTGATTCAGCAATTCTTGCCACCCGAGTTTGCTGAAGGAAGAAATGATTTCAGCCTTTAAATATATATTCCTATTTCAATCAACCTCTTTGCAGGTTATTGCACTTTGAGATTGATGCAGACCTATCAGTGATGTTTATTAATATTAAAAACATTCAAGTTACAGTCAAAAAGTTGAATGTAGGTATTTTATCATCCTGAATTTAGTGAATTGAAATGTTTTTTTTTTCCTGTGCAGGAACATTAATGCTTTAGACATGCTGTATTTTAGGCTTTCTCATATCGGGACTTTCTCCAGATTGTTAGGTATTCAAATTCATTGCCATTTTCAGTTCATGCATTTTTCTCTTTATTTGTGTATTTTCAGTTTCATTTATTTTTACAATGCTTATAAAATGTGGTCTAATCAAAACTGATTCTAAGCAACATTCAATTCTCCGCTCTATGTGGGGATAAAACAAAAGCAAAATATACACCACACAAAATACAGCCCATACAATCACATATCAAAGACCCAGGGAATAAATTACAATCAGCCCATACACGATTAGAGTAACTGCCATTGCTAAAGGCAAATGGGTTACCACTCAGTATAAACACATGTGTATACAGATTAAATCGCAGGGCAAAAATGAAATGATGTAATTGCCCCAGGATTGGGCTGTAATGCTAATTTTAGAAATTCTCCAAGATAAACTTCCAAGAGAATTTAGAACAATTAAAAATGGGAGAGAAAGGAAAAAAAAATGTTTTTCCTAAGAGCCAATTCACACAATTGTTTAGACATATATATTTCAGTGAATAGAATTGAAAGCTGAATAAGTTTTTTTTCTTTTAGTTTCTTTTTATATAACTTTCAGATTCAGATACACAGGTAGACCTCGACTTTCAACCACAATTGAGTCCAAAATTCCCATTGCTAAGCAAGGCAAGTGTTAAGTGAATTTTGTCCCATTTTATGACCTTTTTTTGCCACAGTTGATAAGCAAATCACTGCAGTTTTTAAGTGGATCATATGAAGCAAATTTGGCTTCCCCCATTGTCTTTCCTAGTCAGAAGCTGGCTGGGAAGATTACAAATGGTGATCATATGACACCAGGACACTGCAACTGTCATAAATACATGCCAGTTGCCAAGTGCCCAATTTTTGATCACATGACCATGGGGATGCTGCAAATGTCATTAGTGTGAAAATTGGTCATGTCACTGCCGTTGTAACTTGGAATGGTCACTAAATAAATGATCAAGTACTACCTGTACTGTTCACCAGAATTGGATGTAATTGCAGTTATAGTAAAAATCTAAGCAAAAATGAATGAAAAATCCAGAACTACAGAGACTCTGCCAATATTTTACTACCTAATCTTAGACAAAACAGAAATCAAATCTTCAATTTACATTCAGGATTAATCACTTGTCAGATACGGATTCTGCATTTTTAGCTGGTTCCCAACAGATTTCTACAGATGAACTCTTTTTGACTCAGCCAACTTTTGCTTTAAATATATTCAATATAAATAATTGTAAATTGTACTGGTATAAGAGATAATAGTTGTAAAAGCCCACTGATCTGTACTGATAAAAAAGTTAAGCACCTATCTTCCAAAATCCTGCAGAAATTAATGGATATAAAATGCATAAGACTCAGGGCAAGGTATATGATCATTACAGCCCAATAAGATAAATTGGGATTGATGATAGCGTATCTTGCTTTTAAGCAATTTGTATAGGTCAACTAATAAAATAACCACCTTGCAGTTTATAAACAGCAAGAGAGCACATTTTCATTTTTGCCTTCTCAAATTAAATTAAAATGAGAGATGAACCCTCCAGTTCAAGTATTGCACCTGAGTTGTATTATAAAATCCATACCACTGTTAACAAAGTCTTTTGTTTTGCTCTTTTTCCTCTGAAGAAGGAAGAAGATGTTAACTTGACAGAAAGCTCCATCAAAGCTCCATAGTAAAAGAGAAAAATCTGTTTTAGTCAGGTAGTTTTTGTGTGTGTCTGCAACAGGATTTAATTAGTTTATCAATATAAAGTACAGAGCACAAAGAAAAAGGAAAATAAAGAAGGAAAAGGGGAAGAGAGAAAAGTGTAGGGTAAAGAAGAAAAAGAAAAATGTTGACTTCCAACTCTTTTGGTGCAGTAGAATAAGGTAGAAACATAAAACCTCAACTTTTTACTTTTATGTGACAACATATACTAGTCATTTCTCTAATAACAAACCTACTTAATCAGCAAAACCCAAAATTAAACCCATTTCATTTTTTTCCACCTCAAGCAAAGTCCAAAAGCAATTGCCAAGTAGAAACAAAATCAATTGTGTTCTTTTCTTTAATAAAAGCAGTAAATTTAGCCATTTCTGCTAAATCTATCAACTTTTGCAGTAATTCATTTATCCATTGTGGGAATCCGAGAGGAATCTGTTTTTTGTTTTAAAAGTGATGGCAGCTAAAAAGCAGCAATTATTATTTTTAATCATTTCCCTTTTTCCATTTTCTTTATATTTTGAACCACCCTGCCCATAGTTATATGTGCAAGAATAAAATGTGCTTGAACATAATAGATTTTTCTTTCATCCTGCATAATTGACATCAGTAAACACCCTGTGATGTCTATTGCTGGGAACACTCAGGACATTATTTAAAATTACCCCTGAAATCACTGACACCATTGCACAGTTGTCTGTTCAATTTATCATTATACCTGCAGGATGATGGTCCCATAGGCATTCTTCAGCAGATTTACTACCTCAGCATGAGACAGACCATCCAAAGGCTGCCCATTAATACTGACAATCCTATCACCAACCTAAAAGAGAGAAAAAATAGAATATAGATAGAAATATGGGTAGCATCAGGGATACTGGAATAATCGACTTGTTTTGCAAGTGTGGTGCTGCACAGTCATGTTTCTTATTTATAAAAACACAATAGTCCAATTTATAAAGCCCAGTATTTTAGCCACATGAATTTGTCCCTAAAATTAATGTATCTTCTAAGGTAGGGATAGCAATAGCAGTTATATTTATATACCACTTCATAGGGCTTTCAGCCCTCTCTAAGCGGTTTACAATGTCAGCACATTGCCCCCACAGTCTGGGTCCTCATTTCACCCACCTCGGAAGGATGGTAGGCTGAGTCAACCTTGAGCCGGTGAGATCTGAACCGCTGAACTGCAAAGTCAGCTGAAGTGGCCTGCAGTACTGCACCCTAACCACTGCACCACCTCGGGATATCCAACCCTTAGTCCGTGGACTGGCACCAGGCTGTGGCATGCCAGAAACTGGACCACGCAAACAAGCAAAGCCCCATCCAAGGATGCACGCAGCACACAAACCCACGCCCCCTCCAGTCAGCAGAAAAACCTCTCTCCACAGAACCGGGTCCCTGGTGCCCCAAATGTTAGGAGCCACTGTTCTAACGCCAGGAGGTTTTAGTGCTAGTAGTCCATATGTGAGACGTCTTGCTCCAAATGGTTGAAATATAAATTTAATAAATAAATAACCAACTGGATATTGAAGAGATTTATTTTTAAGATACTGTAAAGCTGTTATTCATGATTGATTGCTACTCTGGATTTGTTAACCTTATTTTATTAATAGTGCTTTAAAAAATTGTTGATCTGTTTCTGTAATTTGTGAGCTGTTTTCAGCAACTATTTTCTAATTCAAAAGAAAATGTGGTGCTGATGTTTTTGTATAAATAAAATAAAAATTAGGGGGGGGGAGAGAACTCTTGCTCCAATTTCATAATCTAGGTGCAAAGAAAATCATTGTAAATGGAAGAAGAGACTACTGGTAGTGTGTGAAACACTTTTTTCCCCTAGGGTTACTTGGTGAAGTGAAGATGTTAGTCATAACTGCTATTATTTTCCCTACAAGTCATCCAGTATCTTCTGAAATTGAAAAAAGAAAAAGAAAATGAATTTCCTGCTTTTTTATGTTGCATTAAGATTGAAATAGGAAACTACATGAGATGAGTTCACTGTCTTGATTGCAGAAATCGTAGTACAGAAATTCAATTTTCCACAATTGCTGTTATTCACAGCAGTGGACAAAAATGACGTTCTTTAGCAGCAAAATGAATGAAGCACCTTCCAAAGTTGGAAAAAGAAACATTTTTGGAGGTAATAAGAACAGCAACATCAGCAAGAAAATAAGGCTAGTGTTTATGCACATATCAGTCATTCTTTCACTTACACGTAGTTTATGTGTGCGTGCTGCCACTCCATTGGCTTGAATCATAGCAATGAAGATCGGAATATCTGCCAAGGGACTTCCCTTGCCACCTGCAATACTGATACCAAGAGCATCGTTCAGGCCCTTAACAGAAAAAGCAGAGTTATAAGAATTACTTATTTTGCCCAAGTTTCAAATATATAACCTGTGGATCTGGTGTCACATGTAATGTAATTAAGCAGGACACAATGTGATATCTGATTTTCCATGCCTTGTTCAAAAATGCCATGTCCATCAAATTTTCGAATTGTTTTAGTGACATTATTAAGCACATACAAAGGAAGCATATTTTTTTTTGCATTCATTGAAAGCAAAAACCGTGAGATTTCAATGACATAATACAAAAATCTTTAAAATCTATACAAGAGACTCCTATATTCTCTAGTGGAAGCTGAGGTACCATGGTCAAGCTAATTCCATAATTTCTTTTATTTATTTGCTTAGAATTGCAAATAAATTTGACCACTATAATTTTTTTTAAGACTTATATACCCCTTTATAGGGCTTTCAGCCCTCTCTAAGCGGTTTACAGAGTCAGCATATTGCCCCCACAGTCTGGGTCCTCATTTCACCCACCTCGGAAGGATGGAAGACTGAGTCAACCTTGAGCCGGTGAGATTTGAACCGCTGAACTGCAGATAGCAGTCAGCTGAAGTGGCCTGCAGTACTGCACTCTAACCACTGCGCCACCTCGGCTCTTGATGAATAAATCCATTCATTGTTTACACACTGGACAAAAAAATAGTTTTGCTCTTTCTTGCTAAATATATTAAATAAGAAGAAATTACTGACCCTTGTTATTTCCACAGTTCTTGGGCTTATGTCTGCTCCAACTGATAAAAAAATAAATATATAGAATGATTAAAGGCTAAAGCTATCACAATATTATGTTTTCTACTTATTATTTCAAAATGATCACAAATATTGTGCTCTTTTCCCCAAACTGAAGGTTTCAAGATGTACTGTATTTGGTCCCGGAGTCCTACGGGATTTGGCGGCATATAAATCTATTAAAAGTTAAAGTTAAAGTTTACAACTTCCTGATTTCATAGTTAATATGGCCAATAGTTTGGAAGCCAGTTTGTTCTAGTGATTGAGGTACCAGGCTAGAAAGCCAGAGTTCAAGTCCCACCTTAGACATGAAAACCACATGGGTGACCTATGGCCAGTCACTCTTTTCTTAGATCCACCTCATAGGGTTGTTGTAGGGAAAATAGGAGAAGGAAGGATGTTTTTGCTGCTTTGAGTTATTTGTAAAAATAAAGGCTGGATATGGACAGATAGCAAAGGGGGCTAAACATTTTTTAAGTTCTGAGAAACAAAGTAATTGATTAACTGCACTATAAGAGGGAGAGTATTTGAAATATTCCATTATTATAGCTAATCTCGATAAGCGCAGTTGTTTTTTGGAGCAAACTCAAGAGCAGAATATCCATTATAATTCACAGATATGTTAATTGTTTGTTCTCTCCCATACCTGAATTTCTCTGAGAAGGATCAGCAGATGATCTCTTAGCGCTGACTAAATTCTGCAACGTGGAGATAACCGGAGCAAATGTAGGATGAAAGTGGCTAGGGACATTATGTTGGCTCATCTGAAAAACCAAGAAGAACAAATAAAGCTCAAGCTAGAATTTACAAGGTTGTTCCACATATAATCCACACCAGCTGTTTATAGTTTCTCTCATTGGTTATAACATCTATCATTCAATCTGTTCATTAAACCATGGATGATGATTATGTTATCCAAGATGCTATTAAGAATTTCTAAATCACTACTGTGTTTCCCAGAAAAAAAACCAGGGTCTTATTTTCTTTTGACCCCCCGAAATAATCACTTGGCCTTATTTTCAGGGAGGTCTTACTATTTTTGAGGTGCAAGGGGCCCCTTAACCTTGGCCCATGGATCAGTTGATCCAAAGATGGCTGGAACGTCTGTCTCTGTTTCTGGCACATTCTTGTCAGCCCTAGCGTCATTAGGCCTGCCGGAGCATGGTAGCTAGGGTTTGTAGGAGCGGCCTCCATGAGGCCATTCCGCATGGATGGCAGGTGCATGTGAGGTTCGTAGGGCATGTTCCCCCTTCCCCCCCCCCCAGGCTCTGTTTTAGGCCCAGTACTCTTCAACATCTTCATCAATGATTTGGATGAGGGAATAAATGGGGAACAGATTGCAGATGACACCAAACTGGCAGGAATAGCCAACACTCCAGAAGACAGGCTTAAGATACAGAAGGATCTTGACAAACGTGAACATTGGGCACTATCTAATAAAATGAAATTCAATGATGAAAAGAGTAAGGTTCTACATTTAGGCAATAAAAATGAAATGCACAGGTAGAGTATAGGTGGTATCTTGCTCAGTAGTAGTAATTGTGAGAGGGATCTTGGAGTCCTAGTGGACAACCATTTAAATATGAGCTAGCAGTGCGCAGCAGCTGCCAAAAAAGCCATCATAGTTCTAGGCTACATAAACAGAGGGATAGAATTAAGATCACGTGAAGTGTTAATATCACTTTATAATGCCTTGGAATACCACACTTGGAATACAGTTTTGGTTGCCACGATGTAGAAAAGATGTGGAAACTTTAGAAAGAGTGCAGAAAAGAGCAACAAAGATGATTAGGGGACTGGAGACTAAAACATATGAGGAACGGTTGCAGGAACTGGGTATGTCTAGTTTAATGAAAAGAAGGACTAGGGGAGACATGATAGCAGTGTTCCAATATCTCAGGGGTTGCCACAAAGAAGAGGGAGTCAAACTATTCTCCAAGGCACCTGAGTGTAGAACAAGAAACAATGGGTGGAAACTAATCAAGGAGAGAAGCAACTTAGAACTGAGGAGAAATTTCCTGTCAGTTAGAACAATTAATCAGTGGAACAGCTTGCCTCCAGAGGTTGTGAATGCCCCAACACTGGAAGTCTTTAAGAAGATGTTGGATAGCCATTTGTCTGGAACAGTGTAGGGTTTCCTGCCTAGGCAGGGATTTGACTAGAAGACCTCCAAGGTCCCTTCCAACTCTGCTATTGTATTATATGGCAGGTACCAGCTGTAAATGCATTTAAATATTTAGGGGAAGGGCTTATTTTGGGAGAAGGGCTTATTTTAGTGCATGCGCTCAGAATCCCAATTGGGCTTATTATCTGGAGAGGTCTTATTTTCAGGGAAACAGGGTACTAACATATTCACTACTAACATATTCACACCTCAGAATTTAAAATGGATTTTTCAAAAAAAATAGAAACATGCATGGACAAAATTCTAATTTGGCTTTTTAGTTGAGGGAAGACATATTGTGCCAACATGATGAAAAGTTAGAGAATCTGGCAATTGAGGCTAACAAGGTTGGAATTTATTTATTGCACTTCTAACTTTCTTTAGACTTTTTATTCCATCATATCTGGAGCCCAGCTGCTAAGACGCAGGAACAAAACTCTATCACTCTCTTAATGAAATAGATTTTCAAGCTGCAGAACACTAATCAAATGTCTGGATCAATGTTCCTCTGTATGCCGAGGGAATTCATTAGCAGTAGCATTCTGTATCTTGGAGAAAGAGTAGCAAAGTGAGGTAGTAATACCAGGATTGGACTTGTTTAGTTTAGTTTATGTAAAGCAAAAATAAATGGTGCATCCAAAGTTTGGAAACTGGGCACAGATTGGGGAATGAATGATCCTAAACTGAATTAAGAACATAAGAGAAATGATATTGATAAATATATCTATGCCTTCCTGGAAGAATGCACAGTAGTTTGTTGTATACCTTTCTAAAATGAGAACATAACATCCTGTGATTCATTATTATCAGTATAGGAAGGTTCATTTTAATGTATCTTATGTCCACTGCATGTAAAATGGATGGCATGAGATGACTATGGTGGCTGAAAGTGGCTGGTAAAAATGATACTGCTCCCATGGCCTTTCTGTAATTAATGGTTTCATGAAAAATCAAATACATGCATAACTGTATAGAAATTATTAAAAATGTATTTCTAAAACAGGATTTTTCTGTCAGTTAAAACACGGGAATTGTCCCAACTATTAAGGATGCCTTTAGATAATTAAAAATGATAGATATAAACAGTTTTTTAAAAAAAAATTAAGTTTATATTTCCAATAATTTTATTCCAATGATAAAACCAGCCAAGACAAACTATTTATAAATACCTTTTGTGATCCATTACTTTAGTATTCTTTTTAATGCATCATCAGCTGCTACTAACCTGACTGTTTTGAGATGTCTTTCTTGAGGATAACGAAGATCCTGCCCTCAGCCGTCCAATCTCCAGTTGCACAAGTCCTTGGGCACACTTTGATATACAAAATACAAGATAACATATTCATTTTTATTGCTGTCCCTCCAAAAATTATACCTCTAAATAAACCATGACCATTTAAAATGTCCTAGTCCTCAGAAGACCTGGCAACATCCATTTCCCAAATTGCTCTTTTTTCTCCAGGTTATCTAGGTTATATTATATATATATAACAATATATATAATATTGTAATCAATGGAGTATACTAAGGACTGTACAATTGAAAGTTATTTTTATCTGCATACATTCAGCTAGATTGTGGTTTGTTTAATTAGTGAATGATCCATCTTGGACCAATTCTGTAAACAAGCTATATTATGACTTAGTGGGATTTCCAAGTGATCTTGTGTTTTTTAAAATCTTTTTTTATGAGGAATAACCAAAAAATCAAGTTTTTAAAGAAGGCAGCCCTTATACACTGAAATAGTACTACCACTTAGTAGGATTCCACAAAATGCATTAGTAGAATTATATAAAATGCTGTATGTATGTATGTATGTATGCATGTATGTATTTAGTCTCACAACCCCTGGTATGCCCAAATATGGGAGGAAGCAGACTGCTTCCTTTCTCTGTCTATTGGCTCGTCACAAGAGACCATCACGACAGAAAGCCATTATTTTTACTGTTGCCTTTGTTACATTTGTGTTGCATTTATTTATTTATCTTTATTTATTTAGTTGCATTTATTTATTTATTTATCAGCACAAATGCAACATATATATATATATATATATATATATATATATATATATATGTATGTATGTATGTATGTATGTATGTATGTATGTATGTATGTATATATATATATATATATATATATATGTATATATGTATATATATGTATATATATGTATATATATGTATATATATGTATATATATGTATATATATGTATATATATGTATATATATGTATATATATGTATATGTTTTTTTGTGTGTGTGTGTGTGTATACAGTATATATGTATATGTAAATACTTTCCTGATAAATGTGGTTTATTTCCATTAACTACAGTTAAAATTAAATAGAGTGTATGATTAAACATAAAAGCTATATATAATGTAGCACACAAAATTGAAGCTCCCATCATGCTTGTTTTGATGAGACTGAACTGTGTTTGAACACTTTGTCTGAACTTAGTATTTCCGAAGGATGTTACATTCTACATAGACTCAGCTGCATACTCACCTTAAGAATGGTGGCTACCACCTCTTGAGAAGCATGTCTGACATCCTCACCATTGACAGACAATATCTGATCTCCTTGAATTAGTCGCCCATCAAGGTCAGCAGCTCCTCCTTTGACAATGTCAGAGATAAACACGCCACTTCCATTTCTAACAATATAGGCAACATATGTACTGTATTATTAAACAACTAAACTATACGCATTATTTATCTGCAATTACACATTGTTAATTATTTCCAGCCCCAAACCAGGACTGCTGTTCTTGCTTTTCTAAAGGCAATAATATAGCTAAAGGCAATTTTCATTGAAAGCCTCCTCAATCAGAAAGGTCACATTCTGTCACTTAGCCAATGTATTGTGGTATAGCAAATTGTTTTGCTATATGGCTAAATTGTTATCATCAATACATTTTCAGATAAGAAACAATCTCTATCAACGTACTTTTGCACACAGAATCCCAATGCCACTACACAAAACACTATACAAAACAATATAATGGAAAACATCGTATCTTCTATTGAACAGTTCATTTTAAGTCTACTGCCCCTGAACTGGTAAAATGCTAATATAATTGCTAGCATAACACTTATAATAATTTCAGGACATTATGTAAATTTTATAAATATAACATAGCAGTAAGTGCCACTATGACATTGGTATGCCCTCTCTGTTTCTACTGCAAGAAATATCTAAAGTGAATTATGATCAACTATATATTCCTTACCTTTTCCCTACAATGCTAAGTCCCAATCCTCTGCCCATTTTCCGCTGTAGGTCTACAAGGAAAACCTCCAAATTTTCTTCATCTTTATAATGAGCTTCATCTCTATAGACAACAAGCCGCACTTTTGGAGGTGTTTGCCTCAAGGCAGTGATAGCATCTTCATGGCTGGCATTTCTCAAGTCCATGCCATTAACCTAAAATAAAATAAAGCTTGGATGTAGAGTTTACTTACTGGATTCTAATTAGTTTGATAACAGTGGTGTATTATATTAGAGGCAAATTAGCATAAGCTGCCCAGAGTTGCCTTGTGACAAGATTACTGGCAAACAAAATTAACAAATAAATGAACAAGCACATAAACAAATAAATTTTCCTAGGACTTCCCCCCAAAAAATACATTTTTGGAAAATTGCTTCTGTCATTCCAGCATCTCTAGGCCAGGTTAGAGTTAAGGTTTATATAGACTCAGTGCAGAATACCAGAAATTCTGCCAATTCACTTGAAAGATCATAAAATCATGGCTAAATATTTCAAGAAGGCAGTTTTCAACTCAACCCATTTGATCCAGAAAGTTTATTCACTTTGAACTCCAAAATCTGACTGATCTTAGTGAGACCAAATTAGGAGTGAAAAGATGAATTTTCCTTATTTTGATTAGCTACAGTGACAATTAGAGTTCAGAATGACTAAACTAATATACCGATTATAGTTAACCATAGTTCAGAAACTGGAAGGTCCCAGGTTGTTTGGCTGAGTATTCTAGTTGAACCAGCACTTATTCATAAATATTGTTTTGTATAATTTACTAAAATAAATCATAGCTTCCCTCTGCTTACATTACGATATATAAAATCTCTTATTATTTATGCTTCTTAAATAATTGAGTAAGAATATATCCATTCTTAATTTCTGATAACATTATTTGAAAATGTAGTTTTCCCAAAATCCTTTGAGCAAAGTATCATGATGAAAAATCAAGTACTGTATGTTTTCTGAAGGTGTAACACTGAAATTCTACATGTCTACTGTAAAGTCTACTAATTTCAGTAAGATTTATTCATGTGTAAATAGAAATAGCATTGCTTTCTTACCCCTGCTGTTTTGTATGCATAATAAAGATGTACCTGTTTTTTTTTTTAATTTCACAATTCTATCCTTGGAAAGCAAAATAACATTTTTATATATTCCAATAGATGGCACACCACACCACACCACAGCAAAGCTTTAAATTGGCCTTAAAACAAATATTAATATTAAATTGCAAAGGGAGCCATAACACTGTTTTCATTATGACCAAGGCCAAATAAAACTTTATTTCGGTTTTAACTACAACTACTGCAACTTGAAACACGTACCCTGATGTAATTTCTGGAACAGATCTGGTATTATACTATATTCATCTCTGAGAAAGCAATTTTCATATGCAAGGACCTACTTTTTAAGCCTTCACGCAATGCCTTCATTACATTACTAGATTAATGTAATTGACTTGCAAAACATTGCCTTCAAAATCGAAGCAGTAGTACATAGGTGACAGCTATTTTAGTGCAGTAATTATTGAAAGTGAGCTGAAAACCAGGAGACAATTAGTTGTGGCCCTTTCTTGACACAAAGCTGGCTGGATGCCTGTTACTTTCTCTCAACTCTGGGGTAGAAGCAATGGCAAATAATTTCTTTAAAATATTGCCAAGAAAACTTAATGGACTTTCCATGTAGTTGGTAAGAGTGAAGACTGATTTGAAGTCACCTCACACACCCCTAAGAATATTTATAAATTATGTACGGTAATTTATGATAAGATATATTGGTGGGACTCAAACAATTAATACTGAATTTTGAATTCCTGTACTTCCCAGCTGGATCAAATTATCAATCTTAAGGCATTTTAACACATCCATACAATTATCCTGAAGACAAGAGAAATATTCAAGGAAGTAAACTTGAAACTCACTTCCAGAATTTGATCACCAGCCCAAAGTCGACCATCTCTAGCAGCTGCTCCTTCTTCATAAACTTCATGTATGACTATGGCATCCTAGAGAAATATATAAACTTTATATCAATATTTAACAGTTTGAAAACTGGTAGTTCAGCATATAGAATATTGATAGGCAGATAGGGAGGGAGGGAAGGAAGGAGGTAATTACATGTCAAATTTCCTATTACATATAGTGTAAATATATTAAATATTAATAGGTATTGTGTAAATGTTTAAGTCCTTCTTTAATACTGTATGTAAGTTTAGGTGCATCAATAGAATATAGTGTCCAAATCACAGTAGGTTAGTAAATTCATTATGCGCCCCATTGGTCAGATTCAACCTTGAATATCTGTATCATAATTTAAGAATTTAGACAAACTGAAACCGATTCATAAAAGGACACACTCACTCTGTCCCTCTCTCTTTAAAAGAAACCCTCTTTTGGTTCTGAAAGGGCATTGTAAAATCCAATTAACATGAAACTACCAAAAAGTTTGGGAGAGTGGGAACAACTTTGCCTGATTCAATAGGTGTTGGGTGGGGCATCAGAGGCAGCCTCTACCTCTCATAAGGGCCTCCCTGTAGCCATGATTCACCTTTTTTTTGGCACCCTGAGAAAGCTTTCACAGATCTGGGGCAGGTATACAGGTAGTCCTCGACTTACGACCACAAATGAGCCCAAAATTTATGTTGCTAAACAAGGTAGTTGTTAAGTGAGTTGTTCTTCATTTTACACTCTGGTTCAGACAATTCAAAATAAAATTGGACAATCTCTTTCAGAAATATTTTACTATCAAGCATATAGTCCTGACAAAATTAGTAATTATTCTCATGCATGCAAACAGATGTCCTTTTGCCCTTCCAAGGACATCAGAATCTTGTCTTCAGAAAGCAGTAATTTGCTTCCATTTCCCCATCATTACAGTATCATTTTATCTTTCTCTCTCAAAAAAAAATCTTAATTTTATCTGGAAACAATCTTTGGAAAGGCTAGCACATTAGCACAAGACAACAGTCTGTAAATCCATTGAGTTTCTTTAGGAAATATGATTAAAATTACATCTAACAAGCCTCGAAAATAAATACATCAAAGGTAATTTTAATCATATTTCCTAAAGAAACTCAATGACTTACAGACTGTTGTCTTGTGCTGAAGGAAGGAAGGGAGGGAGGAAGGAGGGAGGGAGGGAGGGACGGATGGACCATCTGCAAAGTCTTCCTTCCTTCCTTCCTTCCTTCCTTCCTTCCTTCCTTCCTTCCTTCCTTCCTTCCTTCCTTCCTTCCTTCCTTCTCCCCCTCTTCTTTCTTTCTTTCATTTATACTTCCTATATCTAAGCCACCCATCTCTCATTCAGAGAGATAAGAGAAAAGTACAAACATTTCTTAAAAAGGGAATTGAAAATTTAAATCTTCACTTTGGTACATAAAAGGAACACTAAGAGCAAACATTTACAAAACTGTTGTTTCTTCTGAAACAAACATTTTGTTGTTTCCTTTGAGCATAAGTGAACTATAAGTGTATATCTAGTAGCTTTTTCTCTTCAATTTTTTTCACTTCTGCAATTGATATATAGCTTTTCCCACAAACTTACAGCTATAGTAAAATTACCATAAATATCTAAAGTTCTTTGAAACCATCACTGCAAATTCCGGCCCAACATGCAGGTGCTGACCACAGAAAACTGAACCAGACATAGGTCTCAAAGATGCTTCTATAAAGTTACTCTCAATGTCAATGAGAGAATCTTACCCATCCTGTCTTTCAACTTAACATTTAGAATTTATTCTTGATATAAAGCCATTTATAGTAGACAGTGTAAGTTAGTGGGGGTTCAGAAGAATGTGTTCAATTTAAAAAATATCTTTCCTGAAACAACACTACATCACTCAGAGCAAGTGACACGAAGCGAAAAAGACAAGGAGGAAAGTAACAACATCTTTGCCCTAAAGCAGTTCTTTTGATCAAAGGATTGTTTTGAAGCTTCTCTTTTTCTTTTAAACATCAGGACTATGAGTATTTACAACTATAATGCTATTGGAAAATGTTACACTGCCGTATCACATTTCTAATTACTGTTTTTGGGTTTTGAGGGACATTAGTGGCTATTTATTTACAGAATACCACAAAACCGCAAACTACTGCGGATTCAGGAATCAATCTGTTTACAGGAAGCTGCACAATTACAGATATGAAAATATGGTTTATGTATGCTCACAGAGCAATATCGTTTTTTTTGGGGGGGGGGAGGCCTGAAAAATGCAACTAGCATGGGCAGAAAATTAGAGAATAGGTTTTTTTTTTATTAGTAGAGCAGTCAGTTTTTCAGCTTGCCTCCCAAATAAACAGACTCCGGTATCAAAGATCTGCATTAAAGATAAGAACTACAGTGTAGTCTAAGGTAAGATATGCAGATTTAATGTGGCACAAACTATAACTTTCTAATGTAGTACAGGTAATCCTTGATTTACAACAATTTGTTTAGTGTCCATTCAAAGTTACAACGGAACTGAAAAAAGTGACTTATGACCATTTTTGATACTTATGACTGTTGCAGCATCCCCATGGGCACATGATTTATATTTGGATGCTTCATATTTATGATGGTGTCCCAGGTTTTGTGATAATCTTTTGCAATCTTTTGACAAGCAAAGTCAATGGGGAAGCCAGGTTCACTTAACAAGCATGTTACTAATTTAACAATTGTGGTGATTCACTTAACAAATGTGGCCAGAGAAATCATAAAATGGGGACTTAACAAATTTCTCACTTAGCAACATAAATTCTGGGCTCAGTTGTGGCCATAAGTCAAGGGCTACTTGTACTTTCATATGCATTCTTCTGTTTAATTTTTTTTACAACCATGCTTTTTTCTTAAGATGCATGGTCATAGTGAAATTCAGTTTACTGGCTATGGCTACTTGTACCTGATCAAGGATATTTGCAGGGTATGGATTAAAAAAAAGAAGTCAAGATGGTACTAATGACTCTGGTCAACCCTGAACAAGATTGTAGAAAGTATACCTAACTGATTACACCATCATAAATTCTGTCCATGGTCATAGAGAAACACCATGTTGCAATGAGATATTTATATACAGAGCCTATCTAGAACAGACAATAGGAAGGCCAAGATGTGGTATCATAGGTTTTCTGAACAGCTAATAAGCCAAATCCAGGACCTGCTCACAGTTTGGTAATTCTGCTCCAGAAAAATGATTACCCCATGCACTTCAGTTTCAATAACAATCAAAAGATAGGCAAAATTTACATATGGATATGGAAGTTTGGATGGGGAACAAGTCCAGATCCATGTGTGGTTGTCATTAGGTTCAAACAGCATTAACAACTCAAATGCAAAGCCAAATACCACTGCAATAAAATAGGCAGTGCAATGTAGCTATGTGCTTTGGACAAGAAAAGTGATAAAATGGATCCCAAATTAAGTCTGACTGTATGTCAGATAGCATTCTTTGGCCTGTATGCATTTTAAAAAATGCACAGCAGGTGGCAGAATCTGATCTTAAAATGTTAATAGGATTGGGCATGATCCTGTGGTGGTGGGATACCACCTGGAAAGCTATGGCTTCAGGCTAACTTGGAATATGTGTGTGTATGTGTGTGTGTATGTGTATATATATATATATGAGGATGACAATGGTAAATAATATTGCTGCCAAAGAAAGCTGTGGGGTGAAGTCAAGGGAGACATTTCACCTTCATTTTTTTAAATTTGAAAGAAAGCATATCTATATGTATTTGAATGTAGTTTTTCATTCCAAACTATCAAATGGTTTCAAGGAAACCACTAATTAGTCTTATGCTTAGCCGAACCTTGTAGCTAGGTCCCACTATTGCAGGTTGTCTTTACAGTCATGCTCTTTTCAGATTTAAAACGTACCACTTTAATAGCAATATTCATTTGCATTCTTTCAATGTATTCTTATAAAAAATTTCCAGGTTTTATTGTGATATAACAAAAGTAATTTAAATTTTAATGATTTAATTGTTTTTTAAAATATTTCTGGCAGTCATATGCTAGTGCAAATGATAGAGATGTGTTTTTAATAAAACAGAAGAGAAAGAAAATTGTCAAAAAGGTGAACCAAATAACTCTTGTTTTGACGAGGAAGCTGCACTAACCCCATTGTCCCCACTCCCAAAATGTGCTAAATGAACAGGGATTAGAATAAGAAAATTATGCTTAACTTGCAAAATTCAGGCTAACCTACTTCTTAGGCCTATTGCTATCTTGCAATTTTTTTTTAAAAATCGGTCATCTATCTATCTATCTATCTATCTATCTATCTATCTATCTATCTATCTATCTATCTATCTATCTATCTATCTATCATCTATTTTTCATTTCTATGCCACCCATTTTACTAATAAAGCAACTCTGGTAACGTTAATGCTGTATTGATGGTTCCTGGGAGAATGTCAGTTGGTCTTACCTCAACTGCATGTTTCGAAGAAGGCATGGGAGGAGTCATACATGGGTATTACCACAGCTCTTTTGCCCTGGAGACTGAGGTAAATCTTGAGGCCACACCTCCGTTCCTCCTTCTGACCTCCCAGATTAACCGATGGTTCGTAGCAGAGCACCTGGAAGGAAGGGACAGAGACAGCACATGCACACATCCTTCCTACCTGGTCCTGACTGACCACTGAACAACTCAGACCCCTGGCGTGGTGCGCCCTACATGAGGGGGAAGTGACTCCTCCCACGCCTTCTTCGAAACATGCAGTTCAGGTAAGACCAACTGACAGTTTCCAAAGTGAGGCGTGGGAGGAGTCATACATGGGACATACCAAAGCTAGGTGTCCCCCCAGGGAAAAGGGCGGCATATAAATAAACTTTCATAACTCATAACTCATAACACCTGCTAATGGTGGCCGGGGAAACCTTGGCTCCCTGGGTGGATGGCTGAAAGGACACAAAGATGGGCTTTGAATGTCTAAAGGGCGCCATGCGCTTCAGATAGATGCGCAGGGCTCTTCTGATGTCCAACCAGTGCCATGAGCTTTCCCTATCCCTGGAGGGCTGCGGACAGAAGTCCGGCAGAACTATTTCTAATGCCCTATGGAAGGGAGAATTGACGTTGGGCATGAACTCAGGGTCCAGTCTGAGGATGACCCGGTTTTCCAGGAAAGTGCAGAGGAAAGAGCGTTGAGCTCAGACACTCTCCTGGCTGAGGTGATGGCAACCAGGAAGATGACTTTAAGGGTCAGAAATTGTAGGGAAACCTCCCTCAAGGGTTCGAATGGTGCCTCCATTAGAGCCTGGAGGACCGTGGGTAGATCCCAGGTAGGGAATCGATGGACCACTGGGGGTTTCAGGTTCGCCGCTCCCTTAAGGAAGCACCTTAGGACCAGATGTTGAGACAAAGGTGGTGCACCCCCCCCCCAGAACTGTGGAGAGGGCAGAGACTTGTCTCCTGAGGGTGCTGGGGGCTAGGCCTTTCTCTAGACCTTCTTGCAGAAAGTCCAGGACCTGAGGTACCGAGGCCGAAGCTGGGACGATGTCCCTTGCTTGGCACCAGTCCAGGAAAGTGACCCAGGAGGCGTTGTAGATGCGGGTGATGGACTGCTTCCTGGACACCTCGACGGTCTTAATGACCTTTGCGGAAAAATGTGCCCCTCTCAGCTGTTCCCATTCAATTTCCAGGCGGTCAGATGGAGCCACTCCGGGTCCGGATGCTCCAGAGATCCCTGGTGAAGAGACACCTCCCCCGGGGGAATCCTCCAGTGAGGAGTTGAGGACAGCTCCACCAAGTCTGCTAGCCAGGGGCGGCATGGCCAGAAGGGAGCCACTAGAATCATCTCTGTTCCCTCTGACACCAACCTCCTCAGAACGCCAGGAATGAGGGGAAGGGGGGGGAAAGCGTAGAGTAGACCTGATGGCCATCTGCAGCAAAGGGCGTCTGTATCCATGGCTCCTCTGGACGGGAACCTCGATACAAAGCTCGACAGCTTGGCAGCTGGGCGTTTGCTGGGGTTGCGAAGAAATCCACCGTTGGGTGCCCGAACCTCTCGCAGATCTGCAAGAAGATGCTGGGATGGAGCTGCCACTCTCCATTGTCGACTGTCTCCCTGCTGAGCCAATCCGCTTGCTGGTTCTCTGTCCCGGAGATGTGTTCCACTCTGATGGACTGGAGATGCCTCTCTGCCCAGTTCCCCAATCGGAGGGCCTCGTCGCAAAGGGCCTTGGAATGGGTGCCCCCTTGTCTGTTCACGTGGACCTTGGCTGCCACGTTGTCTGTCAGGACCAGGACATGCTGACTGGTCACCGTGGTCTTGAAGTGACGTAGGGTCAGATGGATGGCCCTGAGTTCCAACCAGTTGATGTTGTTGTGTAGGTCTGTTGGAGTCCAGCAGCCCTGGGCTATCTGGGCTTCCAGGTGTGCTCCCCTGCCGAACAGGCTCGCATCCGTTGTGAGTATCTTCCTTGCTGGTTCCTTGAAGAGGGATCCCTTGTCTAATGCTGGGGTCAGCCACCGCCCGGTTCCGAATCCACATGTGATCTGGCCCTGGCACCCCTGCTCCTCACCACCTCTGCCATTGTACTCACAGTTATGACACTCACCGCCTCCTTTCTTCTGGCCAGCCTTGCCTTGTATGATGCGTTTGCTGCTAGGCTCTGCGCTCCAACGTTCCCTGCCGCCGATCTGTGGCCCGACTGCCGGCGCTCTGCTTGGATTGGGACCTCCCCAGAGAGCCAGCGGAGTTGGGGCCTTCAAAGCCTTTTCCGGCTTCAGTGGTGCTCTTCTGAACACTTTTGGAGTCCATAGAAGTAACGCCAGTCACGTGCCCACTCATGTGCTCCTAAGATGTCGGAGGACCAAGATGGCAGCCGCTGATCTGCGACCCAATTCCCTGCAGCTTGGGAGCGTTGGGGGAGGAATATGCCGGATCCCTGGTCCCCCGATGGCCTCTTGGGTGCATGGAGCCTCCAAAAGGCACCACGCGGCCTTTTGCCCGCTTATGCGACCGTTTGGTCGCTTGGGATCGCGCTAGCCGGCGGCGCGGCTTGGCTAGCGACGCTGAGCACTGCAAGGAGGGATGAAGGGATTTTCAGGTAATCTAGCAAAAAAACCTGCAAAAATTCCTGTAGTCTGTAGAATCTTGTAGAACTAGTAAAAAATCTGAAGAACTCCTGTAAAAAATCCTGTAGAAAAAACCTTAGTCTTCAAAGTGAGGAGAATCAGGTAAAACACTCCTTCTGGGCTGGAGACTGAGGTTAATCTGGGAGGTCAGAAGAAGGAAAGGAGGTGTGGCCTCAAGATTTACCTCAGTCTCCAGGGCAAAAGGGCTGTGGTAATACCCATGTATGACTCCTCCCACGCCTCACTTCGGAAACAATGCAGAGTAGAAGAGTATAAGACAAAGTTTAAAAAAGCAAGTCTTCTTTAAATAACCTGTCACAAATCATTATTTTTAGAGTAAAGAGAACAGAAACAAGACCCACTTGTTAGATTCCAAGTAGGAAAAAAATAAATACTAAATTGGGATTGTGTCAAAACAGGAAGGGGATTGATTGATTGTTTGCCCTTCAATTTTCACGACCATTATACTATAAGTGGCTGAAAGAGTTTGCATGTCCTCTAAAGGTCACAGAACTTTTTTATGTATTAAGAATGTAGATATTTCAAAATCTATTCTCTTGGAATTACAGGAAAGTTAAATCACGATTTCTGATCATAATTTAGGTACGTTGGTCACAGTTTCTGACAAATTAAAATTTCAATAAATAAACAAATTGGCCACAGAATTAAGGGATATTTTCAATAATGATTCTATGATTCTATCAATTATCTGAACAGTTATTAACTTCATAAATTAAGTCAAATTCACAGAGAATCTTGGGTGGCTACAAAGTACAAAGGTTAAGCTCACTATTTATTTATGCCAAGGTATTTGTATGTCATCTGCAGTTACCCTGGATGATTTTCAAAGCAGTATACTAGAATGAATAATTAAAAATGAACAATTAAAATACTAAAAACCTGCAGATTCAAATTAAAACAATTAAGAAAATATAAAGTGATATAATTATTTGCTATCACAGCCATAATAGGGCAAAGATGATGCACAGATGAAGCAAAGCTATAGTTTTCCTTTGGTCTCTGCATTCTTTTTCCATCATCCCAAATATAGTCACTTTAGTCTTCATAGCTGGCCAAATTCTTACCTGTTCAGTGCTCTATTTCATGGGGTATCTCACTTAGGAGATGAAACTAAGTCTTCTTTGAGGCAAGGTAATTGAATGAAAGACAATTTTGGTTTTAGAATTTCTCCATAAAATCTAGGTTCCTAATTAAGTTAGAGAGTGGGAATGGGTTTCGAACCTATTTGAGAAGTAGACAAAATATTGCCAGTGGTTGCCTTCATGAGAAGTATAACAATGCTTAGTTAGAACAGAAAGAGGCTAGTCTTCATTACCATGAAGACTATGTCAAAGAGATAACAATGTTGTGTTGATCAACGGGGCAGGTGATATGTCAACCCCATGTCTTTCACAAGATAAAACGATAACATTTTTCCAGTTTAATTCATGGGACATTCAAGGACTAACCTGTAGAGAAAAATTCCCTTAACTTCAAAAATATTGTTCTATTAGCCTAAGATAGTTAGATATTAAGCATTGTAGAGCATCATGGAGATTGCTTTGAGAGAAATATTCAGAATGTCATCCCTGCAAGCAATCTTTTCTTTTGGACTTCAGGCCTGCCATACTTTCTAATCTCTACTTTCTATTGTGGGAAAATGGGGGAGGGGAATATACGGAGTTGGGTGATATGTAGTCATAACAACATTCTTCTTAGAAACTCAAGGTCATCTTTGTCTCTGCACCTGGCCAGAACTGGATGGGGGGAATCTGTCTTTGTGGCAGTGGAAGATTGGACCATATGATGAACTTGTGGGTGTTGGGGCAGGATCTTGAACTTTCAACTGGGTAGGGAAAACTTGGAAGCTTTCAGATTTGAGTTTTCCCAGATGTGCCAACATGGCTCTTAAATTGGAACTTTGCCTCAGACTCTGATTTAATTTTGGATGCTATTTGGAACCCTGACACAGAAGCCATTAGAAAAAAAATGGCAGAAACATTCCTTAAGCCTTGGGAAAAGAGGCAATATTAGAAAGATCTGGCTGGGTTCTCCCTGACTCAGTCTAATATAAGAGGGGAAAAACACACTCAGATTTCCAAAATACTGTCAATATAAATAAAACTGACTTTTAGTTGTCTTATGGAGTCCATTTCTTGATATGGATACCCTTGAAGAGCTGACACTTAACTACACTCTTAGCAAAAAAAAATCACATTTTAACTCTACAATCTCTCTATTTCAGGAAGGGTAATTTTTGACAGCAAGTTAATCAAAAATGTTCTAGGCAGTTGTTGCAGACTGAGAAAATATAATGTTAGCATACTATCTTTTTAAAAATTCTATTTGCATTGTATTTAACAATGCTCCTCTCACTATCTAGTCCCCATTCCATACTTGCTGAGGTTGGAAAAGAATAAGCACATTGTTTTTCTAATAAAGGGGAATATTTGTAGTTGTAGATTGACTTGAGGGGTCCTTGGTGCTCTCTGAACTTGCTTGTTCAGCACTGATGATGTTACCTAGTTTAGATAATGAAAAATTATCCTTCCCATGCCCATTACAGTTACCACTACCTTAATATCCTGAGATCACATTTCTATTTTCTTTATTTTATTATCCCAGAGCTGAGTATTTGCCATTTGTAAAAACTGTTAATTACACACACACACATACACACACACACACGCACACACACTCTCCATTCAAAACAAATGACTTACAAGTGGTGTATCCTTTCCTCCTACAATACTGAGTCCCAGACCTGATCGTCCTTTGGATATTTCAATAGTCATTTCTTGGCCAGGAACGATTGGGCACATTGCTGGGTCGACTGGAGGAGGTGGAAAGTTGTCTACACCAAAAATAAACAGTATTAGTCCATACAGTTGTAAGTGTTAAGTAAACACATTGCAGAGGAATATGTTAGATGTCATAATGGATCTGATTAAAGAAATGTGGCTCTTGGAAAAATTCAGATTTGTTTATGGATAATAGAAAGGAATGGAAAGGAAAGGAAAGAAAAGAAAAGCAGTTGAATTACAACAGGGACAATTTATATATATAATATTGCGTTGAAATGGTTATTGCTAAAAATAGAATCCATTGAAATGAAGGAAAATAGTTTCAATTGAGCAGAGATGGCTCCCTTGCAATACATTTTCTTGGTTTATCTTCAGTCTAGACAGATAATAAGTTCTGCTATTACTATACCACTAAATCCAGAATAAGAATTTGTTATTTAAAACCCAGTTGGAATTTTATGTTTTGTTGCTAACAGGGATTTTTCTCCCCTCTCCATATTAATTTATTTACGTAAGTCATAAATGAAGAACTGCTTTTTAAAGTTCTTAATGCTCTTGTGTATGTTTATATGTAGTATACATTTAATGCTTTTAGATAGAATCCAAAAGCATTAAAACACACACACACACACACACACTATGTCAAGGTGACAAATATTTTAATTAAATGCACAGAAGAGCCAGTGCAGAAAAAGATGACATTAAAGAAACTTCATTTAAAAAAACATCTTTCATTTCTATGAAAATAAAAAGGATGTGTTAAATGAAACAACCAAATGTTTAAAAGTATGATATTTTTGCAGTTACTTACCAAGCACATCTAAATTATATTAAAGTAACCAAAATATCTTTATAATCCCCAAGGCACAACTGTTGAGCACCCTTAATGTTTGGAAATTAAAAGTTGAAAAATTTGACACGCCATAGTTACTGTTGCGGTAATTTAAGTGATACATTAAACAACTTAAATGTCTTAAGACCAGTGGTGCTATTCAGCCAGTTTTATCTGGTTCAGGTGAACTGGTAATGGTGGCGGTGGGAGGCTCTGCCCACCCACCTGGGTATCATCATGTCCTATTTTTGATGCTCTGCGCATGCACGGAGGTGAGTATGCTCACATTTGTGAACCGGTAGCGAAGGTAAGTTGATTTCACCCCTGCTTAAGACATTTACCTTAGTTAGTTTTTTTAAAAAACTAAAAAGCAACATTACCACCCTAATTTCTGAGGATTAATGCAAAGTACTTCTTCAGATGGAAATAACAGGTTCTTACTTTGGTTGCTGAATTCTGTCTCTGGAGGATAAGATGATTCAGGGGCCAAAGAAATCTCATGTAAATTGATGGGGATGGGGATGGGGTTCACTGTGGAAAACTTTGTTTGCGTTAACTGGTTTCGAAGCTGGGAGAGGCAAAAATAAAAATAAAATAAGTATTTGAATTTTAAACTACATACAAAATTCTAAACAAAAAGTTTAAATCATTGGGCAGGTAATATTTACATGAATGAGAAATGGACCGTGAATAGTTCTAGGAATAAATTATCTGTGTACTTTTGGAAGATTCATATATCTTTACATGAATGTATGAAGAAAATATGTAAAGATAAACTCCTAATGAAAAGCTGTAAGAAACATTCATGTTTTGGGCTATTTTATGGGTCTCCTTTAATTGTCAATAATTTAAATAAAATTGAAACAATGACTAATAAGCAAAGCACTTTAAAAATAAAATAAAATAATAGGATTAAAATACCCACATTTTCTGGTGGCTGGTCTGCCTTAACTTGGTCTTCAATCACCTGTTTTTCAGCTTTGCTGCTGATATCCTAATCAAAATGGATACATAAATGGTAAAATATTAGTTTGTGATACACTGTGTTCAATTAATTTTATGAACATCAGCAACTGCCATGCTGCTGCTTCTGTTGAGGCAACGAGCTGGTATTTGGTTTTCAGTCCAGAAGTAATCATTTATTGCCATTGTCCCGTGACTAAGAATGTATCAAACTTTACTATAACATTCTCTAAGATAAATATAAAATGTAAAATTTGATTAAACTATCACTTATTTGCCTTGAACTGAAGTGTGAATCTAACCATTTTACCTTGATTTGTTTGTTTGACTGTAACTTGTAGATTGAATATATATCAATCCATCATCAATCCATCCATCCATCCATCCATCAATCAATCATTTTCCTCTTTTGAAGTACCGAATATCACCACATGTACAATCTTAACAGGGGTATTAATGTGAACAAAGATATTTTACTTAAAGTTTCCAACCTTACAGGTTATAGTTCTCATTTAAAAATTTCACTTCCCACATCTGATGGCACTATATTTTTAGAAATCTAAGTGTAGTTGTTAATCACATTTTAAAAGCAGAGTCTGATATGACCCCTACAGACATACTTTGGAGATATAAACAAGCAGGCTGGCAGGCAATCAATCATTCTTTTGTCTTCAATTATTGAAACATTTCTTTTATAAGCAATATATACTTTGATAAATACAGTATAAAATAATTCCCTTCTCTGCAATCATGTTGATTGATAATCTTTTCTTTGTATGCATATGTCTCTGTTGTGTTATTCCCAGCATGTTTAGGTGCTACACAAATCCAGGAAGACATTCTGTTTTAATTAGTGCAAAGAGATTGTACATTCAAACACTAGGAGAAAGATTCAGTGATAAATTAAAAGAATTTTCAAATCATATCAGGCTCACTAATTATAATCTATTCCTGGCCATACTTGTAGAGACAAATAATAATGCAAAAGACAGCTTCAACTACTTATCACCAAGGATTATGGACATCTTCAGAGAAAGTTGAAGATCCTAGAGATTTCAGTAGCAATTCTGTTCATTTTTCAAAGAAGGCTACTGACAGACTGTATGATTGTATGTGTGTGTGTGTATACAAACATATATATATATATATATATATATATATATATATATATATATATATATATATATATATATATATATATACACACACACACACACACACACACACACACACACACACACACACACACATACATACTGTATATATATATATGTATATGTATATGTATATGTATATGTATATGTATATGTATATGTATATGTATATGTATATGTATATGTATATGTATATGTATATGTATATGTATATGTATATGTATATGTATATGTATATGTATATGTATATGTATATATGCATACATGTATATAGTGTTGAGAGAGATTTAGTTTCCATCAGCCTCAAAGTTTAGTCCTGCTTTTTCACCCTGCTCTTTGTACTTTCCTTATTAGAGCATGTTTGTGTGTGCGCATTTGTGCATGTTTGCCTTCAAATCAGTGTTGAAGTCTTCTTGGCAAGATTTCAGAATTACCAATTTTACCATTGCCTCTTCCTTAGACTGGAGAGATAAGTCCACTTATCTGGCTTTGTGAAGGAGAATTCAATTACCCAAATTAACTTTACATTTTCAGCACCTCTAGGGCTACTGAAGTACCTGGTAATCTGGCTGAACCTTACTCATTACCTTAGAGAAAGCCTAGTGAATTGGTGAAATGCTAGACAACTGGAAAAACTTTTCCTTCTCTTCCCAAAGAGGAAAAAAGAGAATCCAAGAAATAGAAGTATAGCTTCTAAATTTTAAAAAAAGTCGTTGTACTTTGAGTTGATAAGACCATTCTTATAGTACTTTGTCCAATTTGGAGCCTCTAAGGCATCCTTAAATATTTAGAGGACTAAGCAGTTCAGAGAACTGGTTCAGAGGGTAACACAAATTATTATCAAAATAGAAATTAAGTACTAAGAAGATATGTTCTGATGACTGAACAGGAAAATTATAACATTTTTTCAAAATCTGCTTCCATCATTCTAGAGCATGAGATCCACAATAATGAATTAAAGTTACAGGAAGGCAGATTCTGATACAACATTACAACATTTCCTAACAGTAGACCAGTTAGATGGGACAGCCAATTGCTCTGAGAACTGACAAACTCAAATAGACTACCTGGAGTCCTTTAATTTACATCAGTGCACCAAGCAGCTTGATTGAACTTGATGGACAAAATGACTTTTTCCTAAACAGGATTCTATGCATGTGTCTATGGAGATTCGCAGTCATCTAGGTCATGATTATCCCAAATATGCTTTTTCAAAAGACAACTGGACTTCAGTCATCTGGTCATTAGCACTCATTCTAAGAGTCATTGAAGGCACTTAGATGTTTATCTGCTTTCTCTGTATGGTCTGAGTAGTAAACAGCAGATAGATGTTGTCGTATCACTCCCATTCTGCTCAGAGAGAGCTGTTCAATCTTAATGTAGATGACCTCTTTGATTGCTCTTTCAAACCAGTGGTCCTCCCTTGTCTAGAATGTGGACTTTGCTATCTTCCAAAGAGTAGTCTTTGTCTTTCAAATGCAGATGGACTGATGAATCTTGTCCTGATGGGCTTGTTCTCCTATGTTGTCTCATGAGTTTGTGAAGTGGCTGTTTCTCCAATGTACAGATCTGTACATGTTTCACTGCATTCTATTGCATATACCACAAGCTCAGTTTGTGTTTGGGTGTTTTATTCTTCTATGTATGATTCCAGGTATGAGGAAACCTTCGATAATGTGCTCAGAGGTAGTTCCAGGCAGATTCTGGAAAGTGCTGTTATCATTTTCAGCTGCTTTCATCCATTTTGCTGCCACTGCTCTGTCTTTTGTCATCTTCTTCCCACAACCACATTACACAGTTGCTTTTTTACTTGGTTCCTTCTTCTCTGTTCGCACTGCTGCTGTGCTTTTTTTTTTTTAATCCTCTCTGCCTGCTGGCACTAAAGAATGCACTGTCAGAGCCAGCCAGTAGCTTTCTCCAGCTGCCAACAGAAAAGCTGCAGTTTTGTACATACTATATCTTTGCTTCTTCAAACTGTGATTTCTGGTTAAATAGAAAACAAACATCTGATCCAAAAGAGAACTATAGTCTTCTGTAATGCATGTCAGAAAATTGTGCTTGGTGTAGAAACTGACTTTAAGAAGACCAATATTCAGTTCATTCTGGATAAGACAGCAGCAATTATTTGGAAATTTGTCTGAGTTTCATGCAGGTAGTCGTTGAGTTGAAAGGTAAAGGTTCCCCCGTACACATAGGTGCTAGTTGTTCCCAAATTTAGGTGCTCATCTCCGTTTCAAAGCTGAATGGCTAGCGCTGTCCGAAGACGTTTCCATGGTCATGTGACCAGCATGACTAAATGACGATGGTGCATGGAAGCTGTTATTTTCCCATCAAAGGTGGTTCCTATTTTTCTACTTGCATTTTTACATGCTTTTGAATTTGCTAGGTTGGCAGAAGTTGGGACAAGTAACGGGAGCTCACTCAACTACGCGGGGCTTGGGATTCGAACCACTGAAGTGATGACCTTTCTGATCGACAAGCTCAGCATCTTAGCCACTGAGCTACCACATCCCTAGTCATTGATCTGCGACCGCTCAAAGTTTGATAATGCTAAACATGCGGGATTTATGACTGGTCCTTGGAGTTATGGCGATTGCAGCAACGCTGTAGTCATGTGATTACAATCTGGGTTCTCAGTGCCAAGCTCTTGATTACAAAATCACAACTAGCTGTTGTCACATGCTCATGATTTCTGATGTTTTCTGCTGGCTTCCCACAAGTCAAGTCAATGGGGAAGCAGGCAGGAGTCACAAGTTGCTTTGTCCCACTGCTCCTTTTTCATCTACCCTACTCTGTACTGCCTGCCCAGAGTTTGATAGTTTGATAGTTTATTAACATTTATAGGCCGGCCTTTTCCCTAAGGGGACTCAGGGCGGCTCACATAAAATCAGGAGGGGGAATACAAACAAAGACGTAGACACATATAAATAAAAATAATGAGCAACATTCATTCATCATTCGGGAGGGGCGGCTATCTTTGTCCCCAGGCCTGACGGGCTAGCCAGGTCTTAAGGGCTATGCGGAAGGCCTGGACGGTGGTGAGAGTACGAATCTCCACGGGGAGCTCGTTCCAAAGGGTCGGAGCTACTACAGAAAAGGCTCTCCTCCTTGTAGTTGCCAGCCGACACTGGCTGGCCGATGGAATTCGGAGGAGGCCCAATCTATGAGATCTAATTGGTCGCAGGGAGGTAATTGGCAGCAGGCGGTCTCTCAAGTACGCAGATCCACTACCATGCAGGGCTTTATGGGTGACTAGTAGCACCTTGAAGTGCACCCGGAGATCGACAGGTAGCCAGCGCAGCTCGCGGAGAATAGGTGTTATGTGGGTGAACCGAGGTGCACCCACAATCACTCGCGCGGCCGCGTTCTGGACTAGCTGAAGTCGCCGGATGCTCTTCAAGGGCAGCCCCATGTAGAGCACATTGCAGTATTCCAGCCTAGAGGTCACAAGGGCCCGAGTGACTGTTGTGAGAGCCTCCCGATTCAGGTAGGGTCGCAACTGGCGCACCAGGCGAACCTGGGCAAATGCCCCCCTGGTCACAGCCATCAGGTGGTGGTCAAAAGATAGTTGTGGATCCAGGAGGACTCCCAAGTTGCGAACCCTCTCTGAGGGGTGTAAAATTTGACCCCCCAGCCTGAGTGATGGAATATTGATCGAATCTTTGGGAGGAAAGCACAACAGCCACTCGGTCTTTTCTGGGTTGAGTACAAGCTTGTTAGCCCTCATCCAGTCCATAACGGCCTCAAGGCCTCGGCTCATCACGTCTGCCGCTTCATTGAGTTGGCACGGGGCGGACAGATACAACTGGGTATCGTCCGCATATTGATGGTATCTTATCCCGTGCCTGCGGATGATCTCTCCCAGCGGTTTCATGTAGATGTTGAATAGTAGGGGGGATAAGACCGAACCCTGAGGCACCCCATATGATAGGGGCCTAGGGGTCGATCTCTGCCCCCCCACTAACACCGACTGCGACCTGTCCGAGAGGTAGGAGGAGAACCACCGCAACACGGTGCCTCCCACTCCCACCTCCCGCAGTCGTCGCAGAAGGATACCATGATACCAGAGCCCTCTCCTGTCATCCATGGCAACTATCTGTTCACAACTCTCAACTGCAAGTCTGCTTATCTAAGACTCCTGCTTCTTCCTGAATGACCTAAACAGTTCTGCAACTACATTGCCAATTGGGACTGCCATCACTAAATGATATGATTACACGATTTCTGCTTTACAGTCATACCAGATTTTCTGGTTCCACTTGTCATAACTAAAAGACTACCTGAATTCAAACGATATCCAGTTCTTGCTAATTATACAATATGGAATAGTCACAAAAATCTACCGAAATTAAGCTGGACATATTTGACAATGAAATTATTTTTATGAATGTACATAACATAGTCATATCATGTTTGAAAACTTACATTGCATGCTATTATTATTTATCATCATTGACATTTATTATGGCTATCCCCACCCGAAGACTCTGGGTAGCTTATTGACTGTTTGACTGCCTCCTTCCTAGGACTGAGGGAAAATACATTTTAACTCCAAAAGAAACTTTGCCTAAATATAAGTTTTACGGTATTGCTACTATCAAATGAAATAATTTTGACTTACTTGTCTTAATCAATATAATATCATAAATGCATGTTTTTTGCCAATTCATCTCTGCCTTTAATGGCTCTTAACTTTTATTATGGAAATGTTCATTCATTGATTACCTAGTAATCACCTAGTAACTGTTCTTCCTGTAGCCAAAGGATATTTCTAATGCTCACTGTTAGGGGAAGCGGAGGATTTAATTATATACATGTTTGGGATTATATAAAGCTAATTATGATTAATTGTTCTCATTAATAACACATTGGAAAGCATCTTACCTCATTGGAAGACTGAGTGCAAGAGGGTAATGGAAAAGGAGCTACAGCCATCTGGTTAAATGCATCCTCATTGCTAACAGTCAAGAGAAAAAATAATTGATTAGTCAAACTAAAAGGACAACTCACATTCAATCTCCCTCTCTGCCCTTTCTCTGGTGAATTATAGTTGTTTATCATATTTACAACTTCCTTTCCTCTGTGACTCACAAAAGGGTTTTAGGTCCTTCATTTCAAAATACTAATCAAATTGAGATTGCTATATCATCTGCGTTTAATACTTGCCTCCAAAACAGCAACAACAAAAGCATTTAAAAAGCAAAATTAAGAATCTATTGCTGTCCCTCCATGCTGCTTTACAGCAAGGTAGGTACCATTATTTTGGAGAAAAGTAACTCATTTCCATATGTTCAGTTGCAGACAATTAACACAAGACCCTTATGACAAAACAAGGAATATTTCCCAAAGGATGATGTGGATGTGCAGAATAATCCTATTTCAAAAGGTCTTCCTCTATGGATTATTAGATAAGGAGTTGGAAAAAAGATTTTGAATTCTGCAATGAGAATTTTATATACCCAGAAATGGAAAGATATTCCAGTCCACACCACAGAAAAATGAATGGGAAAAATGATGGAGCCAGAAGAAATAGCAAAATTGACTGCTTTGATCAGAGAAAATAAGATATCCAGCTTTGTTTCTTCTTGGAAACTGCTTCTGGACATTGAGCTTGAGATAGAAAAAAATGAACTCTTGATGTTGGATTGTGCTGATTTGTTATTATAGAAATGGCCAGTATTTGTTAACTTGGTAAAGTTAAAAAGTTGACTCTGAAATTTTACTCTGTAGCAATAGCAATAGCACTTAGACTTATATACTGCTTTACACTGCTTTGCAGCCCTCTCTAAGTAGTTTACTGAGTCAGCATCTTGCTCCAAACAATCTGGGTCCTCGTTTTACCAACCTGGTGGTTCAAAAAGCAAGCTCTCCTAGGCTATGACATTTTTATATGAACTAGTGGGCCAGGTGGGTGAGGGGAATAGGCAAATGGGAGGATCATCCTTCAAGTTATGGGTAGAGTGCCAAACATCTGAAATCACATGACCCCCAAAGGTATTGCATTGGCCATAATTTAGAGTAAAGATCCCTTTTGTTCAGCATCATTGTAGTTTAGAACAGTTACTAAACAAACGCCCATGTCAAATACTACTTTTTTCTCAGAATGGTTATATTCCTTTTTTATTCTCAGATGGATGGAAGGCTGAGTCAACCTCAGATGGATGGAAGACTGAGTCAAATCCCTGGGGGGATTTGAGCTGCAAAATTGCAGGCAGCCGACAGCAGAAGTAACCTTCAGCACTGCACTCTAACCACTGAGCCACCAAGGGTCTTAGAGAAAGGAAGGAAAAGAAGACGATGATATTTAAAAAAGAATTTAAAAACACTGGGGCACTCAAGAATAATAATGGAAGAGATTTAATACAAGCAAATTAAGTTAAGTTAAGAAAAGATTTTTAGAAATGGGAGATGAAACCTTTTGCAAATTGAACAGGCAAAAGCATTCTTACAGAAAGGTTTTTTAGAACTTTTAAAAAAAAAAGAGAATATGGTATTCAGTATTCAGGAACTTGTTTCTGCCAGAAAACACAATGGCACAATGGGCAACAGAATAGCTATCACAAAGAAAAGGAGCAGATTGAGATGAAATTTTGCTATTTTTAAATTTACTAGATTTAAACATATTAAATGTATTCAATACATTTATATGGTCACCCATTTTATTTGCAAGAGTCTTGGTGGCTCAGGAAAACAGAAGGGAATTATTGTATAAATAAAGAACCAAAACTGAAAAATAGCAGAAACAACATAAAATATCCCAGCAGCTAAAAACAAAAAATACTGAGCTGCTTAAAGCTGCAGAGGTATTAGCTAAAGTGTCAACAGCTCTAAATTGATAAATGTGGACAGGACTACCACACGGGCTAGAGACTGAAGAAGATCATTGTATATAGCTATGCTAAAGAAGGGAGTTGCACGGGAAGAAAGAATCTAACTGAACCATTGCAATACTTCTCATGCATACAATGTTGTGAATAAGATCTTGCACAGAAGAAAACATCCATGGTTGATGAGAGATAAGATAAATGAGTGGACAGAAGGCCATGAGATCAGATGGCTAGCTTTAGTTGGATAAAGGAGAGAGCAAGAGTGTTTAAGGAGGAAATTAACCTTTGCTTTATTGATGCAGCAAGGCCTTTGATCACATAGATCATGTCAGAAACTGGAATATATTAAGATTATGGATGTGCATTCAAGATTTCATTCAGAAATATCTTGAATGAGAATATTGTAAGAGCTGAATTTGGAAAAATGTTGTAGAATGAGTCAGAATAATAATAATAAAATAGAAAATAAGGGAAATCAAACAGGAAACCATTAATCTCCAAATCTGTTTATAATACAGCCAAGGTAAACATGGCAGAATTGGAAGAAATTGAATCAAATGGGAGATTTTTAGCCAGATTTAGAGGATATAGATTTATCCTAGACCTTAAGAAGAACTAATAGATTGATTCTGGACAAAAACAAAGTGGGTGGGCTACAGAGGTGGGTTCCTACCAGTTCGCACCTATTCGGTAGAACCGGTTCGTCAAATCTACCGAACCAGTTAGAAGAGGTTCCACCAGTGGACCCAGAAAGCAGGCCACACCTACAGAAGAGGTTCCACAAATTTTTGAAACCCACCACTGGCGGGCTAACTGTTCCTTTGAGAAAATGATCAACAGCTAGAAATTCAAATATTTCGAGCATCTGATGCAAATGGAAAATGAAAAGTGGAAAATGGAGTAGAAAAAGCAAGACTGAGAGAAGTATAAAAAAATATAATGAATAAAACAAATGAATGGAATCAAGGAATGTCATTAGAAAAACTATGCATATTCACTAAAGACATATGACTTTATCCAATGGCTATAAACTAAATTTGGACATGAGGTTCTAAGAAGGAAATTAAGGAAATATTAGACAGACCCAGGATGCAACCCAGTCGTTCGCTTTGATTCATGACTCCTACTTAATGAGCAGCTGGCAATAATGACAAGAAGGGAATTTGCACAGTTTTGCCTTGTGTGTCAGTCTGCCTGTTGCCCTGCTAAGAAGCACTCATGCCAGATTGGAGTACTACAATTGCACTTTACATAGAGATGCCCTTAAAAAATATCTGGAAGCTTCAACTGACACAGAATGGAGTGATGTGGACTGTTATGTGCAGTCCTTAGAATACTAAGACCATTCGTTGCTGATTCAAAGAGTGGAAGGAAGGAAGGAAGGAATATAGCTTTCATATATGCAGAAAAGTTTTATCTACTGGAAAAATCAGACAAAAATACGTTTCACTTGAAAGTCAGTGATATGCATTGAGAACAAAAAGCACAACATTTATCCATGGCAAGATGAACAACTTTCTATTGGGTTGCCATTTTGAGCAGCAGCTGCATGTCTGGGGTGACTAATGTTTAATGTATTCTTGGCATCTGCCATTTCCCATCATTTCCACTATCTCCTTCCAATTCCTAAATTTGCCAAACAACAATGTTAGTGATAAGATGGAATTCTCATGAATAGAGTGATAGTAATTAGGTTTCCATCTTGACATCCTACATGGGACTCCTTTTGGCCTGTGAACTTTTCTCCTTTGAGGAAATGGACAGAATGCAGCCTAGATTGTCCTCTGCATTTCTTCAAGGCAGATATAGTAAAATCCCTGTGGCCGAGTATATTTGCCCAGGTGGTGACAGGGAAATTGAAAACGTCTCACATATTGTAAATTTTACAGACATTAGAATGATTAGATAAATCTACACTGTACCTCTAAAAAATAAATTCTTCTTTTGCAGTTATATTCTAATTTAAATACATAAGGAAAGCAAACATATTTAGAATTATAACAGGACAAAATTTCTTTTGGTCATTTAATTTCTTGCATCATAATCAGTCACAACGAACACATCCAATTCTGTATATCTTTTTTGCCATGCTTTGTCCCAACCTATTTCCCAATTAAGCAGCAGGGAGTAAACTTTTGTACATGACATTTAATTTTCAATAACTGTGTACAAGAAAAAGGAGGCTGGAAGCAAGATCATTAATCACCCAGTCCGGAAAAGTCTTGAAATAAAAAGCAGAGAGGGTTTATTTTAATAGTACTGTTTTTCCTTTGAAGTCATGACCTGTCCATAGTAGAGTTTAAGACAGGGATGAAGTGCTAACGTCTGCTACTGGTTTGCTTTGCATGCACATACGCTCCATTTGCCTGAACCGGTAGTAAAAAAATGCTACCAGTTCTGGCAAACTGGTGGTTCCGACAATCAGCTGTGCGAAAATCAGCTGTGCGGTACAATTTCACATGACACAGCTGATTGATTCCTTCACTTCAAAGAAGTATGGGACCACCAGCACCTGCTGCCTACAAGATCTAATGGGCCAATACAATCCTGGCTCTTCTGCATATACACAGCTAAGCCTTGAATGGCTCGAATGCCCATGCCCACGAACAACGTAACACTTTCTAGTTTCAAAAATAGGGAGGGTAAATCCAGCTGTTTACTTATTTCTCCATCCCAGAAGCTTTTTTTGAGAATCCTATTTTGAAGACAGCAAAGTCCACATTTTGGACAGAGAAGACCCCTGGTTTGAAAGAGGGATCAAACAGGCCATCTATGTCAAAATTAAACGGTCGCCTCTCAACAGAAGGGGAGAGAGACAACATCATCTATTTCCAGTCCAGAACACAGCCCTTTCAACAGTTCCATGACGTCTCCACACCCATTTGCAATACTCAGGTGACCCTGACGACATAGATAAACCTCCAGGTGGCCTCAATGGCTTGCTAAAACATGGGTGTCAAACTCATGGCATCATATTGCTGCCACATGACATTTCACAACTTTTTTCCCTTCACGGAGCTGCACGTGACGCATTTGGCCCATGGGCCGCCAGTTTGACACCCCTGCGCTAAAAGAATGCAATTGACCAGCTGTCTGCAATAAATCCTTCCATTCCTATTCAATCCCAGAGCAGAAGAAGTTTCTTAGATGAGAACAAAATGTCTTCAAAGAAAAACCCGAAAGTTCAGTTGCCTCCTGAAAAAGCACCTTTGGGATGTATTGACATGTTTATATTTCTTTACTAAATTGGCCTATTAACCACAGTTATTCTTCCTCCACTTTTCCTTCTTTTCTAAAGTACAGCTGCATGATGAAGAGTTCTTCAAATTCAAAAGCTTGACTATGCAATACTCAATTAGCCTAATGAAGTTACTGCCTCAAATGAATTTCTGACTTTTTTCTCAGCAGAGCTAAAATGACAGCCTTCACTTTTGGTACAAAATAGTTACTAAACATTTAAACATTTTGCCCTTGACTAAACATGTTAGCAGCTTTCAGCTTTATGGCAATACTGAATCTTTTATTTTTCACTTCCCAGTTCAGGCCATTAATTCTTGACCTCATCAGCCCAACTGTTAATGATTATCATTCTTACCGTATAAATACCAGTTTGACCTTTGATGGTGCCGTCTTAATTATTGCAGAAGCATTCTGGTGACTTCTCCCATATAATATCTGGTTATTTATCTGTGTTGTAAAGAACATTTAGAGCAGTTACCAATTAAAAAGAAACAAAAGGTCCTCTATTACTTTGTAATTTTATTACATTGTATAAGCTCTCCCTCCCTTTCTCTAAATCTTATTTTGAGTTACAGCCAAAAATAAAGAGAAGCAAAAGGGCAAGATGGATGAAGAGACTGTAATTTCTTTCTTGAAAAACAGGATGTTTCTGGGTTTTTTGTTTTTTAAAGCATTGCATTAGCCAATCACGTGAATAATGCTGATAATCAACAGGAAATAATTATGTCATTGATAGCAATTTGGGGAGTAAGATTGATTGCATCAACATAATTTGGGGCACATGCCGCTTCGAACAATATCACTGAATGTATTAGAAATGCTGCAGAATAAAGAAGATTTAAATCTCCAATCCAGGAACCTATTATATTAAGTTAAGCCATATTGGAGCTTTATCTTAGTTTACCATTTTCCTTTCTAAAGTCACAGATCAGCATTACAAAAGAGATGTACGTACACCAGCAGCTTTAGTAAGACAATGCGTACAAATACACACAAGACAAAAAACAGTTAAGACGAATCTTTTTCAAGGCATTTGCTTAGAAATTTGAAATCACGGCAAAATTATAAGCAAAGCAAGTTTTAACTTTTAGGTATGTCTTTACAAACACTCACAGGTATGCTAGCAGCTTTAAAAAAAATCTATTTTTTGTACAATTACATTTCTGAGAGAGAGAGAAAGCATGCACAAAATATTGATTTAATGGACCTATTCGCATGCAAGATGTGTATTTGTATGTGCATATTATGCATCTTATGACACTGTCAATTAACAAATCTAGGAATAGAACTTTAAAGAAATTAAGGTTTTTTTGTTGTAGCAAAATTTAAAAAATACTCTATAAGTTGGAAAATATCATTTTCTAAACACCAAAGTCAGAAAGAGCTTGAAAATCAAATAGTACTGTTATTTTCTATAGCTAGAAGCCAGAGGTGGTATTCTGCCAGTTCGCCCAGGTTCAGGCGAACTGGTAGCAGCAGCAGCGGGAGGCTCCGCCCATCCACACAGATGTCATCATGAACGCTCTGCGCATGTGCAAAAGGTTCTGTGCACACGAGCGCTCCCGGTTCCGAACCGGTAGAGAAAGTAAGAGAAGATCATTACTGCTAGAAGTGCTATTGATGAAAGTGGGGAATTACGTAAAATTAATTGCTGGATAGTTTGCAACGATTTTGGTAAAAGTGATTCTTTTCAAGACTTCTTTCTAAGCTCAAAGTTGTACCTTTTTACATGTAAGCAAAAATCCTTTCACTGAAATTCTCCCATGTACCTGTGCCAAGGGTATAAGGCAGGGTTGTCAAACCCGCGGCTTCATATTGTTGTCACATGACGTATCGTGACTTTCTGCCCTTTGCTAAACTGGGGTGGGCCTGGTCAGTGTATGATGTATCCATCCCATGGGCTGCGAATTTGACACCCCTGGTATAAGCCAAACACACTGTTCATTTTCAACAGCCAAACCTTATGTCAGAGATTGGCACATTAAGCAGCTGCAAACTCTCAGGTATAGATTTAATCAAATACAGGTAGTCCTCAATTTATGACCAGAGTTGAGCCCAAAATGTATGTTGCTAAGTGAGTTTTGCTCCATTTTATTACTTTTCTTGCCAACTTTATTAAGTGAATCACTGCATTTGTTAAGTTAGTAACATAGTTGTTAATTGAATCTGGATTCCCTATTGACTTTGCTTGTCAGAAGATCACATGATTCCCAGAAGACTGCCACCATCTTAAATAGATGCCAGTTGCCAAGTGTCTGAATTTTAATCACATGACCATGGGGATGCTGCAATGGTCGTAAGT
Organism: Thamnophis sirtalis; assembly: GCF_051295495.1. Lineage (NCBI taxonomy): Eukaryota > Metazoa > Chordata > Lepidosauria > Squamata > Natricidae > Thamnophis > Thamnophis sirtalis. The sequence goes on from NW_028261387.1 coordinate 26,548,257, forward strand.
GTAAAAAATGGTCATAAGCCCCTTTTCTCAGTGCCATTGTAATGTTGAACGGTCACTAAATGAACTGTTGCTTGTCGAAGACTACCTGTAATGCTTCCAATGAAAAGTCAGAAAGTTTGATCATTATTGACAGGATGCAAAGCTACTTTATTACTAATTTTATAAATTGTGAATATGAGTTCCTAAAACATACACACACACACACACACACACACACACACACACACACACACACAGCATGTTGTAGTTTCTTCTGAAAAAATAAACACTCAAGTACTTTGACATTTCTTGCAGGCTTCATGGAAGAATGAACTATTGTTTACTCTAACACTAAATCTACTGATTTAGAGGCAAGTGAAACGCAGGTAAATAGGAAAAAGAAATAGCAATGTTCAACAGGAAATAAGATAAATGAATGAAACAGAGTGGCTAAATTATGAACAAAAATTAAAAACATTATTTAACCTAGACAGTTCCAATTGTAAGCAACAATTGTAGAGCAGATGGCATCATAAATATTTCCCTGAAGGGGGATGTGGCATGTAAGATAATGAAAACTAATAGGTGAAATTTAAAGAAGAGGATGTTATGGCTGTTTCCTGAAGGGTGCTTTATTAGTCTGAGAAATTATTTCCTACTAAACAGTTTGCTTTCCTGTTCTAAAACTACTTAGTTTAAACAGGGTACTCAAGGTTAACTCTTGATTTCTGATTATTTTTGGTCTTATGTTTTTCAATAATGTTTACATTTCATTAATATTACTTTCATACCCTGGAGAAAATTTAAGCAAGAATTAATATTCTGCCCTCTGAAATGAATCTTTTAAAAGCTTTGTAAATGAACTACGTATAATTAACTGGTTTTTAAAACAGGTTGATTTAATTACTTAATTACAGTAGTCATAAACAAGAGTATAGACAAGTAATTTGGAAGAGAAGTATTTATAAAAAAATAAATCATTACATTACTATTATTGTTACAGCTCTCTTTTTAAAATATTTTTTCTTTGAAATAAGAATAGTTTGCAATGAATCAGTATGGCTGGCTATTGTTGTAACCCACAAGCTAAACTTCTGCTAATGCAGAAATATAAGCAGGAGTTTATATGTCAGGTTTTGAACAGGAAGTTTAAGACATTTATTAAAGAGCAAGAGAGTTGCAAAATCAAAATTTCCCAAGAAATGTGTAAGTTAAAGTAGTGGTGAGATTCGGCTGATTCGCACTGGTTCGCTAGAACTGGTAGCTAAATTTTTCTGGAGTGTGGCGAAGCGGCAGAAGTGATGGGCAAGGGGAGGAAAAGAGATGATAAGAGGAGCTCCTCCCTCTCTCTCTATGACAGCCATCTCTGTCATTGGATAAAGCAGGACGGTGACTCAAGGCAGTGAGCACCTCCAGCTCCAACAAAGTTCCACCACAAATCCGCGAAGCCCTTATCTGCGGAGACATAAGCGCGAAGACTAATTCGCGCCGTTCAAAGCGCTAAGGAAAAACGCGACCCTACCGCAATGACATAATTGCAGAGGGCAAATTCGCGAATTCCCAAGCACTCGTACCCTAAACCTAACCCTAAACCTAACCCTAAACCTAACCCTAAACCTAACCCTAACCCTAAACCTAACCCTAAAACAAACCCCTAAACCTAATCCTAACCCTTACCTTAATTGAAATCGGTTTCTGCCGCGGCACCGTTTTAAAGCGCCCTTCTGTTGCCGCGCTGTTGTCGCGGCAGTGATGACGTCGTGGCTTTAGCGACGCGATTTTATCACCGTTATTTTGACGAGCGTGGTTTTGTCGTGCCACGGAAAGAAGAAGAAACGTGAGAGCACTGCCTGTCTGCATCTCCTAAAGGTCTCTGGTTTGACACGCCCACCCACTCTGCCTCTTTCTGTGGCATCCCTCCCACATTCAGGGAGGGAGCAAGCGACAGAATGGCAACAAAGTTAGCAAAAATGTGCTAGTTTTGTATCCATTTGGAAACTACTTTTGGATTTATTGCTCACAAAGGATAGAAACTCTGATTTGCAAATTTGATGACTAGATCTGTTTTGATTATAGAAATATCCTGTAATGTTATTGCTTTAGTTTGTTCTGCATGTTCTGCATGTTCTGCCTTTAATTTTTGTTGAAACTTAATTTAAGAGGCAAAGTTATTATACATCTGTACCTGCACTGAAGAAAGTTAGAACTTACACTTTTTCTATATCTTTTTTATATTTCTTTTCTTTTCTTGTTACACCTTTAATTTTCTCTCTCTTGCCTTTCTCCCCCATTATTTTGTATTTTATTCATTTTGGAAATTTCATAAAGATATATTTTTAAAAATGCAATGTGTCTTGACATACCTATCCATATCAGTCTTGTCTAATCTGTTAATTTTTAATATATTTTTGCTGCTGTCTGATAGTTGTCAAGATGCATTAGATCTAATTCAGCTCCTGTTATCCATCAGCTCTTATTAATTTTAGGAGACATGATCAACATATGCAAAGACTCCACAGGGAGATTGCAATACACGTAAATAAGACAGTTCTATATGATTGCTCCACAGATCACATAGTTGAAATTATACTGAAAGGCAGTTATTTGCAAGTGTGAAATTTCTGAAAACGTTGAGTATTTTTCTAAGTCTGAATTCTTTTTCTGTTGGGAGAAAGAGTGCTCTTAAAAAAAAAGCCTGCATTTTTTTTTCATCCAGTGCTTTCAAAGAACCTTCCTTTTTATCTTATTAATGCTTGTCAGACTAGCATTGTCCCCACATAGCAGATGAGCAATTGAAAATGAGAGAGAATAAAAGATTGCCTATCTGTACAAAAATGAACAGGTTGCTGAAATGTATGGAAGGGTCAGAGCTCAGTAGACGCATACAGGAATATGTTTGGTAGAAAGTTAAATAGCAAAGCTGTAAAAGAATGGAGGCCTACTGAGAATACAGACTATGCCCATGAATAATCTGACAAGCTATAAGGCAGTTTTGTATGTTCTTATCCATGTACTTTTTGGATTAGAGTACACTCTCCTACAATTCTTATTGTAGACATGCCTTTGGAAGCTCCACTAAAACAACAGGTCTCTTGGGCTAGATGTTTCTCAGATCACTGAGTCTGAATTTAAAATAAATCTTGGGGCAACACTTTCTTCATGAGACTGCAATGTCTACATTGTGAGCTAGCTGTGCAAACACTAAGCTCATTATTTACTGTTTTTATACGACTACCCAGAAGTAAGTTTCAGTAAGGTGTTTCCTATTAAATACCTTTATGACATGGATCCAGGCTAGGGGTGGGTTCTGGCTGCTGCTACTGCTGGTTCGCTCAGGGACATGCCTCACGCACTTGATGCATGCTATGCGTGCATGCACAGTACTAAAAATGCTTCTGTGCATGCGCAGAAGCCAAAAACAAGATTGCAGCACCTATGGCACCACCGAGAGAACCAGTTCGGAGGCGTGGCAGGCTGAGTTACTACCTACTCGGTTGAACCGATCCAAATCGGTAGGAACCCACCTCTGATCCAGACTACTTGAAGAACCATCTCACTCCAATGGGATGCTCCCGCTCCACTCAGTCCAGCAGAAGAGACATTTTGCGGGTCCCATAAACCGAGGAACTGCAGCTGGCAGGGTCCAGGGAAAGAGCCCTTTCTGCTGAGGTTCCTGTCCTCTGGAACATTGTGCCCCAAGGTAAAATCTGCCCTCATTCTTTTTGCCTTCTGAAAGGGCCTGAGAATGTCAGTTGGTCTTACCTGAACTGCATGTCTTGAAGCTGGTGTGGGAGGAGTCACATGTGGTGTTAATATGGCCCACTTGCCCGGAGACTGATTTTGGCCTAATTTTGAGGCCACTCCCTCTACTTCCTCCTCCTGGCTCCCCAGATTAACCAATGGTCCAGTCCAAGAAGAGCCAGGGAAGGAAGGGATCAGGAAAACAGATAACAACTCCCTCCCCCAGGCCTGACTGACCAACAACTAACTCTCTCAGACCCTCATGCGCAGGGGCGCACAAAACGAGCGGAAAGTGACTCCTCCCAAGCCAGCTTCGAGACATGCAGTTCAGGTAAGACCAACTGACAGTCTCCGAAGCAAGACATGGGAGGAGTCACATGTGGGACATACCAAAGCTAGATGTCCATGGGAGGGAATCAATGGGCCTGAACCCCCAAGTGTCTAGCACTCCTTGGAGAACCCTCCTACCAAAAAGAAGGCAGCTGTTCATTTGAGGTAAATACACAGTGCCCTACGTTCGTCCAAGCGATGCCAGGACCTTTCCCTTTCTCTGGAAGGTGCTGGACAGAAATCCAGGAGCACCACCTCCTGCCCCCTATGGAAGGGGGTGTTGACCTTGGGCAGGAAAGCCGGGTTTAGCCTGAGCACAACCCTGTTGTCATGGAAAGCGCACAGATCCGCCCTGGTGGATAAGGCATTGATCTCAGACACCCACCTAGCTGTGGTGATGGCTACCAGGAAGACCACCTTGAGAGTTAGGAGTTGGAGAGTTATCTCCCTTAGAGGCTTGAAGGGTGCCTCCGTAAGGGCCTGGAGCACTGTGGGAATGTCCCAGGTGGGAAAGTGATGGATCACTGGGGGCCGAAGATTAGCAGCTGCTCTGAGGAACCTCTTTATGACCGGGTGTTGGGATAAGGGTCTAGCACCCCCCCAATGACTGTGGCCAATCTAGAGGCCTGAAATTGATGCTGCATGATCCAATGAAATGCCCTGAGCAATGGCACGGGCAAACACATTCTGAAAACTTTCAGAAAGCTCTGGATAAGCTGGAGTGAGGCTAGGAGGCTCTGATTCGAGTCTAGAATCTGCAGATTGAGGAGCCAAGTGTGGCCTGGTGGAACCAGCTGCAATGCAGCCAAAGGCGTCTTCCCGGTGTCCTGAAGACTGGGCAGGAGACAGAGGAGGGGATAGGGGGCTAGCCTCCCTCGCAGAGCCACAGGGGGAACCTGGAAAATCTAGTTGGACCTCTGGCAAAAGGCCTGAAAGGAGAGAGTGACCTGGATGGGGAAGGGCTGATTTCCTCCCTAATCCTCCTGCTCTAGTAATGCAGGGCTCTCTTTCTAGTCGATTTAGAGGTGGCCCTCTTCGAGGTAGTCCTCCCCCTCGTTACAGGGGTAGCTCCATGGGAGGTCCCCTTGCCCAGATCTGAATCCCCTGGAAATCTAGGGGTAGCCGCCCCCTGCTCCTCATAGCCTCTGCTATCGCCTCTACTTATAGTCGCTGCCTTCCCACCTCCTCTCACTCTGCCAACCAGCCTGGGCTTCTGCGTGCGGTCTGGAGCTCCTTCTGACTGGTGCTATCCATAACCACGCCACCAATCTGCGGCATGAGGAAGCCAGCCTACCTCCAAACTGAAGGGGCCCTCCCTGGATCACCAGTGGAGCACAAGCCTGAAGAAATGCTCTTCTAATCCTGGCGGTGGTTCTGGGTACCTGCGGTGGCTGAAATCAAGCATGCTGACCTCTGCACTCCACCACGTGCGTCCCAAGATGACCACCATCCAAAATGGCAAACGCCGACCACGCGGCCCAATGCCGAGTCGGCTCTGACTGAGCCGCTCCTTCAGGAGCCTCTGGAGTGATCCATGATCCCCTCTGATGGTCTAGAGGTTACACAATACAGCACTCTCTGGCAAGCGGCCTGGAGCCTCCCCTTTAACCGCCCAGTGGCTTGGGGACTCCCCTATATTGCAGCAAGTCCAGCTTGTGTGAAGGAAAAAAAGGTAAACAGCACAGAGACACAACAGAGAGAGGTGGGAGGAATCACAAGTGGAAAAAAACTAAAGGACAAAATTTAAAGCAACAAAACCTCTGAAGCCAAATGGAGAGCCAGAAAAGTACTCCTTCTGGGCTGAAGACTGAGGTTAATCTGGAGTCATGAAGAGGAAGTAGAGGGTGTGGCCTCAAAATTAGTGTTAATACCACATGTGACTCCTCCCATGCCTCGCTTCGGAGACCCTGACTCCGTCAACTTCCCATTCTGAAGGTGGCTAGTAGATTAGATAAGATCCTACTTTCATTCTCTTTACAGACTGTTCTTTTATCTATTTTGCTGTTAATGTTAATGTTTTAATTTAATGTTTAATGTTTTAATATTTCTAACTTTTCAGTTATCATATTGTTGCTGTAAACCACCCAGAGTTGCTTGATAGTGAGATGAGAGACATATAAATTTAATAAATAATGAGCTCTAATATGGATCACTCTAAAATAACTGAGCACAGAATGTACCTGCAGCTTTTAATACTTGCCCAATAGAAGGAAAAATGTATAATGTACAAATATCCCTAATAAAATATATTCACCAAATGGAATTGCTACACTCCACACATATAAATTACATTGTTTTATGGGATAGAGGATACTTCAATGGAGATGTCTCTAAGTCCACAAAACTGGGCAACATATTCAGATAATAACAAGCTTGCCTGAAAGCATCAGGAACACTTTAATTACTCTGAAGTCTAGGTTGAGACATAAAAATTGATCTGTTTTTTGGACAAAGGAAACAAGTAGAAGGTGAGCTGTTTGTAAATTCCCTATCATACAGCAACTCCCACCATTATTTTTGTTGACAGTTCTCATAAACAACTATTTTTCACCATGATCTGTAAAACTATTTGATTAGCCTTATAGAATCAAAAATTACCTCTAAAAGTTCATCTCCAATATGCATTCTTCCATCTTTTCCTGCAGGACCATCTGGACTAATCCCCACAACAAAAATGCTCATGAGGGACCTATCTTTGTTGCCTGCAAGGCTGAGTCCAAGTCCATTCTTATCTTTTTCAAGTTCAATAATGTGCAATTCTCCAGGAAGTTCTGCATATCTTTGTCTGATTTTCTCTAAAAAGAGAGAGAGAGAGAGAGAAATATATAGTACGAATAGGAAAGCATAATCTATGTATGCAACATAACCAGTTTGTCATATTTACTCAAAGAAGGGTATCCTATGCAGAATCCTGCCTAATTTAATCAATCTCTTTTAAAAGGTTATCTCACTGTTTTGGGTGATAACTCAATTGGAAAGGTACAAAAAAATGAAAGAAAATGAATAAAAGTGTCATTCTGTAGGTATCAGTTCAACCATAGTTAAATAGGCACTATTGTTATTGAAGAAAGAAAAATTCCAGGGGGGTAGAAGAAATGCCAAAACAATTTTAGGGAAACAAATTGAAAAGCAAGGGAAGTGTGGAATGCAAGAAGATATCAAAGAGAAGGCAACCCACTTAGCAACCATAGAAAGCTAAGCTCTAAGACAGAGGGAGAGAAACAGTTTAAAAGATGACAAGATTGCTTGGCTGCAACTTGAACAGGGACTTTCATACCATGGCATCTAACTACTTTTAAGCAACCTGAATTTCTGCCAAGTTTTGCTTGGATGGAGCATCATTGAATGTTCAGAATAAGCAATATACAGTATTAATTTAAAGAATGACACAAGACCACAAAATCATGCTGATGATTTTATCAGTGTCTGTCATGACATCATCGGAGAAATGACTCCTCAGAGGAAGGAAACAGCTCCAGTAAATTGACTGAGCCACAAGCCAAGCCTTAACAGAACATCTGGACCAGAATTAGTCCCATTAAATCAGGCCTTCTATCTCATGAAGTCTATGTAAGATAAGATAAGATAGATAAGATAACTTTTATTGTCACTGTTCTGTTTGCACAATGACTCACATTAAAATAAAATTCCAATGCCCACTCTCCAAAGAAGAAATTATATATATTTAATCCATTATTAAAAAGGCACAATAAAGAGTGTTCTTACTGAATCAAGTCAGAAAGTTCAGATTGCCTAAGGAGCTGCTGATACAGTTCTACAGAGGTATTATTTAGTCTGTCATTTGTGTCTCAATAACTGTCTGGTTTGGCACAGCAACCAAACAGGACAGGTAGATACTTCAATGGATAGTTAGGATTGCAGGGGAAAAAACAATTGCAACCAGCCTGCCTTCCATTGAGGATTTGTACACTGCACGAATCAGAAAGAGGGCTGAGAAAATATTTACAGACCTCTCACATCCTGGACATAATCTATTTCAACTGCTCCCCTCAGGACACTGCTATAGAGACAAAACAAATGGACATTAAGATATTTTTTCCCCTGTGCTATCACTTGGCTGGACACTTAATTCCCACAGCACTGTCTCATTTCTCATCTTTTCTCATCTATCCTATTATCTTCCCCTATTGATTTCTTATGATTAATTTTTTATCAATTGTTTGTATCTTATGATTAATTATTGTAACTATGATTTATGACTTATGACCTATTACTTGCTGTTTATATGTACACTGAGTTTATGCACCAGAGACAAATTTCTTGTCCGTCCATTCATACTTGGTCAATAAAGAATTCCTGTTCTGTTCTATTCCAATTTATCTACTCTACTCTACTCTACTCTACTCTACTCTACTCTACTCTACTCTACTCTACTCTACTCTACTCTATTCATGTGTACAGCTCTCTCTCTCTCTCTCGCGCGCGCGCACACACAGCCATTTTGAATACATAGCAGTAAATCGACAATGATCAGCAAAGTTGCCAGATTCAGTATCACATTTGATACTGAAGCTAAATAAGCTAAGTAGCTTAGATCCTGATTCATTTTGTACTTGAATGCTGATCTAGGACCAGGTTTTTATAGTTCTGAGTTTTATTACTGAGAGCCCCTAAGAATTGTCTTTTAAGATGAGCCATCATCTGTGTGTGTGTGTGTGGTTTAATCTCCCATTCCATCTAAAAGATAATAATGTTATCTGCAAATAATATTAAAATAAAAATAAATGTTTCTATAGAAACAGTAAAGTACAATATGACAAGAGGAGAAAGTATTAAATAAAATGACAAATAACGCTACAGTAGAAAAATACACTCAAAATATAAAACTAAAGGCACTTCTACACAAGGATTCTGTGTCTGTCTTAAAGCAGGTCTGGGAGTCGGTGATTTCTATATGAGGTTTGTGTTCAACAGCGGAGCTAATTTGTCTCTAACTCTCCTGCAGTGTATTGGAAATAGCAGTAAAATGAATCTTTTTTTTAAAAAAGCTACCATCTTACGGATAACTGAGATCGGCAGATCTAAGCAAAATTGAACCTATTTGGTACTTGGAAATGAGGCCAATAAGAAATTCAAGGGCTATTCTTTCTACTAGGGAGTTAAAAGCAGACAAAAATTCCTAGTAAATGGGAATTTTTGGGCCACCATATGTCCATCAAAAACATCAAATAGACATGAAATTCTCAAGAGCTAAGCTCAATTTGAGAGACTTTGGTTATATGTTCCTATGCAGCTTATAAGCAACCCATTTTCCCATTTGTAGAAACCCAGAATATAGTCTTCAGGTGATTTTTCCTCACTCAGCCTCATATAAGGTAAAGATTCCCCTCTCACATATGTGCTAGTTGTTCCCAATTCTAGGGAGCGGTGCTCATCTCCGTTTCAAAGCCAAAGAGGCAGCGCTGTCCGAAGACGTCTCCATGGTCATGTGGCCGGCATGACTAAACGCTGAAGGCACACGGAACACTGTTACCTTCCCACCAAAGGTGGTCCCTACTTGCATTTTTATGTGCTTTCAAACTGTTAGGTTGGCAGAAGCTGGAACAAGTAAGCAGTATCACTCAAACAATAAGGGCAAGGGAGATTATTCAAACTAATAAACAGAATCCAGTTAAAGAATCCAATTAATTTTAGCTGATATCATCTGAGTTCCTATCAACAGAAACAGCAACTATTTCTTAGCCTTAAGATATAGTCAACACTGATTACAGCATGTTTGAGGGTCATTTTAAAGATGCATTGAAAGACTGCAGTGAACAATACTGTGGTGTTGTGTCACTCCTTAGCAAAACACCTTCCACTCATTTTTAATGCATTTCCATTAAAACAATTAGCCAATAAATCCACAAGGCAGGATGCTCATTTCACTTTAGAGTTCAAGTATCCTATTGAGACAGTGAAATCAAGATGTCCTTTCAAATCAGATTCTATCATGAGTATATTTTAAAACTGAAAATGCAAGTTGTTAACTAGCTGTTACTTTTATTCTATCTGGAAACATAATCAAGTCCTATTTCTAGGAGACCTGGACATTGTGGGAAATAATTTATTGTTTTTATGAATGTCATTGCCATTTCGTGACTATTTTACTATTCTCCTAAACTTCATTTATGACATTGTCCATGCTATATCTAATCGATATATCAAGTTACATATTCAACTATTTGCATGGTATAAATTAGTTATTTCAAATACTTTCTCTTTCAAGTTTGAGCCCAAAAGATAAATGCTATTTTATGGAAAATACAAACACAAACATGTTTACCATATCAATTTAAAATAATAATAATAATAATTTTCATTTATAATGATGTAAAATATTTTTGTATATTCTGTTTGATCACCCCGCTAATAAATGAGTCAATATTCATATTTCAAATGGATTCGTACTGAACAAAGCAGAACACTTTCTATGCTACCATTTCCCTACTAAATGATGATGGTATGAACAGTTAAATATACTGTTGTCAACATTTTAAAAAAACCATAGGAACGACATTGCTAAAAGGCATCATGCATCTATGTAATATTTCATTTGTGTAAAGTAAAAGCTTTTGGATGGGAAGAAAAAATGAAATAGGTAAACGTTTAAGTGAATGTTCAAAGATATAACTTGCTATATTTTAAATCCACAATATAGTTCAAAATCAAGTATGAATAAATCTACCAATACTTAACTATGCTATTTTCCTACTGAACTGTTCACAACTGCTACTTGGATAAAAAATGAAAATACAAATTTAGTTGCCATCACTCAACTTCCAAGCAGAATCTTGTTGAAAATTGTTGAAGACTTCTAGAGGTGATTGTGACAATGAACAATAGGTTCATACAAGTATTTTATATCATGCTACTGATTCTTGATTGGAGCTAGTATAAACATAGTTCTAAAGATAATAAAAATTCTCAAGTAGTGCACAAGGACTCTGTGTCCATTTGAAAGTAGCTCTATGATTTCAAAATGATGCTTTTGCCTTCTGAATTACCATTAATTCTGCAGCAACTTAGCACTTTTTTTCATTTGTGCTAATATGGCACAAACTATCTGATATTTTCCCAGTGAAATAATCATTTTAATAGCCGGCTTCACATGTAACACCTACATAGGAATTTTAACCATATTTTATTGAATATTGTGTTGATGAATATACAGCACTAAGCCCTAATAGGTGAACTGAAAATAAACAACCTCAGTATGTGGGAACCAAGCCAAAGTTTCACTTAACATCACTGTAGAAAAATGTTTTTTTCCCTTGCTAAAATTTATGTCCTGCCTTTCTCCTAAGTGAAAAGACTAAGTGCACTAATGCAAAACTCAATAATAACAAGATATAAAACAAAGAAACCTTAGAACTAAATTAAGGTATATTTCTGAAACTGATATATACAGTGTGTCCAAATTCTAAATCCTATATGGAAACCTTTGGTCCAACTCAAAAGTCTGGATGAAATGGTGGTAAAGAATCATTATGGCTTGAGTGAGGTGTGTGAGCATGCATGTTGACAAAGATAAAAAGTTAAAGGTTTCCTCTGTCCAGTTGTGTCTAATTCTATGGGGACAGTGCTCATCTCTATTTTCTAACCAAGGGAGCCAGCATTGCCTGAAGAAACTTCCATGGTTATGTGGCTGGCATGATTATATGCCAACATACACAAATGATGTTACCTTCCCACCAAAGTGGTACTTATTTATTTACTTGTACTTGCATGCATTCAAACTGCTAGGTTGGTAGGAGCTAGGGCAAGAATGGGAGCTCACCCCATCAGATGATTGGCAGATCGAGACCCCATCATATTGTAAGTTTGGGTACTTAAGTCTCAACTGCCAACCTTCCAATCAACAAGTGCAGTGTCTTAATTGCTAGGTCACCATGTCTCCTTGGTGCCTCCTACATTGGCTTTAACATAGACATTATATATTTACTGAATGCAAAGCCATACTGAAAATTTTGTATTTAATTTGTGCTTCACAGCTGAAACTCTTCCATTCATAGTGTAAAGTATAATTTACTGAATATGTACATGGAAATCTGTACTATCCATTTTTCAGTTAGACAGTAGTTGACATGACTTATGGACTACTCAGCTGGGAATCTTACCTCCTCTCAAATTATGCCATTTCACTATACTTTCAACATCTTTGGAATGAAGAATGAATTACAATCACTTGCTTTCTACAACGGACCTCCTTTGTGTAAAGAAATCTAACTCTAAATTACACTGTGATGAAATTATTCTTGGGTTGGGTGAATACACTGTGTTCTTTCCTGAAGTACAACCTGAGCTCCTGAACTCTGCCAGGAAGTTATTTGTAATAAAGCATTTTGATTTATCAGCCATTAAATTCAATAGTCTAGTTTGAACGCACAACATATCTAACAATGGCATAGCAGAAGCCTTATCAGAAGAATAAAAGAACAAAAGAAAGAAACAGATACCATTAATTTCTATCTATTAGGAATAAACAAAGCACAGATAGGAACATTTGGTTAGTTATTTTCTAGTACTAAAAATCACATACTTTTCAATAGCACAGATGAAAATAAAAACACTCCTATTTCTTCTTTTATACAGACCAATTCTAGACTTTATTTTAAGTATTTTACTATCGTATTATTTAATAAGTGGTACAGTGGTTCCTATTTTTTCAATTGCATAGGAGAGTCGTATGTAGAATATATTTGTGTCATAAGAATGGCTATATACATACATAATGAGCAAGTATAAATTCAGGAGAGGTGGTGGATGGACCCAAACAGGTTGAATGAAAAACGTCAGTTTCAGATCACTTCTTCACTCAATTTACTGTTGTAAATAATTTTCCTTTAGTTTCCCTTGTCTTGTATAAACAAGTGTGCACAGAAACATGCAAAGCTGTCACATTAAATTGATCAGCACCTATCTTAAGATTGTACAAAGCATGTGGAAGTTACAAATGTTTTGAACACCATATTGGAAATGTAATTGAAAGGATAGAATATGATTGGAGACAGATAGAGTTAGAATCTCCTTAACTCCTACTGATGTTAGTATGCCGCCTCTACAGATGGCTAAGTTTGGATCAAACCAAAAATAAGCAAGCAACATCTTTGTACAGATGGTCTTCGACTTACAACAGTTCATCCAGCAACCGTTCAAAATTACAATGGCACAGAAAAAAGTGACTTATGACCGTTTTCACATTTACGAACTTTGTAGCATCCCCATGATCATGTGATCAAAATTTGAATGCTTGGCAACGGACTCATATTTATGGCGTTTGTAGTGTCCCGGGCTCATCTGATCACCTTCAGCGACCTTATTATATGCAAAGTCGAGGAGGAATCCAGATTCACTTAACAACCGTGTTATTAACTGAAAAAAGCAGTGATTTACTTAACAACTGTGGCAAGAAAAATAATAAAATGGTTAACAAATTCGCTTAACAAATGTTTCACTTAGCAATGGAAATATCAGGCTCAATTATGGTCGTAAGCTGAGGACTACTTGTATTCTGTTTTTAGGTTGATAAACTATTTCATTTCAATATTTACACTACTAAGGAAGGCATATGGAAAAAAAACATTTCACACCATCTTGTTATTTGCTACATAGACTTAGAATTTAGAATAACCATATTGTCACTTTGAATGTACACGAATTGACATACATTAAAATGAAATTTCATTGCATACAGTTCTCAAACGGTCACCACCTCCATTAGACACTGTGCAAACATGACAAAATAAATAAATAAATACAAAAGTATGCATATACCCACATATATTATATGACACAGAGAGACAATACAGTCTAGTTCGGATGTACACATGCACATGGTGAGAAACACGAATCTTATGAGTTTACCCGAAGGATGGCATAGGGAACAAAACAGTTACAAAATCTGGTAGTCCTGCTAGAAATACTCTTAAATCTCCTCCCAGAGGGGAACAACAGAAACAGACCATCAAGTAGGTGTGCGGGGTCTCTAACAATGCTTTGAGCTCTAAGCACATACTGCTTATAAGCAGTATCCTGAATAACAGTAAACAAGCTTCCTATAATCTTCTTGACTGTCCTTACTATTCTCTGTATGGACTTTCTATCTGAGACACTGCTGCCACCAAACCAAACAGTGATGCACTTCTGTTAAAACAATTGTGCCTCTGTAATAAGTGGCCATGACAGAAGCAGAAAAGTGTGCTCTCCTCATCCAACATAGGAAATGCAGACACTGGTTTGCACACTTCACTAAGGATGACATGTGGAGAGACCAGTTCAGATTGTTAGTTATCTGCATCCCTAGATACTTAGTACTGTTGACCACCTCTACAGCTTCATCCTTGATTCTGAATGGAGTATGACTGTGCTATCAAAGACTACATCTTTTAGTGCTCTGTTTCTATTAATTTTTAATTTGTTAATCTCTTTTTGAATTTTCTACAATTCATTATTTCTTGAAGCCCACTTTAAGAACCCAGTAATTCCCTCCTCCGCAATGGCATTAAAGTAAAATAATAGATGACTGAATATAGGTATGCATTCAGTGACAAAGGTTCTCTCAATTCTGTACTTCAGTATTGCTTCCTTTAAAAGACACATGTCCTGCAATTTATTGAAGGAAAGGGTGTTTGCATAGAGCTACACTACATAGTTCTTCCCTTAAAATTAATGCTTGTTCCACTAGAATTACACACTCTGAGGTTAAAAGAACTCTTGACTTCAACAACCCCCATTTCTTAGCAGTGCTCATAAATGAACACATTTGCAGACCAATATTTCCTTTAAATTCCCAGATCACTAGTATAAATCTTGAACTGGTTGTATATTTGTCAAATATTTTCTCTGTGTGCTGAGCTTACCAACATTTCAGTCTTTTACTGATTCTCGGCCTTTAACATGCATCTTAGAAGATAACTGTCGTATTTACTGAGCATCATAGCAAATGCATTTCAGACATTTTCGTTCATCCTTCCTTCTTATTTTTGCTATTCTCTACCATACCCTGCAGTTAGGGTAATTTTTCAAATGTCACTTAAATAATGGGAAAGAGTTAGCCTTTGTTTTCACAAAGAACTCCATTATCTACTTTTATGACCATATCATTTACACAAGGCAATAACAGTGCTTTCATTTTTCTACACAAAGACTTCTGAATTTCCCCCCTATGAAGTAGTGGAGTTATTTAATATTTAGCAGACAAATCTTGCAAAACTTATTTTATCAGGAGTGGAAGGACCACATTTTGAAAACATTTACATTTTACATTATCTTTATAATTCACTATGTCCTACAGCACTTCCGAGAAATGTAGATGTAGGAGAGAATGGGGAAGTTCAGTTGTGTTGTTGGATCTCACCCATAAAGAGATCTATACAAAATTACTGTGCTTCTTTCATGCATAATATTTCACCAATTCCTTAGCAAAACATTATTTTTCTGAAGAGACTAGGAAAACAAAATTCTGTACTGTTCTTATACTTGGCCAAATGTTCCCTCAAAAAGACAAAGACGTGTCTTCCTCTGAACAGCCAGATCAGAGGTGGTATTCAGCTGGTTCTTACTGGTTCAGGTGAACAAGTAGCGGTGGCTGTTGGAGGCTCTGCCCACCCACCCCAACATAATGCGCAATGACCACGCTCACATTTGCGAACCGGTAGCAAAGGTAAGTGAATCCGATCACTGACCCAGATATAATGAGCCTTAGAAAAGCTTATAGAAAAAAAAGAAAAGAAACAGGAAATTCTGTAGGCTATGATTCAGATTTTAAGGTAACTGTGAGATTGGTAGAACTTTCAAATCTTTATAAAAAGCTACTGAATTGACAATAGTAATTTCCAAAGGACAGGCTTAATATGATGTTGATCCAAGTACTATAATGTCATATCTAACAAAAGTAGGATATAAAATAGTTACTGAATATTTATTGAACCTTAAAATATCCACGTTCTACCACTTATAGTACTTTACATTTAGAATAGTAAAATACCTAAGTGTAAGAATGAAAACCAAAGAAAAAAATCTGTTGAACATCTCCAAAAGCTTGAAAGGTTTCAGATCAGCAATTAAGTTTTAAATCAGCAATATGCTTAAAGGCCTAGCTTACTGACACATTCCTTATCATGCCCTTTTCCTATAAGAGGTACTGAAATGTTTCTTTCCATAGATTTTACTTCATGGATTAGAATCTTTTTAAAAACCACCTATTGGGGCTATTATTATTTGGAATTTTGGGAATACATCATGGGTTTTATCACAAATAGTTACTTTGGTGATGCTTACTTACAAAATGGTTTCATGGAGAGCAGTCACAAAACACTTCCATTTCACCTCATCAGTGAGATGGGCAGCATATAAATATAATAAATTAATAATATACTGGCAGGCAATGTGTTTTCCACTATTACCTCCAGGATCCTAAGCAGCTCTTTACCTACATTCTTATAAATTGTGGCAGTGAGGTGTGATCACAGGTAAGCAACAAATAACTATTGGCTACCCAAAGGTGTTTTTTTAAGAGGCAACTAGACTTTCTTGGTTTTTTCGAAGAGGTTTTGCTTCTTCAAATCACTGAAGCTTCTTGGATGAGAAGCTAAACGTCTTCAATGAAAAACAAGAAAGCCCAGGTGCCTCTTGAAAAAGCACCTTTGGGATAACCATGACCTGGATGACTGAGAATCTCCATAGACAACTGTTGGCTACCTACACACACCATTTTATTCTTGATGAACACATTCAGGTGTCTATATGAGACACACACATAGAGATTATAGCTTCCATATTTATTATCAAGCAACATAAAAATGTTAAAATCAGTTTGGGGAGATGTCAAGGGAGATATTGCTAAGAACATTTAGTTTTTGAATATGCTTTCCAGTACTATACTGTACGTACCAATTTATAAAACATTATTAAATGTCTCAATTAATGGGAGTAAATAGGTTAAAAAGTTTTCCCTGATAATCATTTCGCTAAGAAATGATTTTTTGAAATGACCATCAGATTATCAGTATTTCTTATACAGTATTATATTAACACGTGTCGATGCTAAGGAGTTGGACATTCTACTCTCCCTCTCCACCTGAAAGGAACTCTGTTCCAACTGCCAGTTGCCTTGTATTAACATGCTCTGATGCTACCCCTTTGCTACACTGGTTATGGGCATGGCCAGCATGTGATTCATCTGGCCTACAGCCAGGGAGTTTAGATATTCTACTCCCCCTCCCCACCTGAAGAGAACTCTGTTCCAACTGCAATTGGCCTTATATTAACATGCTATGATCCTAAGGAGTTACACATTCTGCATTAATTTTCAAGCTTTAAGTATCAAGCCCGAGCACATAGTTTCGTAGCGAAGCATGGGTATCCAGCTAGTTCTTGTATATTTAACAGGTTTTTTTTTAAAAAAAAGTTTCATTTGTTTGAAATGAATGCTCAGTTTTTAGAAAGCTAATCATAGGCTGTGAAGTTAGAACATTTAATTTAAGGATTATAGTTTATAAGTTCTAAATGGAACATACTAAAACCTGCAATTTAACTACTTGTGGTTCAAAAATTTTGTTCCGTTGAAATAAGCAGGAATACTATTAAACTTTCTTACAATCTTATCTTAGAATAACCCAGAACAACACATGCACTCAAGGTTTTTTGCATCCATTAGCTAACACAATAGGCAACCCGTAATAAGTTTAGGAAATGTATAAGACAGAGGCAAAGTAGCTGAGCATTTTCAGAGCCAAAATTCTTAGATTGATAGGAATTCTGATGAGGAACTTTATTTTTTTTTTTTTTTAACCCTCTAAGCTCATGTTCTTATAAAGATATTGACTTCTTGAATATGTTATATCATACATACAGTAATTTTTATGTTGGCCATCCCTAGTTGTTTAATCTAACTTTCTTTTTAGTAGATTGTTGTACAAGTATCATAAACAACTTTAGGTCTTTAAAGTAAGTGGTGTATATACTGCCAGTACTGATTGCAAAAACAGTTATTTTTAAAAAATGAATTATTTAATTGAAACCGTATTAGAAATTCCAATTTAAGAAATTTAGAGATGTGGTATATATAAAACAAGAAGAGTTATACAGTTCATCGTCAATAAATTGGAAGAAACCATACAATCTGCACTTCGTTTTACGTTTCATATAGCATGTAAAACAATTTATTTCATGATTTTTGGAAAGCAAAGTCATTGATGGTACCATCAAACAAGAAGCATAAAATCTGCTATTTTTGACGCAAATAGCTTTTAGTTCAGAAAGCAGTTTTATATCTTTGGAGTCCCCTATTCAATCTTACACTTCTACAACTGTGAAAATGTCCTTTCCCCTGGGCTATTTATTATCGTTCAACTCAGACAGACCTGTAATAGTGCTTCCACATCTGGGAAAGCCAATGGAATTTTATGACTTTTTTTGTGTAGGACTCAAATGAAGAAAAGGGCAGGCTAAGAATGTTCACTTGCAGTTCACTGGGGAGTTTTTCTGTGGCAAAAAAATATGCAGTGGGAGGAGGAAGAAAATGAAAGGATCCAAGGGGACCAGCTCTACTTCTCCAGGACCTGCCTCAACTATACTAAGTTTATGAATTACACAGAACCTCAATGAGGCAGTTATCAAAATGTTATACACACTTTATTACACATCCAGACACAAGATTCTTCAGGCAAACTGTTTTGATGTCTCACTAGCTCATTAAACATCTGCTGATTAGGCTCTTGATCTGTCTCTTGTTGCATCCCAAAATGTTCCCCTCTAGAATAAAGGCAAATTCAGTTATACTCTCTCTTCCTTATTTTTTTCCCCTGACAAGGTATGCAAAACTTAATAAAGCAGTCCAAGGTGGAAAGAAATTATATAAAGGCAGTTAGGACAGCTTCCATCTATTTAACAATCAGGTAATTCTCAAAAGCTTGAACCAAACAACCAAGCTATACTTGAATTGGAACCAATTTGTTGTGGATGGAGAAGCTGGCAAAAAAAAAAAGATGACTTCATGACTGTAGAGAAAAAAGTGTTCCAGAAAAATATCCCTGAATAAATTTCTAGGGGATAATGTTGCAACTACTTCATTCTAAGCCCCTCCCTCTAGGTAGCAACACCTTCCCAATTTTAGAATAACAGAGTTGGAAGGGACCTTGGAGGTCTTCTAGTCCAACTCCCTGCCTAGGCAGGAAACCCTATAACATTCAGACAAATGGTTATCCAACATCTTAAAAACTTCCAATTTTGGAGCATTCACAACTTCTGGAGGCAAGTTGTTCCACTGATTAATTGTTCTCACAGTCAGGAAATTTCTCCTTAGTTCTAGGTTGCTTCTCTCCTTGATTAGTTTCCACTCATTACTTCTTGTTCTACCATTAGGTGCCTTGGAAAATAGCTTGACTCCCTCTTCTTTGTGGCAACCCCTGAGATATTGGAACACTGCTATCATGTCTCCCCTAGTCCTTCTTTTCATTAAACTAGACATACCCTGTTCCTGCAACCGTTCTTCATATGTTTTAGTCTCCAGTCCCCTAATCATCTTTGTTGCTCTTCTCTGCACTCTTTCTAGAGTCTCCACATCTTTTTTACATCGTGGCGACCAAAACTGAATGCAGTATACCAAATGTGGCCTTACCAAGGCATTATAAAGTGGTATTAACACTTCATGTGATCTTGATTCTATCCCTCTGTTTATGCAGCCTAGAACTGTGTTGGCTTTTTTGGCAGCTGCTGCACACTGCTAGCTCATATTTAAATGGTTGTCCACTAGGACTCCAAGATCCCTCTCACAGTTACTACTATTGAGCAAGGTACCACCTATACTGTACCTGCGCATTTCGTTTTTCTTGCCTAAATGTAGAACCTTACTCTTTTCACCACTGAATTTCATTTTATTAGATAGTGTCCAATGTTCAAGTTTGTCAAGATCCTTCTGTATCTTAAGCCTGTCTTCTGGAGTGTTGGCTATTCCTGCAAGCTTGGTGTCATCTGCAAATTTGATGAGTTTCCCATTTATCCCCTCATCCAAATCATTGATGAAGATGTTGAAACATTTAACCCTTTCTGCAACTGACACTTTCCCACTAGTTTTAAGCTGCTTTCCCCATTGCATTTCAAATATATATTTACATTTGAATCATAAATCTAAAATAATATTGGAAAGGGACAGTACACTTCCTTCTTTTGCAGCAGTGGTAGCATTGGGTGATGCTAATTTCTGAAGATATTGTCAATGCTTTGAGATTTAAAAACAGATGATTACTGATTTCTACAGTTACCATATTCTTCAACAGAGAAAAGATGACAGTGAATTTTATTCATAGGATTTAAGCATATAGCATGGTGGGTTTTCTTATTAGAATACAGCTGTTGGCTAGAACCTGATATTACTGTATTCTATTTGCAGTTTGATAATATTGTTTCTAAAGGCATTATCTGGGTGTTAAACATCCATTTGAAAACAACCTATGGCGTGTAGTAATGGAAGTCAGTTTTATATTATAACAATATTGTACTATAATATAAACCCCTTCCTAAATATGATATATGCTCACACATCCTATCTCACAATCTGTTATATCGTACTATGAGTTTCTGAAATGACATTAATTTTTCTTCCATTATAAAGTGGTAGGCTCACTGAAAAATTCTTTCCCCTAATTCCGTACTTGTCTAGAGCCTTATAAAGTTTTACATTTTTAACTCAGAATGTAAAATATAAAGATGCCAAGTAAACAATCACTATCATAAATAGTGAAAGATTTTCACCAGATTCATATTGCTGATATATGTAGATATGAGTGCATTTGGATTAGGGTATTAAAAAGCAAAAAATAAAAATAAAAAACCTATGCCAGCAAAGAAATATTGAAAACTGTAATTCTTTGTTGTCAACTGTTGGTCATCTGGACTGTTGCAGTTCAGACCTGGTATCTTGAGTGTTCTATGTATGTATACACACAGACACAATTTCCCCCATCACTTGATTTACATTCAGATTTTCTACCACAGTTCACAGCAAGCAAGCAATACAGTAACATTATTATCACTCTTTGTGAAGAAGAGCATGTTTTCCTTTGACACTTACATTCTGCTGCCCTACAGAATAAAAACGCTGAACAAAATTTCAACAGCAGCTTCTTATCACATGTGAAACATTTCCCTATTGCCTTTTGAGACTTAGTATAAGGCAACCACATCTGTTTCTGCCTGCCAATAACGTTAAGAATAATTAAGTTCTTCTATTATTTTAAGCAAACGCAACAATTAACTGATGCTGTCAGCTTCACAGCCGTTCAGTGCATTCCATTAACGGTTTCCAACTTAAACTTAGCTGGTGCCTTCTTAAAAGCAGAATTCATCTAACCGGCAACTCTTCTGACATGCAAATAACTCAAACAGGAGAAAGAATGCCACATCCAGTTCATGTTTCATTTTCACTCATCATTAAATGCTGAAAGCATGCAATGAAAGAAAGAAAAAAAAGTAGAATGCATTCGTGGATGCTTTAATACATACCTGGGAAACCCCCTAGCACCATTGCTGCATTAGAACACAATTATAGGTATCTGCATTCCACACAAACATTCAAATGCTGTGAGCAGCTCCAGTCCTCACCACATAACACACAGAGAGAATCGGAGCTCCGTCTTTCTTCTGACGACCTTGGGCCTGCTTGAGAGATTTCCCTCGCCTTAAGGGCAATCTGTCAGTTTTCTTTCCACTATGATATGTGACTGATCACAATTAATTTCAATCTTGCCCACAAGCAAAGAGTTACATCCTTCGGCGAGCCTGCAAGCACAACTAGAGAAATTCCTGGTCTTCCATCTCTATGACCCACCGAGGCTCTAGTGCTGTTGCTACTGCTGCTGTATTGTTGTTGCATTGCTGGAAATCACTACGATTCAACTAGTATCCCTCCTCTGAAACAGAAATCATTTTGAAACCATGCTGCCCTTTTTCTTGATTGCGAGCCTAGCTGATTTGATTCTTAATGACCCACTCTTAATTGCAGATAAAAGGTTTGTAACATCCAGTCAGGCACACACACAAACACATATGTATAAATGCTTGTTTCTGATTCTAATAATCTGTGAGTGCTTGCCAGACCAGCAGAGCAGTATTATATTTTAGTTTTCCCTTGATCAGAACTGCAGTGTGGGATTATGTTTATATCTTCAGGAAAACTGTCTGCTCTGAATCCTTATCATTGCCAAGCAGATTGGAATCCATTTAATGCCCCTTCAGTAAACAGTGAGAATATATTTAAAATTATTTATTTTATGTAGCAATTAAATAAAATCACAAGACTGCTGAGTAGGAAGTTGGTATGTATCAATTTAGTCAATACTCATTAGACTTAACGTTCTTTTCATTTAGAAAACACATCTTTTGTAACATGCCTGCAGAGAGTCACATCTGCAACATCTGTTCAATGCATTGGCAGAGCCACAGAAAAATTACTGGTTACAGTAATTCTCAGACCTTATTATACTTATATTTCTTACACTCAAATGCATTTTCAGTATTTGAGTACTGAACCAATAGGTTTAAAATCTGTACTAAAGAGAAAATCTACGCACAGATACCCATGATGATGTAGCCCATTATCTTTTAAGAAATATCATGTAGGAAAGCTAAATTCAGAACAAGATTTAAAAACATTAAAGGATGTGTTATACAATCCCAATTAAAAGCTCTTTGATTGTCATTTTGTTTGATGGATTGAAATGCTTTCTGATACTGTAAGAAAATCTAACACCATTGTTAATGACTGCAGTGACATCTATTGGAAAGGCAGCATTTTAACTTTAGAGCTATGCTGGATCAGACTAAAAGCCAACATCGCATTCCCATTGTGATCAATAAGAATCCACGCCACCTTTTCTGTTGATATTGGCAAATTAATTTGGCCTGCATTTTTCCTGAAAGGAATCTGTTGTTTTAATTGTGTAATAGGAACTTTCAATTAAAATTGGGCAGAAAATTAGGGAAAAGGGCAAACAGAAACAGATTCATTGTTTTGTGACTTGGTCTATTTTGCAAAGTGATTTATAAACTATGAAGCATAAACACGTACCTTAAATAACTACTTAAAGGCAGACAGTCACTCCTCTCTAGTACACACAAGCAAGTGATATTCAGAGACATGCTTTGGGGTCTTCGATGCTTTCTGAACACTGTTTTCTTGCAGATGTTTCACTATCCAGATAGTAATATGATCAGTACATATCCGGGCACTGATGATGTTACTTAGTTGGGTAATGAAACATCTGCAAGAAAACAATCAAGTTCAAACACCAAGAACTCTACAGTTTACCCTTACAAATATTCTCTTCTATTAGAGACATGCTGCTTTTGATACTGAAAATATTAAACAACTATTACTAATAGCTACTGCAGTTTAAACTCAATAGCCAGCCTTCTCAATTACACAAGGGCTCTGCAAGAGATTGCTAGGGGTTCCATGAGAAATTGTGTCCAATAAACAGACAAAGTGCCCAAAGTTTAAAAAGCAATGTTTATTTTTGCATTAATAGGAATTATTATGTGCTGCAATTCAATTCCAAGCAACTACTTTGCCATTGTTGCAAACGTTATACAATTTTGATTGTGTAGGTCAGATAGAAATTGTATTGTGAAATGTTCATATTTTTTGGGAGATTTTTAGGCAGGGGCTCCCTGAGATCTGATAATTATTTCAAAAATTTCTCCAGGGAAATGGGTTGAGAAAGGTTGCCCTTTAAGTTTATTTAATTCCTTTTAAAGCTATCCAGATTGGTAACCTTCTCCAGATCTTTGCTAGCTTAATAAAGGATTGTGTAGAAAGATGCAAACTATTCAAGGAGAGAATCAATCTAATTAGAAATTTCCTGACAATTAGAAGAATTAATCAGTGGAACAGCTTGCTTCCAGAAGTTGTGGGTACTCTACCACTGGAGGTTGTTAAGAAGAAATTTGACAACCATTTGTCTGAAGTGATGTAGAGGCTTCTGCTGGAGCAGGGGGTTGGACTAGAAGATCTCCAAGGTCCCTTCCAATTCTGTTATTCTGTTATGTACACATAGTCCTTAACTTACAGCCACAACTAAGACCAAAAATTTATGCTGCTACGCAAGACAGTTGTAAAGTGACTTTTGTCCCATTTCACAACCTTTCTTGCCACAGTTGTTAAGTTAGTAACATGTTTGTTAAGTGAATCTGTTTTTTCCCATTGACTTTGCTTGTCAAAAGCTAACTGGGCGGTTAAAAATAGTGATCACATGAACTGGAGAAACTATTACCCTCATAAATACATTATAGAAATGTTTTATTTACATATTTGTATGGAATATATAAATTTTAAATGTAACATATATACATATATAATACAATCATGACATTTCAAAATAATTCACATATAAAAAATGATTATGGTCAGAGATCCTTGGTATTTCCAAAACTACTTATCCTTATGCATGGTTAAACAGTTTACTGAGAAGTGGCATATTCACGATCTCTTTCTTAATTAAATTTTGTCCACACTTCCTGAAAAAAGGGTCTAAAATATTATGGCATTAAGGAAGTTTTCTCCATTCACTTCTAATAATTATCTAGATCTTTTTGGTAGTTTAACAAGGGAGTATGTAGGAAGAGGTACTTCCTCTTATTTCTGAAGTCTTTTCCTGCATTCTTTCCCATTGGAATTCAAGATTCTTATATTCCAGCAAAAAATTCAATTCTATAAATATGGTGATCATAAGCAGCTTTTCCCTAGGTAAGAGCCCCAAAGAAGAATTCTGAATGTAGCAATTCAACAGATCTAATAATACTTCATAATTTACCCTCTGTAAAAGCATTTTCTTCCTCTTCGTCCTCTTCCTCTTCTGGCTCATCCGAGCTGGACTTTCTTGCTCCTTTGTAAGGTGGTGGCAATTTCATGGGTGGTGGAATTCCACTTTTCTTGTAAAAAGAAAAAAAATAGCATTTCATATCATGCCTATAAATTTCAGATAGTTCTGACAAGGAATCCATTATATATGTGTAGTTTATAAATGCTGTTTTCAAAAGAAGCTTCTACTTTCATAGACTTTCTTCTTTTGAATAAAACACACATTTTTGTCCACATAAAAAAAAGAGATTGATTTTATATTAGCTTGTTAGAAGCAAGGAATACTAAGATGCTAATGTCTCCTTATACCAAAGCAACAATGATAATACAGCACTTAATTGACAACATAAATGGAAAAATACAATTTTCACCAAAGACCAGAATGCTTCATAAAATAAATCTACAGCTTTCAAGGCACTACAGGGAAAAAAAAGCTTATAAAGCTCCATCAAACATTACAGACTACGCTATTTTCAATATTACCTCTGGTTAACAAGTGATATATCATAAAACTCACAATAAAATCTCATTACCTCACATAAATAAAGGCATTTTCGATAATGGTGCATATAGTGGTACATATCACCCTAACGAAGGAGAACTGGAGGACTCCAGTAGCCACAGCCAAGTATCTGTTTCTCAGGCTTCAGTCGTTTGTGAGCTGTCCTGTAGGGCTGAATTAGCTCAACTACGATCACATTGCAAAAGCCAAATGCATTTTAGTAAACAGTGAGTGCCAAATGTCACGAGACCAACACAAATGGCTTGAAAAATGCTGCTTTATAGTCATGAGCCATGGTTTTGCATGTCATTTTTAGAAAGATTATTATTTTTTCTACAATACTATATTACTATAGTAAGAGTATAGCAGTAAAAAAAAGACATTGACAAATACGAAGTTGCAATCTTATGTGAACAATCGACATTTATTGTAAAAGCGTGCCTTTTGAATGTGGGATGGAAATAAAATGAAAAATTGCAATAGGCAATAAAAAGGAAGGCCAGTTGAAACTGAAAGCGATTGCAAATCAGGATAAAATAAATGTCATCTTGTTAAGGCAAAAATAGCATCAAAATAAAGAGAATAAAAACAAGCTTCCACAATTTAGGTAGCGGAAGAAACCAATCAGCACTTTATCCAAATTATCCTTCCTACCAGTAAGTTTAGGAGTTGAAAAGCAATCAATTAAATGGGTTAATGAATTCTAAAGACAAAAGTGAAAACCTATATCATATTGAATTCTAATGTAATTATTTATTTTTATCTATCCCATTATTATTACTTTATAAATAATTCAAGACAGCAACATAGATAATCCTTCCTTCTCCTGTTTTTCTCACAACAACCCTGTGAGGTGGGTTGCCTGAAAGAAAGGGATTGGCCCCAAAGTCAGCCAGTCAGCTTTCTGTTGATTATAGTATATGAACTATAATGGTGGGTTCCTACCGGTTCGGCTGAACTGGTAGTGGTTTGATGGCCTGGATCGCTGGAACCGGCAGCGACTCAGGCCTGCCACGTCTCCAAACTGGTTCTCCAGGCAGTTCCATAGGCTCCACCATCTTGGTTTTTCAGTTTTTTATTTTAATTACATTGCACATGCATGCACAGCACGCACACGAGTGAACCGGCAGCAGAGCCTTTCAGAACCCACCCCTAATATGAACAAACCATATACAACCAACTTCCTCTTGGCTGTTATTTTACTTCCCAGCCTAATGTCTAGCTGCAATTTCCTTCTTGTTTCCCATCAAATGCTCAGATCTAACCCTGTTTGACTTCAGCCTTGGGTTGCTGCTTGCTGTGGCAACAGCTGTTACTGAGGACAATACAAATTAATCCGCAATGAGTCAATCCACTCATTTTGGATGTTGCTCTGTTTTGTTTTCACTTTAACCTTTATCTGAATACTATTTTCATGTGCGCTATGAAGATGAGTATTTTATGTTGCCTTTCTTGGAGTATGCTGTGTTGTTTAAATCCACTGAATCCACTAAATCCAGTCTTCAGAGTCTAGAAGAAAAAATAATTCTTTTCCTGACTCAGCTTCCTCTCTAGGAAATGTTGTCTATGCTTTCACTCAGCCATAATCAAGGTTTTACCCTACTCTATGGAAATAACCAGCCCAGAACATATGGTCAACTGAAGAATATCTGCACAATATCCTTTTAATGACATTTTCCCTATTTGTCATTCTCCAGCTGACCAAATCCAACATTATCTGGAATACGGTGGGGGAAATTACATCCTATTTATATTTGATATCATTATTTCAAGAAGTCATGTATTCCATTAGCTTTTGAACAACACCAATTTACACTATTAGTACTTTAGGGACAGAATCATTCATGTAGAAAAGAAACTATTACTCATGCAACTACTTTTCCGTGTTACAAAGGCCGAAATACTGCATAATTTAGCACTCTCTGCCCAGGGACTCATGCAGGGCAGTATTTGAGTTTTATTCACAGGGAGGAAATCTGTTGAGTACTACCTTCACAATGAAATGGCTGTTAAAACTAACCGGTGATCTGCATTATTTCAGAGACATGATATATAGCCAGTTCAATGACAAGTGGTACTTCTTCAACAAACACACAAATAAATAATTTCTATATGGTGGCCCCCATACAGACAGTCTCAATAGCCCAGCTCCAGGAGTCAGGCTACACAGGAATGTTTATACCATTAATGGCTGAATGTGCATGCATGCCTTGGGAAGAACCTCCCTGCAAAAATGTGTAATCAATTACCTGCAGGGTGATTAAGCACTCTTCCTGATGTAAGAAAAAGCTTATTGTGATGACACCACAATATTAGTAGTAAAGAAGAAGAAAAAGGACATCCTATAACTTAAAACGTATACCTTGAACTTGAGAAAATCTACATAAAAATTTAAGGTAAAAGTTTCTGTGTCCAACTCTAGGGCTCAGGGTTCATCTCCATTTCTTGGACGAAGGAGTCAGTGTTGTCCCAAGACATTTTCCATGGTCATATGGTCAGCATGGATATATGTCAATGGCACATGGAATGCTGTTACCTTCCCACCAAAGTGGCACCTGTTAATCTACTCACATTTGCATGCTTTCAAATTGCTAGATAGGCAGGAGGTAGAGCAGGAAAGGGATGCTATCCCATTGTGCAGGGCTTGGGTCTCAAAACTGGGCCATCAGCTTTCCAATTGACAAGCTCAGCATCTTTAACCGCTGAGTCATTCCAAAAAGGGAACTTCTCTACAAGAGGCATCAAACAAAGTCTCGAGATAAACCTTTCCACAGGCAGTAATGGTTGAGCTCCAACTTCTAGCATTTAAGAATAGAAGTACAGTTACAACCTTTTGTTTAGTGACCACTCCGAAGTACAACAACACTGAAAAATGTAATTTATGACCATTTTTTAATGCTTAGGACCATTACAGTATCCCCATGGTCATGTGATCAAAACTCAGACACTTGGCAACTGGCTCATATTTATTATGGTTACAGTGTCCTAGAGTCATGTGATAATCTTTTATGACATTCTGACAAGTCAAAGGGGAAGCCAGATTCACTTTACAACCATGTCAGTACCTTAACAACTCTGGCAAGAAAAGTCATCAAATGGGGCAAAACTCACTAAACAACTGTCTCACATAGCAACCAGAATTTTGAGTTCAATTGTTGTTGTAAGTTAAAGACAACCTGCAATCAACTCACAAATATGTCTGGCAGACAAAAAGCTACAATTGTAAAGAGGGAAAAAAACAGAATTGTAAGAATATTTTTCCTTTGCTCCTCTAGGACATCTGGACGAGCATCTTGAGAAGAATGTATTAGAGAAGGAGGAAGGTTCTTAAAAGTCAGTTGAAGTCATCCAAATGAAAATCATGTGAGGGATTAAGGTACAGTCAGCAGATTTTGCATAATCAAAGCTGTCTTGCTATTAGAGTGGCTGAATTATTTGCAAACAGAGTTTCAAAGAACACGATCAGAAGGCAATTCAAGATAGTTCAAGTGGAGTAACACAAACACTAGAAAACAATTAGAAAAGAAGCCAATGCCCAGATTTATATTTGTCAGATTGTTGAATGGAGGATAGCCAGATAAGGATTGTTTCCTTGTTGCCTAGCACCTTTGCCTCAACTTTCTAACCTGCAATGTTCTGGGTAAGTAGCAGGTTTTGTCGGACTCCTAGCTTCTCCCAGCTTTCTTTCTGTAGGAGGTGCAGAGACCAAGATTTTCATATTCTCAAAAAATAGCTCCTCCAAAGGACTCAAAAGTCTTGGAAGAATGGTAAACATACAGTTACAAAAAAAGCTGTATTACACTACTAATGGTCTGTCTGCATTAGGATACTAATGGCCCGTCTTCATAAAATGTATTGTATTGCCCATTTTGCTTGCAGCAAACTAGAGTTTGGAGGCAAAGTCATCAACGTGATGAAAGTCTATGGTTGACCTCACAGAAACGTAGAGTGGAAAAATACTGCTGTTGATCCTGTCAGTGTTGTGGCCTGCCGGGGGCCAGCAGAGGTGGCAGCAGAATCAGACAGTGAGGAGATGGGGGAGGAACATGGGCCAGTCCTGGGGGCTGAGGAAAGCTCAGATGAGGGCTCTCTGTCGGAGGCAGAGAGGGATTAAACAGCAGTAAAGCAGAGGAACAGCTGGAGCCTGTTTCCAATGTGCGCATGTGCAGAGCTGCCAGAAGACAAGAACAACTAAGAAAGAATGGTCAACTTAGGAGTAAAGCCACACCTTGGACGTGATTGGCACCTCCCACAGGAAACAAAAGAGGACCGAATGGGGAGTGGACTTTTGCAGGAAACAATTTGTTCATTTGGTCGTTTCAAGTGGAAAGTTCTGTTTGTGACTCTAAGAGACTCTGTGCCAAGCTTTGCCTTGCCCTGCATTTGGAAACTAGTTATTTGGCAACTTTCCAACAAGATAAGGTTTGAGTTGATAAACATTCCTCTGAAAGACTGTTTGCTAAGCCTTGTGAATGAAAGGAATTCACAGTCATGTAAATAAAAGAGTTTTGCCAGGATCAAGACTCTGCTTCTTACTTTTTAAGGAAGCCTAGGTCAGAACATCCAGAAATGAGAAAGATAAAATGCTCTCTGCTGAAGAGTAGCTCCTTTAAATACAGGTAGTCCTCAACTTACATCCATTTGTTTAGTGACTAAAGTTACAATGGCACTGAAAAAAGGGACTTATGATCATTTCCACACTTACGACCATTGCAGCATTTCCATGGGACCTAAATTCAGATGCTTGGCAATATTTATGGTGGTTGCATTGTCCCGGGGTCATGTGACCATCTTTTGAGACCTTCTGACAAGCAAAGTCAATGGGGAAGCCAAATTCATTTAACAACCATGTTACTAACTTAACAATTGCAGAGATTCATTGAACAACAGTGGCCACAAAGATTATCAAGTGAGGCAAAAAACAACTGTCTTAGCAACAAAAATTGTGGGCTCAGTTGTAATTGTAAGTCAAGGACTACCAGTAGGATACTAGCAATTTCAAACATGTTATTTATTTTCATTCATCATTGCACACTGGTTTAAAATTCAGAAATGGTTTTCTAATCATTTCGACCAAGTTTGGACTATTCAAACTATTTTTTTTAAAAAAGCTTGGGAAAGGAGAGATCATCCAATCTATATCGCAGCAGTACATTTATTAGTACAGCTCAAGATTTATAAACTAGTATGCAAGCTCCCAAATCCCCAAGAACACCACATCAGGCAAGATGATTAAAAATACAGAAAAAGAGAGGGCGGAAAAATGAAATGTGACTGTTTAAATCATCCCTGCTCCCAATTAGTCATACAAAGCTAGACACATTCATCTGAACTTTTCATTTCATACACCATGAAAGTAATAATTTCCATATTTTTTAAGGAAAACCAAGAGCT
The DNA here is from genome assembly GCF_051295495.1 of Thamnophis sirtalis. Classification (NCBI taxonomy): domain Eukaryota; kingdom Metazoa; phylum Chordata; class Lepidosauria; order Squamata; family Natricidae; genus Thamnophis; species Thamnophis sirtalis. The sequence goes on from NW_028261387.1 coordinate 26,579,063, forward strand.
CTAAAGGTTCATCCTAGCCTACATTAATTTTTTTATGAAGAGTCAAGAGAGTTCCTCATGTAAATAGCCTTGTTGAAGAAAAGTGATTATCTATCAACAATCAATCAATTATATCAGTGGTGGGTTTCAAAAATTTTTGGAACCTCTTCTGTAGGTATGGCCTGCTTTCCGGGTCCACTGGTGGAACCTCTTCTAACCGGTTCGGTAGATTTGACGAACTGGTTCTACCGAATAAGTATGAACTGGTAGGAACCCACCTCTGAATTATATGATGAGTCATGTTACCTCACAATTTGTTTTTACTTTTTGGGGAATTGAAGATACAATGCTCTGAAAAAGCAGAGCCAATGACTGCAGCAAAGATCAAGGAACTTGTGAGTAGACTGTTTCTGGCAACTTCTCTGGATAAAGAGAAGACAGGAGATCATCCACATATGATCTGGATGGCTGCTCCTTGCAAGGAGACATAGGATATCAGTTTTCCATGTGTTTGACTGTTGGGAGATGATGCCACTTTGCTCAAAACCTCAGTAGAGCCTTTTAAAGGACATTAAGTTTGCAAACTTCACTTTTTATCATTTTCAGAAACTATTTTAAAGTTCTATTAGAGTTCTTATTAGAACTTCCATTCGAAGTTCTATTAGAACTTCTATTAGACTTCTTCAGAATGACAAATTTGAAAAGTCTTCATTGGGTGAGTTTATCTTCTGAACAAAATATTAATTACAAGCTTAAGAATTTAAGAAATATGAAATAAGCAGTAAAAGCTAAATCAGATTTTGATGTAAGAAAGTTACAAATGGATTAAAGATCAAGATAAATTTGGAATATTGATTTTACACTAATATTTTGGAACTAACTATAAAAATAATTTCTTGAAGGATTTCTTGCCATCCTTCTTGTTGCAATAGGAAAAAAGCATATATGATTTGGTTAACATTGGGACTTTCAAAATGACAAAATATGTTATAATATCATAAATATTAAGAGATTTGTGAAGAATGGAGCTCGAAGTTGGTAAATTCAATATCAGCACTATCACTAAAGCTGTCTTTTTCTATGGATAGGTTGTGTCTAAAAGATGTTAATAAAGGATTGACATATGGATGACAAATTTTATCTGACAATATAAAGTACAGAATCTACAACTACAAATACAGGCCAAGAGAATGATTTGGAAAAGGACGCTATAGTGGACATACAAAAGGAAAGAGAATGAGCTGCAATTTTTCTTTTCTTTTTTAGTCTACAAAAGAAGCTTGTTAAAGCCTCAAAGAAATCTGTGCAATGAGATAAAATAGAGTTGAAGAGAAATAAAATCATGTGACAATATTTGATTGAATCAAAGATTAAGATTTTTAGAAATAAAAGGAAAAATATAAAATTAGTTTATTTCATCAGAATTAAAATTGTATTTATTTATTTAGCAATGTTCTGACAACTTTTCATGGACTTTTTTGTAGGAGAAGGGCTGGCAGAATAAATCCCTTAGAATCCCTAGGTAGCCATAAGATAACTAAGTCCCACTCCCCTTGAGTGCCATTGACCCTTATCTTACTCTAAGCACGTGCCAACAATTAGTTGAAAAGATTCCTATGCATAAGGTTTTATTAGCAATAAATCAGTTTAATTAAATCTTCACGTGTAGATCTGGTATTTCACGCCTGACTTTTGCTGACAACAGGATTGAAAAGTAGATGTTTTATAGTTTTGCTTGTAGATAATGGATATGGAGGAATAGATATTTGTTTAACCTTAAAGGACAATGAAGAGTTATTAAATTTGTTTATCATTGTGATGAAAGTTCGAAATCACTTTTTTATATATTTTATTTTATAACACACACATCTTTCTTTCTTTTCTCTTTTTATTATATTTTCTTTTTCTTTTTTCCTCATATACTATCTATTCTTTCTTTTCATTCAGCTTTCTCTTAAGTATACAGTAGTTTGTATTAGTTTCTAGTATTCTAATTAAAATTCTTAATAAAAACTTTATTACAAAAATGCAACCAATATGTTTTTACTTTCCTAATGTGAATGATTGGGGAAGTTTAGAATGGGCCCATTTCCAGATTGGACCACTCTAGAACATTTAGATTATATCTATTTTAGATGTGGACGATTTCTAGAAAATCCTTTAGAAAGAGGTTTATTTCATTCTAACCCACTTAACAAGGGAACAATCTGCCAATGAACTAATTGTCAGTTCTAAATAGATACCTGTAATTCTTTATTATTTTTAGTTCACTCATAAGCAACCTATTTCCTCTTTGTTGCGGTTGTTATTACTTCTAATGTTGTTACATATAATAGCATAAACAGTAATAAAGATCAAGGGCAATGAGAAGTAAATTTTATTTATCCTTTCAAAACATGTCAGAAAGTCTACTATGTAAGTAAGAATATCATTTGCCTTCTTCCATTTAAAGAAAACTTGAATTGTTAAGTGAGAGACTGTACCTACCTTTTCAGTTTCTTCTGTGTCCTGATCCTTGTCGTCTTTCTTTTTCTTGGGGTTTATTACTGAAACTATCTACAAAATACAAATGTGAATTAATGAATGGATGAAGATATCCTAACAGAAAAAAAATGTGTGAATGAATCAAAATGAAGAGAAAGAGAAAAATGAAAAGAAAGCAAACAAAAACTATTTCTAAGAAATAGAGTTGCCTAGATGCAGACTGATGCCTATCTTTTTCCCCCTTTTCCATGTTGGAATCCATTCTCCATCAAAATTAAATTTTAGAAAAGTAATTAAGTGGAGATAACTTACCATTGGAAGAGTTGAGAGGCTTTGCACCACAAAAATAATGGGGTTGCCTGCATGTTTGATAGCTTCCACAGCTTCTTCATGAGTAGCATTTTGTAGGTCTGTTCCAGATACCTGCAGAGAAACAAGCTCATTTAGACTTACTCCTTCTGTTCCAAATTCTAGAAAAAGATCTCAGTCAGCTGAAAAACCTGAATAACAATCCCAAAGAGCTTTGCTAATATAATAGATATAGTCCCATGATTAAAATAGCAGTAGACTTATATACCGCTTCATAGCGGTTTACAGAGAGTCAGCATATTGCACCCAACAATCTGGGTCCTCATTTTACCCACCTCGGAAGGATGGAAGGCTGAGTCAACCCTGAGCCGATGAGATTTGAACCACTGAACTGCAGAACTGCAGTTAGCTGAAGTAGCCTGCAGTGCTGCATTTAACCACTGCGCCACCTAGGCTCTAAATGTTACTCACGGTATCAACATAACATCTAATCAATAGCAAAGACATTTAGAAATACTTCTATTAGATTAATAAAAAAGTATTTTTTAAAAAGAAGATTGAATTCTTTGACTTTTTAAAATAACTGGGTTTATTCATTCAATTCAAGGCCATATTAAACAGTATGCTGAATTTATTTTCTTTAGGTAAAGGTAAAGGTTCCCCTCGCACATATGTGCTAGTCGTTCCCAATTCTAAGGGGTGGTGCTCATCTCCATTTCAAAGCCGAAGAGTCAGCGCTGTCCAGACACATCTCTGTGGTCATGTGGCTGGCATGATTAAATGCTGAAGGTGCACTGAACGTTGTTACCTTCTCACCAAAGTGGTCCCTATTTTTCTACTTGCATTTTTACATGCTTTCGAACTGCTAGGTTGGCAGAAACTGGAATAAGTAACGGGCGCTCACTCTGTTATGTGGCACTAGGGATTCAAACTGCTGAACTGCCAACCTTTTTTGATTGACAAGCTCAGCGTCTTAGCCACTGAGCCACCTTTTCCTTAGTGAGCTTAATAAACGTCTATTTCAAGCTGATTGTTTTGCTTTATGTTCATGCATATTTGGTTTCCTAATATTGCATGCGTTTTGACAGCAGTTAGCATTTCCTGTTATTCTCTGACTGTTTTGGCTTTAAGATGCTCTCCTCTTGACTGCACCACTCCACAGAGAAATCCTGATAACTGATGGGAATAAGCTCCTTTTCAGGAACCCTTCCATCACAAGGTCCCCAAAGAGGAATTCCCCATTCCTCAATTTCTAGTCTCCTTGTCATCAATAAGTCAAAAATAAAAATTCTTTATTTTTGCACATGTTTCTAGTAGGACTTAATCTTTTCTCATGTAGATAAGTGGCATCTGCAGTTCTCTGTAGAATATAAGGGCCAGCCCACTAAAAAACAACAACAGTAAACTGAAATGCCACAATTACATCTTACATGATCATTATTTTGTATTCACACATAAGATAAGCAGCTAACATTAGGCTGCAAATATTTACTATTTACTAAATCTGTAATTTGTATTCAATAGAATCTCTCCAAAAATTGAGCCTGTTCAAGCAGGCAGATGCAGACAGCTACAGACTTTTAAAGAACTCTGAACTTACTTCAAGTATTTTGTCTCCTGTTTTGAGAGCCTTTGTTTTTCCTGCTGGGCTCTCTTCCAAAACCTGCTTGATAAATATTCCTTTAAGCTCTTCTCCATTCTTCAGGCGTTTTATAACTGTATGTCCACCAACAATACTGATGCCAAGAGGAACATGGGGCTCCCGAAAAATTTCAATTCTGAGAAAGAGAATTGAGAAAGAATGCTCTGAATACAAAAAGTTGGAGCTTCATGATTTTTGCTAAAATATGTGACCTTATAGAAATCCAAAGCTTCTGGTTTGTTGTAGGTAGACCACAAAGTGAGTGGACCATAGCTTCAGATTGCATGATACGTACCTGGGTCCTTCATTTCAGTCTTCCCTGAATTAATTCCATTTTAAAATCCAATCCCTTTAATGTTTCAGAAAAATAAAAATAAGTCATAATATCTGATCTCTATGCCTGCTTTTAGTGTTAATTTTCTTCAATCTAGTCTAGTCCATGCCCCTCAATACATTAATAAATATAGTCACTGAACACCAAATGTCACTCATCCCCATGAAATCCATCTCTTTTAAAATGAAACATGCCATTTTCATATGTGAATTTTAAGAACTGTACTGTTGTGAAAAAGAGTGATGCTTATTATCTGTGTTATATGAATGTATCAATTCTATGTCCAGTCATGAAAATCACATTAGAATGGCTGGATAAATACAGTTAGCTTCCTTAATTATTCCTTTTCGGTTTCAAATCATATTATATTAATTTGTTTATAAGATTTAATGTGATAAAATAAAAGGAAATAAGCATTCTACAAGTTGTTTATGAAGAAATAACTTCAATTTTACTAATATTTTTGCAGCAAGAGTTACAGCTCCTGGACTTTACTAGAAAGTACTTAAAGTTAAGCATTTCTTATTTTAAGGCATATCATTTTCTTAATTGAAAGAGCTGCTAATAAGAACCAATGCATATCATGCAAGTCAGCTAATAGAATATATATGCAAGAATACAAGCATACACACACACTACAACATAAATTGTATAATTCATTGCATTAAAGTCATGCAAGAGTAAAAGTTTTCATGGTAGAATAGCTAGTTTGGGGCAATCTAAATATGGCCACAAAGAAACATAAAAGTTCTGGCATGCCCATGATTCAGGCAGATGTGTTTGGAGAAGAATAGAAAAAAGCTATGGAGACTGGGTAGCTCAAGGAAGATTGGAGGTCTGGTAGATATACTGAACATAAAATCACGGTAGAGAAAGAAAGATCCTGGAAAAATCAGGGATGGACTGTCTGGTTGCACAGCTGTCCCTTCCATTGTTTTGGGTTCAAGCATCGCATATTCAACCATTCTCCATTAGCACCTCGCTTTTCCTACCCTCCCTTTAGCTGCTACCAATTTGTTTGACTCCAAATAAGGACTAAGAAGAAGTAAAGAAAGTTAGCTACTGGGAAAATTAGGAGGTGTGGCAGTATCCAGTAACCTTGTCTTATTCACCCTGTAAGAACCCTCCAGATTTTGTTTTCACTGAGACCGGAAACAACTAAACTATTCCAAATTTTCCAATCCCAAACACTCTTTGAGTGTTTCAAAGTTGAAATAAAAACACTTTCCATTTTGCACACAAACTTACAAGAAATTATGTAAAAATCAATGGAAGTCATATAAGATCATTCAGCAGAACACCTGATAAATATTAATTCTGCCTTTAGCATATTACAAGGAATTATTGTCACACTACTCTTCCCAGATGGTATAAAATACGCAATGAGTAAGCAAAGTGCCTCCAGCAAGAGAGGCATGTTGCTTCTCTTCTCCTAATACTTAATGATCAACACTCAAATTATTATTAAGGCAAAAGGAATACTAAAATATTTATCAACATACATTTGGGGGGGTCCCCAGTGACTGAAAATTGGAGTTTCTTCTCCTTCTCCTTCTTCTCTTTCAGGCAATTCACTAAAGAAAATGGATACAATATGCAACACTTATATACACACGTGTCCCATTCTTTGTAATTAACAAAATTACACATTCCCCAGAATCCTCAAGCTTCTCTGCCTTTCTATAAATGTTAATGAAAATGGACCATTTCCAACTCTTTATTAAAGACAAATACTCTGAAATTGTCTTCTTAATTAAGTATACAATCTATTTCTACAGAAAGGAAGGTAATTAAGTGCAGTTGGTATGTTTCAGTGTTGTAGCAAAACAAGATTCTATCATCATGATCATCACTACCATCGTTAGCTATAAGAAGTAGAAGAAAAATAGAAATTAGTTGAAGGCTTCTCATGCAGGCTGGGGAATTCTGGGAGTTGAAGCCCTCATGTCCTAAAGTTGCTAAGGTAGAGAAGCACTGATCTAGTCCATGTTGCATGATGTTTAAAAAGTTATATGTGATACCTATTGGTATTTATGTGAGAAACCAATGGAACATCCCAAGGCTTTAGACTTACAAGTTTTTAAAAAATATCCTGGTAAAAATAATGGCAAACCACCTTCATATTTTGGTCAAGACAGCAACATGGATTTGGGCTTAACTTGAAAGAACTCTATCTTGTAACACCTTTGACCCTAATAGATTAATAACCTACCTTTGCCTCCAATAGGTACTTAGTGAATTGGATAATGTATTAAAACTCTAATTATTGTCAACTCATTGCTGTTTTCTCATAATAAACAAGAGAAAATAGTTCTCTCTCTTATTTCTTTTCAAGTAAATCAAAGTTACCAACATATTTTTAGGCAAGCATCACTTCATACCTGGACAGCACTACCCTACATAGGGCAGAATCTTGGGAGCTGGAAGGATCAATATCTTCATTTTTTATTTTATATTTCTCATGATCAACATCACTGCATAAATCTTCTTTAGGGTCACCTTGGTTTGCAATACCTTAGAAGAGGAGATTTATTATTTTCTGCTCTCAGATGCACTTATTTAAGACTAAGAGTAATCATAGACAACCTTTTCTAAAAGGACTATTCAGTAATAAGCTCTTTTCAGGCATTTAAGTCCCCTTAAAATGAGAAGAGAGTGGGACTAGACATACAGCATGCCAATGCACATCCAATGAAGTGGTTTGAAAGGGAACAGTGTTCACTTGAACTGCTCTCCTCTATCCTCCAGTCATAGAAAATCAGGCCGTCCATTGTGATAAGAACAGCACTTGTCTTCAATTAAATTCAAGATTCATCTCCCCTATAGACTTTCCAAGAGAAAGCACAAAGAGATAGGCAGAAAACTTATTGCATTATACCAAGAATTCTTAAAATAATTGAATTGAGGATGTGTACAGAATGAGAACTGCACACACAATCTAACTTGAGCCAACAATTGGCATCATAAATAAAGGATTAAATGGGGTAACCGGAAGCTAAATATTAATAAACAGAACCATTGTGGTTGAATATTTTCTCATTCCAAAATGAAGGAAACTGGATGGGGTAGTACTTACAGCCCACAGCCCTTCTTGAACAGTTGTAATATTTGGAAATATTTGGGAATCTTTTATTTTCCTGCATAACTTGTTCTTAGATAGGTTATCTAATATAGATGTGAGTGTGGATATATACATATATGTATGTGAATATCTATGTTTTCATACACTGGTAGCCTCAATATATACTTTTTACTACTTGTCAATCTATTCTTGGGACTGTTCTAGATGCTACAAGCATTGCAGACGTCACTGGAAGATAGTCTGCTCTCCACAGTTTGAAGGTGTTGGTATTAGACATATAAGACCTTTAAAACTTCATAGAACAACTTCAATCACATTTGTCTTATAAGGTAAAGGTTCCTGACTCTAGGGGGCAGTGTTCACCTCCGTTTCAAAGCCGAAGAGCCAGTGCTGTCCGAAGACGTCTTGGTGGTCATGTGGCCAGCATGACTAAATGCCGAAGGCCCACCACCAAAGTGGTTCCTATTTTTCTACTTACATTTTTACATGCTTTGGAACTGCTGGGTTGGCAGAAGCTGGGACAAATAATGGGAGCTCGCTCCATTATGAGGAACTAGGTATTTGAACTGCCAAACTGCCAACCTTTCTGATCGACAAGCTCAGCGTCTTAGTCACTGAGCCACCTCGTCCCCTGTCTTATAGGTAACTATAATTTGCGGGTAAACTGTCTCTGGCCATGTAATAGATTGTCAATTGGGACTTATGCAGATCCAGGTTTTCTCCACAATGACAAATCCTTATACATCTATTACACCCAAATTCTGAAATGTTTTAGGTATCTTTTGAGACCCACATTTACCCTTTTTTAAGATACCTGTTTTAGGTATCTTTTGAAACCCACATTTAGCCCTTTTCAAATACTAAACTCCTGCTCTTGATGTTTCACATATAATTTTGGCTCAGAAATATATTTATTTATTCTGAATACTTACCATCCAACATAGGATTCTCTTGGCTGTACTCCACTGAAACACCATGGAATAGTGAATTATTAGTACTCTTTTCTTCATTCTTCAGTAGAAAAATAAAGGCAATTCAGAATTGAAAGTCATTAGCTTAGCTGTATGCTATCAGAAACAAAGATGAGTTTAGCAGAAGCTGGTTTTAAAAACTGACATATCATTAGTTAAACCCTGCTTTCCAAAATCTGTTATGAATTCTTTAAGTATTATGCTAATGGTATCTAGAGAAAGCACCTGAATATCCTTAATAATCTTTACACTATTTAGGTACTGGATTTTAAAGCACTATAATTAAGAGAATAGTAATAATTGCACTGAATATATGACATTCCAATACCATTCATTTATTCTTTACTTTCCATAAATATATATCAGTAAATACCTCTTCAGTATTAAGATCGTTTGCAGGATTCAGTTCTACCATTTCAGTACAGTCTAATTCTTCAACCCAATGTCCTTCAGTTTCAACGTCCACCACAGGAGATGAGGGTATTTCCCTCATGTTTACTGACAGACCTCTTTCGTCATCTTGATCCATATCATACACTTCATCCACTAACATCTCTCGTTCTTCACCAAGCTGTTCTTCCATGGGCTTCAAAATCTCATGCATTTCCCAGGATTCCTGATCAACATCTGTTTCACTCTGCATAAGTTGAAACTGTCTCCCCAAATCCAAGGTTGGCTCATCAACAAGCTCTTCCAAGATGGGCTCATCAACAAGCTCTTCCAAGATGGGCTCATCAACAAGTTCTTCTTTAGATTCATTTCTGAAGCCCTACACAAAACATCAAACCAGAGCCAATTAGTAGCAGATAGAAGGATGGATGGATGGATGAATGGACAGACAGATAAGGTAGGTAGGTAGATAGGTAGATAGGTAGGTAGGTAGGTAGGTAGGCAGGCAGGCAGGCAGATGGACAGACAGATCTGACAAAACATTTTCTTAGTTTGTTTAATTTATAAACATAATTTCACACTAAAGAAATGAGGCTACCTACTGAAATTATCTTATACAATCATAGTGGCACTAGTCTACTAATGAACTTTCAAGTTGCCAACTTTTGCCAATATGAACAAACTTGTCCACCTGGAAGTTTACTTGGAGGAACATTCTTCCCATCTAGATTTAGCAATATCAATAGCAGTAGACTTATATACCGCTTCATAGGCCTTTCAGGCCTCTCTAAGCGGTTTACAGAGAGTCAGCATATTGCCCCCAACAATCTGGGTCCTCATTTTACCCACCTCGGAAGGATGGAAGGCTGAGTCAACCCTGAGCCAGTGAGATTTGAACCGCTGACCTGCTGATCTAGCAGTAGCCTGCAGTGCTGCTTTTAACCACTGCGCCACCTTGGCTCTTGGCACATCTTAGGAAAGACCACAACTAATTCAAACAAATATTTAGTATATCTCAATTCAACTTTCATTCTGAAAAAGCCCTTTACATAAGACTAATGTTATTGTAACAGAAATTTAAATCAATAGAAAACCTTTGGAGCTGCAAGGAGGATTGATGACTGAATATTATCGATTGATTCTTGAGATACTGAACTTCTGTTAAGTCTCTCGGGTTCCACAGAAGACCCATTATGTTTATTTTCTCCCTTAAAAAAGAAAGTCATTGTTCAGGAAAATATCAAACCCTAACTTTTTAAAAAGAGAAGACAAAGCAAGAAAGAGCTTGTGGACAAAGTAGCTTGTAGGGCAGGGATGGGCAACTATGACCCCTTTACAACTTCAACTCCCAGAATTCCTGGGCCTGAGGCTACTGCAAAGAAGTACAGAAAGTAAAATGGAAAGTTAATACAGGTAGTCCTCAACTTAACAACAGTTCATTTAGTGACCATTCAAAGCTACAATGGCACTGACAAAACTGACTTATGGCCATTTTCAGTTACAACTTTTGCAGCATCCCGACGATCCTATGATCAAAAATCAAATGCTTGACAACTGGTTCATATTTATAACCGTTACTGGACCAAGATCATGCAATCACCTTTTGCGACTTTCTGACAAATTGAAGTAAATGGGGAAGCCAGATTTATTTACTAACCAGATTATTAATTTATCAACTGCAGTGATTCACTTAACAACTGAGATAAGAAATGTTGTAAAATGGGGCAAAATTCATTTAACAACAGAAATTTTGGGCTCAATTGTGGTCCTAAGTCGAGGACTACCTGTAGACAGTCCTAAGAAGAAATATATAATACAGGAAATACAGAGAAATGTGAAAAAGAACTGCTAGATTCAATAACCCAACATTTGGACAGTTTAAAATGTTATCTAAATCATTATGATTTATTTTGTCTACTTTAAATTACTTCTGCCCACAAATTCCTATGTTAATAAAGTTAACGGAAAAACAGCAGGGCAGTTTCCTAGCTCATCATTATCTGCACTTTCCACTGGCTTAAGCAGCATATTTTAGTAGAGTTTTAACTTTTTAATTAAATGTGTGGGACTAGTGAATTACCTAGGAATATCTAAGGCTATAAGAACTCCACAGCTAAGTTTTGATAATTAAATAAAAACCACTATGGACCCATGAAAGTACAACATAGTCTAAACAGCCTTATACTTTAAAACTTGCATAATATTTGCAATTTGCAATTATGTATCAAATGATACATAATCTTACTCATTTAAGATTATGATAAATTGTGGAAATGTATGCCTTGCAAACATTGCAAATAAATGATCAACAAATAAATGTAATAATTAAATAAAGTACAATCTGATAAAGGAGAATATTTGTAGTTCAGGTTTGGTCCTTGGTGCTCTCTGAGCTTGTTGGTTTTTTGCAGATGTTTTATTAACCAAACTAAGTAACATCATCAATGCTAGTAAGGAGTATGTCAGCTCTCATTTTATATGCTAATGGTTTGCTCAGTCAACATTAGTGGAAAGGCGGTTTTGCTGATTCTTTGGTTAGGAGGGTTATTGTTAGCTTGTTTAGCAGTTCCTTGATTGGGGTATTGTTTACTTCTTGATTGTTGATCTGAAGTTAATCTTGGTGTTAATCTATCACTTCTAGGTGTTGTTGTTATTGTCTCTTTTGCACAATATGTAGATGTTGTTTACATTTGTGTGTCTATTGATGGCCAATTAGTTACAGTGCTAGCCTGCTAGGAATTCTCTAGCATTTTTGGATTAGGATAATCACTGTTTCCGAGTTAAACTTTAGTTAAGTCAGAGGTGGTATTCAGTCAGTTCTGACAGGTTCTGGAGAACTGGTAGCGGAAATTTTGAGTAATTCAGAGAACTGGCAAATAGGCTGGCCCCGCCCCCACTGTCTCCCAGCTGATCTTCTTTTGTTGCCCTGAACAGGAGAATAGAACTGGCAAGCAGGTTAGTGGGGTGGAGAGGGAATGAGGATTTTGCAGTAACCTTTTCCCAAGAGTGGGGAGAGAATGGGGATTTTGCAGTATCCTTCCTCTTCCACGCCCACAGAAATTGTAGTAAAACATTTTTAATCCCACCACTGGGTTAAGCCTGCCTATATGTTGTGAAATTAAAGAGTTTTCATTGTGTTTTCTGACCGTTATGGTAGATGATGTTCATGGATGCATTCTATGAGGTGCCTGTTGCAGTCTTTATATTGTATGCTGTAGATGACTCTTTTTAATTCTGGAGCTGCTGGATCATTTGGACTCCTCAAAGTACAAACCATTCTATAACCTATCATACTCTGATTATTATACAGTTTGTACATGTTATAAATTAATGTGTATTTTCTTTTAAAACTATATCAAAAATAATTAATTGCCTAACACTTTTAGGACAATAAAAATGCCCCTGCTCTATAGGTTTTAAGTAGTTTTTCTGGTTATAAGCCTGTAGTAAAAACTTGATTTGATTTAGCTAGCCAAAAGCAGTTGACTTAATATCTTGTTTTGCCAATATAAAGACTAACATATTTCTTTTTATTATTGTTTTTTCCAGACCCTATGGTCTTAGAGTATGGTCAACTATAGAGTTTGCTCTTTGTCTTAGAATGCTAGATAAAATCATACCTTTTATTAATTAGAATGCTACATAATAAAGCATTATTTATTCAGAATACTTTATTCTGAATAATAAAGCATTCTGAAAGGTATATTGCATCTAATGGCCAGTATATTCAGCCTGTACATTCCTCCTTGAAACTATTTTAAAATCTTAGACAATAGACAAATGATTTTGATATATCTAGGCTCATGAAAAGTTCTGAAGAACTTGCACATTTTTTGCAGCATTACACATCTTGTACACTTATATGTGCAATGAATATTCTTAATCTTGTACACATATATGAACAGAGAGCTTATGAAACATCAGGCATGATGTATGCAACACAAGAATAGATTATCAACAAAGGACAAGGATTATCAATGCAGTTTCCCAAAAAGGCAGAATTTTAATTTTATTTAAATCACAGTAGTGTAAGGTAAAAGTAATAGTGTCCCATATCAGTTGTATCCAAGTTTAGGTGACAGAACTCATCTCTGTTTCTTAGCCAAGGGAGTCAACGTTTCCTGAAGACCCTTTTCCTTGATCATGTGCACGGAATGCTGTTACCTTCCCACTAAAGTGCTACCTATTTATCTACTTGCATTTTCATACTCTTCGAACTGCTATGTGGGCAGGAGCTGGGGCAAATAATAGAGGTTCATCCCATTGCACAGCACTAAAGTCTCAAACCCTTGTGGGCATCCGCTGAGCCATCACTCTCTCCACAGTAGTATAGATTACTGCAAACAGAAACCTCTCAACAGTTGCATTCACTCCAGAGGTGGGTTCCTACCAGTTTGCTCCTATTCAGTAGAACCGGTTCATCAAATCTACTGAACCGGTTAGAAGAGGTTCCACCAGTGGACCCGGAAAGCAGGCCACACCTACAGAAGAGGTTCCAAAATTTTTTGAAACCCACCACTGGTCCTTGGATATGATTATTCTACACTACCATGCTCATATTTATAAAACTCAGTGCCTCTGTGAAAGGTAAGGATGACTACTGAGCTTGTGGTGCAATCAGAACATTGCATGTGTTGAAGTTGTTTTAACGCAAACCAAAGATGCCTTTTAAAAAACAAGTTTACATCATATTCTTATGCATGCCAGTGCTGTGTGTGAGGTAATTTAAGGTGGTTCTGACAAGTATCGTTGGCATCTTCATATCCAGTCACATAGGCAGCAAGCCACTCCCATCCAGTCACATGGGCAAGTCACTCCCACAAAGGAGGCCACACCCACAGAGTAGGTTCGAACAATTTTTGAAACCCACCACTGATTCACTCTTTTCTTTTCTCTTCATTCCACAATGTTAATTGCCTCTAGTGTGATCTCCAATGTTTTATTAAATGGCTGCTACTGGTTTTGTTCTATAAAATACAATTTTAATCCCACTGTAAATGTACATCTTTGATTTAAGTGATACAAAACTATTTCGAGAATCCATTAAGGTAAAACACCGGGATATAAATTTGAACTAAAAAGGAGATAAAAAAGGAGACTGTCATTTCTCCAAGACAAAATGTTCCTGTTTTTGTAGCATACAACATCTGGACCTCCAATCATGGCAAAACTCAGAAAGAAGATAAATCATCAAAGAATTTATGGCAAATATATTTTGCTTCCATTAAAATCCTGGTGACTTTCTCTCAAGTGTTAACCATTACTGAACAGGAAAATGTATGTTATAAAACATAAATTTAATGTCACTTACCACCAAAGGTTTGCAGATTCCAAGATGAACTTCACCACGTGGTACAGATTTTAGAACTTCTACAGCTTCTTCTAGACCAATATTATGCAAATACACACCATTTACAGAGACTAAGCGGTCACCAGGGAAGAGTGCAGCAGCACGTTCAGCCACTCCACATGGCACAAGGGAACTGATCACAAATGCAGCCTTTGTTGGATCTAAGGGATCCTGAAAAACAAGCAAGATGATGAAAAATATTTTTGTAGAAATGTCATTTCAACTTTCTAGCTATATATGTTCACTCATCTGCAAAATATGCTGCTACTACATTGTCTTGTGCTATAAAGTTATAAAAACATAAAAATTGCACCAAGCCAGAAGACGTAGTCACGTCACGATGTCACAACATGCGATCTCGATACTCCGAGACTTCCGCTGATACTTTTGCCGCTGGACGGTCCATTGAGACCTAGACCATCCCGTAGAGATGGTGATCAGGAAGATGAAGCCTTGCTGGTCTCAAGCCGGTAGTAAACAGGCAGCCCCCAGGCTGATTAAATTGGGACACCCCCGGAAGGAAGGAAATGAAAAGAGAAAGTGAGTCCATCTGGTGAGGTATTTTTTCTATCTTGCGAAAGACTGCCCAAAGAAATTTTTTGTTAAAGCCCAATTAGATCCTTAAGCAAAAGAAATGAGTGGTGAAATTAACTTATATGGGATTGTTTTGGAAAGCTTTTTTTTCTTTGTAACTATTCTTTGTGGATTGAAATGCTCACAACGTTTCTCATTTCTCCTCTTAAAGTGAACGGATTGATTTTTTTCTTCTGCTTCTTTATTTTTTGACTTCTGGATTAAAATCTTCCTTCTTATTTTAACAATTCTTCCTATTGTTATTAAATTTCACTAAAAGAAATCTAAAGAACTTTGTTTCCTTTAAGCCAGAGGTAAATATTAGAAAGTGAAAAGTAGCACACTGCCACTTGGAGGGCAAAGGCTGGGGTTTTTGAAACAACGTATCTCTTCTCTTTCCTTCTTTGATTTCACTGACTTTGTAGCTGAAGGGTTTGCAACTTGTTTACAGAAACTGATAAAGAGCCAATGGCATGAATTGTTTTCACAAGTGTCTTTGAGAACTATTTTGGCAGGGGAAAGATGGCGGGGGGAACAGAACCCTTCTCCTTTGAAGAGCATAAAAGAACTTGTGCTCAAGTCAATTTAAAATAAAAAAAATAAAAGAGGCCTGGAAGGCTAGAGTGGCAGTGGCTATTAGTTTTTTTTATTTCTTTCTTCTTTTTTGGAAACATGGATCAATATTCAGATGAGGAAACCTTAAAATCCCAAAATATCTTGGCTGGAATTCAAAATCTATTGGAAGGATATGGGAGAATTTAGAAGAAGTTGGAAAGACTAGTCTTCCTCACAGCAAAAGATGATGGGATTAGAGGCCCCAAAATTAAAGGAGAGAATGAAGATATAGAAGATAAAGAGAAGACAATAGATGAATTTATTAATGGAGCAAATGTGGGTGAAAGTGGAAAGAAGGGAATATGGAAAAGGGAATTAGACAAATTGGAGCTCTACTCCAGATTCCAGGATACAGAAGAAAAAAAATGGTAATGATGATGGACTTAAGAAGAGAATTTTTTTCAGAAGCAAGATTGACAACCAAAGACAAGCTAATTTTAGTAGCAGCTGGTGGGCAATGAGATTACCTGAGAGATCCCTCAAGCAACAAAGTGTGGAGAGAAGTCTATAAGAACCTTATAAAGGAGATAAAAAGAAGACTGACACTACAATTGGCAAGAGAGATAAGACTGTTTTGTTACTGGAAAGATACAGGTTGACAATGAAAGTTGATAATAAAAAAATAGTTGATTTTGGTGATCAATAAGTAGGAATTTAGTGACTCTTAGATTGTTTTAGATTGTTATCAAATGTTTATTCATTAACAAATAATTAACTATAATAACAATAATGAAATGATAATGGATACAGCTTAATGATATATACATGTACTGGCAAACTAGTAAAAGAAATTTGGATATAAATTGCAAATTGTGACTTAGGAAAAAGACTTATAAATTTTATTAATAAAATTTTATTTAGATCTTGTTATAAAGGTGTAAGATTTTTTTTTGGGGGGGGAGTCTGACAAGAGGAGATGGGACATAAATAGTAAATGATTTTAGCCAATTATAATAACAACAAGGAAATATCAATGGGGCAGATATGGTGGGGACTTTAGGGCTGGCCATTACCGGGGAAGGAGGGTTCGCTACGTCACAGAGATCCCTCCTTCCGGCCCTATGAGTCCCACTCTGAGGCCAGATGGCGCGAGTAATCAGGACCCTGGTCTCCGGCTGTTGTCGCTAAATGCCAGGTCTGTTGTTCACAAGGCTCCCCTCGTCCGGGACTTAATTTTAGACGAGGGGGCAGACCTGGCATGTATTACTGAAACCTGGCTGGGCCCGGAGGGAGGAGTCCCCCTCGTAGAGATGTGCCCAGAAGGATTTCAGGTGCTTCATCAGCCGAGAGCTCAGGGAAGGGGTGGGGGTGTGGCTATTGTTATTCGGGAGTCTTTAGTACCTCGTAGGATCCCTGCTCCAGAGCTTGTCGGGTGTGAGTCCCTACTGGTGAAGCTGGACCTCAAGGGTCAAGTGGGCCTGCTGCTAACGTACCTGCCTCCCAACAGCGTTGCAGCAGCCCTCCCCTCGCTCCTCGAGTCGGTAGCCGAGCTGGCAATTGAGTTCCCCAGGCTTATGGTCCTGGGGGATTTCAATTTGCCTACGCTCAGTGAACACTCTGATGGGGCGCAGGAGTTCATGGCTTCCATGACAGCCATGGGCTTGACCCAGATAATTCGGGGCCCAACTCACTCTGCGGGTCACACGGTCGACCTCGTATTCCTTTCGGAGCAGTGGACTTGTGATCTTGGTCTGAGGGGTAATGAGATCATACCCCTGTCGTGGTCAGACCACTGCCTACTGAGGCTTGACTTCCGAAGACCAAACCCCCACTGTAGGGAAGAGGAACCGACTTAGTGGTTCCGCCCCAGGCGACTTATGGACCCTTTGAGGTTCCAGACGGAGCTTGGGGTTATTCCTGATACTCTCGCCCACAGTCCGGTAGAGACTCTGGTTGCTGCCTGGCATTCGGCAGCATCGGAGACCCTCGACTGGATTGCGCTACTACGGCCCCTCCGAGGCGGCGGATCCCGGAGGCCTCCTTGGTTCACCGAGGAGCTCCGGGAGAGGAAGCGCCAGAGGAGACGCCTAGAGCACCTGTGGAGGTCCGATAAATCCGAATCGAACCGAGCACTCTTAACAACCTGCACCAAGGATTACATCAGGGCACTTAGGGCAGCAAAGAGATCTTATATTGCCACCTTGGTTGCATCCGCCGAGTCCCGTCCAGCCGCCCTGTTTAGGATAACCCGGTCCCTCTTAAATAAGAGGGATACGGGGGACCCCTTGCAGGGTAGGGCTGAAGACTATGCCCAGTTCTTGGCGGACAAAGTTGCTCGGTTTTGGTCGGATTTGGACTCCACCTTTGCAGAGCCAGCCGAGACACGAGAGGACGATTTGGTAGACCATCGCTGGGTTGAGTTTCAGGATGTTACCCCCGGGGACGTGGACAAGGCCATGAGGGCTGTGAGTGCCTCCACCTGTGTACTGGACCCGTGTCCCTCCTGGCTGGTTGCTAACAGCAGGGAGGTGACACGGGGCTGGATCCAAGCGGTTATTACCGCCTCGCTTCGGGAGGGGCACTTCCCCGCCGCACTTAAAACGGCGGTGGTGAGACCCCTCCTGAAGAAACCATCTTTGGATCCAGCCGTACTTAACAACTATCGTCCAGTCTCCAACCTCTCCTTTATTGGGAAGGTTGTTGAGAAGGTGGTGGCCTACCAGCTCCAGCGGTCCTTGGAGGAAGCCAACTACCTGGACCCCTTCCAGTCCGGCTTCAGACCTGGTTACAGCACAGAAACCGCTTTGGTCGCATTGACCGATGATCTCTGGAGAGCCAGGGATGGAGGCCACGCCTCCATCTTGGTTCTCCTTGACCTCTCGGCGGCTTTCGATACCATCGACCATGGTATCCTTCTGCGACGACTGCGGGAGGTGGGGGTGGGAGGCACTGTTTTGCAGTGGTTCTCCTCCTACCTCTCGGACATGTCGCAGTCGGTGTTGGTCGGGGGACAGAGATCGACCATGAGGCCCCTAACATATGGGGTGCCGCAGGGGTCGGTCCTGTCCCCCGTACTATTTAACATCTACATGAAACCTCTGGGCGAGATCATTCGGAGGCACGGGATAAGATACCACCAATATGCGGACAATACGCAGCTGTATCTGTCCGCCCCGTGCCAATTCAATGAAGCGGTGGACGTGATGAACCAGGGACTTGAAGCTGTTAGGGACTGGATGAGGGTTAACAAGCTTGTACTCAACCCAGAAAAGACCGAGTGGCTGTTGTGTTTCCCTCCCAAAAATTTGGTTGGTGTTCCATCGCTCAGGCTGGGGGGCCAAATTTTACACCCCTCAGACAGGGTTCGCAACTTGGGAGTCCTCCTGGATCCACAGCTGACCTTTGATTACCACCTGTCGGCTGTGACCAGGTGGGCATTTGCCCAGGTTCGCCTGGTGCGCCAGTTGCGACCCTACCTGAATCGGGAGGCTTTCACAACAGTCACTCGCGCCCTCGTGACCTCTAGGCTGGAATACTGCAATGTGCTCTACATGGGGCTGCCCTTGAAGAGCATCCGGCAGCTTCAGCTAGTCCAGAATGCGGCCGCACGAGTGATTGTGGGTGCACCTCGGTTCACCCACATAACACCTATCCTCCGCGAGCTGCACTGGCTACCTGTTGATCTCCGTATGTGCTTCAAGGTGCTTCTTACTACCTACAAAGCCCTTCATGGTAGTGGATCTGCGTACTTGGGAGACCGCCTCCTGCCAATCACCTCCTCTCGACCCATAAGATCTCACAGATTAGGCCTCCTCCGAGTGCCATCTGCCAGCCAGTGCCGGCTGGCAACTACGCGGAGGAGAGCCTTTTCAGTAGCAGCTCCGACCCTCTGGAACGATCTCCCCGTGGAGATTCGTACCCTCACCACCCTTCAGACCTTCCGCACAGCCCTCAAGATCTAGCTATCCCGCCAGGCCTGGGGGTAAAGACCATAGTCCGCCCCCACCCGAATGTTGTATGAATGTTGCTTGGTTTTAATTATACATTGTGTTTTTATGTTATTGTATGTCTTCCCCTCCCATACAAGTTGTTAGCCGCCCTGAGTCCCCTCAGGGAAAAGGGCGGCCTATAAATAAACTCAGCTACAACTACAACTACAACTACATTGTTTAACAATATATACATGATATGGGAAGTCAGGGTGGGGGAAGGTTAGGGGCTTGGGGGGAGGGTGGGAGGGAGTGGAGTTTACTAAGTTGGAGGGATGTTGGATGATTGTACATGTATACTGTTATTTTTTTCTTTGTTAAGTATATTGAAATGGAATTATAAATACCATCAACACAGAAGGGATTTTACTCAGATGCCGAAACATATTAAGTGAATCAGAGGAAGAGTGGGAAGTAGAGGAGAGAATAAAGATAGAAAGAGAGGGATAGGAGGGAGGGTGAAGGGGGAAGATGAGGTGTATAAGGAGGAGTGGTAAGGGGAGAGAGTAGAAAGAGAAAGGAGGAGGAAATAGAGTAGTATGGAAGCGGAAATACACCAACGAAAGGAAGAGTGGGAAGTAGAAGGGAGAAGGAAAGTGGGAAGGGAGGGATAGGAGAGAGGGTAAGGGGGGAAGATGAGGAGGATGAGGATAAGGAGGAGTGGAATGTAGAGAGAGGAGAAGGAGAAAGGAAGGGGAAATAGAGTAGGAAAGGAAGAGGGAGGGAAGATAGGAAATAAGAGAGAGGTAGAAGAAAGAGGTGCATAGAGAGTAGAAGAGCTAATAATGGGTGTTAATCTTTTTGGGGCGTTGAGGACAAGAGGAACTGATGTAATCATTATTTAATACTATATGATATTGGCTATGTATAGTATACATGTGATTGTATGTTATGAAATGGAAATAAAAATATGTTTTAAAAAAACAATATATATATATATATATATATATATATATGATATGATATTGGCAAAAGTAACTTGGATATAAATTCTAAACAGTGAGTTGGGGAAAAGTGGGGGGAGGTTTAGAAACTTTATTAATTGATGTTTACTTAAAAGATGTCATTAAGATGTAATGTTATTGGAGGATTTTTTTGAAATAGCTAATGAATGCCATTATGTGTCTTTAAGTATGAATGATTTGAGGTAAAAGCATGTTCAAATAATTGTAGTCAAATGAGAATTGTGGTACATTGATAGTAAGATATACAAAGATTTTTGATTTAAAGTGTATAATCTAATATGAACTATAAGCAATGATTGTGGAAGAAATGCACAAAAGTTATCTGTAACTAATCGACACACTTTCTACAAAATGTAATGAAGGATGATTTTTTTGTGTGTTTTTGTTCAATTAAAATAAAAAAAAACTTTTCAAAAAAAAAGTGCACCAAGCCAAATTTTTCAAAAATGGATGTTAAGGAAGGAGGAAAGGGCTGGCATAAGACTGCCAAAATGTGCTTGAATTGGTAAATGTTACATCAAATTGAACTGAATATGATACAACAGCTTAATAAAGTAGTAGTAGAATATGATGATGATTAGGTCACAGTATAACAGTTCAAGTATTTAGATCAGGGGTGTCAAACTCAAGGCCTGGGGGCTGGATTCGGCCTGTGGGGTGCTTAGATTTGGCCCACAGAGCTGTCCTGGAAATAGTGAAGGACTGTCCGCGGTGCCTCTGCCAGCGAAAATGGAGATTTGGAGGGCCGTATGCAGTCCTTCCAAGTTCTAATTTCACTGGCAGATGGTTACAGGAAGCCGTCACAGCTGAAAATGGAGCTTGGGAGCCTGTTTTCGCTGGTAGAATGCTCGGACCACCAGAGGCACCCCCGACACGAGTGACATCATGCTGACCATGCCCATCCTCACCATGCCCACTCCGTCCCACAAAGGTCAAACATAACCCTGATGCGGCCCTCAATGAAATTGAGTTTGACACCCCTGATTTAGAGGATTACTCATAATAGTTATCTAACTCAGACTTATTGAGTACTACAGTCTTCCAATTTTTATATATCTTCATTCTGACACTGACACATAAATGCTGAGAATTTTCTAGCACTTTCTAGCTAAAATATAAAGAAAGCAAAGTAGTGATTACATGATATAGAAACATGCAATCTGAATGCACTGTAAATTCATATTTTATCCTTATTTCACGGAACTGCTCTCTTACATCAGAACAAGAGATTTTAGGTCAAGAGACTTTAAAAGCTTTTATTAAAATAATAAAAGAACCAGCTTTATTCCCATTTCAGTTATTTAAAGTGAACAGAAGCAGCTGAGGTCTTAACTATTCAAAGTGACCTTCTACTGCAAAGAACAAAACAGATGCTAGGCCTGGCAATTTGGATGGATATAAAGAGCTTATGTTCTTTTTCTTTTTATATACTGCCTGTTGATTTTCATAACCCAATGATTTTCATTAGTGACAATTATTGTCAAATGGCAGGGAAAGAAAGTGAACCAGTCATCCTTCTTCAGCTTGCTAACATCAGAAAAAATGGCTACACACCATTTTGGAGGGTGTTGCTTTGTATTCTGGTCACTGTGGTTCAATTTAGTTTTAGCATTCTGGTGATTGCTGTTGTTCAGGAGCAGCTTGTTCCTCTTCTGTTGTCTTACATGAGATCTCCAAACCCAATTGAGTTTGTAACCATTCTTTTAAATCTACCATTAAGGCACTAGAGAAATGTGTTGGTTTAGTGTGCATATTGCCATCCTTCCAGTAAATATGAAGCAGCAACAAATGTAAATGAATGTCCAAGAGTCTTAATTGGCCCTTATTATGATCCCATTTTGGCATCCTGCTAACATCTTATTCTTTCAATACCTCTATCTCTATCCATCCATCCATCCATCCATCTATCATCTATCTATCTATCTATCTATCTATCTATCTATCTATCTATCTATCTATCTATCTGTCATCTATCATCTATCATCTATCTATGAATCTGATTTCATTCACTGATAATGAGTTTGTCTTGATAGTCCTGATGTTTCCCTTGATATTTTTTTATTTAAGATGAAGATCTGAACCATTTTGAGAATTGGAATATGCAAAAGCAATTATTTTATT
Source organism: Thamnophis sirtalis (assembly GCF_051295495.1). Lineage (NCBI taxonomy): Eukaryota > Metazoa > Chordata > Lepidosauria > Squamata > Natricidae > Thamnophis > Thamnophis sirtalis. Next base: position 26,601,807 of record NW_028261387.1, read on the forward strand.
ATATGTGTATGTCACCTTTCCTTCAGAAAATCATGCTTTTCCCCCTCCAATTTTCTCCAATAAAATAATGCTGTAAGTCAGCCTGAGTTGAAAACAATTTTACCAAAGCAACCCAAGGAGGTGATGATTGAAGACAGGCATAGATTCCACTACTATTATAAGCAGTGGAATCAGATTATGGGCTAATTTAGCTCCAGATCGTTAACACTGACCTAGGACTAGACATTTTCCCCCATTCCCAGAGAAGTGCAGAACTGTAAGCCTACAATATCAGGGTTGCAAACATCCAGATCATCACTAGAGGATAGCAAAGACATATAGAAAAGTCTGATTTATTCACTCCAGATAGGGTTGGTAACTTCCTAATTCTTAGTCTAACATCCTCTCTGCAAATCACATGCCCTTTCACTGAGGTATGCTGCTCTTCGTCTATAGCATGGGTGGACAATTAATTTTCTCAAAGTTCCACATGATAAACTGGGACTGTTGTAGAAGGCCGCTAATGCTATGTCCCCACTGTCACCACATTGCCAACACTCCTCCCCCCACATGATGACCCACCCCTGCCTCCAATGCCTCACCCCCTTCCAATGATGATGCCCTACCTCCCACCAATGCCGCAGATCAGACTAGAACCGCCTACTGGCTAAATGTAGTCTGTGTGACCTACAAAATCCCCAGATATGATCTATGGAGTGGCCTCTGCAAAGATCTCACAGAAGATCTCTCATGGAGATAATATTTAATTTCCATCTTGCAATATTTTTTCTTTAATCCATATTTTTACTGACCTCGTTATTATTTTACTGAGGTGATTATGGTGCTATCAGAGTACTTGTGATTGTTCAGATCCGACCATTTATTTTCAGAAGCAAAGACAGGAAATTCCTTGTGATTGGAGAAGAATAGGAAATGCCGCATTCAAACCAAGGATCCTGAATGTGGAATTCCAGATTGCACGTAGAGAATAAGGAATATGCTGAGTTAGGAAGCCAATTGAATAATGTCTAACCCAGTTAGGTGCTTTTGATTAACTGTACCTAAATAGTGCAGAGCTTTTATGCTACTATGTGTTAATATTTTACCGTCAGCAATTTTCGAGGGCAGATTTAAGAAGTGTTCTTATGCCAAAAGGTTATGCGGCTGTAATGATGGAACAGTCAAACCACTGGCCCATGTCTTATTATACTGTTTTCTATAGAGACTCGCACAACAGTTTAATAATGACTCTCATCACTCTTTTTCTGGATGATTAGATGAATTTTATGTACATCAACAGAAAACACCCCTTTAAATGCTTTGTAGAGTTCTATGTGTTACTGTTTGCAATACTAGTCAGTTACCATAATAATATAATTTATTTAGTCTATTGAAAATGGAAAATTTCTTTATGTCACTATATCTAGGATGGGTGCAAAATAATAATAATAACAACCCATAGTTGAAGGACTAATTTCTTTTGTTAGCTACAAACTGCTTCCACAGTGACCACTCTAGGAGTTGATAAAAGTGCTCTGGTACTTTTATAAGCATAATATTAATAAGATGATCTTTTTACATGTCAGTAATTTTATTTCAGTCATTGACCAGCAAACCTTTTTGTACAAGCTACTAAAATTATTAATACAAGATAGTCAAAGAATTTCAAATGTTCAACTAGCAAGCTTTGACAAGACAAAACCAATTATCTTCAAGTAGAGGGAGCTCTCGTACAGGAAGAGAAGCTACAGAAGAGAAAATTAATGCAGAAATAGCTTTTAATGCTACAAAGAAGAACCGGTTGTCACCAAAACAGCTGAATGGCAACTGCGCTGAAGGGAAAGTGACACTCCAAAAACTAAATGATAATTGAACAAATAATAGAACCAGAAACCACATCTGTGTTCAAAGACTTTGGGAATTGTTAGTCCTTTCTTCATAAACTGTTTAGGTTACAAAAAGGGCCTTATCTGTTTATAAATTTATTTTAAAAATTTATGACTCCTGTTCAATTTTGGGATGCCAAGTGATTCACATCATCTAAAATTCCATTTAAAATTCAATACACTGATTAAAAATATTCAAAACTAACAGCATTACAAATATCCTCTAACTTAAAATGCTTCTGTAATAGAGATGCTTGACGCCCTTTTCTAAGTTTTTAAAATGTGAGTCCAGTCTCAATCCAGGTTGTCCTGTAACATAGGTCCGATCACAAACAAAGTAGAGGTAGAAGCAGAAGCATCTTGATGCTTCTATAGCAGGATCAGCAAAAGGGGCAATTATTTACTGTAGTAAATGGTCTTTTATTTAATTTTGGCCTATCCCAGGGGTGAAATCAACTTACCTTCAGTACAATTTGCAAATGTGAGTGCACGTGTATGTGCAGAGTGCCAAAAACAGGATGTGATAACGTCTGGATAGCTGGGTGGAGTCTCTGCCACTGCCGGTTCGCCCGAACCGGATAGAACCAATCAAATTTCACCCCTGGTCTATGCCATATATAACTACATACAATATGATGGTCTACTTGATTTGAACCCAAGTCAAGTTGGCTTCAAATCAGGTACAGCTGCTCAATCATTAGCCATGTCCCCCCTCCCCCATTACACATTGTGGACATCTTTGTGGTTCAAAAGCCACAAACTAAGGTTACAACTATGGCATATTCATAATAAAAACATTACCACTATATTTTTTACTTGGTCCAATAGGATATCTACATTTGTGATTATCTGCAATTCATATTTTAGAAAAATTATCATTTTTAAACCCCCTTTGTTACTGAGATTGAAAGAAAAAAATCCCAGGAAATACTCGGTTAGTTTCTGATTTCCTAGCTTTACAGCATTTCAATGAACAAGAAATTGTAGGATTGTTTTTTTAAAGAAACAAACAAACAAACCCTGAATGTTATTTTGCTCCTTTGTGCCTTCATGCCTAGGTATAACTTTACTATTACAAAATCTCTCTAGATAAAACAACAAAAGATTACAGAGCAGGTTAGGGGTACATTACCAAATGGTAAATATTTTTTATATTATTGTTAGCTCTGTAAGATAGACCAGACAAAGGAACAGACATTGCACACCTAAAGTTACCTCTGTGAGAAAAGTTATAATAATAGAATCTTGCTGGTCTGAATATGCTTCCCTTCTTCCTTCTTCTACCTCCATGTGAATTGAGATGTCTGTATATGTGTGTGTTTGTATGGGTGCATTCTGAGGCATTTTGGTAAATAATTTCCTTGTTTATCTGATTGTTGCTAATGGTTCTTCCACTGTCCTTCAAAGCCAACTACTACCGTACACTCACTACAATTACAGAAGGTGTATTACCAAAAGTTCATTCTTCCTTAATTTTCTCAGATGACATGGAATCATAATGGGTTTTTGTAGATACAAAATAGTTGTCATCTGTATTAGCCAACAGAGGGCACTAAAAGACCAAGTGAACCAATTTTGCTATGCATAACATTTAACTTTGTTCAATCATTAAAAGAGGTTTTATTCTTAAATTGCCAAAAAATCTGGACTACAGATGAGCGGCACCAACATGCAATAAGACAAAACATGATTTGCCAGACTGAAATACAAGTTAATGAAGGAAAGGAAGAATCCAAGGTGAGGCATGGGACAAGCAGTAGAGCTTCTATAGGAAAAGGGTAGAAGGGACTGAAAGGTGGAAAACATACTAGAGAGAAGAAACTGAGAAAATTTAGAAAGTGAGAGCAACAAGTCTACTTCCAAAGGTTCAAGACTTCTAGCAAAGTTACATTAAACCAACCTAATGCAGGCTAATATCTGACAGGTATATATTTTGATTATATTGCATGTAAACCCTTGTCATGTTAAAGCAACAATCTCATGCGTTCTTTTAGAAGACGCATCATCAATATAGATTCTTACAAAGTTTCAATCCTTCTGCAAGCCTCAGCAGAATACAAGTCCAAATCATTTATTCTGAAACTTCAAGTGTTCCTGAAAACATTTGTATTTACTTAACATTTTATTTTTAGGAACACAACAAGAGAATGCCACGGGTGAACTAGAGTTTGCTAGTTGCTTTCAGAAAAGATTGCCTTGGGAAGACTAGTGTTCTTAAATCTAAACTAAGACAAACATTGCAAACAGCACTTTCTGCAATACACCAATCCTAATCATGCATCTGATACTCTCAAAGTGAAAAAAAATATAGGAAGGTCTTCTCAGAACAAAATATTTCTTTTTAAACATGGACACACACAGAACACTATCATGTTGGAGATAGTATAATTTGTTTGTCTGTGTGTCAGATAACTAAAATCTGTACCTGTAGAGAAGTAGTGGTTAAGGCACTAAGCTAGAAACCAGATACTCTCTCTCAACCCAAGTCAATTCACAGAGACGTTGTGGAAAAAATAGGAAGGGAGGGGTATTAGATACATTTGCTGCCTTGAGTTGTTCATTAAAATAAGGTAAGATATAAATTACATAAGTAAACACACAGCTTAGGTGGGAAGGTTTGTCTGTAGAGCATGGGTGTCAAACTCGCAACGTGATGTATCATGATTTTTTCCTCTTCACTAAGCCTCTTTAAACCGGGACGGGTGTGGCCAGCATGTAACACATCCAGCCCACAAGTTTGACATCCCTGCTGTAGCAGGTCTCTCAGATTGGTGGTTACCTAGAATTAGTATTCTAGTATTAAAACATTAATACATGAAAATAAAGATTTGACGAACTGTACTTGGCAATTTTACACCATCCAGAAAATAAAAAAAGTATAAGAGCTAATTGTAACCAACCCTAAATATCTAGCTCTTGGAAATTTAAAAGAAACAGGATGCATGTGTGCCTTATCATACATTTAGAATAACTACCCTCTTCCCAGTGAAGAGAATACAATATTTTAAAATAAAAATGTAAAATGTTGTTGAGTTATCACTATGACTTTGCCTGAGTCTTAAATTGTGTAAATTCATTCCAGCTGGAGGGCGTTTTTGGAACAGTAAAAGACAAACTTTGAAAAATAAAAGATGAGTATTTATCGATCTGCAATGAAGAACATAGCAATGTATTTCATAAAGCTCTGCTATACATCTGGCATTAATCAAGACTTCTGTTGCAGAAAACGTCAGTAAAGATCTAGAGAAAAAAAATATAACACACAAAAAAAGAAAAATAACTACAGGCAGAATTGGCAAAAGAATTGGTTCTTAACGTCGCTCTGTTTAACACGCTGGCCTGAAAAATCCAGTTTCACTTATAGAATTGAAATAAAGCTCACTTTTGTTTTTATTGTTCAGTTTCAACCCAATAACTTAAACTAGATATGATCTTTGTGCTAAAGAAATGAAGCCATCGTAGGAGATAAACTGTACAGTAATTTTTCAGGACTATGAAAGTAAATCTTGATGGGATTGTTCAACCACAGGGGCTCTCAGAAATCATGTTTAATTTTTGAAAAAGCAACAGAAATATGAATGTTGCTATCTCAGATATTCAAATGCCACTGTAATACTGTAAAAATTTGTGCTGGTTTGCTATTGAACAGTGACTGCAAACTACAAATGCTTGCAAATTAAATCTAGCATTAGTTCCTCTGAAAGACTTGCGTATTTTAAGAACATAAATGTTTGTCAACATTAAAGCAAGCACAGGTAGGCCTCAATGTATGCTCACAATTGAGTCCAAAATTTCCGTTGCTAAGCAAGATAGCTGTTAAATGAGGCAGCAGTTTTCCAAGCATTGCTGATTTGTGGCCGCTCTTCCGAGGGTCTCTAAAAATTAAAATTAAAGCCTCTAATGCTGAGAAGAGGCAACTGCAGGCAACAACATACTGTATGTCTGCACAGTCTGCATGAGGGAAGATATAGCCTGTGAGAGACATTTTGAACTTATGAAAAGACAGTTTCATGTTAGTTCTTTAGCCATTAGGTTGTGGACTCATCAAATTTGATACTTAATGAATTTTGACACAGAAATTTTGTCCTGGGGTTAATCATTTTCTGGTACTCAACGCATGAGCTAGAACTTGTTTGGTGTTGGCTGCTTTGTGACCCATTACATTATTCCTTATGGGAAAAATCTGTTTGGTATTCATCATTTTGGTTTCTCAACACACCTTCCAGAATCAATGAATGATGAGTGCCAAGATACCACTGCATTAAATTAATATATCTACCGTATTTCCCCAAAAATAAGACAGGGTCTTATTTTCTTTAGACCCATGAAATAAGCACTTGCCCTTATTTTGGGGGAGGTCTTATTATTTTTGAGGTGCAGGAGGCAGCGAATGTGGTCACCTCATGGCTGTTGCTGGGTTGCAATATTTTCAGGGAGAGCTTATTTTCGGGGGAGGGCTTATTTTAGCACATGCGCTCAAAAGCCCGATTGGGCTTATCATCCACAGAGGTTTAATTTTCAGGGAAACAGGGTACACAGTACATGAATGCAACCAAAAGAAGATTCCTTTAAGAAAGCATACATATTAGAAATTGAAATCATAGTGTAGTGCTTAATGGGGTTATATTACAATAGTTTGTGCTGTATATTGCCCCCCTTTTAAAATGGCATTTATTTTTAATCCATGTGAAATGTGGAAGATAAGTAGTTAGGATTTTGCAACTGTCATAGCCCAGCCAAATTATTCAGAAAATAAAACGTCATCCCTCCTTTAAGAGAACATATCCAAAATTAGTGTAAAATGCATACAGTTACAGATACTTTTTGACAATCCCATAAACTGAAGCCTGCCAGAAAATTATTCCCAATCCACCCATTTGGGGATCCCCTTCACCTTCCAAATGCATCTGGCATTGCTCATGGTAAGCAACAGTACATTCTGGAATAGACAAAGACAAGTGAGCAATGGCTAAAGATTCCAGAAATACAGTACAGAAAGCCTCAAACATGGCCTTTGTTCTCTTAGCAATAAACCTCTGTCCTGCTTGCAAAAGTGAGTTTTAGTTTGGGTGATTTATTATGTAATTACAGCAAGAGATATTACAGCTCATTAATTATCTCAGCATATAACACATTTAAATTAAGTTATCAGCGATACAAATGTCACAATGGATGTCACTTACTCACTTCAACATATAATGATACATTGCAAATACTGCTGGAAAGAGAGGATAGTTTTCCAGGAAGCTTTAGAAGCAAAACATGTGGTCCATACCCTTTGCATTTGGATTTTCTCTCTATCTGCACCTGCCAAACACCAACACGTAACTTCTTATTCTCAATATTATTATTTGCTAAATTTATTTGCCGCCTATCTTGCTTTGGGGATATTCTAGACGGCTTACTCAATTACACCTGCTGTTTTGGGATTATCAAAATCATGTGAAGTTTGTTTCCATTTGTATCCCACAATTCAACTTTCTAGAAGACCCCAAAGGCAGCAGTGATGTTCCTCATATGAAAAAAAAATGTACAGGCATAACCATCAAGCCATTAAAAATGCAAACCTCTCAAAAATAACCAAGAATAACCAAGAGCAGGGCTGTCAAATTTGCGGCCTGTAGGCTGAATGTGTCACGTACTGGCCATACCCATGCCCGGTTTAGCGAAGGAGAAAAAGTCGCGTTACATCACATGACGCCCCCGTGACGACATGAGTTGCATACACCTGACCAAGTGTAACACTGCATAATCCTTCATGCTTGAAAATCATGAGTGAACACAAGGATCTTAAACAGCACCCCAAAATTTGCATGAGAACAGAGAAAATGAATCTGTGGTCATCTTGGTGTCACCAAACTTCAGGTCCCAGCTTCCCTTACTATTGTCCAAGGTAGCTATAACTAACAGCTTCCAGCAACATTTTAGCAATCCTAGATAGACAAGCTAAAGACTTCACAGAGAATCGGGGAAACAAAAGAAGGTAAGAAGAGATTGGTTCCATCTGGCCATCTGCACTTGTTTTCCCTCCTTGCTGGAGGCAGAGAAGGAATCAAGTCTCATTATATGGTCTAACACTGAATGGTTACTCATCTGAGGGTTTGTTGGAATGGCTCCAAGCACAGGATACGCAAAACTTTAAATGGTTTCTCACAGCATTTTGAAAAGAACTCGGAAACTGACTGGAAACCAGCTGAGCTCTTTTAACATCAGATTTATATCTTCCCAGCAGCTAATATAAGTTATTTTCTTATGCCTCAATGATAGTCACTGCATTAATCTAATCAGAAGGTGATGCTGGGAAGGATTGCCAATAATAAGGACATGGATCCAGAAAGAAAGGCAGAATCACCCCAATCACATAAATATTTCTTTTCCAACAGGTTTTATTTGTTCCTCTTATTTCACCTTTACCTTGGCTTTTTCTAGCAATGCATTCATAATAACAAGTCAATTCAAACTGAACAGACATAAGACTGTTTAGATGCCTTAGACATCAACTTTTTAAAATTCCTAAACATTGTCTGTACTGCCAGAGACTTGGAGAAACTGTAATAATTTAATGTTTATTTACAGATTATTTACCCCAATAAAATGTTCCAACTGTCCTACATAACTGAGATAATTACGTTTTTCAGAGTCCTGTCTCTAAATAAATTCCACCCTCTAATTATTATCTCTGCTATATCCTTCAGAAACAAGTATGCTCTATTATGGTCTTTACTTCTGCATGCCACCTATGAATTGCAGTAACCGCTATGTCTTCTATTAAGTAAATTCAGACTATTTTAGCAACAACAACTGTTTACTTTTATTTGTTTAATTTTAAATGGCCTGCCAAGATAGTTCTTCTTACTAAATATACTTCATCTAGGTAGTTTAAAAAAATTGTTAATACACATTTTAAATCATTCGTTTAGTTGTGTCCAATTCTCAGAGACAACTTGCATGAGTCCTGACAAATTAGTACACCAAATTAGATCTCCATATATACACATATTGCGGTATAAACCAATTCTTAAAATGCTAGGAAATCTTACCCTAAGTTTCACAACAAGTAACCAATACTTCACATTTAGCTATGTCTCAATTTAAATATTATTAATATTGCCATTAATTGTAAACATAAAATAAAAACAATTATAGCTCCCTGCAAAAGCTAAAAGATTGTAAAATGTGAGCTCCTCAAAATAAAATAATGTTTTAAAAAGTCAACCTGAGCCATGCAGACACACTTTAACTATTTGTTTTGTAACCTGTCTCCAATTTAGGTTTTGCATTGTAAAAATACAGTTGATTTTTACCTATTCTGACATATGTATACAGCAACAGTATGTATTTGTTTAGTTTAACTAGGGTTTATAAAGCTTCCAGATATATTATACCTAGAAGCTAGCTAGGTTTTATATATCTTTATATATATCTTTTTATATATCTTTAGGTAGGGCACTTTAGCTAAAGATGGAATCTATGAAAACGTGGGATGATTTTGAATCACTGGAGGTTGAGGCTGTATTTGTAATATCAGACTTCGAAGAACCCATTTCTAGTAACTTGAACAATGCAGACTGCAGAAACTTTGGGCCCCCTTACTCGCACAAGCACAAAGCCGAAAATACCAGCCTGAAGATGGCGAGTGGGACCTCACTGAAACGTTGCCAAGACAATCTCAATCTTACACGGGAAAAGACCTGAATACAACAAGACCAGCATTTCGGTGTACACACACACACACGTACGTACGTACGTACGTATGTATGTATGTGTGTGTGTGTGTATATCTATCTATCTATCTATCTATCTATCTATCTATCTATCTATCTATCTATCTATCTATCTATCTATCTATCTATATATATATCTATATATCTATCTATCTTATATTATATATATATATCTATCTTATATTATATATATATATATATAATATTATAATATAATATAATATAATATAATATAATAAATATAATATAATATAATATAATATAATATAATATAATATAATATAATATAATATAATATAATATAATATAATATAATATAATATAATATAATATAATATAATATAATATAATATAATATTATAATATAATATAATATAATATAATATAATATAATATAATATAATATAATATAATATAATATATATCAAGGATGTGGAGTCAGGGGAGGCAGGGCCTCACCACTGTCATCATGAAAAGAAAAAAAATGTGAAAGGAAAAAGGCTGAGGTAGTTGTTGCCAGAGTAACAGTGGATGACTCTGCTTAGTGCTTAACTGTTTAAACAAGCCTCTAAAAAGAGTGTCCTCTATAGGAGGAGGCAGGAGAACCACATGCCTCATTTAGTCTATCTTTATGATCACTCGAGCAAAGTTAAGCAAGGGTTAAAAGCTGAAAAATTCCTTATGTAGACGAGGCACGTGGTTCTCTCGCCTCCTACTTTAGAGGGCACTTTTTTAAGAGGCTTTTTTAAACCGTTAAGCAGAGGTATCCATTGGAGACTCTGGCAGCAGCTAACCCAGCCTGACCTAGCAGCTCTTGCCTTTTTCCTTTTACATTTTTACATTTTCATCATGGCAGACAAGAGCAGAGTTGAAATCTTCTGTGAAACAGTTATGTGGGTATGTGGGTCGGAGGGAGGGGGAGGAATTCAAAATTAATGTAATTTGTAAGTAATTGTATTTTTGTAAGTAATGTGTGTGTGTGTGTGTGTGTGTGTTTTACCTGCCTCTGCTGGTGCGCGGGCTGGTGTTTTTTTTTAATGTTTCGGAACCATTCCCATAAATAAACGCATTTATTGGGCAGTAGGAAATCCCTCAGCTGGGAAGTGTCTGAGTTGAATTTGGCAACCCAAAACTGTTAAAGCGAAGAGGCTGACCATTCAGCAGGCATGTTTATAATCATTTTCCGTTTCCTGTCTAAGGGGAACCACTTTAAGTGTGGGGTGTCTTCATTAATATAATCTGCCCATTTCTCCTTCTGATGCTGTTTTGTAGGAGAGGGAAGAAAGATGGGTTCTCCCTTGGTGTGGTAGAGCCCTTCCGAAAAACCCAGCGCTGTGTCCGCCATAGAGGCAGGACGCGGGACGCCTCTATGTCGGACACAGCAGCGGGGAATCCGTAAGTTGCCATAGCACTGGGTAAAATGGCAGTGGTGAGCCTTGTGTCAGAGTGAGGAGAACTCGGCGGATGAGAGTCAGAAGCTGCCGTCACTCGGTTCGCCTCAGTCTCGCCTCTTGGCCCGACTCGGTGCAAAGGGCTCTGTCTGGCATCTTCTCGCCCGCTGTGCCCCCCTTCCCTTTCTCCTCTCCCCCCACTGGGAGCCCCGTCCTGCTCCCCTCCCCCTTTCCTCCTCCTCCTCTCCCCTTTCTTTGCCGGCTGCAACTGAACAAGGAGGCACCGTGGGGCCAGGCCCCTTGCACCCATGTCCAGCCCGCTGGAACTCACCGCGCCAGGGAGGAATGAGACCCCATTGTCCCGCAGAGACCACCACCGCTTGAGCGGGGAGGACGAGGAGGAGAAGAGTGGTGAGGCCTTGTGCTGGCTGGCCGGCCAGGCGAGGAGTAGGTCAGGCAGGGGTGGGTGGGCTGGCTGGCTGGGGAGAGAAAATCATGGCCACTCAGGTGGCCCCCGCTGCCGCCGCCAGCAGCTTGGGTGTCCCAGCTCCGTCCGAGCTGAAAAAAGCAGAGGCGCAGCAGCGGGATTGTTCGTCAGAGGTGGGGGGCAAGGCAGCGGAGCGCGGAGGCGGCGAGAAGCAGTCGGAAAGTGAAGGTCCGAAAGCCCCGGCGCTGTGTCCGCCATAGATGCAGGACGCCTCTATGTCAGACACAGCAGCAGACCGTCCGAATGCCCTGCCGCTGTGTCTGACATAGGGCGGGTTTTGCCCGCTTGCCTCACCAGCCATAAACCTCACCACACGTCACTGATATATATAAATATTTCAGTGACATTTATCAACAAGATTGGGAAAGTATTATTCTGTGTTTCTGCATTCCCCATTACAGAAAAGTGAATAAGTATTGTTGGATCATTAACTCTGCCTATAATTTTCTATACCCAGTTTATATAAACTTTAGAAAATTATTTATTAAAAAATAAAATCAGCCTTGAGTTGAGGTTAACTACTGATCACCTTAGAAAAAATGAACATCCATGGAGTTTTCTTGAGAACTGTATCCAAAATGGTTTCCCGTTGTCTTTTTCCATGATGCTTTTCCAATGTCCAACGTTCCAAAAACAAGCCAAAATCAAGCCCACGTAGCTTCAGTTGCAAACAAGATGTATGATTGTAAGGTCCTTGGTGCTCTCGGAGCTTGGTTCTTTTCTAGCAGACGTTTCATCACCAAACTAGATAACATCATCAGTGCTGATGCACTGATTATCTAATGAAATGTCTGCAAGAAAACAACAAAGCTCAGAGAACACAAAGGGCCCTAGTTCAAACCTGAGCTACAAATATTCTCTTCTATCAATTATATGATTCTCTATTGCATTTCATCCAAAACCTCAAATTCTACTATTCAGAGGGAAAACAACTTACACTTAAAAAAAGATGATATAAGAGAAGGTCTACTCTTATAAAATCTCAGGAAAGATACTCTAAAGCTTCCCCATTGACTTTCCTTGTTAGAAGGTTGCAATAGCTGATCACATGATCCCAGGACACTGCAACCATCATAAATCTGAATCAGTTGCTAAGCATCTGAATTTTGATCATGTGACCACGAAGATACTGCAATGGTCGTAAGTGTGAAAAACGGTCAACAAAATCAAAGGCATGGCCCAATTTACTCTAAAGTGATTTTTTTAAAATATTCATAATCTTTTCAAACCCCTATTTTATATTTCACCTGTATATGGAGGCTGTATTTAGAAGCTACACTTTGTTTTAGGAAGAGTTAAGGAAACCTTATCCTGCAGAATTGACATTACTTTTCCTATCACTGTCAGCAGTTGTCTTTCAGGATAAATTCTCAATCTGTGTTGTTCAGGACAGTGACCCTCTTCTCATATACCTTCCCTCCTTATTTCTGAAAAGAGAAATTTCGTATGTAAGCTAGCCAGCAAATAAGATCTAAGTTGCCCCGTTCTGATTGGCCTATATATTAATTAATCAATTTCTCTGCATTTTCTGCATTAGAACATGAACTTAGGAATCAGCAATCTTCATGTTCCTTTTGTGCAATTAATTAGCACCTTCCTGAAATTATATTTTTATTGGAGCTAAAACATATAAAGAACAGTTGTTGGAATTGGGCATGTCTGGTTTAATAAGGACTAGGGGGGCATGATAGCAATGTTCCAATATTTGAAGGGTTGCCACAAAGAAGAGGGGAGATTTCCACCTATTCTCCAAAGCACCTGAATACAGGACAAGAAACAATGGATGGAAACAAATCAAGCAGAGAAGCAATGTAGAACTAAGGAGAAACTTCCTGACAGTTAGAACAATTAATCAGTGAAATAAGTTGCCTCTAGAGTTTATGGATGCTTCAACACTGGAAGATTTTAAGAAGAAATGTGACAACCATTTGTCTGAAATGGTACAGGGCAGTGATGGTGAATCTTTTTAGCACACTTGTTAGGGGCGCGCGCCGGGAAAGCCGAACTTCCAGGTTCTGGCATGCACCCACACCCAACAGTCAGCTGGCCAGCATGCATACGCACACTGGTTTCCAGCAATGCTGCATGTGCGCGAAGGACAGCTGATCGTCTCACATGCAAACGCACCAGAAACCCAGAAGACAAACAGGCAAGGCCACACGTGCTAGGCGATATGGTTTCGTGTTCCACTTTAGGCACGCGTGTCATAGGTTCACCATCATGGGTATAGGGTATTCTGCCTGAGCAGGGATTAGACTAGAAGATCTCCATAGACCCTTCCAACTCCCTTATTCTGATTCTGTTTTCAGAAGATTATGTCAAGCTTCCATTTCATGTCTCTGTAAAACCTCAGTCCACACTATCTTTTAGCTCCAAAGATTTCTGTTGTTCTTTTGTTCTACAAGTGCTTCCATCCTTCTTCCAGTTATACTCCACCCGGCCCTAGGCCCCTTCAAGCCACCCAAGGAAGAAATCAGGTCATCTATGCAACAGCAAAAATAAACTTTCCAACACTTTGTATAACCATGATTATTTTTGCTGTTTGCTCACTGAACCATCACAGTGTTGAATACATAATATACTAGAAAAAGTCTGAAAATACCCATATGTTTCAGCCAGAGAAAAATGAAACAGCAGGAAAGAGAGGGAGAAAGGGGATGTTATTCTACAAAAATTCCAGATGGAGCATATCAGATTGAAAGGTATGTTTTCCCTTATAATGCTGCTTTACATTTTTTTTTCTGTGAAAGTAAACAGCTGTTTGTTTATAGAGCTGAAAATTAAGGTGTGAATTTGGAGAGAACATTAGAGGGACAGCAACATGTTCCTTCGTCTTGCATTTATCTTACTAGATTATTCTGGTTGCTGTTTCTTGGTCACATAAGGTGCTGAAGTTATGCATTCAAATGTGATATAAATTGACTTTCAAAATAGAATATGTTTCTGAAGAATTCAAATTAATTTGAGGAGTTCTAATGCAGAATACAAAACTGGCATACAAGGCAGAGGTGGGTTGCTAATTTTTTTACTACCAGTTTGGACATGCTCCCGTGTGCACACGCTGAAGAGTCCGGGTGGGTGGGCGGAGCCTCCTGCTGCCGCTACTACTTGTTGGGCCAATCCGGGCCAAACTGGCAGCAACCCACCTCTGATGTAAGGTCTTTTGGCTTCTAACCAGCCTTAAATCTTGAAAAACCCAAATAATTAGTGAAATGAACAAGACAGAATAAATGGCATTGGTTAAAAAGGATTGAAAAAAATATTAAGAATGGAGTGGAATGGAATGGAATGGAATACAATAGAATACAATTTGTATGATACTATAAAGAAGATTGCAAAAAAAAGGGAAAAGTTTATGACTGTTCTACATTTTTCTAACAATTTTCTATACACATAGAAAGGTACTGTACAACTCTCATTTTAGCAAGTAAATACATATTTTATAGATGATAAACCTATGTAAAGTACATTAGTAATAGAAGATTTGAAGCAAATCCTTCTATTATTAAAAAAGAAAACGCATAATGATTTGCTACATTAACACTATGGTTTTTCCTCCCTCAATTTCAGCATGAAATTTGGTAAAAAATAGTATTTCTTCTGGAATTCAGTTCCTTTTACAATGGATGCTGTAAATTTCATGAAAGAAAGTATTTGAAATTTCAGACTTTTTATATAAAATCTGAAAGCCATAACCCCAAAAAATCCATTTAGAACATTAAATCCACTTTCTTGCTTAGTACAGAAATCCAAATTAAAGCATTCAAAACCGATGAACCTCTAATCACATCCCAAAAAAGAGAATACATCACATTTAGGTAATTGATATTATGACATACATTGTCAAACACTTTGCTAAATCAACATATATTGTGTATTTAACATTCCCTCAATCTATTAAAATAGCTACTCAGTAAAAATGAGATTAGGTTAGTCTGGCAAGATTTATATTTGACACATTCCAATAATTTACTATGTTGTTTTTCCAGTTTCTTACATAGTTCTTTATATGGTCTGCTCTAAATGTTTCCAGTATTTCTCAGATTAACTGGTCTATAGTTTGCTGGGCTATCCTCCTACCCCTTTTGAAGATAGGGACAGTATTTGCTCTCTTCTAGTGATTTTCCTCCCTAGGCTTTTTCAACATTTAATTGCGAATCATTAGATAAGATCCAGGGGTTCAATTCATCTGGTCCTGGAGAGTTGAAATAATTTTTAAAAAATGGTGTATTTTCTGACCATTTTGTCAGACCATAATTGTCAAGCTTCAATTCTGCCCATCCTACTTTTTCACGACTTCTTGCTTGAATACTATTTTTTTTTATTCCAGGACTCTAAATCAAAATAAAAGTCAAATACTTCTTTCTCTTCTGTTAGTATTTTACCACCAACTAAATTGATACTTTTTCTTGACTTTTGTTTTTAACATGTTTAAAAGAAGCCCTTTTGGTTCTCCTTAGTATAATTCTTCAACTACTGCTTATTTGTAGCTTTTGTTTTCACGACATCAGGGCTATACTTCTCAGCTATCTATCTATACCTGTGATGGTGAACCTATGGCACGTGTGCCTGAAGTGGAATGTGGCGCCATGGCGCCTGGCACGCATGGCCTCACCCGTTCCTCTTCCTGGTTTCTGGCAAGCATGCACATGTGATGATCAGCTGGCCTTTGTGCAGGCAGCAGTGCCAGAAACCGGAAGAACTGGTTTTCCATTTTCCGCCATGAGAATGAATATCGGCCAGCTGATCGGTGTGTGAGCATGCGCGACAGTAACCAGAAGACTTGCTGGCCAGCGTGCATGCGTGTACTAGAAACCAGTAAATGAAATCAGAAGTACATTTTCCCCTGGGCATCTCCTCTTCCTGGTCACGGCCCAGACAAGCATGTGCAAATTGCTCCCTTTTCAGCACTTGGTGCCAAAAAGGTTTGCCATCACTGGTCTATACTTTTACGACGTTAAAATTACAAATCATTTATTTTCTGAGAATCTCAAGCTACCCTTATCTATATGTCACATCATTGGCATGAATGTTTATAAAATGAAAGATATGAAGTTAGCTAATATTCTTTCTGATTTTTCAGCAACATTACACTGTACTACAACTATTATTAAACAAATACTGTTTAAGTATAAAATGGTTCCACATATGTAGTGTATACATATGAAACCAACATTTTAAAATTAAGAACAAAGCCTGAAAAGTTTTTAACCCAGTCTTGCGCTTCTGCTGCTTATAATGTACAAAAGATCATGTCAACAACATGCAATCATTGCAAGTCATGTGTATCATAAAGATTTGTTTATGGATCCAAGAAATAAATAAAAATTAAGGAATGCTGCCAAAACATAATGAACACAGAACAGTATCACATAAACAAAAAACCACTTCCATAAAAAGAGTTCCTTCTTTTCTATTTATCCTACCATAGTCACTAAAGTCAAATTGGAGAGTTGAAATAGTTTTAGAAACAGGACGGGACAGAACATGCAGGAGAACAAAAGAATGCCTGCACCAAATCTAAGGTAAGAAAACCATTAATTTCTATCTTGTACATTTAGTTGAGATACATTTGCTTATTAAGGATGTAAGCATACCTGGTAGTCTAAAATGCTGAATCCTAAACCTATTTTTGCATCTTTAACAAGGACAATGTCTTGGACTTCAGAAGACCATAGTGCTAGTTCCACATCTTCATCTTCCTGCTCTTCATCTTCCTGTTGTTCCTCTGGATTTTCAAGATTCACCTAAGAAAAATACTAGTAAGATGTATCTTGTATATGCAAAGTAAAAAGGTCATTTAGATTGGAATTTCAATCTACATACTACTAAAACTCTGGTTGTCATAGGTTTTAACTGGGTGAAATGGTACAATGCAGGATAACCATTTTTGAACCAAGGTACCTTTGGACCAGGGACGTAGAGTCACTAGAGGCAAGGGAGACGGGGCCTCACCAGTCTCCTCAGGGAAAGGAAAGAATTTTAAATATTTTTTTAAAAATAATTAAAGCCAGGGTAGTTGCTACCAGATTTCAAGTCACAGTGGCTTGGTGTCTGCTCTCAGTATTAACTAGCAGGAGGCCAGAGAACTCGGGGCCACCTTTGCATAAGGAATTTTTCGCCTTTTAAAAGTTAAGAAAGAGTTAAAAAGCAAAAAATTCCATATGCAAAGGAGGCACTGATTCTCCCGCCTCCTGATCGGGGAGCAGTGAATCATGCCTTACGAGCACACTTACGTTGAGCACACTTACCTTGGGCGGACAAGAGGAGAGTTAAGAGAGTTTCCACAGCTGGAAAACATATGTGGATCGGACGGAGGGGGGGGGAGATTCAAATTTATTGTAATTAAATATGTAATTTTTTGTTGTGGAGTGTGTGTGTGTGTGTGTGTGTTTCTTTCTTCACAGCGGTCTGGTGGGGTCGGAGGAGGCGGGGGGCAAGGCGGCGGAGTGCGGAGGTGACAGGGACGTTCTCGCCACTGTGTCCCAACAGGCCAGGAGTCTCTTGTTTATGTCTGCCATAAACGCGAGATGCCTGGCCTGTTGGACACAGTGGTGGCGGGGGGAGGAATGGGCTGGGTGGGCGGGGAGGACGAGCAGGGAGGAGGAGGAGGAGGAGGAGGAGGAGGAGGAGGAGGAGGAGGAGGAGGAGGAGAGCGGTGAGTCCAGGCAGGGAGTAGGTCGGGCGGGGGTGAGTGGGCTGGCTGGCTGCAGGCCGGGGCAGCAGGATTGTTTGTCAAAGGAGGCGGGGGGGCAAGGTGGTGGAGCGCGACGGCGGCGAGAAGCATCTCAGATGGAGCCGTGACACCCCGAAGGCAAGCCGGCACTTAAAGGCATGCCGCCGTCACGCTCCACTGCCTTGCCCCCCTGCCTCCTCCAACAAACAATCCTGCTGCCCCGGCCTGCAGCCAGCCCAGCACTGAGTGGAGAGGAGGAGGAGGAGGAGGAGGAGGAGGAGGAGGAGGAGGAGGAGGAGGAGGAGGAGAAGAGCAGTGAGTCCAGGCAGGGAGCAGGTCGGGCGGGGGGTGGGTGGGCTGGCTGGCTGCCCGCCGGGGCAGCAGGAGTGTTCGTTGGAGGAGGCGGGGGGTGGCAAGGCGGTGGAGCGCGATGGTGGCGAGAAGCAACACCCCTGCCGCTGTGTCCGACAGGCGCCTCGCGTTTATGTCTGCCATAAACGCGAGACGCCTGTCGGACACAGCGGCAAGGACGTTGCTTCTCGCCGCTGCTGCGGTGTTGCCTCACCAACGGTAACCCTCACCGCACGTCACTTTGGACACATAATGTGTCTAATATTTGGGACTCATGAGAGAATGAAATTTGCAATAGTTTCCATTTTTCTTTATTTCTTCGGACTACATATGCTATTGTTATCCCATGTAGATATGCTTTGGTGGTGTCCCATAGGTTTTGTAATGTATCTTGATTGTTATTTTCTTTGAGGAAGAATTCCATTTCTTTCTTAATCTGCTGGGTGTACTCTTTTTCTTTTAGTATCTGTGTATTTAGCATCCAACGTCTATTTTTCCTCTTTGGGCTCTTCCAAATTATTTTTATCGGGTTATGATCTGCCCATGTGTTAGATACGATCTCTGTTGCTTCCAACTTATTTTCTATCTCACTGTTCTTCCCGGCTCTGTCGATTCTAGACCATGATTTGTGTGGATTTGAGTAGAAGGTATATCCCTTTTCATTTGGATTTATTTCTCTCTCTCAAATTTAAATTCATGTCAAAAAATGATTTTGGCAAAGTTTTCCTTTTTCTTCTTCTTTGAGTTGCTACTTTGTCCTTTATTGTGTCTACCACTGCATTAAAATCTCCCAACAAACAAATATTCTCTAATCCCATTTCTATTATTTTTAATGTAGTTTTTTATAACATTTTTTCTGATTTTCATTTGGCGCATAGATCACCACCAATAGCACTTGCATTTGTTGAATTTTAACCTCCATCATTAAGATTCTTCCATTATCATCTGCACACATTTGACTAGCTTTTTACTCTTTTTTTATATATATGGCTATTCCTCTCTTTTTTGTGGGCGGGGGGAGTCTGCCAAGGAGACATAGAGTTCACATAATTTCTCTTGTTCCAAGCAGTTTTTATATTGTTGCTCCTATGTCCCCTGTTTTCTTTTCTTTTCTTTTTGCCTGTCCTTGGTCATTGTGTTTCTGTTTAGGTAAAGAAACATGCCCCAATGAAGCAGGTTTGCCCAGTGATTTCATAAAATTAAATATTGGTCATTTTATTTTTATAAGTTTTGTAAGTATAACACTTATACTTACATGTATAAGTAGAAAATCTTATGGTGTAAGGAATAAATATTAAGCACATATAAATTAGGATCAAAAATTGAGATTTTTATTTTATTTTATTCAATTTATATGGTTATCCACCTCACAAAATCACTTTCTAAAGCTTCTTCTTCAGTTCATATTTTGTACAAAATATTTTATCAATAACTATATCTTAATTTGATTGTAATTTACACAAAAGTCTTTTTGGGGCAGGAAGGAAAAAACAACAACTAGATCTATCTAGTTTGAAAGGGAAAACTATTTGCAACTGATATTCAGCTATAACTTCAGGTTTTTATGCAAAGATGAAAGAATGTGTTGAATGCATCCTCAGTTGATAGTTTTAAAATGATTAACAACAGAAATGGACATTTATGAAGTATCTTTTTATTAGTTAAAATGTTTTTTTTTTAACTGATATGCTACTAAATTGGGAAACCTTAGGAACACTCAAAGCACACACTTATTTTACCATGGAAATAGTAAAATCAATATCTGGGATGTCTAGAAAGTTTAATAGCTAAAACTATAATCTTCCAGGTACCATCAATTTCTTTGTTCACAAAATGGAAGCAATCAGCTAATGGAGAATTCCAGAGATTAGGTATAATTCAAAACTTTTGCTCCTTTATTATATTGTAGAAAGATGAATGGGATGTACACTGTCAGCATGTCCTTTCATTGATTTACATACTTGATATCATTAGTACAATGATGTTTCTAGCTACCTGCCTAGATAAGCCACCAGGAATTTCCAATTACATTAAAAGTAGTAAAGTCAGGAGCATGAAATATTTCTGCATGAAGATACACTTTCTAAACTACAAGGACAAGTTTAGAATTCAGAAGAACATACTTAGCATCATCAACTTTTAGAACTTACAGTTCAAAAAAGTTCCAGGGGCTAGATAAGATTCTGTTTGGCAGAGATAAGAAAATATTATCGAAGATTTATCCATTTTGTCAAGATGCTAAAGAAGAGATGGATAAAAGCCTTCTAATAACATGGGAGAGAAACTTTGGCTATGAGATTGAAATGGGCAAATGGTGGGATCTATGGAGTAAGACTATTAAACTTACAATATCTACAGCGTTTAAAGAAAACATATACAAGATGGTTTATAGATGGCACTTCCCCCCAACGAGGTTAGCCAAAATGTTTCCTGGGTTATCTCCACTGTGTTGGAAATGTGGAAGAAGGGATGGCACATTCTACCATATTTGGTGGTCTTGTACTGAGGCCACGAAATACTGGAGAAGGATTCAAAAATGGCTAAAAGAGGTTACGGGGGCAAGCATGGAATGGAAACCCGAGAATTTCTTACTAAGCATAAAACCAGAAAACATGAGTAAATCTATATGGCATTTGAGCCTACATATAATTGTGGCCGCAAGAATAACCTATGCACAATTTTGGAAATCTACTACCATACCATCGGAAGATGCCATAATTAAAAAGATTTATGAATGTGCAGAAATGGACAGAATGACGGGTTGGCTGAGGGACAAAGGAGAAACAGAACATTATCTTAGCTGGAACCTATGGTATATGTGGGTGACAAGGAGAACAGCAAGGACTTAAAACGGGGAAAGTTAAATAGCAGTTGTTAACAATGGGAACTAAAAGTGAACATGGGTATTGTAATAGATCCCTGAACTTTATAACGAGAAGATGCTGCTTAGAGACTAAACAATGAGGAAGGAAAAGAAAAGTTGGGCTGTGAATGACTGTCACCACGGGGGGGCGGGGGGTTGGGTTGTATGTTTAAAATTGTATTTGTATTTGTATGTCTTATTCTTTAAAAAAATGTATAACCAATAAAGACTATTTTTTAAAAAATGTTTCATTTTAAAAAGCTCCCATTTGGGAACACTGAAAAAGAGAAGTTAATCATTATTGTCCTACACATGAAAATATTTTAAATTTTATTAGTTTTTGATGGAATATATGAGAACAATGCCCACAGCTGGAATAGAAGATGGTTGATTATTCCTTCTAGAAGTAGTCTCTTAAACATCTGGAAATTATTATTCAAATATAGCGTACACTAGATATAGCAGACATCTTCAAACCTAATTCTGGAATATCCTTTAACGAGATTGTTTTACAAGAATTAATATGGAAATCAGATCGTAACTACAGGTAGTCCTTGACTTACGATCACAATTGAGCCCAGGATTTATATTGCTAAGTGAGAAATTTGTTAAATGAGTTTTGCTCCATTTTATGATTTTTCTTGCCATATATGTAAAGTGAATCATTGCAGTTGTTAAGTTAGTAACACAGTTGTTAAGTGAATCTGGCTTCTCCATTGGACTTTGCTTGTCAGAAAGCCACAAAAGGGGAAGGTGACCATGGGACATGGCAATCATCATAAATATGAACCAGTTGCCAAGCATCTGAATTTTGATGAATTTTTCATGGGGATGCTGCAACGGTCCAGAGTATGAAAAATTGTCATAAGTCACTTTGTTCAGTGCCGTTTTAACTTTGAATGGTCACTAAACGAGCAGTTGTAAGTGAAGTGACTATCTGTACTTTGGCTTTTCCTTCAGCTTCTTTAAATAACAGAACGGATGATGTGTAAACTGCACAGATAAATCACAAGTCAGAAGGACTAAAGATTTGGATATATGGCTCTAGATTGTGGAGTGTTATTCAACAACCTGATATCCAAGATCCAATGTTATCTATCATGGATGAAGCATCATAAATTTTGAGCATTGTCTGCTGTAATATAATACTGCTCAATATTTCCCACTCCAATACTGTTTATTAAAGTACTGTGTTACAATATTTCACTAAATATGATAATAAAAGATAGAATTTAATCATTTACAAGGTAGCAGCAAAGCTTCCACTGCTACACCCCTAGTAGTTTCAGAGATAATAACTTTTCATGAACCATTTAAAGCAAAGAAAGCAATATGCTAATGCACATGCCCATAATAAAAAAAAATTAAAAGGCAGATGAAGCAGAGCATTTTCCATCGTAATGTGGCTAAGAATTTTACTTTTTTTTTAAAAACATGCCATTCTGAGCAGTAGGAAAATGGTTTATGAATTATTCACATTCATTATTCATAATGAAAATTAAATGCAAAGTAACCAATACCGAAAGCAGTAGCAGAATCAATTAATAATCTTTGGGAAATCCTTGGAAACATGCCATAGGATTGGGGTTTTTTTTCCAAATACCTTTGGCTCTAGAGAATGAGCAATTGTGGCTGTAGGCTCATCCACAAAAGAATCCGTATCATCATCAAACAAACGGCGACAACAAATCAGAGTAAATGGAGGAGGAACCTCTTTCAGAAAAGAAACAGCTTCACGGCGGGATTTCCCATAGAGCTGGACACCATTTACCTAAAAATAGAAAGGACACCATTCCTAAATTGACCAATACTTTAAAACTATTAGAATTTATCATAAATATTTCACTGCTTATTTTAGTGTTTCAATGACAAGCAAGTGCAATCCCCCCTCACCAATAGATAGACAGATGGATTTCATTTAGAATTCCAATGAAGGAGAAAAACATTTTGTGTGTGTGTGTCTGTCTGTCTGTCTGTCTCTCTCTCTCTCTCTCTCTGTGTGTGTGTCTTTGTCCCTCTTTCTGTCCCTCTTCTCTATGTCTCTCTCTCTGTGTCTTTCTCTCTCTCTCTCTCTCTCTCCCTGTCTCCCTCTCTCTCTGTCTTTGTCCCTCTTTCTCTCTGTGTCCATCTTTCTCTCTTTCTCCCTGTCTCTCTCTCTCTCTCTCTCTCTCTCTCATACACACACACACAAACACACACACATACACGACACACCATTTTCAGGAAACTAATGACTTCCTTAAACCACTAAAGCAATCAATAGTATTTATTTAGTTTTACTTGATCTCCATGGCCTTTCTACTCTCATCTCCTGTTTTACTGTAACTCTTCAGATATTCTTGCATTAGGATACCCTTCAGCCCTAAGCCAGCATTGAGAACATTAAAGACTGCAAGGAATTGTAGTTCAGCAGCACATGAAGAAACATTGGTTAACTGTTAAGGTTTTGTTCTACAGATACTCCCCTTATTATTTCTTTTTTAGTTCTTTCCACAAACTGAATTTCTTGATGTCAGGGTAGGTCTTGTTAGTTCTACTGCTTCCAGTACCATACTTTTGTGGCTCATACAATTCACAATGACTTGTAAAAATGTAGACTGATGATATATAAGGACAACCAACAGAAAAGAGAGAGTTACCTGCTAACCTCAAATTAGCTGGTTTTAGTAACCGTGTTTCTGTTATTAACTACTAGCAGTGTTGTGGTATTAGCCTATCTGTAAATGAGTCCATTTATATTTTATTTGGAATGATTAGCCATTTTATATATAGAATAGTTCAACTCTGTATTATTAAAATACTACAGTTAAATGTCTTGATTTCTTGTTGATTGGATATTGTGTATTCCTTTTAGAATATGTTTGCCATTTTATAGAGTTTTTCTCACAAAAGAAATAGCAAATTTTGTCTGCATATGGATGCATTGAGTAGTCATGATTAACTCAAGATTTAAATGGATTAATCCATTTCAAGCTAGAAACTGGGACAGTGTGAGTTCTAGTCCTGCTTTAAAGGACAAAACCAGCTGGGTTATCTGGTGCCAATCACTTTCTCTCAGCCCTAGGAAGGAGGCAATAGCAAACAGTTTCTGAAAAACAAATCCCTGTAGTTTCTGAAAAACAAATCCCTGTAGTTTCTGAGAAAACTACAGGGATTTGTCCAATCAGTCTCCATGAATTTATACAAAGTTGAATAGAAGGGGGGAAAATCTGTCTCAAAGGCTGCATCTTATAAGCACTAATCATCAGTAGTTAATAGCTTCAGTTTTCAGAAACTTGTACAATATGCTTGTAAATTCTGTCACATTTTGGAATTATTCCATATAACATGGTATATTGCAGAAAGGCATTGAGACAACTATATTTTTCAGAATAACATTTATAACATTTATTTTGCATAAGTATTTTGAGAAGTAGAATGGGTTGTCAGGATTTGGCACCAGGCTTCCAGACTAATCTAACAATTTCTTTTTGTTCATCCATTGAAATCATGAGTGAGTTGAAAAACAAGTGGATCTTTAGTATGGACACAGTTCAGTAAAGTTTCATTAGAAAGCAGTACATTTCTCTCTTTGGACATATGAGGTGTACCCTGAATATTCTTCTATGATATGGTTTTATTTAGGTCCTAGTCACAGGAGCTAAAATATAAGAACCTTTTATCCTTTTGGTAGAATAAAACTAATCTACCCAGAATTCTAATCTATTTTTTTTTACTAATCTTATTGTTGCTCACATTAACATTATGATATCAAGAGAAGGGCTGGGTAATGTAAATCAGTCAGTGACTTGGATAAATAGAATGCTAGATTGATTACGATTATAATTAAGTGAATAGTTACGATAGAAACCTTTCAGGACTTCCACAGCAGGTATGTCAAAGGACGTATGTTGGGGATGGAAATGAATAAAAAAATCCTATGCTATGTTATAATAACAAAGCTATGCTATATCTCCATTGTGAACTAGAGGGAGGAATTTAATATTTTAAAAATATTTCTCCCCCATTGATTTCAATGAGAGGAAAATTATATTTCTGTAGATTTCAAGGTATATTGTATTTGGGAATGGAAATTCTTTTCATGTTGCAGATTAAATTGTTCTTCCAATCTATATATTCTGTAGAGATCAGACTCTAAGTAGGGCAATAACCACACAAAACTCCAGGCCATTTGAGAAGGGACATCTAAGTTTGAATTTATTTCAGCATATGCAAAAGGAAGAGATCTCAGCTGTTTTATGATACCTTGATAATTTTCTTCTAGGGACATAGAATGGCAGTCAAGCTAATGCCAAGTGATACTAAATTAGAATTAAATCAGGCATTAAATCCTCTTATCTTTGCTACTGGTTCAGAACCGGGAGCGCGCAGCACTTCTGCGCATGTGCAGAGTGTCCGTGTTGACGTCTATGTGGGTGGGCGGAACCTCCTGCTGCCACCACTACCAGTTCACCCGAACCAGGGCGAACCGGCAGAATACCACCTCTGAATTAAAGGCATACACATACACCATTTGCACACAGAAAAAGAGAGCCAGCCAGTCAGCCAGACCCCTTATTAGTGTTTCTGTTTAAAATAATTGCTATAGGCTAACACTGGAAATGTTTTAAGCCAAAAATTCTGTGTTACATTAAGCAAAACAATTGGGGAATGAAATTGAAATCACAAGCTCTGGATATAATTGAAGATTTGGAATGAGTAACAGGAACAAATATCTCATCCAATATTTTGTATACTCATAAAAATATCTCCTTATACAGAGGTGGAGACTTCCAATGGAAAGACATGTTGAACTTGCAGATGCTAAGATCTTGGGAATATGTAATTTCTCTAGCAAATTGTAATATCCTATAAGGCATATTAATGCACTTCAAACATACAATCCATGATACAGCATTGATTATAAAGATTATGCAGTATTTTTCATACAACATACTATTTTAAAATTGTACCTCTAAAAGTTCGTCCTCTAGTTGCAGTAAGCCAAGATTAGCAATTGGGCCATCTGTAGCAATGGAAGAGATGTAATGATGTCCTTCAAAAGTATCCAGTTCAACTCCGAGCCTTAATGTGTGAATAGGCAGCAGCTATTAAAAATAAATCACAAATATAGTTGCAGAAGAACATTTACAAAGGACGTGAATTAGATTCTGTAGCTCTGTGACATTTGAATCAACTGAATGTTATTTTAAATTAGTAATGAGTTGAATGTGATTTATTTTAATTTTAATACTCTTTGGTAAAAGGATGATGGTGCCCTCAAGTCCATCTCAATTCCTACTAATGCACCAATGCAGTTTTCTGTAAAGAGTCACAGAAGTGCTATTGTCTTCATTTTTGCAGTTACTTTTGCCGTTACTCATTTATTGTCTTCATTTTTGCCATTACTTTCTAAAAAATTATTCTTGTTTTTCTTTTGTTCTTGGTTTCCTTTTGATTGCCAGTCTAGACAACAGCACTTAGATATCCAGATTGTTACATTGATAAAAAAATAATAGAGGGGGAGCTGGGGTGGGCTGCTGGGGGTTCACACGGTTCAGGCGATCCTCTAGCTAGGATTCTGCCCAGTTTGGCAAAACACCAAATGTCACCCCTGGCTGGCCACGCCCACCCCACCCTGCTCCTACCAGGAGTCTCCACACAGCCCATTCATTATGCCAGGTGGTGGAGGCCCCAGGCGGGGGGCTCAGCGAGGGGGGGGGAAACAGGCCTACTGGAGGTTCTGGAAGTCTGGAAACAAGCTGTTTCCAGTCTCTGGAAGGCCTCCAGAGTCCAGGGAAGCAGTTTTTGTCCTCCCAGAGGCTCAAAGAAAGCCTCCGGAGCCTGGGGAGGATGAAAAACGCTCCCCACTGTGGTGCAGGAGGCTAACTAGGCTACACGCACCATGCCCATGCCCAACCATACACCCCCCCTTTAAGGGGGATGTATGGTTGGGCATGGGCATGGTGCGTGTGGCCTAGTTAGCCTCCTCTAAGGGGGATGTATGGATGGCTTGGATGTATCATGATCACTAGGATCTGACTGGGAAAATATAAGCTGTTTTATAACAAACCAATGAAAATGGGATTATGAATGTTTTATGAGAGATACTTAACCAACAGAGAAATGGACAAATATCATACAGACAAAAAACAATTCTCAGAAGAATAAAACTTTTAGATTTGATAATTACTTCTTACCATCCTCTGTCTGACATACTTAAACAAATCAGGGAGAAAAGAATATTGTTTAAATAAGGCTTGAATTAAAAGAATAAGTACATCAATTAATACGTAAACAAAGGGATAAATTAGTAATGAAGCTTGGTTTCGGAGTCCAACTTGTTAGGTATTAAAAAAAAAAGAATTTCAATTTCAACAATGTATTTCTGCTGGTCGAAAGATCCAAGTTGAGCTGAATACATAGATTAGCCTACAGATACTGTAAAGACTGGAATTTAGAATTATTACTGCATACAGCAGCCCTGTAAGTTAATGTTGTTTCCAATCAAGGTTTGATTTACAGAAGATCTCTTAAAATGTTTCTTCTTAGGCATATTAACATTTCTTTTCAGTGCTAATCCTAAACCATGGATATCCCAGGGAAGGTCTACAAAACATTTCAACAAGCCAAGCTGTAAAATATACCGTAGTTGTAAAAATTAAGTAGTTTCTTGAATAAACACATGGCCACAAAACAGCAGCACAAAAACAGTAAGATATGCAAAGTGTCAAAAATGTTTATATCACATGATTCACGTCCATTACTATTGATTCAATACCTTTGAATATTTCTGTAGTTCAGCATCATCTGCAATTGGTGTATCTATTGTGACAATCTAAAAATCAAATAAAAACAGAAAGGCTTCATGGGTATAACAAAGAGCTACTTGAAAACTCAAAAGAAATTGACTAAAATATATTGCAGATGCATTATTGGAACAAGTGAATGATTGAAGCACTAGAAATATAGTTAGGCAAAAGACAAAAGTTTTTAAAGGTTAGCCTGAGAGAAGTAAACCCTAATCGAGTCTGCAGAAACAGGTTTAATTATTGATTAGACTCAATGTGGATTAATGATCACACTTTTATAATTCAGTTCATTTAAATTATTTCCTATGTACTAAACCAGTGTTGCTGGCTAGGGAATTCTGGGAGCTGAATTCCTCTTAAAGTTATTGAGGCTTTTACTACTGTTAAAAGTTTAACCCTCTGCTCAAAAAGTAAACATTCTCATTTAAGATCTCATTTCTTGAAAACGTAAATAATTCATTCCCGGTAATTTAATGAGGATATATGGATAACATACCATAACTTTATAATCAGGTCCCAGCAGTTTTTCCCATTTGGATGTTGGCTTATTTTCTGATAAGTCCAAGGTGTTCCCTAAATTACAATTATTATTATAAGACAGTTGTTAGGACAGCACATTGTTTACTTACATTTTGGCAAAACATAAAGCATTCTAAACTAATAGCCCTACTATAGAAATATATTAAAAGGACGTGGTGGCTAAGTGGCTAAGATGCTGAGCTTGTTGATCAGAAAGGATTGGCAGTTCAGTGGTTCAAATCCCTAGCACCACATAACAGAGTCAGCTCCCGTTACTTGTCTCAGCTTCTGCCAACCTAGCAGTTCAAAAGCACATAAAAATGCAAGTAGAAAAATAGGAACCACCTTTGGTGGGAAGGTAATAGTGTTCCGTGCACCTTCGGATTTAGTCTACCTGGTCACATGACCATGGAGAGGTCTTCAGACAGTGCTAGCTCTTCAGCTTTGAAATGAAGATGAGCACTGCCACCTAGAGTCAGGAACGACTAGCACATATGTGCAAGGGGAACCTTTACCATTATCTTATAGAAAATGTGTGTGTGTATATATATATATAAATTTGTTTTTGTAGATTTTCACGGGTATAGGTATGGAGGTCTTAGCGTATTCGGGTCTTTTCCCACGTAAGATTGACAGTATCTTGGCGACGTTTCAACGAAGTCACATTCGTCATCTTCAGGCTGGTGCCTTTGGCTTTGTGCTTGTGCGAGCAAAGAGTGATCGGAGCTGCCGTTTTTCTATAAATATAGGTGGGGGTGTGTGGAATGTTGGGTTTGCTGCTTTAAACGGATTGGTTGGCTGTGTTGTCACATTTGATTGGTTGATGGAATTGATGTTTGGTGAGAGTGATTGGTGATGGTGTCCTGTGTTGTTCTGGGTCCTGTGTCAGCTTTTGTGGCTGGGACTCGTTTATTGACTAGAGCTAGTTTCCAGATGTCTGGTAAGCGGGAGGTATCATCACGTTTATTCATGTTGTGGGGGTGTTTCTCCATTTCAATAGCTTCCATAATTATTCTCTTGTTGAAGTGTTCAGTTTTGGAGAGTAATTTGGTTCCTTCAAAATCAATTTCATGTCCTGTTGCTTTAAGGTGCTGGAAAAGGGAGGAAATTTTTTCTTCTTTTCTGACTGCGTTCTTGTGTTCTGCGATGCGTGCATTTATTCTCTTATTAGTTTGTCCAATGTATGTGGCAGGGCAGATTTTGCATGGTATTTCATAGACTCCTTGGTTTTCTAGCTGGATCTTGTCTTTGGGGTTTCTTAAGATGTTGGCTATTTTTTGGTCAGTGCCGAAGGCTGTCTTAATATTGTGTTTGTGGAGAATTTTGCTGATTTTATCTGTGGTGCCTTTGTTGTAAGGGAGGAGAGCGATGCCGTTGTCCTGTTCTGTGTCTCGGTTCTTGGGGGTTGCATCCCTTTCAATTAGGTTGGTAATTTTGTTTTTTTTAATCAGTTGGAAATTAATACGTTTGTGAGGGTGTGTAATTCAGTTTTCAGGTGGTCCTTGTCAGCTAGGCGTTTGGTTCTGGAGGTGAGGGTTTTGGCTATGGAGTTGATCTGTGCAGGTGGTGATGGGATTTTGCATTTAAGTAGCGGTTGGTGTGTGTTTTTTTCTGGTAGATGGTGTGTCCTAGGGAGCCATTGGGTTTTTTGTAGATTAGGACGTCCCGAAAGGGAAGTTGGTTGTTTGCTTCTATTTCCATAGTAAATTGTATTTTGGGGTGTAGGCTGTTGAGATGTGTGAGGAAGTTGTCCAGTTTTTCTTTCCCGTGTGGCCAAATTACGAAAGTGTCATCACATATCTAAACCTTAGTTTGGGTTTGTGTTCAGATTTATATAAGGCGTTGGTTTCAAAGTGTTCCATGTATAGGTTTGCGATGACGGGTGAGAGGGGTGATCCCATAGGCGCTCCTTCTATCTGTTTGTATCTTTGTCCATGGTGGATGAAGTATGTGTTGGTTAGGCAGTGGTTGGTCAGATCTAGGATGTGTTAGGGGGGTTGTATTTGTTTTGGATAGCTGTCAAGGCTTCTTTAATAGGCACTTGGGTGAAGAGGGATATGACATCAAAGCTCACGAATAGGTCGCTGGGTTGTAGGTTTTGTTTCTTTATTGTTTCTATGAAGTGGATTGAGTTTTGTACGTGTGAGGTGATGGATTCTGTGTAGGGTTGAAGGGGTTGGGCTTCTGGCGTTTTTCTAGTCTGTGGAGTTTCTTGGTGTGTGTGTCTGTCTTGTGGGAGGTTTCTGTTTCGGCTCTCCAGAGGGCTAGTTGTTTGGATTTGTCCCAGAGTGCTGGGTGGATTTTGTTACTGCGTCATTCCAAATAACTACAAATATTGAATTGAATGCTTATGACACCATAAGAACATACTAGAACCAAGGTAATTATTAATTCTACTGGCATACTCTATATATCTGAAAACTTACACAGGATTCATTTTTTTTATTAAAACCAATTATTTTGAACACAGGAATACCTTTTTTTGATAACACTGCTGTATTAGGTTGGAAATTTCTCATCCTTGTATGTTTTGCATGCCTTTGCTTATTTTTGAGTAATTTTTAGAATATTGTTATTTGTCTTCATATTGGCAAATATAAATAAAAGGAGTCTTCCTGAAACAGTACCCTTTGTGCCTGAAAATGTGTGTTAATGTGTTGAATGGATCTTCCATATTAAAAACCGTCACACACTTTGGCTGTTCTTACAAAGATACATATCATTAAGATCATGATTAAATATATCTTATGAATTATTCCCCACTTTAGACATACTTGTTTTTTTTAGCTCACAATATTATCATGATAAAATAGAAATATTAAAGTTTAATACAGAAAGTGCAGTAATAAGACATTTTGTAAAACACGATTTGTACTTTAGGTTTAATGGGCATTAAGTTAGCAGTAAATGTTTTCCTTACTGGTATTATACTTGTCAACATTTCCAATGTCACTGTCTATTTTTGGAATGTAAACCAGTTATTAAATTCTGCTCCAGGATGAACTTTTACAAACAGTATTTTAGAATCATCTGTGCTTTTACAAAATGACTATTATTAGTTTCTAAACAGCAAAGATAGATCAATGTATTTATCATTGAAAATACATTTTATAATTTCTTTATCCTAACTAATTTACTTTTTGTAAGAAAAAACAAAATTGTTCTTTAGAACAATTGCATGCCACAAGTGACTTAATTTGCTCTTCTCCCATTCTCATTTGAGTATAAATTCCCAAATACAATAAAATTTGATATTATTCCAAGTCATTACAACTTACAGCATCAAATAAGAAGAAATACATTTCTAAAATTATAACATAATGTGCTTCAATGAAACATTTACTTGGCATTACACTAACTAAGAAGAAAAGCTTTGTTTATATATATCCATCTAGTTCAGCTTCCTTTTTCCTGCCCACCTAAAGAACTATGTATTTCACTATGAACAGGAATATGGTTGACTTCAATATCTGACTTTTAGTTTTTGAAAAATGTAGAACAAATGATTTTCTTGTTACTTCCTTTACCCAAAGCTTTGGACACTTTAGCCTGTATTTAAAGGGAATTATTCTGCAGGGCTATAGATCCCTGCCACTCTGCATCTAAAGGCAAACCATACATATAGATAGTACTAGACTTCCAACCTGGCAATTAGGAGGTAAGTAATGACAGGTGTCATTAAATCAATTCATTGTTTTCTGCGGCCATTTTTTTTTTTTTGCCAGAAACCGAAAATACAGATTTGGGGGAAATGTCATAATTCGTAGTCACATGACCAGGTCACACTGCAAATGACAATAAGTGCAGACTGATTGCCAAGCACCCAAAACGCAGTCACATAACCACAGGAGGTGTGGGTTGTGAGAACTTTGGTACCAGGTTGTAAGTTGTTTGCTTTATTTATTCAAGAGTAGGTGGACTTTATTTATATTGTTGCATTTTATATATTTGTTAGAGTTCTAACCTACCTTTCTTTCAAATGCTCAAGGCAACATTTCCTCCTGTAATTTTCTCCCACTGCTACCTAATGAATTACCTCAGGCCAAAACTGACCAAATGAGCTTCTGTGTCTGAAGACATTCAGATCTCCCTAGTCCTAATCCAAGACATTAACCTGTAAACTGTACAGGATTTTATGTCATATACTCCAGTGGTGGGTGTACAATTTTTTTTACTACTGGTTCGTTCGTGTGTGATGCTTCTGCGTATGCACAGAAACATCTGGGTGGGTGGGCAGAGCCTCCTGGCACCACCACTACCAGTTCACCTCATCTCAGACGAACCGGAAGCAACCCACCTCTGATATACTCAATCATTAGTTGGATAATCCTTAGTTGTTATTTACACAATAATAATTTTGAAGCAATAACATACCAAAAAGCTTATTTTCCAATAGAATGTTTGACTTACCAATTGCGTGATGCTTTTGCTTGCTTTCATCTTCAGTGTTATCTTTTTGCTCTTGAGGTTCCTCATTTTCACTATCGGTTTCCACAGCAGTCAAGTTGAGCATGCGTGAATGCCCTGGAAAAGTTCCCAAAGCTTCCCATCACTTTTTACTAAGCAAAATCTTTGAACTGTTCCTTTTTTAAAGATTCTAAAATATATCTGAATTGATAGGACATTCAAGTTTCCAAACTTACTATTACCAAATCTCAACCCCTCAGCTGATATTCAAACTAGTAAAGTTATATGCTTCTCCATTTCCACTATCCCAAAAACTTCTTCAATATTAAAAAAAGGAACAATGG
Source organism: Thamnophis sirtalis (assembly GCF_051295495.1). Classification (NCBI taxonomy): domain Eukaryota; kingdom Metazoa; phylum Chordata; class Lepidosauria; order Squamata; family Natricidae; genus Thamnophis; species Thamnophis sirtalis. The sequence continues at coordinate 26,635,225 of NW_028261387.1, forward strand.
CTGAATACTTCTAGCTTTCTAAATGACTTCCCTTCCACCTGCCATGGGCTTAATCTTTTGTGGAAGGAATGAAGGTCTGAGAACAGTCACTGAAAGAACAGAATTCTGGTCAGTGTTGTGTGGATTTTATTCAGAATGTCAGATCTAAAGGAGAAATCTTTGTTCTCAGGTTACTAAAAATGTTCCATAATCATTTAATCTGCCATTCTCAGCTAATAATAATAATAATAATAATAATAATAATAATAATAATAATAATAATAATAATAATATAATATAAGGTCACAATCATAGACATCGCAATACCAGGTGATAGCAGGGTCGCCGAGAAGGAACATGAAAAAATCGCAAGATACCAGGACTTAAAAATCGAAATTCAACGACTATGGCACAAACCAGCAGTGGTAATTCCAGTGGTAATTGGCACACTGGGTGCTATTCCAAAAGCACTGGAATTACATTTAAAACAGTTAAAAATTGACAAAATCACCATCAGTCAAATGCAAAAAGCCGCACTGCTTGGATCTGCACGCATATTACGAAAATACGTTACAACGTCCTAGGCCCCTGGGTGGGGCCCGACTAGTAACCAATGCCAAATCCGGCGAAACAACTGGCCACTGTGATACAATTGTATAATAATAATAATAATAATAATAATAATAATAATAATAATAATATAAAAACAAATTAAGCACAATAGAATTTTACAAAACAAATAAGGTCTTAAAAACAAACCAAGTACCTTTGGTTAGAAGGTATAACTGAAAGTGGAACAGAAACACAACAAAATATATGTACTATGGTTTGCTTTACAAGCCAATAGAGGGTAAATCCTGTAGAGTTCTAGAATAAAATTCAGTCATCTATTTTTTAATTTCACATTTTGCACCTAAAATATAGCAAATATTATCCTTTTGGTTGCAATTATTGCCACCTATTTGGGGACATGTGCATAGCAACACCTGTAAAAATAAAATGGGGTAAGAGTGAAAATTTGATCTTCCTTCCTAGCACCTTTCTTTCCTTGCCCAGTAAGCCTTTAAGGATTTAAAAATTGTTTAACTAGTTAAGCTATGTTAATTGTTCAGCCTTTTGGAACAAACATGTATCCAAAGGAACCAGGTTAACTGATCCTTATAATTCAACTGATTGTATCATTTTGCTCACAATCTGTGAAAGCTGGGGCAGTTTCCCTACGTGACATGTGTGTTTCAGAAAAGGCCAGGACTAACCCGTTTTGCTGGCTTAACCAGCCTTGTAATTCAGTGGTACAGTAGAAATCAGTTCCAAATATCAAAGTGTTCATTCAAAACAATCCTGAGCATTTTAGCTTAACTAAAAAGAGAATGTAGACAGAGGGAGGAACTTTACCTCTATCCAGCGCTCTTTCCACATGATGTGGTTTCTTTCGAAGCAATGTCAGATGAACAACTGGTCCTGTCTTGCGTAAAGCTTCCACAACTTCTTGGTTGGTATAATTCTGAATATTAATTCTGTTAACCTGAAGTATACATACACAATTCTTTTGAAAATGATAATCCATAGCACAAAAACAGGTTGCTTTCACTTTGTTTCACTTTGACTGGCTAATTATTGCACAAAGGCAAAACATGAAGCAAAACAGATTCATACATACTAACTCATCTATTCAGTCCTTAAGTGAAACCAAGAACCGCCACTTTCAAGGGTAGGTAAGGTGGCAAGCAGATGTGTTTAATGTGTTTAAAATGAAAATACAAAATGAAACCAAATCTTGTAATCTAAGATATGATTCTCTCCCCACCCCCAAAGGACTGGGGAGGAGGGGGAAAGGGTAGCAATGTTTCTCAACTCTTGCGCTTTATATAAAGCCGCCATTAACTTGCAAAACCACCCAGGTCACCTTATAGGGGAGATGGGTGGCATAAACATTTAATAAATAAAATAAAATAGATAATGTAGAGAGAGAAAAAACTTTTTTCCTTCTCTCATAAGATGATCCACTGAAACTCAATGTGGGGTGAACATATAGAGATATGTATACATACATACATACATACATACATACATACATACATACATACATACATACATACATCATCCTTATATACTTATGTATATATAAGTAACAGTAATAATGTAACAAATTTATATGCTTCTTGACTTCCAGGGACTCTAGGAGGTTGACAGATCATTTTAAACACTAAAATTAAGAAACAATGAAAACCAGGGTAAAGATGGCAGCAGGACAAAATCAGATGGAAACAAAGGAAAACAAATCAAGTTAAAAGGAGGTTGTCCTTGCCAAAGGCCTGGGCGAACAGCCAGGTCCTCAAGCCCCTTTGAAACACCAGCAGGGCAAGGAAGCATCAAATATTGGGGGAACCTCATCCCAGAGGGAAGACCTATAGAGAAGACATGCTTCCAGAGTCCTGAGAGATGTCATTGCTTAATTGAAGGAACTTGGAGCACACCAACTCTGCCAGATTAGATTGGCCAGGCAGGCACTATGGATGAGAGGCAGTTCTTTAAATAACAGGGCCCTGGGCCATTGATTAAGTTATGCAACTTGCTGCCAGCAATAATGTTAATAGCAGCATATTTGGATCATTTTAAAAGATGGCCAGGCATACCGGTAATCATGGAGGTTCAGACAATCAATGGCCATTAATAGTAATCAGTGTTTAGCACATGCTGAATTATAGATAGCACATCCAAAATATAGTAATTGCAATAGTGGAAGGAAACTGTAGCCTCTATTCCAGACTTGTCACATTCCCAAAATATCCAGCTGAGAACCCAGAAAGCTGGTTTAGATGAGCGTAGGACTTGCTCTAACAGACTGTTCCGTTATCCCAGGTTAAAGTATTTATTCTGATTGATTTTCCCCTCCCCTCCCCCAAAAGAGAATATAGCAAGGAAAACAGGCGAATCCCCTTCCGACAAATGCAAATTTCAACTTACTGCAACAATTTTGTCGTTGACTTTTATCTGACCATTGTGATCCGCAGCACTGTCAGGGATTACGTTTTTTATGAAAATCCCTGAAGCTTCCCCTTAGAGGAGAAAAATGAGATGGAGGGAAGAGGGAGGGAGAAAGTGCAGACAGAGTTAGCATACATTGATTATCATTTCACACACACTCTAGAGCAGAGATAGAGGCAACAATGATTCCTTTACAATCTGTGAACTTCGACTCCCAGAATGCTCTTAATGTTTCTCCATTGATTTCATTTTCTAAATCTGCTACGGTGTTGTAAGATTCTGTATTGAGTTTCTCAGCTATACATAAGAGCTTTTTTTATCGTGTGTGTGTGTGTGTGTGTGTGTGTGTGTGTGTGTACGTACGTACGTACATACATACATATTCTGTAGAGGCTCACCTCTACAGAATCTTGCCAAATTCCTCACCAAACAACTTCAACCCTACAACAGAATCCATCACCTCACATGTACAAAACTCAATCCACTTCATAGAAACAATAAAGAATCAAAACCTACAACCCAGTGACCTACTTGTGAGCTTCAATGCCATATCCCTCCTCACCCAAGTGCCTATAAAAAAAGCCTTGACAGCTATCCAGAACAAACACAACCCCCCTAAACACATCCTGGACCTGACCAACCACTGCCTAACCAATACATACTTCATCCATAATGGACAAAGATACAAACAGATAGAAGGAGCACCCATGGGGTTACCCCTCTCACCCATCATCACAAACTTATACATGGAACATTTTGAAACTAACGCCTTAGATAAATCTGAACACAAACCCAAACTCTGCCTTAGATATGTTGATGACACTTTTGCGATTTGGCCACATGGGAAAGAAAAACTAGACAACTTCCTCACACATCTCAACAGCCGACACCCCAAAATACAATTCACTATGGAAATAGAAGCAAACAACCAACTTCCCTTTCTGGGCGTCTTAATCTACAAAAAACCCAATGGCTCCCTAGGACATACCATCTGCCGGGAAAAAACACACACCAACCAGTACTTAAACGCACAATCCCATCACCACCCTGCACAGATCAACTCTGTAACCAAGACCCTCATCTCCAGAACCAAACGCCTAGCCAACAAAGACCACCTGAAAACTGAATTACACACTCTCACAAATGTATTAATTTTCAACAGATTCCAAAGAAAAACAATTACCAACCTAATTGAAAGGGAGACACTTCCCAAGAACCGAGACACAGAACAGGACAATGGCACCGCCCTCCTCTCTTACAACAAAGGCACCACAGATAAAATCAGCAAAATTCTTCACAAGTCACAATATCAGGACATCCTTCAGCACTGACCAAAAATAGCCAACATCTTAAGAAACCCCAAAGACAAGATCCAGCTAGAAAACCAAGGAGTCTACGAAATACCATGCAAAATTTGCCCTGCCACATACATTGGACAACTAATAGGAGAATAAATGCATCGCAGAACACAAGAACGCAGTCAGAAAAGAAGAAAAAACTTCCTCCCTTTTCCAGCATCTTAAAGCAACAGAACATGAAATTGATTTTGAAGGAGCCAAATTACTCTCCAAAACTGAACACTTCAACAAGAGAATAATTATGGAAGCCATTGAAATAGAGACACACACCCCTCCAACATGAATAAACGTGACGATGCCTCCCGCCTACCAGACATCTGGAAACCAGCCCTAGTAAACAAACGAACCCCACCCACCACCCAGGTCATTACAACACAAAAGTACAACAGACACACAGCCAGGACCTCAGCCACACAAAATGATACGAAACAGCCCACCAATCTAGAAACATCAACTCCATCTACCAATCAGGATGCAACCACACAGCCAATCAACCCATTTACAGCAAGAAAGCCAGCACTCAACACCCCCCCCATCAAGATTTATAGAAAGACGACAGTTCCGATAACGCCTTCCTCGCATAAGCATGAAGCCGAAAACACCACTCTGAAGATGGTGAGTGGGTCCTTGCTGAAATGTTGCCAAGTCAATCTCCATCTTACACGGGAAAAGAGCCAAATAAGGGGGCATACCTACACCCGTGAAAATCACACACACACACACACACACATTGTTCAGTACAATATGTCTTAGCTTTTTTTATCCCGTAGAAAACAAACATTTGATGACTGGTAAAAATAATTTAACAAAATTGAAAAGTTATACTACCATTTTGATGGAGACGCAGTCATGCTGGCGAGATGACCACGGAAGTGCCTTTGGACAACGCTGCTCCCTTAGCTAAGAAACAGAGAATGAGAACCTACCCCGCAAATTGGACACAACTGGATAGGAGAAACCTTTACTAGTATACCGTGTTTCCCTGAAAATAAAACAGGGTCTTATTTTCTTTTGACCCACAAAATATAGCTTGGGCCTTGTTTTCAGGGGAGGGCTTATTGTTTTGGGTTGCTAGGAGGCTGCTGTCTTGCGAGTAGGCTCTCGAAGAGCCGGGCACAGCCTCAGGGTCAAACGGATGTTTTGCACTGTTGCAGCAGCAACACAGCAGCCATGAGTTGACCACGCTCACGAGCAGCTGTCCGGCAACCCCTGTTTCCAGCTGGGCACAGCGCCATTCATTGACCTAGGGGTATCGCCAAGCGGTGGTAGCGCCTGTTTGCCGCCCTCCAGCTCCTGCGGCTCGGTACCTTCAGAATGCCCTTAGGTCAGTGAATGGGGCTCTGCATGACTGGAGAGGGGGGTTGCGTGAGTAGCTTTTCCACTCCCTGCTCGCACGACTCAAAGGCTCATGATGCCCTTGCCTAACTCTCCCTGCAGAGCTAGGGCATCTCCGCTGCTGCCACCGCCCACTGCATGGCTTTTTCTGTCGCTTCCAAAGCATGAAGGTAGGATGCCAAATCTTCCGGCAGTTGCCACTCTGGGAGTATGCTCTATGGTTGTGGGCTGGCTGCCAGCAGAGCATACTCCCAGAGCATACAACTATAGAGCGTACTCCCAGAGTGGCAACTGCCAGAAGACTCAGCAACAGCCCTCTCCAGCTGGGCACAGCAACGCTGACCGACTTAGCGGTATCCCAAGGGCACCAAGCAACAAGAGGACCTCTGCCCCCACCTCATTCCCATGGCTTGGCACATTTAAGATACTGCTAGGTCGGCGAGTGGTGCTCTGCCTGGCTGGAGGGGGGGGGATTGTCCAGGGGCCTTATTTTCAGGGGGGGGCTTATATTTTTGCCCACCCAAAAAATATGGCATGGTCTTAGTTTCAGGACATGTTGTATTTTCAGAGAAACACGGTAGGTCTCCTGCGTGAGCAGGGGGTTGGACTAAATGACCTCCAAGGTCCCTTCCAACTCTGTTACTGTTAACTAAATTGTTAACTAATCTTTCTGCATTACTTAAAATATCTAGGGCTAAATAAACACTTAAGTGAGAAAAAGCAAAGAAGCATTTCTCTTCTCCCATTCTCTGACAATTTTATTCTCTATCTTAAACATATGTTCAACATATTATTTGATTTAGCCTCTTCTTTGATCAATCAATAAAGCTCACCTGAATATGACACTCCAGAATATCCAACAATTGTTATACCCAGGCTCTGTCCATCTTTTTTAATCAACTTAACTTCATGAATTTCATTTTCCTGGGAAACAAAACCATACTGTTTTTTCAGATTATATTAACCATTTAAACTTGTGCTGAGAGGTTTTTGATTTGTTACCTAATTAAAAACTTTTTCAGTTCAAAGATCCAAAGACAACAGGGTGTGTGTTGTTTTCACGATGTCAGTGTTTCCGGTGTTCAAAAGTATTGTGTCTTCACAAATTACTTTATGAACATCTGAATATTATTGGGTTATCATCACTTTGGACTTTTAAAACACACAAAAAAAGACAAATCTATATTTTTTTTTTAAAAATGCTAAATTTTAATATTAATAAATTTCATTTTCACTGTCTGGATTTATTTTTCTATCTGATTTTATCATGGTTGTGATATTTCCAAATGGTAAAACAGATTAAAAATTAAAATATATTAAAAAAGATAAATAGAATGAAAAATTAGATAGCAATTACAATATAAATGCCATAGTGGTCTACTGGTTAGACAGCAGTACTGCAGACTAATTCACTGCTCTGTCTAGGAGTTTGAGTCCCACCGGTTCAAGTTTGACTTAGTTTCCATCCTTCCAAAGTTGGTAAAATGAGGACCCAGATTATTGGCGGCAATATGCTGATTCTGTAAACCGCTTAGAGAGAGCTATAAAATTCTGTGAAGCAGTATATAACTCTAAGTGCAATTACTATAAACTGATCAGATGAAAATGTTTTAATCATTCTTACCAGCAGAAAATGTTATTTGAGTTTTTTTTCTTTACACAGTCCTTTAGCAATGGGTATTTCAGGAGAACTTATTTGCAAATATATAAACTGACAAGTAAAGTGAGCTAGAAAACATAGCTGTCAAGTCTGTAAATCTGAGCTAAAATTTGATATTATATAAATTACTGATACTATGTGACCTTTTCAGAGAAAGACTTGGAATGCTTCAGCTAAATATGAGGCAGATAGTCAAGAAGATATTGAAAGTGAAAGTGTCTATGGAGTCCTATTGCCTTTCGAAAAGCACCTTTGGCATTGAAAGTGTAAGTCGTTGATTTTGGCAATGTAGCAAAACTACAGTAGTATTGTTTGCCCTCCAATAGCAAAGTGTGTTAGTCAGTTTTCTGGTCTGTGACTGTGATTGATTAATTGTTAATCTCAATGATAATAACAATAATTAGGCCGATTAAGTATTAACGTCAATTTAGGAAGATTTTTTTCAGACCACATGAAATTTCCAGCGGTGTAATTTGATGCAAGCCTTAAGATACTTACTCTGTCAGATTCTCTGTCCTGAATAATAGTTAATTCACCCACAGGATCAGCCACAGGAGTTGGTGGGGTTATAGATATTTCAGACAAAGGGGATCGTGCAACTACCATCTTAACATGGTTTCCGCAGTTTCTCAAGACTTGAGCAACCTGCTCGCTACTCATCCCTTGTACATTAATGCCCCCAATTTCCAAGATGTGATCATCAGTTCTAAGTCTGCCATCCTTCAAGAAACAAGGAACATTTTTCAAAAGTTAAAATGAACTGGAATGGAATACTTTTTATAAAACAAGACTTCAATATAAAATGCAATCATGTTAAAGCAACACTGCAGTGGATGTTACACTGAAAGAATTATGTCAAATATTAAAAATGTCATTAAAAGTTACTAAAAAACTACTAGTATGTTTGGCATAAGTTTTAGATTATAGACAAATTCGGTATTTTTCATATATTGTATATATTACTCACTTATGGCTTTCACTGTATGTGTCCTTTTTCCACTATAGGTCTAATTGTAACAGCATTATCAAACTGCAATTCTACACATTTTTAATCTTCCTCTTTCTACTTAAGAGCCAAGGCACATGTAAGAAGTCAATTAGAACGTAGATAGCGTTGACATTTAATTGGTTATTTTTAACCTACTTTTAATCTACATTTATACATTCCTTCAATTAGGTTTGAATGATTAAAATTTATTTTCATCATTTTAAACAATTTGGGGCTCTTGCCAAATGTTTGCATTTGCATACTGTGTAAAATACCAGGTGTAATAGAAACAATGATTAGTTATCAAACAGGAGTGGGAGACTTTATTCCTGCTCCTTAAACTACAGTGCTTCATCTCAGCAACATAGAGATAACCACAGAGACACTGAGAAGTTGGGACAATTTGATTATCACCGTTCTTTGCCACAACAAAATGGATAGCATTGTTGGGACTGTTTAGACATTAACATAGTAACAATTAGTGATAAAGAGGTGTGCACAACTCATTTCCCATCCTTCTCCAAGGGTGAGAAATGCTTCTTCACTGCTGTTTCCACAGTCTAATAAGACAGAGTAGGGCCAGATCAACATCTTTTCCTACTGTAGTATCTGTGAAAAGACTCTCTTTTTCTCAAAGAGACTACAGATCCAAGTATTAACTGTTGTGGCCCAGCAGGAGCCATTGGAGCTGCCACCAGACTCCGACAGCAAGGGGCCCTATGAGTTGGTCTTGGAGGATGTGGAGGACCCTGGACAGGGTTCCGACTCTGAGCAGGGCGCAGAGAGACTGGTTGGATACCAGGTGGCGCCTGAGCCTTGGATCAGTGGGGAGGAGGCAAGGGAGAATGATCCAGAAACCAACAGTTAGTTGTTCCTGGATGCACGCCATTGAAGAGCTACTCGGTGTCAGGAGCAATTATGTAATTACAGGAGATAATTACGCTCAGCTGATGGTCATTAGGCTCCTCTCCGGACTATAAAAAAGACTGCTTGTGCCACGCCCTTCTTGCAGAAGTCAATGCTTTGACTAAAGAGAAACTAACTTGGCAGGCTGGATTGCTACCAAGGTTTGTTTGAATTGCTGCCAAGGTTTGTCAGACTTGCTGACAAGGTCCTTATCTGTTTGTTTATTTGGCTTTCAGCCACCGAGATTCTGGTCTTGTTATTAAAAGGCATTCCATTTAAGCTTGTCTCGGCTTTCGTTACTGGACGGAGGAGGGGGTCAGAACAATTAACTATGTACAAATACAGAGGGAGAGAGAGAGAGGGAGAGGGGGGAAGGGAGGAAGGGAGGGAGAGAGAGAGACAGAGAATTGTAAACAAATTTACCCTGTCTGCTAGTCCACCAGGAACAATAGTCCGTACCACCACACCACTTGTTTTTCTTCCTACAATTCCAAAACCTAATCCTGAGCCATCATTAATCAGTTCAACTTCTTCAGTGTGGCCCCAATTGACCTATAAAAATAGAAAAGTAATTTTTCAGTGATCTTTCAAAACATTAAAACATTAAAAACATTTACCGTAGCACTTCCAATCCATACAATAAAATAAGTACTCGGTATTTTCCCCAGCAACTCAGCTATTGTAAAAGTCTCTTCTTTGTGGTTACAACATCTGGTGTATACATGAGATCCAGTGGCTCATGCAATTCTAGTAAGGTGGATTGATGGAGAACATGGTAACTATGCAGAAAGATCCCGTAACATGTTTTATTACATCATACCATAAATTTCTACTGAAACATTTCTAATTAAAACATTAGACTAGTTATACTGAACACAAAAATTCTAGCTGAAACACCATAAAGGACACAAGAGGGGAGAATATCTTCAAACCATTTTTTTTAGTGTCTCTGAAATATGGAATAATGCATTGCTATTCCTGTTTAACAATGAGTATGAAAACTACATTGAAATACACTGAAATGAAGCAAACAGCATTCATACATAGTTTACGTTTTCTTCCTGGAATGTACTCAACAGCCTAAACATTCATGGTGGCTGAGGGAATTTCACAACAATTCCATAACAAAACAATGCCTCCTGGTGCACTGGACATTTGTGGCTTTTTGTTTTCCATAGGCTGGGAAAAAATTAATTAGGGATTTTTCCCTATCTGTGTTTATGCATGTGAAAAGAACTTTACATTGAGTTATGTGGATTTGAGGATTCTAGATCTCAAATCAAGAAAGATTATTTGGTTCAGTGCTATCTACTAGATAGATAACTAAACATTGGTCAGCTACTTGATATATTGAATACAGAAAACATTAACTTACTGGGCTGAGTTAAAATTGAATGGGTTTTTTTTAAAAAAAACCTATAACATATATTTATTAGTGGGGGGACAACAGGCCAGGTAGGAAAAATTGTGATTAATATAATGAGAAAACTGCAGGTGATTTTGGAATGGGTTCTAAGCAGGATGAGCTATATAATCTTGACTAAGATACTTTTCTCTATTCTGCATCCATATTTCTACTAATGGCTAGCCAGATTCTTCTGTGAAATATTCTGGCAGGCATGATAAAACCCACTTATGTCCTTGCTTGTCAAAGGAAAACTCAAACTGACAGGATTGACTGAGCTGCTGGAATTGAATGCAGCCAGTATCGCTTTGTAGGAAAGTGGGAGGAAGAATTTCTCATAAAATTGCACTGGTGTAGGGCAGGGACCCCAACCTTTTTGGCACCAGATACCTGTTCCAAGGGAGAAGTTTTTCTATGGATCAGAGTGGGCCATGTTTCATGTGATGTCTGCATTTCGCAGATGAGCCTTCGCTTGTTTATGGGGCCCAGTTTCTGGCATGCTGTGGACTGGTGCCGATCCATAGATTGGGGGCTGGGGGACCCCTGGTGTAGGATAGCAAGGCTTAAGGGAAAATCACTCTCTAGGACTGAGTTTCAGGAACCATTTGTTCAATCTTCTTTGTGAGGTCTCCTGATGCAGACCGGACTATATTTTACCATGCAACAATATTCATCAGGGAATTTATCCTTCACTCCACTTTTCCCCACAACAACCACCTTGTGAATTAGGAACGTAATGGCTCAGTGGCTAAGACACTGAGCTTGTTGATCGGAAAGGTCAGCAGTTCGGCGGTTCGAATCCCTAGTGCCATATAAGGGAGTTACATGTCCCAGACAAGTCCCGTTACTTGTCCCAGCTTCTGCCAACCTAGCAGTTTAAAAGCACGTAAAAAATACAAGTAGAAAAATAGGAAGCATCTTTGGTGGGAAGGTAACAGCGCTCCGTGCGCCTTCAACTTTTAGTTATGCTGGCTACATGACCACGGAGATGTCTTTGGACAGCACTGGCTCTTTGACTTTGAAAAAGAGATGAGCACCGCCCCCTAGAGTCATGAACGGCTAGCACATATGTGCGAGGGAACCTTTACCTTAAGGGAGAGTAACTAGCCCAAGGTCACCAAGTGAGCTTACATGACTGCTGATAAACTAATACCTGAATCTCTTTGTTCCAAGACCAACATCTGAAGCCTCAACCACGCCGGCTCTACCCCTGCATTTTAAAATAATAATAATAATAGGATGCTACTGCCAGTCTACCTGCCCTCTTCTCATTTCCTTCCTCTTGGTCTTACCATACTGCTATGTAGTAGAATAGCCCACCTTAGCTAACCTGCTACTTCACTGTTGCAGCTCCATCTCATGCTGCTATCTTTGGAAAATGCTGTTCTGTTCCACCTCCTGAATCATCAGTTTTATATAAGGACATTAATTTTTTAAAGATTTTTTTTATATAGCAATGAGTTGATCCAAACAAGCATTGTGTTTGATAGGATCTTAGATTGCAGGATTGAAAATAGATAATTTTTCAATTATTTGTAGCTCAGGGTTGAACTGTGGGGTCCTTGACACTCTCTGAGCTTGGTGATTTTCTTGCAATGTTTCATTACCAAACCAGGTAATATCATCAGTGCTGATTATGTTACCTATGACGGGAACAATAAGGGAATTCCAAAAAAAGTATACAAATCTGACCTAACAAACTGCACGGAGTAAAATTATACAATCCAATTTGTCTAACATGCAAAGATGTGATGAATATTCTTGCAAAATCATGTTTTGATTCTTATAAAAAATTATCTTACCATTTCTGGTACAATAGCATCACTCACAGCAGAGGAGTTCCTACTGCTGCTCTGGGTGGGGGCCCTGGCCACAACCAAATGTAAAGAGCCTGTGGACTGTTGGAGTAATAGGATTGCCTGTTGATGAGAAATGTTCAGGTCCAATGGTGTATGATTTACAGCCAATATCTGATCATTTTCCTTTAACCTTTGATCCCTTGGAAAAAACACAAGTCATAGTTAAAAGTGCTGCAGAAATCTTTCATAAAAGGGTTACAGGATAATTCAACTAACAAAACTCACATGTATATTAAACATTAGCAAGCAGATTCTTAGGTCACCATTTATGAACTTATTTTTTGAATACATACAATTGACAGATTTTGTAAAGCATGCTAAATTATAAAGTGTAGAGTACAATGGTTGGGTTCACATAACATACTAATTCAAAGCCATTCAACCAACCAGCCATACAGCACTATTCTACAGTATTATATCTGTATATGAAGTGAGTTACAGTGTTGGGTATGATCAATGTAAATTGCCACCAAATTCCCAAATCCAGACAAAGGCTTGATCAGCACACCGCACTAAACAATGTTATGATTTGGTTGGTTTAGTCCAGTCTAAATATGATGTGACTCACTCTCTGCCAATGGTTTCATAGGTATGTCAAATAGACAACTGAATTGTGCTGCACCAGTTGGATGTGTATCAACCATAACATTCAGATATCTGCATTTATGACCAGGTTTATCTAAGACGTATCAGGTCATGAATTACTGTTAACAATGATATGTTTTTCTTTTAGAAATTAAATTCTGTGTTAATAAAGTACCCATTAACCAAATAACCCAGTTCTATTTAAGAAGACTATAATCTTTATATCACCAGCAATGATTATGCTTTCAAATGGCCTCTTGTCCATCAATTAGATTTATTCTATTTTTTCCACCCTGATTTGTTTTACTTCTTTATCATACCATATTTCACTAAAAACCAAGAAGCATAATTGGGACTATTGAACAAGAGAGGGCAAAAGAAGACATGTCTCACTCTTCCAGCAGGAAATCAGAACTTCAGAAACATGACAAAATAACTCCCAGAAGATGTCAAGAAATAAGTAAGTTGCATCAACCTCTTCAATGTATTCTTAACAGAGAACAATACTGTGTACTCATGACAACATAACTACAGGTTGTCCTTGACTTAAATCATTTGTTTAGTGACCAAAGTAACAGCACTGAAAAAAGTGACTTATGACCATTTTTCACACTCAGGACCACTGCAACCTCCCCATGGTCATGTGACCAAAATTCAATGGTAGTGTCCTGGGGTCACGTGATCACCCTTTGCGACCTTCTGACAGACAAGGTGAATGGGGGAAGCCAGATTCACTTAACAACCATGTTATCAACTTAACAACTGCACTGATCTACTTAACACTGTGTCAAGAAAGATCATAAAATTGGGCACTTAACCATTCTCTTGCTCAGCACTGGAAAGTTTGGGTTCAATTGTGGTTGTAAGTCGAGGACTTCCTGCATTAAAATTCTTTACTATCTATACCACCTTTATCCTATTTATCATTACAAATCTGACATGAGATGCATTCTTCTAATCTGATCCAGTGATCATCTGGCCAGGAAAATTATAAAATCTATAACATTTCAATAGGACACCTTATAGTATATCAAGAAGTCTTGCTAAATTTCTTACCTGGCTGCTATGCTTCCTGGCTGTACTTCTTTCACAAAGATACCAACTTCTCCAAAGCTTTGATTTTTAAGAGCAATCACACTAAATCCAAGGCCCCTATTACATGGTTTCTCTATATCTATATACTCAATTTGCCTGCCCTGTGAAGGAAGAAAGTAATGTTATAAATACAATATTTCTACAATTGCAAAACATCATTTTCTATTAATAAAAGATGACTAAGGTTTGCATTACAACATGAGTGGAAAAAAAATCCCCCAAACTTGCAGAACCTAAAAAGTATAGTCCCACTTTCTTCACGGTCAAAACATCAATCATTTATTTATATTTATTTACTCTTCATATTCCTAAACCCAACATCTCCCTCAAAGAGATGTTCTGGGGTGTGTTCAATGTAATATAACCGTTAAATAAAACAACATATATTCCACCAAGCCACACCCACAGAACTGGTAGTAAACAGTTATTCCATCACTGATACATACACACACACACACACACACACACACACACACACATTTTTCCTAAAAATACAGCTAGTCCTTGCTTAGTGATGGTAATTGGGACAGAAATTTCTATTGCTAAGCAATGCAGCCATGAAGTGTAACATTATGTGACTGCATCACTTAGCAATGGCAATTCCATCAATCTCTATTGCCGTTGTTAAGCAAGGATCATGGGTCACAAAGTGAGGTGTCCGAATTGCATACACCTTGTCTCAAATTGGAGTTACAATTGCCATACAGTATAAGTAAACTTAATCAATATCAAAATAATATTTTTGGTAAGCAGCACCAAGCTTGGTGGAACTTTACACCTGCGAGAGGTCTTAAGTTGTGAATATATATGCTAAGGAGGCAATGAGACTTGGTTTAAAAAAAAATTAATTCATGATTCAGAAACTGACTTTAGTAACCATACGGTTTGGAATAAAAAGGAAACTTTTATATATTGCACCACTGCAATTTTACCTTTGCCATCTTTTGGATTATCAAATTAAATTCATCCACTTCAAATCTGGAAATTAGCGGAGCCATTTGCTTATCATTCTGGATGTTCCCATTAACAACAGGATGTGGGTCAGCATCAAATACCAGCAACCCTCGCCTAGTAAAATCAAAATCCACTGAACGATCTGGAGGCATATACCTAAGCTGTGAGGAACAAGACAAGATGTTACCACAAATTCTAAATATTTAATACACAACAATAGCATTAGTGGCCATATAGTACTGCTTAAATAAGATGGAAGCTCAGTTTGAAAAACAACTTTCCTTTCTGGAATATTACTGAATCAATGTGTAAGTGAACATGTCAATATTCACCTTATTGTTTACCTCACGTGTATGAAACCCACAAAAGGGAATTATTTTCTAACTAAAAACAAGGTAGAAAAATAATCATCCTGAATTGTTAATATAAGCTGATCCTTATAGTTTAGGATTGATTCATTTTCTTATTTATTTTCTTATTCACTTCTTATTATTTCACGTTCTTTGTTTTCTTACATAAAAGGACTTTTAAACTCCAGAAAGAATAAGCTTCTCAGGATTGTTGGGTTTGGGGAGATTTTTTTGGAATTATATAATCCAGCCAATTCCATTGTGAAAATGTAACAGATAATACAGGTGATTTATCACCACAATTGAGCCTAAAATTTTTGTTGGTAAGCAAGACATTCACTAAATGAGTTTTGCCCCATTTAACGACGTCATAAAAAACTGTTCATATTATCCCGGCACACTGCAACCATCATAAATATGAGTCAGTTGCCAAGCGTCTGAATTTTGATCACATGACCATGAGGATGCTGCAAGTGTCATAAGTTTGAAAAACGGTCATGTCACTTTTTTCATTATAACTTTGAACAGTCACTAAATGAACCATTGTAAGTCAAGGACTACTTTTAATGAGATCGATCTGCATATATTTTCTCAGACAGACATAATTGATCACAGTGATCTGCATCTTCATTTTCAAAGACAAAAAAAATCACAATAATCCACAAAACCTCATTTAATGCTCAAGGACAAATCATCAGTGTCTCTTCATTCTGCTCCTGTCCTCACACCACACATTTTAAAACCCGACGACTTTGGATTAGAAGCTGGGAGGCTAAACATTCTAATCCTGCCTTAAGCACAGAAACCACTTAGATGGTCTTTGGGTAACTTTCTGTCAGCCATAGGAAGAGGACAATGACAAACCACTTCTGAAAATTGATCAACAAAACTGCATGGACTCATTTATATGGTTGCCAAGAATTAAGACTAACTCGAAGATATTTTTAAAAAGTTAGAGTGAACAGAATATCTGAAACTGGGTAGCATTTCTTTTCTATCAGAGACATTTTTGGCTCCAAGGTTTAGTCACTTTGCTTTGGAAAACTGACAAGAAAAAATGGCACTATAATGATTTATAGCTTTTTAAAGAAATGGCGTACATCAGCAATTCATGAGGGACTAAACTGTAACCATATACGTTTTAATAAATGCTACTCTCTAAAGCTTTCTTACTTGGTTGGAATATAAACCCATATAAATAAAAAGCATCCTGTAATTCTGAATCAAATAAAATAGGGTTTAAACACATTTTGGCATAGGAGTTACCACAGAAGTCACAAAACCAGTCTCTGATGTGCACTGTTGAGACAAGAATACAGTCTTTATGACAGCTATTAACTGAAGTGATGTAATGCTGTAGGGAATATCAGGTGAAGACTGGAGATGGTCCAGATAAATATATCTTCAAAATTACCCTGGCAGCTGCTATAGATAATACTGTAATATCTTATATACAATAGAAGACTATTTACTTTGGCCCAGATTAGGGTGCTACAAATATTAGGGCAATAACAGAAATATAAGATTCTCATATGAAAGCTGAACTTGTTTTTATTCAGAAGTAGAATCTATCTCACAACTGCTATTAAAATGTCTATTGCACACCCAAAGGTGATCAGGTTTCACATCTCCAATAATTAATAACACTAATTGCCAATGTGACCAGCAGGCTGTTACTCTTCTCCTGGCTGATTACCTTTCATAAACCTCTGAGAAGGTTGCAAAATTCTTATCCATAACTGCAATTGTTAAAAGACACCTGGTTCCTCCTTTATGCTATTCACTGTTACCTACTAATTGCTTTAGAATTTTCTTGCAATTTAAAATTTTTATTTTACACATTAGTTATTTTATTACATGCTAATTTTTCATTATTTCTGATCTTGGATCATTTATACTTTTTTTTAAAAAAAATTGATTTGCGCTCTTTCTTGTCTTAAACCAAGCCTATTCCACAACAATTGGAATAGGCTTATACCAAGGTGATTGTGGAGACAAATCATGTAAATACTATGAGAGCCTTATCAGGATAAAAATATAATAGATAAACCTTGATTCAATTCTTAGTGCTATATTTTTTAATAAAGTGTTCTTGATAATTTTTAAACTGTCAAAAGTGTTCAGTTCTGCCATATATTTTCACACAAAAGTAATGTATAAGAGAATCCTTGACTTATGACTACAATTGGGACCAAAATCTCAGACACTAAGGAAAGCAGTTGTTAAGTGAGATAGTGTGACTGCTTTGCTCAATGACTGCAATCCCAGTTGTGGCCATTAAACAATCTCCCAGACTGTTAAGTGGAACATACATGGAAGGGAACTGCTCTAGTGGACCATCTCAAAGGAGTTTGGATATTCTGGATCTAAGTTCCATTTCTGCTCCTCTTGGTAGCTCCTTTTGGTAGGCCACACCATCAGCCAAGTCCCAGTGATGAGAGGAAGTCCTCACAGCAGACAGGAGTAGTTGCAACCTTCCTTGCTGGCTTCACAATTGACTTTAGCACGAAAGATTGCAAATGTGATCCTATGATCATGAGGCACTTGGCAACTAGTTGTAAGTGGGAACAGCTGCCAAGCATCCAGATCATAATCATAAAACTGAGGGGGACAGCAGAAAGTGCATTAGGGGCTAAAAAACTCCCCAAGGCTGTCTTAACTTTGAACTAACTGGTCATACGTTAAGGACTATTTGTACAAATATCACTCTTCCCTGATTTGCCATGTCAAATTTGTCACAATCTTTATATTTCTTCAAACAAGTCATAATTATGCTGGATGTGGAGTTTTAACAGACCAGAATAACAAGGTTGGAAGGGACCTTGGAGGTTTTCTAGTCCAATTCCCTGCTCAAGCAAGAGACACTATACCATTCCAGCCAAATGATTGTCCAATCTCTTCTTTAAAAACCTCCAGTGATGGAGCACCCACAAATGATTGTTCGGTAGTTTGGGGGAGTTAAAGCCTATACCTTTCAAAGTTCCCAAGGTTGAGAAAGTCTAGATCAGTGGGTCTCAACCTTCCTCATGTTGTGGTGACCCCCAACCATAAAATTGTTTTATGTTTTCCGTATTTTTTCAAAAATATGTGTTTTCCGAAGGACTTAGGCGACCCCTGTGAAAGGGTTGTCCAACCCCCCCAAAGGGGTCCCCACCCACAGGTTGAGAACCACTGGTCTAGATGAAGTGGCAGGTAGAGAAAGCAGAATATTGCTGAACTTCAATTATATTAGTTATCTCCCTCTTTTTTTTCCTTCCTCCATAAAACCATCACGTCTGATGAAAAGCTTTTGGAAACTCAGAATCCTGTCCACTATTTATGTAACTTCAGCTAATTCAATCAAACTACTAATGAATGAATTAAAAGAAGGAGAAAAGATGCAGAATAGGAATAGGAATAGAAAAAGGAATGTGAATAGGAGCAGAGCGGAGCAGAGCAGAGCGAAACGGAACAGAATTCTTAATTTACGAAGTGAGATTGGACACACAAGGAATTTGCCCTTAGTGCAAAGCTTCAGTGTGCATACAAACAGCAAAGTGATAAGTCATCTTAGTGTGATCCTGATACTTCCCACAAACACTACTACTATTTCAAAACTATCTTGCAAACATAACCAATCAGCATCCATCAAATCTTTCTCTTTTATTACTCACTTGTTCTTTCAGCTGCTTTATTGACTGCTGAAGAGTCAGCACATGGTTGAATAAAGGGTTCTTGAGAGTATTGTATAGAAAAGCCAGATTATCACTGTGTGAAGTGTCTCCTTTCTCATGAAGTTTCATTAGTAGACGCTCCAGAATCCTCAGGATCTGCTGCTTATCTGTTGGATCCCCCAAAACATCATAACAATTCATTAAAAAACATACTTAAGATAATTGAAATGTTTCAACCAAGTGATAAGCTTATTTCAAAAATACTTACCTGCAATTGGATTTTCCGGCATCCTGGCTTATCTGTGCTGTAGATTCAATATGGCCTAAATTTTAGAATGAAGATGCAGATTAAGCTTTGTTTTTCAACATATCTTACTCTGAAGAACATAAATGGCAAGCACACGTTTACATATACATATGTCATTTTGCACTTATTGCCATATTAAAGGGTAGAGAAAGAAGTGCATATTATATTTCTTTCTGTACCCTTTTAATGTGGAATAATAACTCTAAACTGTTATAGATGTGTGCAAAAGTATTACTGTGGATTCAGAGAACATTTCAATCTTAAACAAGCAATAAGATTATTTAAATATATCGAGTCCACAGTTACAACAGCATTGAAGAAAACAGTGACTTATGACCGTTTTTCACACTTACAGCCATTGCAACATCCCCATGATCCTGAACACTTGACATGTATTTATGATGGTTGCAGTATCCTGGGGTCATGTGCTCACCTTTTGCAACTTTCTGACAAGCAAAGTCAATGAGAAACCAGATTCACTTAACACCTTTGTTACTAACTTAATAACTATAGTGATTCACTTAACAACTGTGGCAAGAAAAGTGGTAAAATAGAGCAAAACCCACTTAAAACTGCCTTGCTTAGCAACTAAAATTTTGGGCTCAATTGTGTTCATAAGACATAACTGTACGGTCTTGTTACACACAGATGGAATCTAGACCAAGACAAAAATGTTTCCATCATGTTGCCAGCTATTACTTAAATTAATATGACTTTCATATGCATACTATCTTGTAATATGTATAAACTGGGCACTGCTGCCAATAGAATCAAGAATCATAAATGGAATCATACCAAGATAATCATATATATCAAGATAAACAAAACTTGTGTTTTATACTTGGCTTCCCATGTTGAATACAAAAGTCTCTCTCTTCTACAGATAAATAAATCAGTTTAGGGTAATACTGGACAATTTACATCGCATAGTATTCAAGAACACTTTCTGTTTATATTTATGTATAATGTTCAGCCACCATATTATGTTTGCATAGCATGATGAGAATAAGAACAAAATCGGGGTTTGCATCCCATATTTTCCATCACTCTCGGCTAAGAATAAAACCTCATATGTGAACCGACAATGGAATTGAATTGTTTAGAATTGTAATATAAAACCATTATCATTTTCCAATTAGGAAGTCTTTGCTCTGTTGCATAGTGAAAACATACCGATCTAATACATGCTTAAATATAAAGCTTTTGTAAGTCTACCTTAAATCTCAGATACAATCCATGTATCTTCTGCCAGATGTTCTCTCAACTTGTCAGTCTAGTTTACAGTTCCAGTACTAACCCAGGCCCAATCTTCCTTACTTTTAGAGAATATGGAAGATCAGTTTTTAAAAGAATCTCACCAAAAAGAAATCCTTAGGCTAAAACCGCATACCAATTAAGAATAAAATCCTACAGACTTCAAATAGGATTACTTTCGGATAGGCATGTAACATTGGCTGACATCATTGAGAACTAAGGAATAAAATAAGTCACATATAAGTTAAATAAGTCACACTGTGTTTATTTAATGGTATTTGCAGATGATTATTAGTATGCCTATTCAGAAACTGTACTGAGTTTACTCCCTGGATAGGTATGTGTTTTATTACATCATAGTCTCCAGTTTCTTTATTTGGCCTTCTGTGTATTAATAGATACATATGCATGACAGCCTTTTAAAACCTGACTGCACTTGGAAACTCACTGGGATTTCTCATGCACAGTGACCCTGGAATTGCAAAAGCCTTCTCTCCAGTCCTGCTTGGGAATTATGTAAATTCTTAGATGTAAATTCACCAACAAGAGAAACTGAAAATTCTAAGATATTATATCGATCATCATCTAATCCCTCTTCTGATTTGAAGCATCCTTACATAACAGAGCCTACACTAAATAAACCCTCATGGATAATAATATTCTACTTGTCCCAGTCTGTCCAGATTTAAGTAGAGGATTGAAAGAATTCCCTCTTTTATTTTTTAAAAACAACCACTGAAACTTTGCTTTATTTGTAAGCTTTAGACTGGGAGTTAAAATGCATTCTGAAGCAAATCTATTTAAATATTGATTTCATAATGAAGTTACCTAGCAATAGTACTGTACTTAATTTCCAAAGTGAAAAAAGCTATCCTAAAAAGCATATTTTCTATTCCTCCATTCTTCCATATGTTCTTTGCTATTCAGTGCATAAACATCTTCACTTAATGAACTAGGGTTACTCTTATAAAAGTAATCTTTTGAGAGAGAGAGAGAGATAAAGGGAGAGGGAGAGAGAGAGAGAGAGAGAGAGAGAGAGAGAGTTTGAGTTCTGGGAATTGAATTGCACAAGTCTGGGGTTCCCCAACACATAGGAATACCAAACCTTGAGGTTCTCCATCAATGATGGTGGGTTGTTTAGCCCAGAAACAGTCGATCGAGGATCAATACAGAGATCCCCAAGGAAGGAGCTCCCTCTTCTTACGTTCACTTTTGGGTTTCCCCCGAATCCAGTTACCAGCAAGGAAAGAGCACCCAAGCCAGCAAGAGATCCAAGCCCACCTCTAAATCAAAGGTCAGAACTGTTGGCTCGTTGGCAACTAAGACGGCACAACCACAACACTGCCGCTGCTGTGTAACGTTTACCGGCCAAGCTGAAAATATCCCGTCACGCCTGTACTTTGCACTTAGCTTTAGCGGCTTTAAGCTGTTTTCTCAGGCTTCAACCCGGGCGACTTTCAAAATAAGCGGCCCCTTGCCACGATTAGGAGACGGGGGGCAAAGTCACCCGAGGAAATCCAGTAGGATTTCCCAGCATTTATAGGGGCAATCGGGGTCGGATCTAGTCAGATAGTAGCTGTGGACGCCAAAGAAAAACCCTACCTTGAAGAGGGAGGGACGCCCCACCATAAAGGCTCCGCAAACCCGCCCACCCGTAGCGCAACAAGTTCTCCCCAAGTCTTTTTTTCCCCATTACGCTTCCAGCCTTCAGGAAGTGGGCGGCGGGCACAACGCAAAAACTCGACTGGCTGCATCTTCCAGCGCCTGCCCGCCGGTTCTCCTCCCCTCAAGAGGGTCAACGGCGGAGGGGGGCTTCCCGGAGGGCGGGAAGGTGGCCGGGAGCGCGCCCGGATGGGCAGAAAAGCTTACCTGCTCGGCTGGGGGCAAGACCTGTCGCTGGGCGATCCTGGCTTGTTCTTACCTGGGCGGAAGCGGGAGTTTCGTTTTTACCCGCACCTCTCCTTGCAACACAGGAAGCCGGCAGCGAGGGGGAGCCGCTGGGCGCTGAAGGAAATCAAGCCGGGCTCCCGACGGGTTTCGGGGTAGACGAGGGCGAGAGATCAGCTGCCACGGGGCGAGAAGCGGGGGGGGGGGCGCGGAGTGGAGGAACCCCCGTTTCCCCCCCGCATGCCGATGGGGTTAGTTTCGGGGCAGAAGGCTGGGAAATGAGGAATAGGAAGGAGAGTCTTGTATTATTGGCCACCCTTGCAGGAGTGGCTGGGTGGACAACGTGGTTGGGTCGTGGGAACGTGTCCGTCCGGGACCATCAAAGGAGGAAGGCTGCGACGCCGTAGATTTTCGTTAGGTGTAAATGGGGAAAGCGCTGATAAGCAAACCTTTGTGGGCTGAGAGGACCACTTGCTTGTGAAACCAGCCGCAAGCCAAACTAAAACCCAATATTCAGGCATCACAAGACAGCAGCTGTTTTGTTGCCTGTGCTTGCTTTTTTAAAATCTATATTTAATAGAATTACATAGAAACAGGAAGGGGTGCGTCTTTCAAAGAGAAGAAACGGCCTTTGGATGACCTTAACTAGCTGTGGGGAAATAGCTTTTTTTCCTTTCCAAAAAGAACATCAACGAAAAATGTTGTTTTTTAAAACTGTATAGATAATAGGTAAATTGTTAGTTCCATGAAATGGCAATCGGGATTTTTTCTTTCTTTCCTTATTAAATTTTTCTCTGTATGTACTTATATTGTACCCACTATCTATAGGACTTGATAGCAATCACTTATGTGTGAATCCTACTCATGAAATTGCTACACAACGTTTGTGAAAAGCTAGATGTTATAGAACCATGATGGGGAACCTATGGCACACTTGCCACAGGTGGCATGCGCATGCACACGAGCTGTCAGCTCCAGCATGCATAGGCATGCCGGCCAGCTGATTTTCGGCCTTCCGGGGGGGGCCTGTAGAGGCCATTTTTGCCCTCCTCAGGCTTCAGGAAAGCCTCTGGAGCTTGAGAAGGGCAAAAAACGGCCCCAATGGGCCTCCTGGAAGTTTGTTCCAGTTGGCCAATTGGGCCCATTTTTCATCCTTCCCAAGCTACAGAGGCTTTCCTGGAGCCTGGGGAGGACGAAAATGACACCCCCCGCCCTCCCGGAGGAAATACCAAGCTCAGCTTGGAGGCAAGTGTGGTGCGCACGGGGGGGGGGGAGTGGGGCGGGGTTGTGCATACATGCACATGGGGGGCGCTTTGCATTATGGGTGCTGGCATGCACACTATCACACGCAAGCCCTCGCATTTTTGGCACCCAACAACAAAAAGGTTAGCCATCACTGTTATAGTACATCGTGTTTTTTGTGTGTGTTAAGGTTGATTTCGTGTCCAAAAACATGAAAGCAACAAGGGACACCCCTATGTTACTGGTCAAAGATCAACTCTTAACAACCCCTATTATGCTTAAATTAATTTGATCTGGGACTGAGCGTTATGTCAACACATTTCTTTGGCTTCCAAGAATTTCTGGATTCATTTAATTTCTGGATCACTTCAGTGCTAGGATACTTGCCAAGAACTAAAGATCAACCTCAGAGGTTCTTCCCTAGGTGACCCTCCAAATGAGATCCAGCATGTCAGTTTTAAAAGGATAGTATTAGCATCTCAAGTTTGCAAATGATCATAGCAAAGAAGTTAGTTTAATGGATTTCTTGGTGCTAAATAAAACATTTGTTTTATTGATAGAATCATGTATATATCATTTCATTGTGTGATTGGTTGACTTCACCTGGTACTGTATCTCTTAATGCTTTCAGAAATGTTATTATGGTAATCCTTGACTTCCCACCACAATTGAGCCCAACATTTTTGTTGCTGAGTGAGGCATTTGCTGAGTTTTGTCCCATTTTTATGACTTTTCTTGCCACAGTTAAATGAATCACTGCAGTTGTTAAGTTAGTAAAACAGTTGTTAGTGAATGTGGCTTCCCCGTTGATCTTGCTTGTCAGAAGGTTATAAAAGGTAATCACATGACCCTGCAACATTGCAACCGTCATAAATATGAGCCAGTTGCCAAGTGTCTGAATTTTGATCACTTGACCATGTGGATTCTGAAATGGTCTTTAGTGTGAAATATGGTCATGTCACTTTTTTCAGAGCCGTTGTAACTTTGAACGGTCAATGAACTGTTGTAAATCAAAGACTACCTGTATTTGTGTGGCTACTTTCACATTGTTAACTGTTGTAAGCTATCATGTTTACATTCCATCAGAATTCATCTCCACACCAGATAAATTGCATATATTCTACTTAAACATCAGATTGCAAATTATCCTCTTTTAATGCTAGAGGATTTTTGTTTTGTTTTACCTGAGACAGAAGTTGCTGACCAAAGCTGAAGATCTATTCTTGACCTCCGATTTAATTTTGAATATACAGGAATATTCTGGTTTTTCAGTAACAAATTGACATATATTCCAAAACAGCATCAATTCTCAATAGGAAAAGGGAAAAAAATAGTAATATGACATAAGGTTGTTTTAATTTTATCTTCATGTATTTAAAATGTAATATTTAGTACCAGGCATTGATTGATTCTATACCATTTCAAGAACTATGTTTTGTAAATTGGATCTTCAATACTTCAATACAGTATAGCAGAGCTGTATGTAAAAACAAGCAGATTAGCATCATTTTGTGGTATGCCAGAGGTTATAATTTCTATTTTTGTATGCAATTTTTTTTAAGATATCACAAAGGTGCTTTTTCTGGACTATCTTTGTTTTTCCCTTGAAAATGTTTTGCTTCTCATCCGTGAAGCTTCATCAATTCTGAAGCCGAAACTGAAGAATCTTCTTGGAAGAGAAGTGAAACATCTTCAAGGGGAAAAAAGAAAGTCCAGCTGCTTTTTGAAAAAGCACCTTTGGAACAACCATGATATGAATGACTTGAGAATTTCCATAGACATTCTTTTAAGATGATGTTTGTGGTCTGAACACCTATTATCTCCTTTGACATTAATATTTTGTTTGTTGACTACGTAATGTTAAAAAATAATTTTTACATGTTCCTCTCACCACCCACCCCCTAATAAACTGTGATTTTAACTATCTCTTGTGAAATTTGTGTGCACACAGAGGTGGTAAAAGGAGCTAACATTCTTTCAGCCAAATGCCTGAGTTGGGCAGTGGCAGTATAGAAATTAATTTTCTTTTTTCATTGCTTTCCCCTCCTTTTAATGTGCTAGAAGGCAACACAGATTGTGGGAGACCTAGTTTCCTGGCTCATACCAAGTGAGATACTTCCTGGAAAATAGATAGTATCAGTATGCTTGGATTAACAACCATTCATTCAGTGACTGAACTTGCATCAGCACTGAACCAGTTCTTGTAGGGCTGGCTGTTGCAATGTGCCTGCATCACATGATCACAATTTGGTGCAATCTTCCCTGAGGTCTTCCCACAAGCAAAGTTATGGGAAAGCCAGTCCTGGTTCCACGAGGTCCTTGCTTAACAACAATAGTTGAGACTGCTGGAGGTGTTGTTGCAAAGTGGTACATTCAAGTGACATTACACTTTTTGACTATGTTACTTATCAATGGAAACTCTATTTCCAATTCCAGTCATTAAGCAAGGGTTACCTATAGTTGCAATAACTATCAAACTACTGCACCAAAGGACTTAAATTGTATAGACCCAAAAGGCTTCTGGGAGAAGAGACTCCCATTCATTTACTTACAAGCTCAATCCTGCCACTGCAGTTACAGAGGATCTTTTAGAGTGTTTCCTCAGCTGTTGTTTTTTGTTTATATTTTATGTTATTGTATTGTTTTCAAACCCCTCAGAATTGTTATGAGATGGGAAGAAATAAATTATCTGTTGCTTTATTTTTTTACACTTTATCTCTTATTTTAAAAACCCAGATCCTTTGGGGTTTGGGTTTGTGTATAAACATTATTAATAAATAATAAGAAGCATAAGTGCTTCATAGCTTCTGAAAATCAAGGATTTGTGTGGATCAAGCTATTAAAGATATGCAAACCAAGTGAATCAATACATTCAAAATTTCTATTGAGATCACGTAATTGTTATTTTCTTTACACGATGCAGTTTCAATAAATGAGAATATTGATTGTTACTGAAATTGCAGTCCTAGTTTAATGGCAATAGGATGTGGAAAATTTACATGAAACTTATTATATTCAAACAATAATGCAGTGAGTGGGTTTATATATCAAGCTAAAAAAAAACAAATCACATTTTGGTTTAATATTGTATGGATTAGGTATCTTTGGAGTAAAATTTTGTAATATAATAGATGGAACCGTATGGTATAAAAGCTCTCCTGAAAAAGATGAAATGACAGTAACAAAAATCATAACAAGGCCTGGTCACCAATTCTCTCAAACACATGTGTGACATGGGAAGTTGAATCTTACTAAAGAGTGAGTGAATCATTATCGGGTAGTAATAAAGTAGATTTTTGTCATGAAAGAGCATGTAATGTTTATATTTCTATCCATTGTTATTATACTAATGTTTTTCATTTTCTGGTGCTCAAGATCGCTCTGGTGAGTTGAGCAGATTTACAAATTGAATAAAATCAATCAAAGACTGGTCTTACTTATTCACTTGCTAGAATAACTCCCAGTAGCCATTAAAAATATCTCAAAACTCAGAGCCCAATTAAAAAAAAGGACAAGGTGCAGGGGTGACCAAATCTCTAAAATTATAGTAAATTAAATGGATGTTAAACAAGTTTGTATTCTTGTTCCTCCATTATCCAGTTTTCATTTGAACAGTTCTGTGCAGGCTTTATCAACCAGCAAGCTTTCTTGCCAAGTAATAACACAGAGACTCGCCTTGTACTGTTACAAAACAAAGGCTGCTATTCTTTCTGAGTCTCAGGCAGACCTTGAGAAAACTTACCTAAGTGTTAGCCAGTTTCTGCCACCAAGAAAAGCTTGCAATTAACTCTATAAAAGCAAAGGTGTTCCTATTTACCAAAACATGCTGCAGTTGCCAATATAAATGCCATATCAATGGCATCAAAACAAATTAAGTGTTTTAAATATTCATCCTCTAAATAACAATAATAATAAATTCACAAAGTTTCATCCAATGCACAAATACTATAGTTAGCTATGTAAGCCATAAAGGTAACAATTTTGTTCAGTAGCAGTAAAATTGTTCAGTACTAAGATGTCAGTTCTGCTTAATGGTATACAACTCTTATCGTAAGACTTAAAAGCTTTAGATTAAAGCTAGCTAAATGTGTAAGAATTATTTTCCATGCCCCTCAATTTATTCATGTTTATAATAAGATTTGAACTAGGATCTATTTTTATAGTGGCTTGTAAAAAAAAATGTTACCTAACATTAGCTGAAGCTACACTTGAAGAGTAATTCAGTGCTTAATTCATTCTTATAAATTTAAGACAATCACTGCTCATGGTTGTTCTGTCTTTAGCCTCCCAACTCAAAGGCTACAAATGAAGAAAACTATTTCTTGAATTAAATAAGATGTCCCCAATCTTGATCTACACCCTGGAAGATCTAAGGCTCCAAATTCTGCCTCAGGGAATAATCTCTTTGCTATTGCGAAATACAAAAAGCTGATGGAAGCTTGACTTTAAAAGTTTTTGCCCAGATTGTTATTACAGATGCTCAGATATATCCAAAAAATTATAACACAGATCAATGGTGGGTTCCTACCAGTTCAGATTGGTTCGGCTGAACCGTTAGTAGCTTGGTGGCCTGGGTCACTGGAACCAGCAGCAACCCAGGCCTGCCATGCCCCCAAACTGGTTCTCCTGGCGGCACCATCTTGTTTTTTGCTTCTGCACATGCACAGAGCAATTATAGTTGTACTGCGCACGCATGGCGCACCCCGGTAGTCTATGCCAGATCCTACCACTGATGCAGATCCTGTTGCATTGTCCAGTCTGCTTTGACTGGTGATCTGTAGTCATATCCAATCGTTAAGCATGAACCAAATTGGATGCTCTACAATTTCCATTAGATGGCATCTTTACTGCAGCCTCTTAAGAATGTCACAGAGGTTTGCCCCTTTGCAGTTGCCAATAAAAGCCAAAAAGCCTAAACTTATTCTGCTTTGGAACGGTACGTTGCTGTTTAGGAGGTTTAAATCGTAGTTTGCTAATATGTCATTGCCTCATGATCATATCAGGCTTTTTTAATTTGCTCTCTGACAATAAATAAGGAACCAATGAAGTTTATTCTTTTAAATGAACTTTTAAAAGGAGATTTAAAAGTTGTAGGAATTACATTGCTGTTGAAAATATGCATTAACATAATCTTTCAAAAGAAGGCATACAATATTTAAAATAATAGACCCTAAGAACATTTGCTGCCTGACATGAAAACAAATATAATAGGTTTTTTTTTAAACAGGTGAAATAAGCACTCAAAATTAACCACATGGCAAAAATCATGCAAATATCTGTCCTTTACTATCACAACAAATACAAGAATTTTTAAATCAATGTGTGGTATTGGAGAAGGAAAACACTGCTGGCTGCTATTTTGAAGCATATGAATGAAGAAAGTACCAAACTCAGCCCATAGACACCATGTTTGCTTGATATGCTATCTGAAGCAGCCTCCACCAGATGTAGGGACTGGGGACATTTGTTGACAGTGAGTTAGAATGAAGTCATCAGTGTCCACTAACTTGAAAATAAGCCTCACTACCTTCAAGGGAACTGCTGTGTAGGTACATATTGCATAAGATTGTGTGGATGTCAATATAACTCATCTATTTTATTAAACATATTTATATATCAGCCCAAAATAAAATTGGATGGCAAACCCAAAAAAATATCAATTTAAACAAATTTTACCAAGATCCCCATATAGTGTAAACTAAACTTCATGCAGGCAGGCTTCTTTTTTTTTAATACCTAGGAACATCTTTACTCAAATAGTATAACCTCTGCATTTATATTACTTTGTACTGTATTGTGACTGCTTCATTTAAAAGTGATAAAAGTTGGGTTGCTTCTCTAAACCTATTATGGAATGAAGCATACTTTCCAATTGAGGTGACTTAGTCCTCTAGCAAGGCACCCTACTATATTCAGATGCATTGAACTACAGGTCTCATAATTCTCAATCAGCATGACATACTATCTGGGAATTATAATCCAGGACATGTGAAACTTACAAAATGAGAAAATTGTTATATATGTACATTCCACAACTTCTGTCATCATCAAGTTTGTATTCTTCTTAAAAGCTGCTCTTCTTATCCCAGAGTTTTTTTGGCATCCCTAGTTTATTATTTCACAGCTGTCCTATTCCCTTCAGCAGGGAACCTATCATTCCAATACTCAGAGTTATCTAGTCCCTGGTTTGGCTTTTCTTCCAGGCATCTCTTCTAATATTAATTTAACATTTAAAATAATACAGCAGCAGAAACAAATTGATTTGCAGAAAGTAACATAAATTTGGGAACCCTCGCTTTTTCGTATGCCAATTTAGGACTACCTTGCATTTATTCCATTTATTCACACAAAAGTGACCATTCTGAACTGCCATTATTACTTAAGGGCTGTTTTTTTCAAAGGGTGGCCATTCTTGTCCTTTTTATAGCTGATGAAGTGGCTGATAACAATAAAACATTTCCTATGTTAAGAAGGGAAGGATAGAGTACTCTATCTCTGAGGTCTGATAACTGTTTGGAGTTAATTATTGGGTACAATAAAGGAAAAGAAAGTAGAGATCAATTGTAATTGAAAATAAGTTTTTAACCAATAGCCAAGAATCACTGTTCCGGGAAAAGATCATAAAAGAATTACTGGAGAAGAAATATAACATCATTAGGGTTTTTAAAAAATTCTCTTTGTGTGCTATTAAAACCATGTTTTTTATACTTGGCTGCTATTCACTGAGTGCTAATCCTTAAGTCCCACATTTCATGATAGCCTATGAAGTTTTTCTACGCAATACCTTTAAAAACGAAACAATTAAAATGGATCCCATAACTACAAGAGTTATCTAAGACTACATCAAGAAGCTAACTGTGGGACTCTGAATTGACACTTTGTCAGCAAAAAGGCTAGATGTACCAAGGTAACCAAGAAAAGGAGAAATCAGTCAGATTGTACACTAAGTACTAATTTCATTTCCCCAAAAAATGTCTATCCAGTAAATCACAAATATCTTCCGTTTGGTGATGGTGGTAATAGTTGAGAAGGAAGATATTTATTTTATTTATTTTGTCAAGCATGAATAAGATAATAGATATAAAAACATGATTATGAATACAGGAAATGGAAACGAATAAGTGGGGACAGTAGGACAGGGATAGTAGGCTTCTTGATGCTACCGAATGTTAGTAAAGCAATACATAGTATTAGTTGCTTGCAAATACATCGGTCCCCCAATTGGTAGTCGTGCTGTTGGGGATAATAGAAAATATATTCTTTTATAGGCACCACAAAGTTCACGAAGATAAATCAGTATCCCGCTGGCTGAAACTGGCTCATCAGCATCTGGCAGGGTGGATAGGAGGGCATTGGGAAAAAGCCGGATACACTGAATCAAACATGGGTGGTTCCTCCAGAGCAGAGGTCTTCAAACTTGGCAACTTTAAGATTGGTGGACTTCAACTCCCAGAATTCTCCAACCAGCTATGCATCAGTCTTAAATGTTGCCAAGTGTGAAGACCACTGCTCCAGAGCTCCAATTTTTAGCCCGAGATCCACCCAACTGCAGAATTATGACCGTGGTTCCTCCCTCCCCATCCCAAACAATTTGTGTGTACAGATCACAATACATCACGGTGGGTTATGTGCGAAGGCGTCCCTGTCCTACTGTTCCCATTTATTTGTACTCATTTCTTATGTATATACATACCCGCTTATACTTATATGTTTATATGTTATATTCATAATTATACTTGTTTTCTTATACATGCTTGACAAGCCAAACAAAATAAAATAAAAATAAACAAACGCTGCTTTGCTCCGTATTTGTTTCTTCCTGCCTCCCATCAGGACTCACTTAACCAATTGAAACTGGGAACCTAAACGTCGTGCAGCAAAGGAAACAGCCGGCTGAATCCCCCACCCCGCAACAAAAGGTCAATCTCGGGTTACTTCCTTCCGTTGCTTTCAACCCGAATAGCCATATTTAGTAAGGGCGCTCGGCTTCCCATTTTCATGTCTCTTGCAGCCATTGCCCGGGAAGAAGCCGGCGGGTTTTGCCTTCGTCCCTAAAGAAAACAATGGGGAAAGGCGACCATCTTTGTGACGGGCAAGGCAGATTTCCCATTTCCGACAGGAGACGCAGCGTCTGCTCTGCCCTTCTTCGCGCGCTCCGCGATGGCGTCGAGCGTTCCGCGAAAGGACTACTACGGCAACGTCTGAGGAGGAGGTTTCTTTTTTCCAACAGGGCCGGAATGGAAGGAGAAGCCGCTGCCAGGCGAAGATAGGCGGCATGGTACCCCTCTGGCCGTTGTGGACTTTGTGGCTGGCTTATTTCGCGGCTCGGGGTGTGGCGAGCGACGATGCTCCATTGAAGTGCGAAGATCTGCGAATCGGCCAATATCCTGAAGGCGGAAGGATGCCAAGGGAGCCCGGTCACCGTGGTGATGGGCTTTGCGGGGAGGGGGAGCAGGAAGGGGGCGGGGACGGGTCTCTAATCTAAAGGTTGTGTGAGACATAATGAGCCGGGTGCTTGAAGAAGCTGTACCTGTCGAATTACACCACTGTAGTTCTAAATGGCAGATAGTAGTCAAAAGTGGAATACTGGTTATTGACTACAACCCAGGATTGCTGGACCAAAGGCTTAATAGCAGCAGCTAATAGGCCTAGGATGGAATGACTATAACCCACTTAAACCCCTTATGAGTGGAAAGAGATCTGGGGCAGAAATTTGTGGCTGGGTTAATACATAATAAGCCAGGCTTTGCAACATTTGAGGAGCTAGGTATTTGCACTTAGCTACATCCCTGTGGGCAATGGGCCCAGAACAATATCTAATTTACTTTTTTCTGATCCTTGCAGTGAATAGATACCACAGGTAGTCCTCGTCGTACGAGTCCAGAATTTATGTTGTTAATTTCTTGTTACATTTGTTAAGTGACTCACTGCAGTTGTTAAATTGGTAACACCGTTGTTAAGTGAATCGGGCTTCCCCATGGACTTTGCTTCCTGCAACTTTCCAACACTGCAACTGTCATAAATATGAACCAGTTGTCAAGCATCCAAATTGAAATCAAGTGACCATAGGGACGCTGCAACAGTCATATGTGTGAAAAATAAGTCCCTTTTTAATGACATTGTAACTTCAAACAGTCACTAAACGGACTGTTGTAAGTCGAGGACTACCTTTATTGTATAGTTCGGCCAAGCATGTTTCATTGTAACAGCCAAAATTGGTTAGTTTTTATATAACTGCAAACCATAAGCCATGATTTAGAAAGCTCAGTGGATAAGTTTGTACAACATTGTAAAGCCAAGGAAATAATTATAGCGTATTTATGTGAACCCACTATTTATTGCATTGTTAAACCTATTGTTTATCTTCCCTAATATGATGCCTTCCAATGTGCTGCTATGACAGGAAATTCTGGTAGTTCTGGTCTCAAAGTATTGGAAAATTTCAGGCCAGGGGTGGCTACATTGTTGATTAAAATAGCTTCCCAACTGATATATTGCTGTATCGCGTATTTTTCTGGGTAAAAGAAGGAAATATGCCCATTTCAGCCCATACAGTTTTTGGTTAATTGAAATCAATACTATCATGATGCTAGTTTTAATCTACTGCAGAAACTTGGGTTATGTTTGTTTTCCTTAATTATACAAACATATATATGCGAACATCCTAAAATAGACAATGCAACCCAAGAACCCCTGAAGTGTACTAACCACACTGCATATGGTAAGAGTTACATAATATGTTTAATGTTTCATATTCCTTAATCAAATGCTTCCAGTGGATGAACTGTATATGTTTCCTCCTCTTAAATATCATATAATTTGTTGTATTTAAAGTAGATATGGGGCCTTTCCCTGCAAAAATACTTGAGATGAATTAACAAAATTTGTGATGTGTTTATTACTATTTATACTGCTGTCCACCTCGTATATATGAGTCTGGGTGGCTGACCAACAATCATTAATAAAATAAAAGCAACAAATATAATACAACAACTTAAAAAAATTAAAGAAAAGCAGATTAAAAACCTTCATATTGTTATAATGGCTATTGTCAGTAAATGTTTTTTTGGCTGTACATATATTTTAGGCATGAATTAATATTACAGATGCAAATTAATTTTTTACTGTATATTTAGTTTTTAAAGTTAATTTATTCCTCTTTAAAATACTAAAGTTAAGATTAAATTTAACATCTGCTATATGTTAGTTGTCTTGCTAAGAAGATATTTGCTTTATGTGTTCTACATTTGAAATGTTTTCTGTCCTATATATAATGCTGCTGCTATTTTTATGTCCTTAGTTGCCTGTCTTCCAGCCCCAAATATTACTTGTAAAGATTTCAGTGGAAATGAAACTCAGTTTACTGGAAATGAAACTGGATTTTACAAACCCATTGAGTGTCGAAGTGTGTAAGTAGTAGCTCTGTTTAATATGTAAGAATTCAATTGATAGTGAGCATTTGATGTATTAATTATAGAACTTAATTACATATTTGCATATGTACCTTTATTGTTTTGAAATGTGCTGCAGTACTTTCCTTTCAGTTCTGGTAGAAATGGAATAGAAATACTAGACCTGTCTTAATTAATACCTGCTTTACTTGATCATATAGCTATCATACTTGGGATCAGAAAATCCTAGGAGGGGGAAGATTATTAATGGATTGGATTGTACCTGTCAATGGACAGATTGAAACATAATCCACTAAGTAA
Source organism: Thamnophis sirtalis (assembly GCF_051295495.1). Classification (NCBI taxonomy): domain Eukaryota; kingdom Metazoa; phylum Chordata; class Lepidosauria; order Squamata; family Natricidae; genus Thamnophis; species Thamnophis sirtalis. The sequence goes on from NW_028261387.1 coordinate 26,669,742, forward strand.
CTGTTGATTGGAAAAGAAGATAGGAGAGCAGTTTGGAACTCAACATTCTGGGTATGTTAAATCAATTAAATCAGGGGTGTCAAACTCAATTTAATTAGGGTTGTGTTTGACCTTGGTGGGGACCAGAGAAAGTGTGGCCAGGGTGGGCGTGGCCAACTCGACATCACTTATGTCAGGGACACCTATGATGGCCCAAGTGCTCTGCCAGAGAAAATGGGCTCCCGAGCTCCGTTTTCTCCTGCAACAGCCTCTTGCAACCATCTGCCAGCGAAAATGGAGCTTGGGAGGACCCACGTGCAACCCTCCCGAGCTCTGTTTTTGCTGGAAGAGGCACCTTGGGCCAGGCCTTCACTTTTTCCAGGGTGGCTCCGCGGGCCAGATCTAAGCACCCTGCGGGCTGGATCAGGCCCATGGGCCTTGAGTTTTTGACACCCCTGAGTTAAATTAATTCTGATTACAAACTGGTGGTATATTTTTACAATCACAGGTAGGTCAGGTGTGCGCTGTAAACTGGCATGACTACTGTTTTTCATGGGGTAGGAATATCTAAGCTGAACTATTTTCATGTATAATATGCTCAAAAATTTGCTTTATCTTTATAGAGATTGATTTAAGCATAGGTTTTTGTTTAATCTTTGAAGGTAAAGTCATATATTGCTGCAGCGGGCTAACGTGATTTGTGCTAACTATAAATAACTGATGTTATTCCTACTTTATTGTCTACCAATTTGTTTCTTGACTAGTTCAAGATGTCAATAATTTGATTTTCACTCTTGATGTATTGCTACAATTATATATGTGCATGATCAGCATAACTAAACATTTGCATAATAAATGTGTGATTCAAAGAATTAGTGAGAATTTTTTTGAAAAAGTGAAAGAGATATATAAGATTGTATGTATAATATTTATTTACTTGGTGTTAATGTACTTCTTCAGTCCTGAAGCAGGTTAATTTGAAAATCAGAAAGTCTGTTACAAACACATAGCCCATTAGAATAAACAGATGAGTAGATGCTTTAGTTCAGAATTAATCGAGACATAGTGCACATATAGTTCATGTAGCTACTACTTATAAATTGAAGTAAGTTAATTGTTTTAATCAGTTGTTATGTGTAAAGAGTTTTTATGTAAAGTGTTCAAGAACTGAATTGATAGAAATTAGACAAGGACTTCCTCCCTATTTTATATTACAATCTTGTTATCATTTGGGAAGTGAATCTCATTGACAAGGTTTTACCTCCCTTAGAACTTAGAATAACTTTATTGTCACTTTGAATGTACAGTAATCAGCATACATTAAAATGAAATTTCATTACATACAGCTCTCAAAGGATCTCCACATCCAACATACGCTACAATAAACATGACAAAATAAATAAATAAATACAAAATTATGCATATATCCACATGTATTATATAACACACAGAAACAACACAGTCTACTTTGGATGTATACATGTATATGACAAGAGAAACAAATCTTCAATGTCTTAGTTTGAATTCTATCTTTGCAACTGGCACTTATGACATGGTATGAATAGTGGAGATACTGAACTACTAATCAAAGATTTGGCTTGTAGAATAGTCAAAGGTGCTAGCATTTTTGTGCTCTTATTTTTGGACTACCATGTAATGCTAGAATGATAAGTGCAGAATTCCTCATTTAAAATGACAGTTTATTACCTTTGATTTTTCTCTATATCTGGAAAAATTAAAATGTAATTCAAGTTTGAATTCAAGTAATTCAAACCAGGATATATACAGTACTTGTTGCTATTGCATGAGAAAATATTGAGGTAATGAAAATCAATAGAGACACTAGTTTGTTTTTACTTTGTTCTATAAAATTGGCTATAGTAAGTAACACTGGCTTTACTGGGTTTGTGTTTGTACAAGAGAAGCCCAGTCCGAAATTGTATTCAACCCCTGCAATGTCTCTTTCTCGCATGAAATATTAATGGTCTAATAATGGAGAAATCATTCACTCCTTTTTATATTATTGTTTGGTGTTAAGTATAGCTGGGTTTTCATTTGCTTCAGGTTTGACAGTTTGAAAGTTCTAGTGTTAAATAATTAATGGAGTGAAGAAAATGAATTTAAAAACTTATTCAGCAATTTTCTCTCCTATTTTTATTTCTAGAAATGGTTACTCCTATAAAGTAGCAGTAGCTCTGTCTTTGTTTCTTGGCTGGTTGGGAGCAGACCGGTTTTATCTAGGATATCCTGCATTAGGTAAGTTCCTCCTTTTTATTTATTTATATTCAATTTGTATTCTTAAGTGACAGTGGCTTATATAGATGTCAAGCTGGAATATCAAGAGGTTTACATATTCAGCAAATACAGGTAGTCCTGGCTTATGATTGCAATTGAGCTCAAAATGTCTGTTGCTAATCAAGACAGTTGTTAAGTGAATTTAGCCCCATTTTACGACCTTTCGTGCCACAGTTGTTCAATGAATCACCATAGTTATTAAGTTAGCAATATGGCTGTTAAGTGAATCTGAAGTCCTCATTGATTTGCTTGTCAAAATGTCACAAAAGATTATCACATGACCCCGGGACACTGCAACCGTTATAAATACATGCCAGTTGCCAAGCATCCAAGTTTTGATCACGTGACCATGGGGCTGTTGCAATGGTCGTAAGTGTGAAAACCAATCATTACTTTTTTCAGTGCCATTATAACTTTGAACGGTCACTAAATGGACTGTAAATTGAGGACTCCTATATGAAATAGAGAACCTGCAAGAATATTATATTTTTGTATTTCATCACACAATAAAAAGAGTGGTTGGATAATTTATTCGAGATTTTCTTCTGAGTTCCACCTGAAAAATTAAAACATTGCCCAGTACGCTTTAGTGGTGTTTGCTTATTACAAAGCTATCTATTTGTGCAAAAAATCACAAATGATTTTCCCCATACAATAAAGCTCTAATTGGGGGGGGGGGCACCCTTTATAATGTGTTGTAGATAGGGACGGAAGGAACAAGGATTTTAACTGTTCTATCAGCAGTTTGAGATATTATGACTCCCTGGAATTCTTTTAGATAATAGATTGTTGTGTTAGAATTTCTCAGTTGGCTTCTAACCCATTCCATTTTCCCCCACCACTTGTTAAAAACAGATTTTGTGGGGTGGAAGTGCAGGAAATGACACATTATTAAATAGAATTCTTGGCAGTACTCTTCTGTGAAAGAATATCCACCACCTTTTGGATTTTCAATTACCGTATTTTTACAACTGAACATTATTATCAGAACATCATGTGGATCCTAGTGGTATATAAATAGAGCATTGCTAAAATGGATAATTATAACTTTATCATCAGAAAAATACCAAGTTGAAGTGGGATTTGTGAAAGATTAGAAGCTTTGAATCACTAAAAATATTGTTACTTGTTTTAGTCTGCTGACAAACAAATGAAACCTGGAAGATGCTCTAGACTTCTGGAAGAGTACTCTACCAACAGATCATCCAAAAGTGGTTACATGGATGTCACAAGTGAAACACTGCACTCCTTAATAGGAATTTTCTACCAGCTGTAAATAATGGCAGTGGTAGGTGGTAGTATTATGTTTGGGAGATGCTTTGCTGCCTCAGGAGCTGAAGAGTCTGCCATTGTTGAATGAAGGATGAATTCTGTTTTTTAGCAGAACCTTTTAAAAGGCTCATGCTGATTTGTCTTCCCTTGGGAATAAACAAATAAGATTCTATGAAATGTAAGAGGGATCAGGCCTAAGTCTCTTGCATCTGCACAAGGACTCAAGGCTAGATCCCTCCTCCCTGCCTGCTGGGCGGTTCCCAACACGTGAGTCAAACAAGAAGACTGATCACAAACTTACAAGGAAGTTTACATGACAATGGATATAGAAGAAAAAATTCAATTTTTGAACCTAAAATACCTTTACCCAAACCTCATAGAAATATAGTATGATCGAAGAAGGTGAGCACATGCTAGAAAATCCTCAAATGCATTAAGTTGAAACTGTTTTCTTTGGAGGGATGGATCAGAATTCCTCTGCAACAAACAGAGAAAATAATAATCTTTTTTCAGGACTCGTTAGTTTTGTTGCTGAAAGGGGTGCAACCACTTTCTGTGAGGCTAAAGTGACAGTTATTTTTTTCTCCCTGGGACATGGACTATTCAGTGGCTTAGTTTATAAATCAAATGAAACAAGTCCCAAAAGTTGTTATTTGTTCACTCAGAGTTTTTTTTTAATATCAGTGGGGCTTATATGAAATTATGTTACTTGACAGTGGCCAAGATCAGCAAGTACTTAGAAAATCCAAAATGGGATGAATACTTTTTCATAGAAAGTGTAACTCTTAAAAACTAATGTTTTTGCTGGTATCTGCGTTTTATAATTTGGATGTCAGTAATTATTATAAAGAGAACTGTTTGTCATATTTATGCATAATAATACATAGCACAAGTCCTAAGGTAAAAATTAACCTAATTTTCTATTGCTTTCCAGCTTTATTTACTGAAAAGTGTCCTTACAACGTATTTTAGTAGCTTGATGATTCTATACAAATAACAGTAATTTGAAAAGAAAATGAATAATATTTTATACATGGAAATAATAAATAGTAAGTAAGACAGGATTTGTCTTACCTATAAACAGAATAAAAAATGGTATGAGGCTGCCATTTCTTGGCAGAAAGCTTTTATAGGTGGCTGAGTTCATAGAAAAGGCCATCTGTTTAACTTCATATGATGGTACCTGGGGGAGAATATATAAGTATTTCTTCAGATTTATATGGTTCAGATATTCCATTAAAATACTTGCATCTCAAACTAAGGGATTTAGAAGTCAAAAGAGTTTATTGAATTGTATCCAGAAACAAATTAACATCTTATGAAGTTCCGTTAGAATAATAAGATCACACCATAAATGGATGACAGGATTTGAATGAGTTGAAGTTTCTAAAGGCTTAGCCAAGATGGACCCACACATAATAAAAATTGCTAAGACATAATTCTGACCAGGTTATCCTTTCCCATGATGTAGTTTTGTGTACAGATTTTGCTTAGGAGAATAAGCAGCACTGTTAGAAATATGAAGACTTTTTTTCTGAACAACTTCATGGATGTCACTGCTCCATTATTTTCGACTTAAAACTAAACATAATGATTGAAAAATAAGCAGAAAGTCAGCCTTATGATGTGATACTCAAGTAACTTGAGTCATGTTTCGTGTTTCAAACTGCTTTGTACTTTTAGTATGGTTTGCTGCTGATGTCTTACTTGTTGAGAACTTTAAAAAGATTTTGAAGTTGGAAGCAAAGTCAGCTGTGTTTACACTAAACTTATAAAGTTTTCATCTAATTATGGGCTCTTACCTTTTTTTGGTTTGTTTTGATGTTTGTACAATGAAGTACTTTAATTCAAATCTGTTTTCCTCTGCTAAACTACTCTCTGAATTCCAGACTATTTAGATTCCCACATAGCTGCTATTCGTCTAATTTTAAAAACATCTATGCAATTCCTAGTTGCAGAAATGTTCACATGTCTGATACTGCCCTTTTTGCCCAGAGACAAAAGTACATAATATATAGATTCTGTAGTTATTTCTCACAGTAGGAAACATATGCCTGATAATTGCAAATAATAGTTTTGTGGAAGTTGAATAAATCAGATTGTTAATACTTGGTTCTAAAGAGGCCAAGGTGGATTGATATTATAATTAATTGGGTAATTACAGATTATAGTATAATAGTATCATATGACCACAAGCTCTAATAGTCCAACCTAAAATAAACCCTAATTGCTAGAAGTAAGAAATGATCTGTCTTCTTGGAGAGAAGTACTAAAGACTTCTTGTCTTTTACCAAAATTATTTTATGTTGATTGTCTAAAAGTATAAATGACATTCTTATGTACAATTTACTTTGTTGGTGGCTCATCAAACAAAGTTTTCCTTCTCTCTGTCCCACAAATTGGGCTGGCATGTCTATTAAATTTAAAGAATCACCATTTTTTTTTCAAACTTGTTAAAAAGTTGCTTTGGATAACTTGTTTTTCAGCAGTCCCTTTTTGTTTTTGAAACTTCAGTGGTTTAAAGTTTTGTTTAGGATTGCCTATGTATATGGATTAAGAGGAAGCTACTAATTCAGAAATAGTAAAAAAAAACAACCTGGGGTTTCTGTATACCTATGGTAATTAATAATTTTTTCTAAAATACACCCACTGATTGGCATAATTACAACTTTTTTCACAGGTTTGTTAAAGTTCTGCACAGTGGGATTTTGTGGAATTGGTAGTTTGATTGACTTCATTTTGATTTCAATGCAGGTAAGTTCAAAACATCCAGCAGAAAAGTCCCCATTTTTTTTTTTAAGGTCTGAGATGGACTTAGACATCTAACAACAGATTTCTGGCACATTGCTTCTTTTTTTATCTGAATAGTTGACTCCCACATTGTTTTTTTTATGTTCCCATCAGTTTTGAAAGCAGCTTGTCACAAGAACTGTGCGATTTGTGCAGAAGAATGCTACTTTTTATTGTTTTTAGATAAAAAAAATCCTACACAAATTCTGTGCAATTAGACATCTAAGCATCAATTTGCCCATATATCATTATATAGCTTTCCTATATTGAAAATTTATCAGAGAAGCTTGTATATTAAAGGTAGTGTTCAGAAGAATGTTTAAGAATTGGAAAAAATAAAAATATATTTATATTTGAATATTTTATTAAACGGATGTTTAATAAGTACATATATATGCAAATCTATATGTATTGTAAATGTAGCAGAAACATTTGCTAGCACAAAGCTTCTGCTTATTTTAGTTTCTATCGTTGCATACAAGTCAGAATGTAATACATTAGTTCTGCTTAGTTAAAGCTGTTAAAAGATTTTTAAAAGTTAATTAAACTCCAGTAGTTTTGGTTGTATTCCTAGTAGTTTCACAAGTTGAAGAGCATCAGTTCTTGTTTTTGTCCTGATAGAATATTTGTGATATAAATTTTTATTTTTTCCTACACACAGGTCCTTTGAATTAAATTTCCCCATTTAGTATGAAAAATGTACTTGAAACTACATGTATACCATCAGAAGTTAATTTCCATGTAATTTTTAATATAACAAAATGGAAAAAAAAAACAGAGAGCTTGAACTGATGATGAATCTGAACCTGGATTTCTGGTCCTAGAGGCAACTTGTTAATTACAACATCTTCTTAATATCATAATTCAGAGCTCCCCAAACTGTGGCACTGTGACTTCATAAAGTCATAAGCAAATTGGTGCAGCTTCTCCTTTAATAAAGTAATAATTTCATTAGAATTAGATTAGGTAAGAATTAAATATGCTTGTTGTTTTCAATTGTTGATATATTTTGCAGGTTCTCCTATTTTGTGAAAGCTGCTCCCTGTGGGCTTACACAGCAAAGCCAATATTCTGCCAAAATTATCTCTGTCCCACTTTGTCTTTCCAAGCTTGTAACTTTTTGGGGAAATGCATTTTACCTCAGACAAGTACCGGCTATTTGTCAGCTTATATCGAGGAGAATTTCAGACATGTTATGAGTTTTATAGTTGCTTTGTAGCCATTATAAATGCACAATTATGGATATAGAAGAAGGTGTGCAATATCATGAATATAGCAGAAGATGTGTGTGTGGTGTGTATTTTAAAATAGAATTTTTAACAATGTAATACTTTCTTTTCCAGATCGTGGGTCCTTCTGACGGTTCTAACTACATAATAGATTATTATGGTGCAAGGCTTACCAGACTGAGTATTACGAATGATACATATAGAAAACCTCAAATGTACCCTTAATCTTGCCAGTAAGTTTCTTAATCTGAATATAATGTCGTCTTTGACCAATTAAGCTATTTTTGTCAAACAGAATTACTTTATATCAGAGGTGGGTAATTACAGTATGGCAGCTTTAATACCTGTGGACTTCAACTCCCAGAATTCCTGAGTCAGCATGGCTGGCTCAGGAATTCTGGGAGTTGAAGTCCACAGGTAGTAAAGTTATCATAGGTACCCAACCCTGCTTTATACAAAGGAATAAAATAATAAAGCTATTTCCTTTCATTCCTTTCAGTTATGATGTCTGAAAGTCTATAAAAATAACTTAATTGGAATGAACTAAGGGAATCCAGAAGATATTGTTGCGTGCCTTTTCAGTGTGGTTCTTGCTGGCTCAACTTATATACATACCCATCCTATACTAATAGATTACTTTTTCAGCACAGATGAATTTATAATATAATGTGAAATAACATTAAAAAGGCCTGAAAAAAAGAAAATCCTTTCTGCAAAGATATGTATCCAATACTCCTCCTATTTTGCCCATAGCAACAACTCTGTAAGGTAAGTTAGGCTCTGAGACAAAGATTAGCCCAAGGTCACCTAGCCCACTTTCATCCCTAAGGCAGGATTAAAACTCATGCTCTCCTGATGTGTAGACACCTCCTGGTGTCTATTGTCCCATGTAACTGCTATTGCTATTAATATAAGAGCCAAGGTGGCACAGTGGGTAGAGTGCAGTACTGCAGGCTACTTCAGCTGACTGTTATCTGCAGTTCGGCGGTTCAAATCTCACCAGGCTCAAGGTTGACTCAGCCTTCCATCCTTCCGAGGTGGGTAAAATGAGGACCCAGACTGTGGGGGCGATATGCTGACTCTGTAAACCGTTTAGAGAGGGCTGAAAGCCCTATGAAGCGGTATATAAGTCTAACTGCTATTCAGTTGCTGTGTTGGATATAAAGTTAAAAACACAAAAATGCCAGAACTTGTTTTCCAAATACAGCAACTCAATAAAATACAATCCAGTTGTTGTTTTTCATTTGTCACTCAAAAACAAAAAAATATATTTTAAATATTGACAATTACATGCTATTAGGGCACAGCTGCTAATGTTGTACAATCATTATTTTTACTCTTCCTCCATGCACAAAGTCTCCTTATTTTTGATTTATAGTGTCAAAATAGTGAAACAGGCAAAGTGTGCACAAAACATTAAGAACATGCAATATTTCCCTCTTTTAATCATGGTATAAAAGGTCATATATTCATTAGTTTTATTTTGTGTTTGGTAATATATTTTTAACTTATCCATGTCCTGAAAATGTATATATTGTGTCAGCTAGTAAACTTTAGTCATGGAGCCACCCCTATTGTCGTTGGCCTGAAATTGAAAAGATAGATAGACAAGGGAAAGGCCAATTAATCACATGTTCAGAAATCAAGAACCATTTTGGAAATAACAAAAAGCTGACTGACTGCCCAATAACCCAATACTTTGTTATGAGAAGTGGTCATTCATGGTTGATTGGAATGTTATCATCCCTTTTCTTTGCAAGCTGTGCTTTCTTTTCAGAAAAACTGCCAGGTTCAAAAATATATAGATGGGCTGCTAGGCTTTTGAACGGTTGAATTTCCAAATGCAACAATTATTCTACATTTGTTTAAATTTACTGTCAGCCTGTTTAATCCAAAAGAAAAAAAAAGTGCCCTGCTATTACGCTATTATTTTGCTGTCTGGTAGCAAAATGAATTCTTAACTGTTGCTTCTATTGTTTAGTATGGATTTTTTTTTAAGTATAATCTTTTAAAAATCACTATCTGGGTTAATTTTTCTGGGTCTAGATGAGAAGCAGCACTCAGCATGGACTACCACTTTACATTATTATTATTATATACTTTATTCATTAAACATGAAACTCAGCCAACTGAACATTCAAAAATGCATTACAAACGTCACTGACTGGTGCTAATGGTTGATACGGTTTGCTGCCAGCATCCTAGGTATCAACCAAGTACCTTCTTAAAATATAAGCTGTTCCGAGTAGCGCAGTTTTTTGCAGTTCCACTGGTGTTATTGCAGGAAGCTGCAATTTATCATTCTTTTTTGAAATCCCTGGCTGTTGGTTCTGCCTGATAGTAATATTTGAGGATTTGTTGATTGACTTCAGTTGTCCAAGTTTTGCGCTCTGGTTCTAATCGCTTTGTAGTTTCACGCCCTGGCAGTAACATCTGAGCCCTGTAGCCCCTTTTCGACGTGGTCCTTGTTGACCCGGGCGATGACCGATCCAAAGTGGAATTTTGTTGGTTTCTCCTCATTAGTAGGTGCTTGGGTTGGTTCTCAGTGCTAAGCCACTACTGATTCAAGGACGATTATTATTATAAACAATTGTATCACAGCGGCCAGTTGTTTCGCCGGATTTGGCATTGGTTACTAGTCGGGCCCCACCCAGGGGCCTAGGACGTCGTAACGTATTTTCGTAATATGCGTGCAGATCCAAGCAGTGCGGCTTTTTGTATTTGACTGATGGTGATTTTGTCAATTTTTAACTGTTTTAAATGTAATTCCAGTGCTTTTGGAATAGCACCCAATGTGCCAATTACCACTGGAATTACCACTGCTGGTTTGTGCCATAGTCGTTGAATTTCAATTTTTAAATCCTGGTATTTTGCGATTTTTTCATGTTCCTTCTCGGCGACCCTGCTATCACCTGGTATTGCGATGTCTATGATTGTGACCTTATTTTTCTCAACCAGTGTGATGTCTGGTGTATTATGCGCCAGTATTTTGTCTGTTTGTATACGGAAATCCCACAAGATCTTGACCATCTGATTTTCGGTGACTTTTTCAGGCTGATGTTCCCACCAGTTTGTTGCTGTTTTAATATTATAATTTTTGCACAGATTCCAGTGGATCATTTGTGCTACTGAATTGTGCCGCACTTTATAATCAGTCTGCACAATTTTTTTACAGCAGCTGAGGATGTGATCAACAGTTTCATCAGCTTCTTTGCAAAGTCTGCATTTGGCATCATCAGAGGATTTTTCGATTTTGGCCTTAATGGCATTTGTGCGGATAGCTTGTTCTTGCGCAGACAGGATTAGTGACTCTGTTTCTTTCTTTAATGTACCTGTTGTTAACCATAACCAAGTTTGTTCACTGTCCACTTTATCTTTTATTTTTTCCAGAAATTGGCCATGCAGTGCTTTGTTCTGCCAACTCTCCATTCTTGATTTTATCACTTCTTTTCTATATTCTTGTTTCGTCTGTTGGGCCTTCAGTAGATTTTTGTTCTTTACTTCGATTAATAGATGTTCTTGACTTTCTTTTAAATAATCAGCCAGTGCATATTTTTCTTCTTCAACTGTTTGCTTCACTTGTAATAATCCTCTGCCACCTGATTTTCGGGGCAGATATAGTCTATCAGTATCACCACGTGGATGTAAACTGTAGTGCATTGTCATTAGTTTCCTGGTTTTTCGGTCCAAAAGGTCCAAATCAGCTTGTGTCCAGTTAACTATACCAGCTGTGTATCTTATAACTGGTATTGCCCAGGTATTTATGGCCTTGATTGTATTTCCGCCATTCAATTTAGATTTCAAAATTTTCTTAACTCTGTTGGTGTACTCTCGCCTGACAGTAGTTTTTACTTCTCCATGTTTGATGTTATCCAACTGCAGAATGCCTAAGTATTTGTAGGCTTCATTTTCTTTGCATTTAATTAATTGGCCATTGGGCATTTCAATTCCCTCACATGCAGTGATTTTGCCCCTTTTTATGGATACAGTGGCGCATTTTTCCATGCCAAACTGCATTGAAATATCAGTGCTGAATACTCGGACTGTGTTTGTCAATGATTGGATTTCTATTTCTGACTTTCCATAGAGTTTCAAATCATCCATATATAGTAAATGCGAAATTTTTTCAGCTTCTTTGGCTGTTTGGTAGCCTAATTTCATTTTTTTTAAAATTACTGATAGTGGGATCATTGCGATGATGAAGAGAAGAGGTGAAAGTGAATCACCCTGGAAAATTCCTCGCTTGATATTAACCATTCCGTAGATCTCATTCCCTACTGCCAACTCAGTTCTCCATTGTTTCATCGCCTTTTCAGTAAAGGATGTAATATTTTTGCTAATGCCAGTTGTTTCTAAGCATTTTATGATCCAACTATGTGGCAGTGAGTCAAATGCCTTTTTGTAATCAATCCAGACCATATTCAAGTTCGTTTTTCTGTTCTTACAATTTTCTAATATCATTTTGACAATTAGATCTTTTGTGCCCCTGCTCCTTCTTTTGTTGCCTTTTTGCTCTACTGGCAAGATGTTGTTTGTTTCCAAATAATCCATCATGTTATCTGCAATAATGCCTGTGAGTAATTTGAAGGTTGTTGGCAAGCATGTTATTTCTGAATCAAGTATGTTTTTCCAGTTGTCAACCATTCATCAATTTGGCCCTTTTGTAAAATTTCATTCAGTTGCTTGGCCAATATTGCATGTAAACTGGTCAGATATTTGAGCCAGAAACCATGTAATTGGTCCTTTCCAGGTGATGTCCAATTCTTTACCTTTTTACTCGATTTTTGACCATCTCAGTTGTTATTTCTAATACTTGCATTTGTTTGTTGCCAATGCTTTTCTCAAAGTCATGTATCCACTTTGCTTCCTTGTTGTAGTCCTTTGCATTTTCCCACAATTCTTTCCAGAATTCAACTGTGGCCTGTTTTTCTGGTTTTTCACTTTTGGTGTCACCATTCACATTAAGACTTTGATAAAAACGCCGTTGGTCTGATCGAAATTGCTGATTTTGTTTGTATTGGATGATTCGTGCCTCATATCTTTCAATTTTTCTAGCTGTTGCTGTTATCTGCTGTTTTACAATCTCTAAAGCTTCATTGATGTTTCTTGTATCCAATCTATATCTTCTGATTAGCTGATCTATGATTTTGCTGTTTTTAAGCCATTGCTCATGCATGTTCTTTAAGTTGCTAGCATCTGCCCTTAATTTTTTAACTTTTTGGTTCTAATCGGATTTTCCACTTTGGCTTTGATGCTTTTTCCATTGTGTGACTAGGAACTTTGATTTTAATGCCTAGTTCATTAGTGACTATTACAGCTGCACTATACATTAACTGGTTCATTTCCAAGATGGATCCCGGTTCAATTGTTGAAAACACTGCATTAACCATTTTCATGATAGGCGCCCACATTTTCTTAGGCACAGTTTTTAATGATGGTAGACGTTGCCTTTCCTCATTTGATTTTGATTTTGATTTTATTAACATTTATAGGCCGCCCTTTTCCCTGAGGGGACTCAGGGCGGCTTACATAAAATAGGGAGGGGGGGGGTACAAAACAATAAACATAAAACAATACATGAGAGTAAAATAGTACACAACATTCATTCATCATCCGGGTGGGGACAGATTGTGGTCTTTATCCCCAGGCCTGATGGGATAGCCAGGTCTTAAGGGCTGTGCGGAAGGTCTGGATGGTGGTGAGGGTACGAATCTCCACGGGGAGATCGTTCCAAAGGGTCGGAGCTACTACTGAAAAGGCTCTCCTCCGTGTGGTTGCCAGTCGACACTGACTGGCAGATGGAACTCGGAGGAGGCCTAATCTATGCGATCTTATTGGTCGCAAGGAGGTAATTGGCAGGAGGCGGTCTCTCTCATTAAGCAGAAAATGCTCCATGATCCTATCCTTCAATTCTTTTTGTTTTAGAGTTAGTTCATCAGTTGGTTCAGTGATAACTGGTTCTGGTGGCAGTGTTGTTATTTCCTCCCCGACAGTTTCTTCTGGGAGTTCTACTACAATGTCTTTAATTATGTCTTGGATATCAGTTATTTCTGCTTGTGATGTTGTTTTTTTAGTTTTGCAATTTGCCTGAATTTCCTCAAGTTCAACTTCACTAAACACTTTATTCCGTATAAATCTTTGATCTGCTAGTCGTTGTTCACTAACATTTGAATCTGGATATTGTTTCCATAATTCATACATTCGCTTTAAATAACCTCTTTTTTCTGGCTCTGAGTTGTAGTAACAGGCCATTATGGCACGGTTTTCATCTGCACTATATTTTTGTCATTTTGTTGGCTGGTCCACTTGTAGCCCACTTGTCGACGGATGTCCAGGGATCCCAACATCTGCCGCGGCGCTTGTTAACCCGCACAACAACCAATGCGGTATAGAATTTTTATTTGTTTCTTTCACCATATTGTATGGGTTGGCGGTTTTTTTAATGGGACCAGGTTGCCAACCTGACCCCAACCCTCCTCCTTTCTCATCCGGGCTTGGGACCGGCAATGGCGGAGTTGTTGTTGTTGTTGTTGTTGTTGTTGTTGTTATTTACTGTAGGACACCAGTATTATTTTTAGTTCATTCTGCCCCCATTAAATACTGAGATCGGAACATTAATTCCCAGCATATCTCTAACAAATATATGTATCTTTAATAAACAGCAAATAGTGTTAAAGTCATGCTGTCAGCTTTCAGACCAAATAAGGCATTTGTACGAGATAGCTAAAAATTTGATCTAATGTTCCAATTGTAGAATTGGGTCTCCAACTGCAAGGCAATTGTAAATAAAGTCCTCTTCTATCTATATTGACAGATTTTTCTTATGGTCCTTCTCAGTCTTTTATCACCTGCAAAAATGACACAGTTTAAGTTCAACGTGAAGTCATATTTTCAAAATAAAGCTACCACTTACCCTACTTTGATAAGGCAATTGTAGTAAATATATTATAACTGCTGGTTTGTATTAAAGACTTTAAATGCATTTTAAATGTGATAAGTATCTTCACGCAGGAACAGAACCTGCACTTAAGTGGTGAAACTCATGAGATATTAATTATAGTTATCTTTATTTCAGTAAAGCTCTTCAACCCATTAAGTGTGTACGTAATCTTTTTGTTACAGTGGGCTGAGGTTTTTGTTATTTGGCTATGGCAGCTACATCTTAAATATTTTTCACACTATTAATCTGGATTGAATTAGCCAACACAGTATAATCTAAAATTTAATTTTAGAATTTGTGATAGACATTCAGTGTGAGTTTTTGAATGGTCACTGAATGTTACAGTCTATCCTAAATTCTGCAATTAAGACTTAGATTATACTATGTAAAATTTGTAAAAATAAAACAGAATGACATACCTTCTAAGGCAGACCTGATCATTTTACAGCCCATGGGCCACATCCAGCCCATAGGCGATCCCAGTCTGGGACTTGGGGAACAGGGCATTGGGAGCATGGTATGGACATCGGGAGTGGGACATCAGTGCAGTATTGGAGGTGGGCAGCAGCAGCAGCGCTGTAGATAGGTGGGCAGGGCCTTCCACAGCAGTCCCAGATTGCCATGTAATCCCCTTGGGAAAATTAATTGCATACCCCTGTTCCAAAGGCATTTTTGGTAAGGGTTGAAGCTGGGGAGACTCTGATTCTCATGCAGAGAACATCAAGGTCAAGAAATGAATAGCCACACAAATGTTGGCATGAAAAAGTGAGAGTAGAGATCCATGTTTCAAACATATATAAAAGAAACAATCTCTCTGTGGTGCTAGATGAAATATATCTCTACGGCTTCCCAATTTTCTGCAGTAAAGTTTACTTCTTGAGTCAGCTCTGGAAAAATGGATTGGGAAGGGAATATCTTGCTATATTTATTGAATAATGCGACCATTTATGCCATTTACATTTTTGATAATGAATCCCTACATATCTATGTATTCTGTAACTGGATAAAGGCATAACTGTAGTAGAATATTCCAAATAATGTAGATTAATTTGCTCACCACTACTAGCCACATTGGTATTGAAGTTATTTGAGTGGTAGTTTGGGAGACAGTAAGAAACAATGTTTTTCTATACGGTGGATATACCTGATATTAATTATGACTTAGTGAAACTATATCTGGATTCGTAAGTGTTTATACAGCTTTTAGCAAAACAGTATGGTTTGATTCCCTCACTCTTAGGAGATTCCTATTTTCTAGAGGTATGCCTAACTATTACCTATTAGTATTTGCATTGTTCCACTCAGCAGCAATGTCTCTTTTATCCTTTGCTGATCAAGACCAAGAGAACCTCTGCTTAAACTAAATTCTCATTCAAGGCTGAGGCTTTAATAGTAGGAAGCAAATACTGAACTTTTAAAACCCAGTTGTGCATTCTGAATGTCTTTCTGATAGGTTTTGCTTCAGTGATAACATTACGTACAATCCATATATTTTTTTTAAAAAAAATGTAAGATATCTCTGGATTTCTTATTCTTTGTGGGAAGTTATGTAGGCTTAAGTGGTGTGTTTAACAGTCCATTGCACATATTAAAAAAGAATGTCCCTGCTTTCAGAATCTTCAGAAACACACACACACACACACACACACACACACACACACACACACACACACACTAGTTTCAGCAATTGCATATGAAGTGTAATGTTCCTAAATTGTGTTTGACAATTCTAGACATCATGATCTATTAATGAAATTGCTGTGTAAATCCTCTTCTGAAGTAATTTGCTTTATCCCTCTTCAGAACGGGATGTTTATATGGCTGTACAACTGTACATTTATACAGAGTAGAACTACATTGTTTATAGCACTGGAGTTATGTTCATTTTCAGCCTCTCCAACAGACAAGAATAAAAAAATACTTTTTTTATGATTAACAGGGAAAAGCTTTGGCTTTCAGTTGATTGATTTTTAGTATGGTAATTATTCTAGCAAAGTTTACTTTTAACCACAGTATATGTTCATGTCTAAGAACTGGAAAAATTACGTTTTTCCTATGCACAATTCAGTATTTTCTACCTGCAGAAGCGCATCCAAAAATATGTGAATATCCATCTAATACAGTCTCAGGTTTTGGATTGTTTTTGTAATGTTATCTCCTGTGACACCAGTTTTCAAGGAAAACTTGCTCCATTTAAAAGTTTCATGTAGACAGCTTTCTCAGTTCTGCCTTCAAACCTTTAACCTGAAAAAGTCAATATCGCTAACCCACACTGTCTTGCTTAACAGAATAACAGAGTTGACGGGACCTTGGATGTTTTATATTTCAATCCCCTGCTCAGGCAGGAAACCCTATACCATTTCAGACAAATGATTGTCCAATCTCTTCTTTAAAATATCCAGTGGTGGAACATTCACAACTTCTGGAGGCAAATTGTTCCACTGATTAATTGTTCTAACGATCAGGAAATTTCTCCTTAGTTCTAGCTTGCTATTCTCTTTGATTTGGTCCCATCCATTGCTTCCTGTCCTGCCTTCAGATATTTTGGAGAATAGATAGACTCCCACTTTTTTGTGGCATACCCTTAGATAGTGGAATTGCTATCATGTCACCCCTAGTCCTTCTTTTCTTTAAACTAGACATACCCAATTCATGCAACCGTTCTTCCCATGTTTTAGCCTCCAGTCCCCTAATAATCTGTGTTGCTCTTCTCTACACTCTTTCTAATGTCTCAACATCTTTTTATGTTGTTGCAACCAAAAATAATCTCTATATTAAGTACAAACAGGACTCTCTCTGCCAGTCCTGATAGCTCTGCCTTTTAGGCATAGGTTAAATGGGAAAAAGGTTTAATATGTATTTATATTATCTCTATAGAACTTAGTAAACTCATTAGCTAGGTTGGTGTCATGTCATGAGGTTTCTTCATATATGTTGCTCTGTTAAAGGTGACTTCTTTGTGTGTGGCAGGTATGCAGACACATGGCCTTCTAAGTTCTGCTTTGTAATTGGAATAGAATAAATAACATTTAATTAGTGTGTGAACAACTGAAAGCTGAACAAAAGTACATCATTCAGAAGTATCCTGTTCCAGAATATAAAGTGAGATTCTGTAACTACTGTTACTGTTACTTCCTTTGTTTCTTTCAAAGAACGTAGCCTTAGGTATCTAATGTCCCAGTTCATATCTAGTATATCAAGTATAGGCAGTAGTTTTGAACACTGTAGATACACCAGTAGAAGAGAATATTAGTAACTCTGGGTTGAACAGTGAGGTCCTTGATGCTCTTTGTGCTTGGCTGTTTTTGGCTGTACTGATTATGTTATCTAGTGTGGAAATGAAATGTCTGCAGGAAAACAGCCAAGCTCAGAGAGCACTAAGGATTCCACGCTGTAGGTATACCTTAGATCAGCAATTCTTAAAGTTTGGGAGTCCCGGTACCCTTCATGGGATGCACAAAGTAAAGTAAGTATCTTTTTTAACTGTTCATTTTAAATTCTAATATAGTAAATATCAGAAAGCCAGTTCGGTGGTTAAGGCATGAGGCTAGAGCCTAGGTGAGTGTGAGTTTTAGTTCTGTCTTAGGCCCAAAGCTGCCTCAGAGTCCTTGGACTAGTCACTCTCTCAACCCTAGGGAAGAAGCAATGGCAAACCTTACTAAAGCTTGCTAAGAATATTGCAGGGACGTGTTCAGAAGTCTTCAAGAGTCAAGATAGACTCAAAGACGCACACACACACATACACATATCAGTCAACAAATCAAACTTCTTTGAGATCATCAAGCCTTTTTAAGAACATAAAAGGGTTATGGGACCAAACTGTTTGAGAACCACTGCTTTAAATTACAGATAGTGATCTAAGCAAGGAAGAAAAACAAATATGCTTATGCAACATAACTATCAAACTATGAATTTGCAAGCAGTGCTGGAAATATGTTTGAAGTATGGGGTGACGAAAATCCCATTGGGTATCCATAGCATAGTAACTTATCTGAATATAGAATCTTATACAGTAAAATAATGGATAAAACAAAATTGAAGACAAACTAACCTTCCTTCTTGATAATATGGTATAACTGATGGCAAACCTATGGCATGCGTGCCAGAGGTGGCACAAAGAGCCATGTCTGTGGACATGCGCGTCATCGCCCCAGCTCAGCCAGTTGGTCATTGGGGTTCTGATGTGTGCATGTGTGCCGGCCAGCTGGCCGTCGCGTTTTCGACATACGAATGTGTGCTGGCCAGCTGGTTGCCAGGTTTGTGGTATTCTGGTGCTCACACGTGCACCTTCCAATTTGGACACTTTATGCCTAAAAGGTTCGCCGTCACTGGTATAACTGCTGTTCAAGTACTGTATAACAATGCTTAATTTTATTATTGCAAGGACTAAAACTGTACAATCTTAAATTTTTGGGATGTGCTTTTTGTACTTGCCAAGGAAGAAAAACGCTTTAAATGTATTCTCTTATACTTTACCTATGCACACATTTTATGGCTGATCATTTTCTTTCCAGGAGTTCACTTTATTTGAGTGTGAGAAGATGTCTGTGTATGAAATGATGGAAGAGTGCCGTCTATAGAGGACTGAGAAGTTTCATCAACTCTTTTGTCATCAGCTCTTTGTGCACGAAGGAAAAATAGTTGGCTATGTTATTTTACACTCTGCTGACCGCACAAAAGGACTTTGTGCCAACCTTATTGAAAAGAAGACAGTGACTTATCTTTTAAATTGTTTGGTAAATAAAAGCAACCGATGGACTTTTAATGATGAATGCATCATGAACTACTGCGCAAAAAACTTTATACAAGTTGTACAAAAACTGAAAAAGGTGTGTGGATGTAAAGGGAAAAACAAGAAGCAATTACCTCAGCACTCAACATCCCTTTTCCTACTGCTATTTAAAAATGAGAAAAGGAGAAACCACATACAAAAAATGTGTTGTTGTGCAGATGTACCAGGTTCCAGCTCATTCACTCCCTCCCTCGCTCCCTCACATCAAGTACATTCTGTCCTTTTGGCAATAAGTTGATGGGATATTTAGAAGCTGCGAACTGTTCTGAAAGTTTCACATAGTGGGTTATGGGCCATGTGTGTTTGATCAAAATTCAATTACTGCACTGCGCCAGTCTTGGAAACGTATCATGGCGAGTTATGGAGTATGACGAAATAAGCTTCTCTAATTGGTTCAGTATGGGGAGCAGTCTCAACCAAGCTTGTTATGATAAATAGCTTCCTATGTTAAAGGTTCTCCAGAGCTTAAGTGTCTTGGCTCACCTCCTTCAATAGAATAAGAATATTGTTCCCTAGGAACATTTACATCATTGTCTCTTTTCCCAGGTTGGAGTTAAATATTTGTAGCATTTTTAGCTTGCTGTTCTTGAGGAATGTAAACATAAATACATGTCACTTCTCCAATCATAAAATATCTTGTGTCCCTGTACACAACTGGTTATTGGTAATGTCACTTTTGTCAGCTTGGAAGATCTTAACTGTTGTTTAAAGTCAAATCCACTTTACAAGCCCTTTAAAAATTGATGCTGAATGCTCTGCAACTCCTAGCTTAGATTTGCTGCTACTAAAAGAGTTCCAAACATGGATATGTTTTTTTAGCAGATTTCTGTTATGGAAATAATCTCCGATTATCTTCTGGTAAGCAAACAAAGGTAGAACTAGAGAAGTCTCAAGCTACTATACGTGTCTACATTGTGGTGCTTCATATGCACAGATGCCATTTCACTTTGAGAAAAAGGTATAATGCATATTGTTTTTCTGCTTCTTTGGTTAAGAAACTAGAGAAAAATAAGCCTTGTCCTTCCCTTTAGTAATTTGTCTTGTGGAGCTCAAATTAGTTATCTGAATAGATCATTTCTTTTTTCCTATAGTAATTTAATACACTGTTATCTGGGTTTCATTTGTTTTATGAGCTTTGATCCCATCATAGTTTGCCTTTATATTTAAATGTCCTCTTTAACCTTCTGCCAAAAGATGTGTGTAACGCTGAAGTCGGCATTTTCATCATGTACTACATTTGCTGCAAAATTTCAATTTTATAAACCATTCCCCTTAGTCATCACTTAATCAAGCGATGACTAAGTGCAGCAATATAAAATTAAAGGGACGAAAACTTGATACAATAAACATAAAATCTACATCCGAGTAAGATAAGAAACACGCACTCCCATTGTTTTTCAAAGTAGAACGTGATCAAATATTTTAGAATGGTTGATAGGGAAAGATACATAATGGAAAATATTGGGCAGATGATGGGGGGGGGTGTTAGAACAAAACTCAGAAGAATATTGTATTACATTTTTTAATAATTCCACAAGAAGTAACTTTACCTTTAAAAATAGAATATGATGGCAGGCATTTATGCTAAACCTCCTTCTGGCAAATCAGCTTTTTTTTGTATTGAATCTCACTTGATTGAATAGCATTGGGGTTGCCAGAGTAAATGCTATTATCAATGTACAGTAATTAAGGAAATAGTCCTTGTCACTCGAACAGCATCCAGGCTGTGCCTGCTGTAATAAAGTTAAATGATAAAGAAATGTCTTTAAATAAAGTGCAACTACTGGAGCGTAGTTGCTCTTGAAATGCAGTGGAATAATGCAGTGGAAAATTACTGGTGATAGGAAAATATGCCCATTGAATACAATGTAAGGCTTCTTAAATATCTAAATAGATTACGTACATACGGTAATCTTCCAATTTAAAGATAAAGATGTTAATCCCTCATGTCCAAAGAGCGACAAGCTTGGAACAAGTTAATCTAGTATTTTGTCTTCAAATTATTAATTAATTGAATCATTAGAACCTAGAAATGTTTTGAAACCTATGTATAAAGTGTACAAACCAAGTGTTGTCATATGCTTAGGTTAAGATCCTATATACATTTTATTATAAAGTATCAATACTTTCAATCTTAAGGCCAACTGAACGTGATATAAATTATAATACAAACAATGTTTCCTCCAAGGTTAGGCCTTCCACAGGAAAATATTTTTCCCCATTGTTGTAACTAACCGTATCTTACTTGAAAAGATAAATAACCGGATCTCGTGGGAACAATAGGGCATGATGTTTGTACCAGTAAACATAAGCTTCCAGCTTGCAAGTTTTTGGGATGAGGATGGCATTAAGACCTATTCTGAGGGCTGTATCTAGGAAATGTAGATGCCCAGGGAAGGAGTAATTCAGAGTAAAGAGTAAGGAGTTTCTTTTGCTAATGGAATACTGCACCGTGAAATATTTACAGTAGATGTCATCATAGAAGTGATTCCAAGATGTGTTTCTTAAAATACCTATGACTCTTGAAATGGTTTAGCTTCTGCAAAAAGAAGAAATGTTGGAGAGTCTAGGTTTCTGAGAACAGTTTTTGGGCCACAGCTTCCACCTGAGAGATTATTAGAAAAAAGTAACCTGAATTTCATCTGGCTTTAGCCAGATTTTCTACAGACTGTTCTTGAAGGTACATCTGCATTCAGGTTTTTTATTTTATTTTTGTGGGATTCTTTATGCTGTGTTTGCATGAAAACAAAGGCTTTGGTATTGCAGGTTGCATTGAGATATGCTAAAGGTCAGTTGCCTAACCTTCCAGATGAGATTTCATACTTTCTCCCTAATGGAATGAATAATCATAATGCCATTTCCATCTCTTTGTAGAAAAAAAATTGCCGAGGGCCTGTTCAATTCCCTAAACTAAGTTTCATAAATATTATTTTATTATTTATTCTGTTTACGAATGTTATCTGTTTTTTATGAAGCCAGAATGGATCTTTACTGAATTATTCCTAAAATCTCATCTTTTGGGGGATGTATGCTCCTTGGGCAGTCTACATGAGAGCATTATGCTCTTGGAAATATGTATTCCTTAATAAATTAAATTACGTGATTTAAAACAGATTGTGGTAATTTACTACATATTCTTCATACTTTATGCTGGGATTAAGGTTAATGATTACTAGCTTTGATATGTTTATCTAGTGCCATATTCTGGCTCTGACCATTTCCAGAGCATTTTGGCAGCTGAATGTGAGTAACGAATCATGTGCTGACAACTAAGGTGGACAAAACCTTTCCTTTACTTTGTATTTGCCATGGGCTCAGATTAGCATGAAAATATAATAGCAATAGCACTTAGAGTGATATATAGCTCCATAGTACTTTACAGCACTCTCTGAGTGGTTTACAGACGCAGCATATTGCCCCCAACAATCTGAGTCCTCATTTTACCGACCTCAGAAGGATGGAAGGCTGAGTCAATCTTGAGCTGACCAGGATTGAAATTCTGGCTGTGGGCCAAGTTGCCTGAAATACTGCATTCTAACCACAGTGTCACCACAGCTCTTAAGACACTGCTGCATTCCCTCTAATCACACTATTATAAGTCTCTTCTTCTGCTGTGATAGAGAATAGAGAATACATTTTAAGAGCAATGGGTTTAATCATGAAAAGTAATATTCAGAGGTTTGTCTATTCTGCTAAAAAAAAAATCCCCCCACACATTTTCACAGACCAGAGGTGGTATTCTACCGGTTCGGACCTACCAGTTTGCCCAGTTTGCACTCACATTTGCAAACCACTAGGGAAGGTAAATGAATACCACCTCTAGTACAGACATACCAAATTCAGAGATCCTAAATACAACTGAAAATCTTTAAGGACTCTAGCTTTCAAAACAACTCGGTTGATGACTGCAAAACATATGTTGTTAAGCATATATTTAGGTTGCAATTATTTTCAATTGTGTATTTTCAGAAGTTTTCATAATGGCATTCAGTGCTGTGCACTGCTATTGAAGGTTTGTGTGTGTGTGTGTGTATAATATACATGTAGCACAGTGGTGGGTTGCAGGCAGTACGCGTATACTGGAGCCAGCCTGGAGCAATGGATACCGTTCCGGTATGGTGCTCCGGAGGGCCCACCTGCCCGCCCGAGCTCCTTACCAATGTTTAAAGGCTTCTGCGCAGGCGCATGGCACGTACAGCACCTACGGACGCTCTGCGGAGCAGCTAGAGCATCGCGGAGGTGCTAAGACGCATGCGCATTGCGCATGTCCATGAGGACAATGCCGGCCCCGTTCCAACCGAACCGGTTGGAACGGGATTTGAAACCCACCACTGATATAGCACAATGGTAACTATTAGAATTGGTTGGGATGAGGATAAAGTAGCAAAGTTTACATACAGAATCTGAGGTAGAGCAAGGTCACCTTCAGTCCAAAACAGAGTTGGAAGAATGCCTTTGAGATCAGCACAGCAATACAAAAATAGGCTTAGAAGTTGCATTTATAAATGCAAGAGCAAAAGGGCAATGTGAACCAGGCATTCTACAAGATCATGACTTAAGATGTATTATGAAATAACTTCAATAATTAGGTTAATGCAGTTCTTAAAGCAGAACACTTCCTTTACTCAGTCTTGTGCAGAAGTTTGCGGGGGGGGGGGGAGTATGGCTGCTTTATGAGAACAGGTGCTGTACTCACAAAGTACCTCAGAATTGTTTTCAAAGAGCGTCTTATTCATCCCAAAAGCAGCTAACCTTGGAAGATACTGGGTCTCCACACAAAGTCAAATCAGGACTATTTTAACGGTTTGATTGTTAATAAGACATAATGAATGAGTTCACACATTAGGCCCAATAATTGCACCACATGATAGTTTAGGGCAGTGGTTACCAACTGGTAGTCCGTTGACCACTGATGGTCCATGAGAAATTTTTGATGGTCCGCAGAAAAATTGTTTGCATTTTTTATATTGCACTAAATTGGGTCCTCAAACTATGGTCCCTGGTCCGGCGTGCAATGAATGCTTGTGTTGCTGCAAAGAGTCTCCCCCTTCAATGTCTTTTTATGTAGGTCAGAGGGGGGCAGAAATTCTGACATGGGGTCTGCTTCAGCCTCCTGGTGTGGGGCTTTGGGTGAAGGCTGGAAGGAAGTGCTGCTGGTGGTGAAGAGCTGGAGAGCTTTGCTCTAGTGGGACTGGAACTGGCTGACCAACTGAGCCCACTGAGTCTCCAGGCACTGGTACCTGGCCTTGCACTCACACAGGTCTTCCCTCTGCTTGGAAAGCCTATACTCGTAGTCCTCAGTGAGGTGCTTCTGCTGAGCCTCCTTCTTGGTAAGATCCAATTTGAAATGAGCCAGCTATTTTGCCAATTCTTTCTCCTGATGGCTGCTATTCCAACAACTGCTTCCTGTTGGGACCCTAAGGCAGGCAGGGGAGGAGTGGCTGGCAGGCGATGAGCAAGTAGAGGCCAATGAGGCACCCCTTGACATGAATGACATCAAATTAGCCACACCCACCCAGTCACATGACCACCTAGCCATGCTCACCCGGCCATTAGGCAGATCATATCTGTGGTCCGCGGGATTTAAAATTATGAATTTAGTGATCCCTGAAGTCCGAAAGGTTATGATCCCTGGTTTAGGGTTCTATGTGGATTGGCAAAGCGTAAGCAGAATTTATGAAACTGAAGTGGCTAAAGGGAAAGTGATTTAGGTCTCTTCACAGCACAGGGACACTGGGATGGACCAATTACACCTGCAGAAATGAGCCTTAACTTTTAAATTATGTTAATCTGAGAGCTTTTTTTTCTAGAGTTACCAGATGCACCTTTTTGTTATTTTAAGGGCAGAAGAAACACTCATCCAATTAAAAGTGAGGTGGTAGCTTTTGGCCTTATTTCTTCAATAAAGATAATTTTGAAAGAATGTTGACCGTCAGACACAATAAGTGCTGTTAGAGTAATGAGTCTACTGTTAGGCACACTTCCCGCCTCACCAACAAAATAAATATAATATACATGGGATTTTTTAAAAAAAGGTGTGAACTTTATGCTTGATATTTCCTTACCCAGGTAAGTTTCAAACAGGTTGTGTTTTCTCTATGTACTATCAAACTGAAATGATTCATTCCAACTGCTACAGCTCTCCTATAGATTAGACAGTGAAAGAGACATCCAAGCAGAAATGCAGTACAGATGGATTGTTTCCTTTGCTGTTGCTGCACCTCTTGTCAGACTGATTGGACTGATTGGAGCTTTAGAAGCAAATGAGGGGAGTCATTTTCCATGAATGAGTGTGAAGCGGAGCTAGTGCAAGCTAGTCTAACTTCGTGGTTTTGTGTGTCTAAGTCTCATATTAACATTTTTGAGACAAAAATGCAACCTTTTATGGATATGTGAATTTAAGGCAGTGATAGATTGAAGGTAAATCCAGAACCTTCTAAGTGATCTCTTAGTGGGGGCATCAGAGATTTCTCCCTTTCAGTTCTCAATGGCAATAACAATAATAAAATTGGGCTGTTAAAATGAAGGTGAGTGAATGGCGCTTTGTATGCTGAACTTGTACAGGTGTGTCTTGCCACCTATTTTTCATCTAACTTTTATTTTACATCTTACACCTTAAATGTCAAATTCTGCAAGCTTGAAGGTCTTTATTAATATCCATAATATCAGGATCTTAATCTTCACCTTTGGAACTTTAAGTAATCCCCCCCCCCCATTAGCACTACTCGATGCTATTAGAGATTAGTTGGAACTATCATTTAGTGCTAGGGTGTCCAACTTAGACAACTTTAAGACTTCTGGACTTCAAATCCCAGAATTCCCCAGCCAGCATGGCTCGTGGGAAGTGTGCCTAGTGAGCATGGCTGGCTGGCTGGGGAATTCTACGAATTGAAGTCCAAAGTCTGAAAGTTGCCAAAGTTGCGTAAAAACCACAGCTTTTTCTTTCTAATGGATTATTAAAACTTCTACATTACTATTTGCCAGTCTGAGAAAACTGACACTTTCTCAGTTCTTAATCCAAGTATCATTTTAAGTTGTAAAGACAAATGGTGCAGCACAGAGGGTGGAAAAAGAAACACCTTAAACTGAAATGGTTACTACAAATAGGGCTATACATTCAAATGAACTATCGGACATGTATTAGCTCATCTCTCTGAACAGACATGATCTCACCTGGTCCCATTATCTAGGGATCAAAATGGTACCCATGTAGTTATATTGGTCTGTAGCATATAATATTATCCTGTTTTGTGTGTGCGCGGGGGGATGGATGGAAGGTGAAATCCATTTAATAATGAAAGACAATCTTGGTCACATTAGCTTCCTTTTTTTCTTCAGAGTTTTTGATATGCAAATTGATTAGGTATTGATCAAGTCAGTGTTAGTTCTTAGTGATGGCTTAGATCAGGGGTGTCAAACTTGGATTGTCACCACAGCATCGTGTGATGTATTGTAACTCCCCCCCCCTTCACTAAACCGGGCATGGGCATGGCCAGCTTGCATCCAACCCATTGGCCATGAGTTTGCCTTAAATAGACTTTTCTCCATGGTGACCTGACCCTAATCTAATATTTTGGGTCTTTAAATAGTGTAACCATTGTTTCTATAACTAAGTTGCTGGTCATTGTCTTTTCCTCTTTTCACTTTCCATAGCATTAGAGTTCTCTCTAATCAGGTTGCTCTTCATATGATATTCTAAAGTAGATGTCAGGGTTCCAAGTAACACCCTCAATGAAAGAAGACTCCAAGACTTGAGTTTCCTCAAAGTTCCATTTTATTAGAGATGTCATATTGGCACTTTCAGGAAAACCTGAATCTGAAAACTTCCAGGTGTTCCCCACCCAAAAGAAAGTTCAAATCCCTACCCAGCAACCCACATGTCCATCACATGATCCAATCAGGCACTGTCCCAAACTGGAAATGCCTCCTAGTCACCTCATTGCAGCTGCAGGGCAAAGTGTCCTTGACTTTCTGAGAAAGAATGTTATTTTGACTATATATCACCCACACTCTATATAATCCCCCCTCCCATTTTCCCACAGTAGAAAATGTGGCAGCCTGAAGGCCCAAATGTAAAAGATGGCTTCCAGGTCTGACAGTAGAATAATTTGAGCCTGAGTCAGATTTGTAGTTTGAGTCAGAACTCAGATTTGTTTGATGAACAATGCTTGCTTATTTTCCCTCTAATTTTTCTTCATTGTGAACATGATAAGCGGTCACATTTGGAATTACATGGATAAGTCCAAAACTACAGTTCCTTTCCAGGGGTGGGTTCTGGCAGGCACTACTGCCAGTTCGCTCATGTGTGCATCATGCACGCATGCGCAGAACTGAAAAACAAGATGGCGCCTATGGCACCACCTGAAGAACTGCTTCGGGGGCATGGCAGTCCTGGGTCACTGCCAGTTCCAGCGACTGCCAAACCACTACCGGTTTGACCAAACTGGTGGGAACTCACCACTGTTCCTGTCACTCCTAACGAAATCATGTAACTTCTCACAAAGTCATTTTTAAAATAGGATAATAGGGTTGAGGCTATTTTTAATCATACTCTGGTTTCAACGCTATTTGACTCAAAAAAGATTCTGGGAAACTTTTTTTAAATAATATTTTTTTTTTTAAAGGAACTTTTGCCATCCAAATAAAAACACTGGTGGATGGATAGATGGATGGATGGATGGATGGATGGATGGCTCTTAGAAGGAATGCTATTCCATATGTCAATCAGGACTCCTGAGTCCCATAAAATATTGTTTTATTGAAAATATCCAGTTCAGATCTTACTGAATAGGAAAAAATATATAGGATATGGGTATTCTGGCAGACATCCATACCTGTAAACTATGAGGGGCTTTATAGATGACAATCATCACCTTGGATTGCCCCCAAAAAGTCAGTCAATGCCAACTTCAATTCATGGAATAGAGGACTCACATGAAAGTACCAAAGGGTACCCACAACTACTCATGCTGCCACATTTTGGACCAGCTACAGCTTCCAAGTGGTGTTAAAGAACATTTCAGTAACCCAAATGGGAGGTGACACATAAGTGATAGTGGATTTGCGTGAGGGCCACACACACACACCTGCATGCTTAAACTCAAGCAAATTATGATAATGTTGTTGTTCTTAGAAATGATGTAGTTCACTATGGAAACTCAGGTCAAATTACACATTAACTTTATGGATGTTATTAATCACAGCTGGGCTTTTAAAGTTTTGATCTGACTCACAGCATACCTCTCCCCACCTCCTAACCATTATTCATTTTAGAGGGAAGAAAGTGCTCACTGGTCATATGAAAAAAAATGCTTAGGTTAATAACAACAACAACAACCCCCTCCATCCCCTGTGAGCCAATACCTTGATGTAGTTGTGGGGCTCACATGCTTCAGAAAATGATGAGAACCATGTCAGAGATTCAACCATACTAGACAGTCTCATTAGAGGAACTAAATGAAGAATGTCTCTCCTAAATAGCATTTAGACTTATATACCACTTCACAGTGTTTTACAACCCTCTCGACAAGGTTTGTAGAGTCATAATATTCCACCCAACAATCTGGGTGCTCATTTTACTAACCTCGGAAGGCTGAGTCAATCTTCAACCAGTGATAAACTATATGGTAGGGTCAGCACTGGTGGATTCCTGCTGGTTCGGACTGGTTTGGCTGAACCAGTAGTGGTTTGGCGGCCTGGGTCGCTGGAACCGGCAGCGACCCACGCCTACCACGCCCCCAAACCAGTTCTCTGGTAGCTGTCATCACTGCCACCATCTTGTTTTTTAGTTCTGTGCTTATGCAGAACAATTTCTATTGCACTGGGCATGCACGTGCAGCGCGCACATAAGCAAACCAGAAGTAGTGCTGGCTGGAGCCCACCCCTGAGGATCAGGGATGGGCTGCAACTGGTTTAACAACCAGTTGGGGGACCATGCACTTTGTGCATGCACGCGCCTAAGATGCTTGCACGCAACATTCAAAATACAGCAATTTGAAGCTCAGCTGCTCAGAAGCTCTAAGGCAGCTCTGGTAAGTAGAACAGAGGATGCAAGGAAATCAGCTGTGCCACATGAATCAACTGAGCCAGAAAGAAGGAAATATAGGACAGGATAGGTGGGCAGAGCCAGCTGATTGTCAGAACTCCAGTTTGCCAGAACCGGTCCAAACTGGCAGCAGCCCACCACTGGATAGGGTGTAATTTACAGAAACCCATACTGGATTGGTAATTACCAAGGTCAACAAGAGGCGAGCTAAGTGTTGGAGTTCCTGAGCAATTGGTGACAAATGGGCTACAGGACTCAGGGTCATTGGCTGAGCAATCAGGGCCAGTAGCTGAAGAACCTCTGGAAGAAAAGTTGCTTACAATATCTGTCAGAAATATACAAAGATTGAAAACAAAGAAATAATACCCAATAGTAAAAGGTGCCTTGAATGCAATCCAAAATCAGCTGGAGATCACCAACAGCATTAACAAAATTACTGTCAAGCCATCACAAAATTCACCTTTCCTTGGAATAGTTTATATCCTACACAGATACCTTGAACACCATCAAACAGAAACATCTGCTTATCTGATGTCCTTGGGAAGGACACAATAGGTAGATAAAAATCTATGTAATAGATTTTACAACAATAGATGTAACAAACATCTGGCTGACTGTATGCTGAACTACAATTATAATATGTTGGGGAAAATGTGGTAGTCTAGTTAATGAAAGGCAAACTTAGTCACAGTTTAGCTTCCTTTTCTTTCTTCAGCTTTTTAAATAAACAGATTGATGGAATTTTCGTGCCACTCTGTTAACTTTGTTAACAACATAGGAAACAGTGATTGGCTTTTCCTAATTGCTTTTCCTAATTCAATGTTACTAATTCATCTGGGATGGAAATTAATGTTTATGCTGCTATTTTATGATAAATTAACTGAAGGTCTTACTGAACTCTAGAAACTGTAGCCAGAACGAGGATTGTTGGTCTTCCAGGCAGGTTTGGCAATATGTAGTATATATATCCAGGCAGCTTTGGCAACAAGACCAATACTTATATAAAACAGTACGGTTACCCAGTACAATTGGGTGCGAGGTCTGTCACTGATGGTACATGTAGCCTTCGTTCACCAATAACTTGTTCAGTGACTGTTTAAACTTATGGCTCCTCCTCATAGTTGTGGGCGACCCAGCATCCCTGCGGTCATGTGACTGTGATTTGGTTGCTTGGCAACTGGCTTGCAATTATAATGGTTACAGCATCCCATGATCAGGTGATTGTCATTTGCGACTTTCCCTGCCAGCTTCTGACAATGAAAGTAAATGGGGAAGCCTGCAGGAGATCTCAAATGGCAAACATATTATTGTAGGATGCTGCAATTGCAAGAGTCACCTAACAACAGCAACTTGGACCGCTGGAACTGGGGTCATAAGCCGTTGCAGTCATGTGACAATGTTAGGAATATAATCTAATGGTTGGGTTGGCAATATATATGAATCATGTAACAATGCTATACCTGTTTCTTTAAATCATACTGTAGAATGTGATTGGTTGCTGTTTTCCTCAATCGGCCATAAGAGGGAGCCAGAATGACTGTTAACTCTCTGTTCATTAGATGCTGGGCTGATCTGATTTGAGTGCCGTGAGCTATTGTAAGTTTTGCAACTGCTAGCAAATTTTGAGTTCTGAACTGATTATATGATACTGGACTATGTTATTTGGATTATTCCCTTAACTGAAAGACATTAATGACTGACTGTCTTATCCCTGTATGACTTGGACTGTTTGATAGACTCTGATACTTTTACAAAAGTAAAAGCCTATTTAAACTGCAGTGTCTCTGTATGCTGGTTTGTGTGTTCTCCAACACAACTCTCACAACGTTTCTCTGAACGTACTCGCTCTCCCAACGGGGAGCTTACCTAATGCTTATGACCACATCACCTACTGATGGAATTGTCAGGCCCAATCACCATCATTAAACAAGGACTACCTGTACACACAATGGCTTGATTCCAATTTAAATTACTCTAGTTTTCTAAATAATACAGTTGTTTTACTATGTTCTCTAGTTTATTTATTAAGAAATGGAAATGATGATGGTGGTAGTGGTGATTTTTTTGAAGTAGTTTGCTACCAGCCTGGCTTTGGATATGAACAGATGTGACAGAAGCTGTTTCTAGCCTGCCTATTGTGTAGTTCTATAATTTTTGCTCCATATACAAAACAACAGATTCCTTAATTCGGGAAGCTAAAAAGTAATAACTAGACATTGATTGTTGTGGGGAGAAAAAAGCTGCCAGAGAAACTAATTTGACTAATTTACTTCCATCCCAATAGCTATTCCTTCCTGCATTGCGAGAGAATTAAGCTCCGGTCCTTGACTAACGCACAACCGAAATGGCAAATCCTGGTCTAAGATCCTGGAGCTCAATGAAAATTTTGGGTAATGAGCATTCAGATAACTGAGCATGCCATTTACAGAGGGCTGGAATTTATTGTGCAAATATGCTGAATGACATTAGGTGAAGTTAGAGAAACAACACATTTAAAAAGCAGTTGGTGGTATGAAGATTTTTAATTGGGGGGGGGGAGCTTCAAGCCTTGGGACAGCAAATCTGGTGGCCAAGCCCAACTATGCATTAAAAATGAATATACTAAAATAATAAAATTACATTTGGGTAGCAAACAAAAGCGATGTTAAATGCCTGTCTTGATTATATTTTCTACTGAAATTACTAGCATCCTTACAAAGCACAAAAGGAGAAAGCAGTGAGAAGCAAAGTGGGGAAAAAGAAAAGCCAATTTGCAGCTTTTGTCATTAACTAATAGAGCTCATCATGATCAATTATCCCTGAATGCAAAGAATTCATAGGGAGATTTCCAGTTGTGGAAGGATACTACTTCCCTTCTTCCTTGATTGGTTGCTTCTAATGATGGTCGAGGGAGAAAGCCAATTAAACTTGTTTTCAGCACACTTGAAGAAGCTGTTTTCTCTTCCCAGGCATTCTGATGGAACAATTTACCCCCATTTTCTTTTTTTTTAAACCCAAACCAGCCAAGTTTTGAGAGATTTGGCAAAAATGTCTTTTTAAACAATTCTGTCCTGATTTTTTTGACCTAGAATTTGCTTCCTGTATTCTGAATCATTATTCCACAATACTTCTTTTTCCCAAGTTTCAGAGAAAAATCACAAGTAAGTGTAGCAAATGGACTCTACGTTTCCCTGCCAAGTATTTGGATTAATAGCTATTTGGGCATTATTAACCAAGTTGCAAAGCACTCTGCCTAAAGCAAAGTCTAAGGAGATTTTGTTGCTACGATGAATGCTTAAAGAAACTTAAAGCTGCATAATTGAGAGACCCCCACTCCCTGAAAGGTATTAGCTGAAGGAGGTTGGTTCATCCTGCTGAATGACAAAATTGGATCTATATCCCAGTTGGTCGTCTCCTTCTTCTAAAGGAACATATATTGAAAGGGTCATTTTGCCCTCTTTATTAAAAATAGACACGTCTTTTTGAAATGTGACAAATGCTTCCATTTCCTTAAAAAATGTTACCTTTGAAGATGCCACTTCTTTACCAAGGAGCAAAGATGAAATCAAAGTATATTGCAGATCTATAATCTCTCTCTCTCCCTCCCTCTCTCTCCCTCTCTCCCTCCCTCCCATCTATCTACCTACATACCTACATACCTACATACCAATGCCTAGCTGTCTAGCTATCTAGCTATCTCTAGCGATATCTATCTAGCTATCTCTATCTCTCTAGCTATCTCTAGCTAACTCTTCCATTTCTCCCCATCTCTCCCCTATCATCCATCCATCCATCTCTCATCTATCTATCTATCTATCTATCTATCTATCTATCTATCTATCTATCTATCTATCTATCTATCTATATATCTATATATCTATATATCTATCATCACCTACCTATTATCTATGCCTAGCTGTCTAGCTATGTAGCTATCTATAGTGATATCTAGCTAGCTATCTCTAGCTATCTCTTCGATCTTTCCCCTATCATCCCTCCCCTATCACCCCTCCCTCCATCTTGCCATTTGTCTTTACAAATCTAGAGAAGTTTGGCTGTAGAGTTTTTCTTGGACCACTAGATGGCAGCAGATCCAGATGTCAGATATTACTTTATGAAAACTTTTAAACGGGGTATGGAGGAAATTTCTATTCTGCCAAAACAATGTAGATAAGTTAAAAAAAAGTAGCTCATCCCCTTTGCCCTTTGCATAAAATGTATCCTAGACAATAGAGGTACATAAAGACAACTAAAGAAGGCTGTTGACAGGCATGTTGCGAGGCAATCTTTATAATTTCCTTTTTCAACAGTAGAATTCTATTCTGACAGTTTCCATGAGGCCAAAAGCCCACTTAAACTACTATCATGTTAGATTAACAAGCATTTTTTTAAAGCTACCATCTGTACTATCAGTTGCTACACATGTGCCTTATTCGGTTTTGAAGCATTCGGAAACATCTTGAATCTTTAGAGCTCGATAAAGTACTTTAAAAAACAAATTTAAAAGTGTTATGCTGCCTTTATCTTTACAAACTGGGGTAAAGATATTTCCCACAATTATGGTTACCTTAATGGTATTTGAATAAGAGCTTAGACCAGGGTTCTCCCACATGCTCAATGTACATCACCACCAATCCAAGGAGTTGATGAGCTGGACAGTTTGGGCACTCCTGACTTAGACATTTGGGCTCTGCAATTAAAAAGGAATCCAACTTAAACATAATAACAAAGTTGGAAGGGACTTTGGAAGTCTTCTAGTCCAACCTCCTGCAGGAGACCCTATATCCATGATGGCGAACCTATGGCACGTGTGCCACAGGTGGCATGTGGAGACTTTTCTGCCAGCACGCGAGCCGTCAATTCCAGCACGCATGTGCATGCCAGCCAGCTGGTTTTTGGCTTTCCAGAGAGCCGGGGGAGGGAAAAAAGCAGGCCTAACGGGCCAACCAGAAGTTTGGAAACTATCGGTTTTTGGATTTCAGAGGGCCTCCAGGGGGTTGGGGAAGCCGTTTTTCCCCTCTCCAGGCTCCAGGAAAGCCTCTGGAGCCTGGGGAAGGGAAAAAACAGGGCCAAAGAGCCTACTGGAAGTTCATTTTCAAACTTCCGGTTGACCCGTTGGACCCATTTTTCGCGCTCCCCAGGCTCCGGAGGCTTTCCTGGATCCTGGGGAGGGTGAAAACAGCCTCCCCCACCCCCCGGAGGAAATACCAAACTCAGCTTGGAGGCGAGCAGTGCAGCACGTGGGAGGCGTGGAGGGGGGGTTGTGCACGCATGCACATGTGGGGACCGCACTTTACATTATGGGTGCCAGCACATAGACACGTTATCGTGCATGTACCCTCGCATTTTTGGCACCGAATAACAAAAAGTTTACCATCACTGCCCTATACCATTTCAGAAAAAATAAATGACTGTCCAATTTCTTCCTTAAAACGTCCAGTGATGGAGTACCCACAACTTCTGCAGACAAGTCATTCCACTAATTAACTGTTTTCACTGTCAGGAAATTTCTCTTTAATTCTTGGTTGGATCTCTCCTTGATAGGTTTCTGTCTGTTACTTCTTGTCCTGACTTCAGGTATTTCAGTATCTTAATTGATGGCTAGAAGCTACCTAGAACACAATTCTGCTAAAATTAGAAAAGCTGGAAATAATAAAGCAGCAAATAGCTGCTATGGCCAAGAAGATCAGCAGTTACAAAGCTCAAATTCCATACTGTAGGCCAGTGGTTCCCAAACTTGGCAACTTTAAGACTTGTGGACTTCAACTCCCAGAATTCTCCAGCCAGCAGAGTTGCCAAGTTTGGGTACCACTGCTGTAGGCAGAATCTTCAATTTCAATCAAATCAGAAATGTTGCTACCAATCCATCAATGGAGAGAACCAGTCAACACCTGACAAAGAATGATGCATTTCTGGGTGCAGCTATGAGATAACCTGAACAGATTCGATGAGAATACAGCTTGGATAAAGAAGGCAGAGAAGATAGGAAAAGAAGCTGAAATGAAAAAAAAAATTGCAATAGCAGCAGTAATGGTGGAGAAAAGGGCAAGGAAGATCAAGGTGAAGATGAACGGCATGGTTTTTGGTCTCAAGTGGTTAGAATGCAGTATTGCAAGCTATCTCTGCATCCACAATGCCATCAGTTCAATCCTGACCTGCTCAAAATTGACTCAGCGTTCCAAGATTGGTAACATAAAGATCCAAATTGTTGGGGGAAATATGCTGACTCTGTAAATAGAGAGCCGTAAAGCACTGTGAAGTGGTATATACGTTTAGGTGCCATTGCTATTGCTATCTGACTAGACTATATCAGAGGTGGGTTGCTCCCAGTTCGGCTCGAATCGGGTGAACTGGTAGTAGAATACACCAATAAATTATGACATCCTAAGTTATTAAGAAGGACTTGATGTGAATGAAGGCCAGTTTAAATACTGGCATCTGTAATTTCATGTTTTTGATATTATAATACTACTAATATTCAAGAAAGATAAGGAAGAGCCACTAGTTACAGACTCCTCAACCTTCTGAACATAGTAAGCAAACCATATTCTATGCATTTGAACCGAAAACTGCTAGACTGGATGAAATCTGAATGCATAATTGGAAAAGAGCAAGCAAATCTGGAATGAGCTGCGCCCGGAGCTTCGTATAATCCCCGACCTCCGGTCCTTCCGACGCGCCCTAAAAAGTTGGCTTTTCCAGCAAGCCAGCCTGGCCTGAACAAAATAAAATAAATTATTGATTAATTTTAATTCAATTTTTTTTTAAAAAATGTCATTGTCAATTTTAATTGGGTTTGGGATATTCTATTTAATTTTTTTTTAACTTTTGTATTATGTGTTTCTTTTAATGTTGTACGCCACCCTGAGTCCTTGGGAGAAGAGCGGCATATAAATCTAATAAACCTAAACCTAAACAAGAAGCAAAAGATGGAGAGAAACAAACTAGAACAACTAAGGAGAACATTCCTGACAGTTAGAACAATTAAACAGTGGAACAACTTGCCTCCAGAAGTTGTGGAAGCTTTTTAAGAAGAGACTGGACTGGACAACCATTTGTCTGAAATGATACAGGTTTTCCTGCCTGAATAGGAGGTTGGACTAGAAGGCCTCCAAGGTCCCTTGCAACTCTGTTGTTCTGTTAAGCATGCAATTGCATTTTTAACAATTTATAGAAATGAAGGCATGAATCAAAATATTTTAGTCAATTAAAATAGTTTTCTGTATTCTGGCTGCTTTGTCTTTGGCTAAAGCATTGGAATATATGCTATATCTCTCTTCCAAGTATTCCTAGAAGAATTTGATTTTGTGCTGTTTGTTAATCCTTCAAGTTTTGTTCTGCTCATCATAGGCAGTTTGTAGCTCTACTGAGTCTCCTGAATCACTCCGCTGGTATAAGGTCAACCACAGTATATTCCTATTTTAGAAGAATAAAATTGTGAAACATTGTGCTTTATTGTCTCCAACTGTCATACTACAAAGCAGAAATATCATCCTGCCAACAAAAGTGTGCATAGTGAAGGCTATGGTTTCCCCAGTTGCAATGTATGGCTGTGAAAGTTGGACCATAAGAAAGGCTGAGCACCAAAGAATTGAGACCTTTGAACTATGGTGCTGGAGAAGACTCCTGCGAGTCCCTTGCCTGCAAGGTGATCAAACCGGTCAATCCTAGAGGAGATCAACCCTGACTGCTCTTTAGAAGGCCAGATCCTGAAAATGAAACTCAAATACTTTGGCTACCTAATGAGAAGGAAGGACTCACTGGAGAAGAACCTAATGCTGGGAAGGATTGAGGGCAAAAGAAGGGGACAACAGAGAATATGGTGGCTGGATGGAGTCACCGAAGCAGTAGGTGTGAGCTTAAATAGACTCCAGAGGATGGTAGAGGACAGGAAGGCCTTGAGGAATTTTGTCCATGGTGTTGCAATGGGTTGGACATGACTATGCAACTAATAACAACAGTATAATTATTGGACTGGATCCCTTAATCTCTTTCTAAAGCTCAGGTAAGTTACTTTCCTCCCCATCTTTTTTAGTTCTGTGATACCACCTTAGTATTTTTCTAGATTCCTTCAGCATTAACGTAGGAGTTCTTATAGGGCTAGATTCCATGGAAGAGAACATCATACACTTCTGCCTTTCTTGCTACTAAAACAAAGGAATCAATTGAATATCACAGTGCAACCTTATGGTTGTTTTCCATGTTAAACGTCTTGTCCACTGCAGATTTGATTAAAAGCTGTTAGAGAAAGCATCCAATAATACCCCCTCTTCCGTGCCCTGCCACCTTCTTGCATGCTGATGAAGCAACAGGTTTTCAGTTCCTAATTCACTATATTCCTCACCACAGTCCAGGCCTTCCGCACAGCCCTCAAGATCTGGCTATCCCGTCAGGCCTGGGGATAGGATTACTCTCACCCCGCCCGAATGTTGAGTGAATGTTGTGTTTTTATGGTTAATTTTCTTTTAATCACGATTCTTTTTTTTTAAGTCTTGTCTTGCACTCCCTTCCCTTCATTGTTGTAAGCCGCCCTGAGTCCCCTCAGGGAAAAGGGCGGCATATAAATCCCCAATAAAATCATAAAATCATATTGTTTTTCAAAGCATCGGGAAATCCATAACACAATATTTCTCCCCCCCCCCCCAAAGCCCTTCCCTATAATCTTGCATGAACAGGGCGTTCAAATTTACCAATTTTTAAAAAATAAAAAGGAGAAATTTCTAAATTTCTTCTTCCTGACATTTTCCAAAGCTCAGTGTGTGGTTTCACTGGTTTTCTACTACAATCAATTGCGTACAGTATTACTTAATTTGGGAATCTGGTTTGAGTTGTATTTTTGCAGCACCTACTCGTCACACAACACTGACACGTTGTTGTAAGTATGCCATCTTTCCCATTGTTTATATTCAAGGGCTGAGGCTATCATGATTTATTTATGTTTTAATTAAAATTTGGTGAGTAGACTGGTGGACTTTTTTTTTAGCATGCCATTTCTAATTTGTAGCCTCGAGGAAAAAAATCAATAACCTTTCTACCATTTATATTTTTATAGTTACCTCAGGCATTTACAATGCAGGCTTGCCATTCACCTGCATTCTCACGTAGATGCTAGATGTACATTGGGTATAAATCTTAATAGGGGCAAGGCGGCTGTATATTTCTGGGGCGTTTATATTCAGTTTGAATAAAGAGAGCAATGTTACACTTCTATCCTCTTGTCAGGGTGCATGACTAAAATTAATATAGCAGGTAAATTGATGTACTGTAAGCTTTATAATACCTGACTGAATCCTTAACAGATGCTTAGAAGTTTAATAATTTAAACTCGTGGTTCCCTCACACCCAGCCATGTTGACAATTGGCGTGCTGATCTGAAAATCTAAAGCACAGGATCCCTGGAAGAAAAGCATAATGCTGAGATCGTATTGAAAATGAATTTGTATTTCCTGCAGGGCAGAGACATCAATTATAAGTATAAACGGGTGGTGTCAGTATATTTAACTATATGCACTGTTAAGTAATTTCATTTCATTAAACTCCCCTCTTTTTTTTAAAGAAAACAAGACTGAGAAATTTACACAAACTTTCTGAGATTTATACAGTTTGATAGCAAAACGTAACCCAAAATATTTGCCGGGCAAAGGTGTCTTGCTCTAAATAAAGACCATGATTTAATATTCTTGAGATCTGTTTCTGAAATTCTTTAAAAATGGAAAATTTATCAAATTCAAATTCAGTAGAGCTGGAAGCAGAGGTGGTATTCAACAGATTCTGACCAGTTCTGGACAACCAGTAGCAGAAATTTTGAGTAGTTCAGAGAACCATAAATACCACCTCTGATGGCCCTGCTATCTATTCTCTGCCTCTGAAGTCCCAGGAAATTGGGATTTTGCAGTAACCTTCCCCTGGAGTGGGGAGGAAATGGAGATTTTACAGTATCCTTCCCCTGCCACGCCCACCAAGCCATGCCCACAGAACCAGTCTTCTAGTCCAACCCCTGCTCAAGTGGGAGACCCTATACCATTTCAAACAAGTGACTGTCCAGTCTCTTCTTAAAAACTTCCAGTGATGGAGCACCCACAACTTCCAGAGGCAAGCTGTTCCACTGGTTAATTGCTCTCATTGTTAGTAAGGTTCTCTTTTATTCCAGGTTGCGTCTCTCCTTGATTAGTTTCCAGTGGGAGTTGAAGTCCACAAGTCTGCCAAAATTTGATACCTCTGGCAAAAGTGCTGTGGAAGAGTAGGAATTTGAGAAACCGGTTAACTGTGGAGTTCTGTGGAGGAGTGTTCAACTACCCTAACAACATAATTTAAAAACAGGAAGCAAAAGGATCAGCGTTACTTTGGGAATAGTAGCCACTGGTAAGGGAATTCTTTGCCAAGCCTACTATAGTTATAATCCTTTCAGAGACACTCTTTTATGCATCAAACAGGGATAGGGGAGGAAATTTTAGGGCTTTGTAGGATTCTAGTTGACTAGTTGACCAGTCAAACTGGTGCATGACTAAAATGAATAAAAGTCTTTGCAAAAGGGTAGCATTCTGGTCTCCCTTACGCTCAGAAGAAAATTGAGAGATGGGTGAAGCAATCAGCCTGTTGTACAGGGTAGACACAGGAAACCAGCAATGCCAAAAGAAGCTTCTAGTAGAGAAATGTTGGCATGAAATTCTTCATCTCAGCCCTTCTCCCAGGTGTACATCAGTGGATTTGCTTGTTTGCATGCAATTTCTTAGAGGAAACTCTTAGGGAAAACATCACTTCTAGGCATAATATCGTTAGCTGTCCTCTGCCTGCTTCAGCTGTGGGAGGACATTGAGATATAGAAGCATTCAGACATGTTTTTGGGAAACTGTGAGACATCTCTTGCCAGGGCAAGGGGCAGTATGGATATTCCTGTTGTGTTGTTTCTTGATAAAATGAGCCCCTTTTTGTGGGCATATATAGGTCATGCTAGAACAGAGTGTGTTTAATATTTAGTTAAAATATCTCATTTGCTTAATTTTACTTGCTGGATGGTCTCTCCTCTCCTCTAGGAGTCTTTTTCTTTTGCATTTGACACTTAAAATAAGCTATAGCAATAAAAGAACCTCTAAAACTGGACCAGACCTAGACATTAAGCTGCCTGTTGAAAAGATCTACTGAACCAAGGAGGTGAATCCCACTCAACACATCCAATGCAGCCAAATCCTTAGGAAGCATAAGAAGAGGCTATTGATACACTCATTTTGGTGTCCTAGCACTTGAACACTGCCTAATTACTAGTCTGCCTGATGCTTATTGTCTACTTAAGCAAATGGTTTAATGCCAACCATACTGCTAATCATCTGCCTAAGCAAACAAGAGTCTGCCACACTCAACATCTCAGATAAATAGAAGGCTGGAAATTCACTAAATAATTAAAGTGCTTTAAAGTGTAGACTCATCTGATAATGAGAGAAACTGAGGACTAAGATGTGATGGAGATTAATGTCCAGGCCACTTTAAGGTTTCTTTGCCTTCAGCCAGCAATCATTCATGCTGCTTTTGGCTTCTTCTACTAACTGTGTAGTCAAATCACTCTCTCACAAAACTTTAAAACTTCAAAAATGAAATGGCGTTGCCTCAAAGAGGAGGCTTAGCCACTGTTTCACCAATTTCCAATTTTTTCAGCAAGTACACTTCATCATCATTCTAAAGCAGTGTTTCTCAACTGTGGCAACTTGAAAAGATGTGGACTTCAACTCCCAGAATTCCCCAGCCATCCATGTTGGCAGTGGAATTCTGAAACTTGAAGTCCATACATATTCAATTTGCCATGGTTGAGAAACACTGGGAGTATGTTTATGTTCTACAGTATGAAATATACTGGACTTCCATCCACTAATGAGTGGTGAATATTTGTGGTTGCCCAGGTATTTCTGGCTCAAACTTTCATCAATCTCTGCCAGTTTGGTCAATGCCCAAAATGATAGAGTTTATAGTCCAATAATATCTTATCTTAGTGTTTGCACATTTTGATTAACTCACAGTAAAATGGTCAATTACATACAGATTTGGCAAAGAAGCCCTCATGCTTTTTCTAGTTGGTTCTAGAAAAGACATTTAGATATATCTAGTTCATAATCATAGAAATATTTACTGTAAGGGTTGAAATGGATCCAAACCTCATCTCAACAACCCTCTGCCTGGTGCAATGATGGCAAATCTACTGCAGAATTGGTAGAGGAAATTTTGAGTAGTTTAGAGAACTGGCAAATGCCACCTCTGGCTGGCTCCTCCCTTATCTATTCACTGCCTCAGGAGTCCCAGCTAATCAGCTGGGTCTTCTGTTGCCCTACGCAGGAGAACAGAGCTGGAAATCAGGTTAGTGGGCTGGGGAGGGAATGTGGATTTTACAGTATCCTTCCCCTGGAGTGGGGTGGGAATGGGGATTTGCAGTATCGTTCCCTTGCCGTGCCCACCAAGGCACACCATGCCCACAGAACTGGTAGTAAAACAATGTGGTTGCATTCACCAACATCTGATGGCAACTTTTCTTGAAAGCATGCCCTATTCTCAAACAATTTGTGGATGGTATAGAGGCTACTTGAGAATTAGATATGCTCTTGCCTTCACTCTGGACCCTCCAGAAAACACAAGCGATGGCTGTGTTCTCACATGGCTGTGTTCCAGACCCCCTGAAAATGGCTTTGAGATGTGGGTTTTGGAAAGGCTGCAGAAGAGCATTTTCCAAAGTTGCTTCAAAGGCCCCAAAGTTGTCTCGAGTAAGCCACAGGGCGCAATTAACAAAAGCAAATGCCATGTGGAGATAAGTAGAGAATGACAGATCCTAGAGATCACACACGTGATTGAACTGTACATTTTATTAAACAAATGAATATGTAAAGAATTGTTTCTCTTTTGTTTGTGTGCTTGTAGGACACATTAAGTTAGATGTTTTCTAAATGTTTAACACACCGAGACCAAAAGACTCACCATCAGTAGCTGTTCTGACCCCCCCTCCTGCGTCCAGTAACGAAAGCCAAGACAAGTGTAAATGAGAATGTTTTTTAATAGCAAGTCCAGACTCTCAGTGGCTGAAAGCCAAATAAACAAATAGATAAGGATTTTGGCAGCAAGTCCGACAAACCTTGGCAGCAATGCAAACAAACTCTGGCAGCAATCCAGCCTGCCAAGTTCGTTTCTCTTTAGTCCCAAACATTGACTTCTGCAAGAAGGGTGTGGCACAAGCAGTCTCTTTTATAGTCTGGGAGAGGAGCTTAATGACCATCAGCTGAGTGTAATTACCTCCTGTAATTATGTAGTTGTTCTTGACGCTGAGTAGCCCTTCAACAGCGTGCATCCCGGAACAACTCACAGTTGGATTCTGGATCACTCTCTCTTGTCTCCTCCCCACTGATCCAAGGCTCAGGCACCACCTGGTGGCCAACCAGTCTCTCTGCGCTCTGCTCGGAGTCAGAACCCTGTCCAGGGTCCTCCACATCCTCCAGGGCAGACTCATAGGGCCCCTCGCTGTCGGAGTCTGATGGCAGCTTCAACGGCTCCTGCCGGGCCACAACAAGTAGCCTAGTGCATTACATCCTGACTAGGTCCCTGACAGATGATCATCCATCTTCAGTTTAAACACCTCCAGTAAAGTGTGGGCCATTTCCTGAACAAAAATCTTACATTGTTAAAACAATTCTTACCATTAGGATCCCCGCCCCCCAAAACTGATGTCCACCCAAAATCTATATTCTTGAATTTAAGGCTGCTGTTGTCCTCTTTTCTAAAACAATTTTGAACGAGTCTGTCCACCCCCCACTAACACTGACAGGGCAAGCCACTAGAATATAAGCTGAGAGCAAACCTCACTCCTTATTAGCACTGATGATGTTGCCTAGTTTGGGTAATGAAATGTCTAAACAACCAAGCTCAGAGAGTACCAAGGACCCCTGAGTCCAGGGGTGAAATGCTACTGGTTCGGACCGGTTAGCCCAAACTGGTAGTAAAAAATGCTACTGGTTCACCTGAACCAGTAGTAAAAATATGCTACTGGTTCAGGCAAACCAG
Source organism: Thamnophis sirtalis (assembly GCF_051295495.1). Lineage (NCBI taxonomy): Eukaryota > Metazoa > Chordata > Lepidosauria > Squamata > Natricidae > Thamnophis > Thamnophis sirtalis. The sequence goes on from NW_028261387.1 coordinate 26,713,094, forward strand.
TATTTCTAATGATCAGCTATGATGTGTGATTTATATTAACTAGAATGGTTGTATTTCCTGCTTTCTAGTTAATCTAAATCGCATGGCACAGTGGATTGCACCCCCCTCACTGTCTACTTACCTTTGCAGACTCAGAAGGCTTCAAAATGTTCTTTTATTAGCGCTGCGCGGGCGCACCTCAGACACACCTCAGGCGCAGATTCACAGAATCGATAGCAGACTTCAGAGGATTTCACAACTGCCTGTGTCCCATCTTTCAAATGACAGTTCTTTGGGGATTGAAGAAATCTGTCATGACTACCTATGCAGGTAGCCTTTATTAAGGAACACTTAGCAACAATTACTAAGTTACAATGGACCCCCCCCCCCAAAGCTACATACCTAGTTCCAGAGTTGTGATGGTTGCACAAACACAGTGGTCACATGATTGCATTTTGAATGTTTGGCAACCAACTAATCTTTACAACTGCTTGCAGTGTTCTGCAGTCATGTAACCACGCTTTATGATGGTGTTGTTGTTTTTTGGGTCACTTTCTGGACATTTTGGACCATGGCGTTTGCTTAATGACTGCAACTTTTGATTAATAACTGCAATGTTCACTTAATGATTACCACAAAAAGTCATAAAATTGGGTCCAATGAGTGCCTCAATGTATGACTGTCATGTCTTATGATAGAAATTCCAGTCCGCATTGCAACAGCAAGTCAAAAAGTACCTCTAGTTCCGTGTTTCTCAACCTTGGCAACTTGAAGATGTCCGGACTTCAACTCCCAGAATTCCCCAGCCAGCATTCGCTGGCTGGGGAATTCTGGGAGTTGAAATCCAGACATCTTCAAGTTGCTAAGGTTGAGAAACACTGCTCTAGTTTTTTCTTCTCCAAGCTCTCACTAACTGTTCATCAATCATTCCAAGATCCTTATCATCTTGATTTTATTTGAGTTTATAAAAGTTGTCCCTAAAATGTGATGTAATAATATTTCAGATGTTTCTGATCAGTGCAGAACAGAGAGTAACAATAACTTTTTTTTTCAATTTGACACTCTATTTTGGTTGATGTAATCTACGATTGCATTTGCTCTTTGCATCTCCATCGTAAACCTTAGCACATGTTCAGTTTCTTATCTGCCAAGATCCTCTGAAACTTTTTCTCAACTTTTCGCTGTCTAATATGATTTTGTATTTTTTTTAAACATTTGTTAAAGCCGCTGACTGAAGAAACTCATCGCTTTCACACGAACGTGCATTTGTATTGCAAAAGTATATTCAGATGATTTATGTCTGTTGTAATGATTGCCCTATGGAGTTAGAAGCTAAGAGCAAAAGTACAGCTTAAGATAGTTTTAGATAAACACATTTTCCCTTAAAATCAAACAGCTGGACTAATTTTTTTAAGACTCAGTGTAAAAGAGAAGTAAAGATGCATATTTTTAGATTAAATAACCATTCCCAAAACTATATTCTGTCCACAATACTATTCCCAGGGTCCAGCATATCATACGTAATTCTGACAAATGTAACTACTGGTGTTTCTACAGATCTGGTAGTGGAAAAATCTCATCCCAATGATACGGTTTGTTTGGACTGACTGATTGATCGAGGGAACATGGATTTCTATTCCTGTAGTACCTTATATTTTTTTATCCGTCTGTCCCACATCCACTCAAAAGTTGTTTTATGTGTGCTAAATTTCAGCCCAGGGAAAGATATAAATCAGCTCAATGTGCCAGCTTGCAGTGGTAGAAGCTAGGCAATTTTAGACCTAAAATTTAATGGCCTTGATGCGGTGGGGGGGGGGGAGTATTAAACAGCCATTGGGCTTTGTTTCTGAACATCACTCTTTTTCCTCCACCATGTCTGACTTCTGCTCGGTTTGATATAACCAAGCTTGGCTGCTTTCTGGTTTTCTAAACTCTGTAGTAACCTCTGATAATGTACAGATCCTATTGGCCATCCCATGTGGTAAAATATTTAAAGTAATAATGGTAACCTCCTTCAGCCTTAAGGAACCTGATTAAGTGTCAAAACATGATGCTGGAATGGTTAGCTTCTTACAGGGATGTCTGTGAAGAAGGTGTTTGTGTGTGTCATTAAAACATGAAGATGGTGACTTTGATTGTGTGATGATGGCTGCCACCTTAACATCTGTGAACACCCACCATGCAACACAAATGCCCTTATTTTCTCTATATCAACCATCACTCCTGGACAATCAGGTTGCAAAGAACCTGCTAGCATATCTATTCTTGAAGCATGATTAAAATTCAGAACAAATCTGTTAAGGCATCGGATGACTGTGGCATGGTGCATTTGTGGGGCCCAACACTTATCTTCTAAAATGAAAGTACAGGTAGTCCTCGACTTATGACCACAAGTGAGCACAAAAGTTCTGTTGCTAAGCAAGACAGTTGTTAATTGAACTTTTCCCGATTGTACAATCTTTCTTGCCATAATTGTTAAGTGAATCACTTTAGTGAAGTTAGTAAAATAGTTGTTAAGTGAATCTGGCTTCCCTGTTGACTTTGTTTGGCAAAAGGTCACAAAAGGTGATCGCATAGGACACTGCAACCATCATAAATATGAACCAGTTGCCATTTATATGAATTTGGATCATGCGACAATGGGGATACTACAAAGGTAATAAATATGGGGAGAAAGGTCATCAGTCACTTTTTTTCAGTGCCTTCATAACGTCAAAATGATCACTAAATGAATGGTTATAAGTCAAGGACTACCTGTAGTTTTTCAGGAAACACACAGAGAAGCAGATAAGAAAATGCCTGGGAAGGAGGGGAAATAAAGTAAATTCTTATAATAAAAGCCAAGTTTAAGGGGGGAAAAACAAGTACCTACCAAACAGTGCTGGGTTTCAAATTTTTTTAGAACCTCTTCTGTAAGTGTGCCTGCTTTGTGGGAGTGGCTTGCCGGCCATGTGACTGGGTGGGAGTGGCTCGCCAGCCATGTGACTGGGTGAGCGTGGCCAACTTGTAAAATGTGGTGAAACTCACTTAACGCTCTTGCTTAGCAACCAAAATGTTGGCTCAGAAATTCTGGCATTTGAAGCACGCAAGCCTTAAAGCTGTCAAGTTACAAGACCCTTGCACCCCTAACCCTTTAGAAAAAAAAACCCCAGGGGTGTTCAAACTTGACAGCTTTAAGACTTGTGGATGTCAACTCCCAGAATTCCTCCTCTTGCTCTTCATCTTGATGATGTGCGGACGGGCGGGCGGAGGGAGCTGGAACCAGTTCTAAACGGCACTGTAGATTTGTGGAACCTCTTCTATAGAAGAGGTTAGAACTGGCAGGAACCCACCCCTGCTACCAAATGAATCACATGGAGGATGCAAGACTAAATAAGCTTGGCCAGATTTCAATAATGCAGGCAGTGATTAGACAAGCCTACCTGGGATATTGGGAAAACTTTGAACAAAGGTTTATTTAATTGAGGTATAGGTAGTCCTCAACTTATAACAGTTCCCTTTACAACCATTCAAAGTTACAATTGTACTCATATAAGTGAGTTATGGCAGTTATGATGGTTTTTCACATGACCATTATAACATCCCCATGGTCATGTGATTAAAATTCAGACACTTGGCAACTGACTCACATTTATGACGGTTGCAGTGTCCTGGGGTCGTATGATACTCTTTTATGACCTTCTAACCAGCAAAGTCAATGGGGAAGCCAGGTTTACATAACAACTGTGTTACTAGCTGCAGTGACTCACTTAACAACCATGGAAAGAAGGGTCGTAAAATGGGGAAAAACTCACTTAACACATGTTTCACTTAGCAACAGAAATGTTGGGCTCAGTTGTGGTCCTAAGTCGAGGACTATCTGTATTTTCTTCCTGATCCGGTGTCAAATCTAATCATTTTATCCACCGCATTAACATTGCAGATTTGAAAATGGAAAGGAAAAGTCTTCATAGAATTACAGATACAACAAAAAACTGGGGTTTTTTTTAAAAAAAAATTTTTTTATTCAAGACCATAACCAGAGTCTTTCTGCTGCACTGGGAAACAGCAGTTGATTCTGAATATTGTCTGTAGCCTTTCTTATCTTAAGCCCATTTTTTCCCAGATAAATAGGTTTATGTGTCCATCTGTGTATTTATAGATATTTTATTTATCAGTTAAATGAAATAATACTGTTGCTAACTATTATTATTACTTTCTATATTCATAAAATAATGCATGAGAAGCAACTGGGCTAAAGCCGTGTTGCCTACTAAAAATGTGGGTGCCAGACCCCAAAAATACATCCGTATGAGACAGATTGAAACGCCAATGCAGGTTGTGTTTAAAGAGAGTGAAGAGAATGTGGGGAAATGCTTGCCCTGATAAATTAACTAGCCAGTCTGATTAAATATATATATATTTTAAAATGTGGAGAGATACATAAAAGACTTTTAAAAAAAGATATGAAGGACATCTTACATATTTTGATTCAATAACAAGAAATCAGGATGCTAGTTGAAGAACATCTGGCTGATGAAGATAGGCAGGTATAGCCTTCCATATGGGATGGAACAAAGGCTACAATCAGTCCTCAGGGTGTTTGGAATGCATTTTGTCTAATAAAAGATAGAGCGTCTGCCAATTAAAATTGATTTGGGAGCCAGGTGAGAGAAAAGGAAAGAGCATTTTGGAAATACTTGGCCTTTATACACAGATCTGTGCAGTTAATCTTCAATTGAGTGGCTCTGGCTTTGAACCACTAATCAATCCTTCCCTTCTGCCTTTAGATGATGCCAGCACCATCACTCAGAGCCAAACGTGGTCCAGTGAGGTCTTCCCCTTCAACTCCTTTTGAAATCCTAAAGAAATTCTTGACATCCAGGGTCAGGAAATCTTGACATTGTTGAGAAACCTGATTTAAAATGGTTTCCGGTACTTATGAAGAGTTTGCCATCTAAGCTAATTTTTGAAGCTTTACTTTGGCACATCACTTTAAATCTGAAAGGAGCCAGAAAAACAAACATTTGCGGAACATAATCCATTATTATCGTTCCAGGAACTTTGCAAGTTTTTGATGCATGCCTACCTGTTACTTGAATTCTTGGCTTCCTTCATGTAGATGGTTGCTTTAATTCCAGAGATATGAATTACGCTTAGTTTGTGAAGCACAAATTCAAGAGGAGAAAGAAGCAAAACTTTTTTTTCCTATAGAAGAATCTTAATCAAAATTCCATGTAAATCAGAATGATATCTATATAACTCCATCGTTTAAAAAAAAAGAAAAGAAAAGCTGAAAAAGCATTTGGCAATGAAAGCCACCTTGGCAGAATTTTGAGAACATCACTTTTTCACACACAGTTCTTAAACATATAACTCCATTTATTTCTTGAAGCATGAGAACACGCCAAGTGATGAATGTGGAAGATAGTTGTAACATAAATGATATCTTGAGTTTCTGATATACACTTTAATAAATTAAAACAAACTGAACTAACTGCACTAATACACTGCATATTGCAGTGCAAGCTAGATTCTATGCTCTATTTTCTCCCAGTATAGCTTCCGTTATCTTATTTAAATGTGTATTAATTAAAGCACTTTAACAATGTAGAATAATGATCTAATCAGCTATAATGGCTCTGTTGGCGCAATTACTATCTATCACAAGAGATCTACATTTAAAGATTATTTTTCTGGACTGTGCATTATTGGTTTGATGGAGCTTCCCTGTTTTTGAAGAAAACTGCCTTTTCTGCAGATAATTCTGATTTCCTGCGTCACTGACATACCTGATTGAAGTTACTTTGATCTGACGTGGCATTTTATTTCCTCAAGGGCAATTTTTCAGGACCACCCTGTACTAACTTTATACCGATGTACATGCATTCACAAGTGTGCTGTGTGATGAATTTAGTACAACCACTTTCACACATGCACAGTTCACTAGGCCAAAGTGCAACAGTAAAATATCATTAGCAGAATAGGTGAGGTGTATTAAAGTGTTATACTCTGATGTAGATCAACCGCACGATCTAAGTTTCTTGACATTCAAAACCTGTAAGGAGAACACTTAAGTTAATTATTATGGATTTATCCCAGTACACTTTCCCAGTCTAACCCCTTTTAATCATAACCCAACTGGCTAAATTGGCTTGTGTTATGGAAACTCAAAACAATTTAGAAGGTCAGGTGACTCTATAAATAAAGTATCCATCGTGATTTTTGCATTATAAATAGAAGTAAGCTCATCATTGGTCCAAACTACATGTCTCTCCTAAAAACCAGCCCAAACTTCCATAAATGAGTAAACTTTCAAATGTTTGTCTAGAAGACAATTCCTCATGCCCACTGAATACCAATTTGTCTATTTTATTTAGAATACTTATTAGTTAACCTCTGTTTTAGTTTTCCTCTTTTTTAGTTACATTTTCCTTATATTTTGATGCCTCTTATCAGGGGTGTCAAACTGGTGCCCTGGGGGCCGGATCACAAGCAGGCCACACCCACCCCAGGTCTGCAAAGGGAAAAAACATTGATGTTGTGATGGCAACATGATACCGTGGGTTTAACACCTGTGCTCTGTATCTTATTACAGGTTGCCTCCTCCCAACATGTCACCTTATAGGGAAGATGGGTTGCATAAAAGTGTAATAAACAAACAAATAAGGAATCAAACACAACTGAAACAGTCTAGTTCTTTCAACCAGATCAGGACTACAGGTACCATATATGGGCTGCTACTTTTGAAAGAACAGTAGTCATCTCATAGATGGTATTAGTCCAAATTTTTAGAGCTCAGATCTGTACCTCTAAACCTGGACTAGTGAAGTCCTCCTCTTTCTTGATGCTAATCCACATACACATATTAAACTATGACATCTTTAGGCAATGTGCAGCTGGGTTAAACCAACTGTTTTTCAGTTACTAAGTAAACCCAGTACCAAGCAGTGGTGGGGCATACCGGTGCCTGCTGGGAGCACCAGGTACCGTTCCGGTATGGTGCTCTAGAGGGTCCACCTGCCCGCCCACCCTCCCTACCTGTATTTGAGCCGATCGGGACTTCCGCGCACATGCATGGAGCATACGGCACCTGCGCAAAGCTCCCACTGAGCAGCTGGAGTGTCGCGGGTGGTAAGTACCCATGCATGCGCTGCACACGTGCATGTGATGGACACCCGGCCCTGTACCCACCACTGGTACCAAGTGATATTGTTAATCAGTATCTGTTCACAAGAATAATTTGTATGATTCAGATTTTCGGTGAAAAAGACGAATGCTCTGATTCAGTTCATGAATTTCTAATGGACAAGACATTGTAATTGTTTAATCCAAAGCAGGTTTTTCTTCTTCTTCTTAGCTATTCCTATTTCTAGAACTTTGCTGCGTATCACCAAGAATACGGCTAGTTTCATTCATCTTTAGTTTTTAAGCTTATCCTGGCACTGATCCAGGTTAGCACTTAAGTAAGTGATTAAATTTAAGCACATGAGTAGCCACAATGGCTTCAATAGGTTATTCACAGCCTTTAAAGTTAATCTAGTCTGCAGGAATCTAACCGAACCAAACCCTCAAAGACTGTCCTGGGGCCCAGATGAAGTGAGTGGGAGGGGTAACAAACATCCTAATTTCCTTCTATTTCTGCACAGCACTCTTTTGATAGAGAAATATATCTCTTTTGGTGGCTGTTTTTAAACTTTGAAGTCCGGGTAACCTGAAAGGAAAGTTGGTCAGTTGCAATGAAAGAATATGCATATTGTGCTGTATTTCTGATTACATGTAAGGATCATTCACTTAAGGTAATGTTATACCATAGGCTTAGCCCCTCTGTACCCCCGAGGCTCATATTTCAATGGGAGACATTCTAATGTCTTTAACGTGAGTCTAGCATTAGTGGTTTTATCAGATTAAAGGAAAAGTTTTATGTACCTAAAGGGACTCCATCCGTTGGACCTTGTTATTCATACCATTTGAGCTAAGTCTGTTTTTCAGGAATGAAATCCCCTTATTGGTGAAGAACAGAAATGTTCAATGTGTAAGAAGGTAATAAAAAATACAGTGCTGAATTCACAAACCATGATTGTATAATAAATTCAGAACTTAGGTTCTACTGAATTGGTGTTGTGGCCCGCCAGAGCTGGTGGCAGATTCTGACAGTGAGGAGGTTGGGGAGGAACATGGGCCAGTCCTGGAGTCTGGGGAAGGTTCTGATGAGTGATCTGCGTTGGAGGCAGAGATGGGGCCAGGGCTGTCTGACAGTTATCAGCTACCTTTGGAGTCGGAGATAAGTGGAGCAGAAGAACAGTTGGAGCCTGTTCCCGATGTGCGCACAGGCAGAGCTATCAGGAGAAGAGAAATATTAAGGAATAGGGGCTGACTCAGGAGTAAAAGCATGAGTGGACGCTGAATGGCCCCTCCCATAGGGAATAAATAGGAATAAAGGGGGAGTGGTGTTTTCAGGAAATTAGTTTATTTATGAGTGTGAAGATTTGCATATCTGAGTTTGTGCCTCACAGAGATTCCTTGCCAAGTATTTCATTGTACAGCATTGTGCCTGGAAGCTATCAGTCTGGCAACTATCCAAGGACTGATAAGGTCTGTTGTTGCAATTCACCCTTGAGAGGCTTATTGCAGGGACTTTTTTGTATGTGAATGCTAGGAATTCACATTAGCCAAATAAAAACAGGTTTTTTCAGGACAAGGAGTCTGTTTCATGATTTGGTGAAGCCAAGTTCAGAACAATTGGATCAGTTAAAAGATTAGCACAGACACTACAAAAAAGTCCCTTGTTCTGATGGAAACTTGATATTTAATTATTTTTTAAATTTCTTAGCTGCCCATCTTACCCTGAAGCTATTCTGGGAGGCTTTCAACAATAAAATGGGGGGAGAAGAGAGGGAAATGATAAAAATGTAAACATAACAATAATACAGGTAGTTCTCAACTTACAACCATTCAAAATGTGAAGTTACAACGGCATTGGAAAAAAAGTGACTTATGGCCATTTGTCACACTTTTACAATTATTGCAGCATCCCCATGGTCACATGATCAAAATTCAGATGCTTGGCAGCTGGTATGCATTTGTGATTGTTGCAATATCCCTGGGTCATGTGATCACCTTTTGCGACCTTCGAACACAGTGTTTCTCAACCTTAGCAACTTGAAGATGTCCGGACTTCAACTCCCAGAATTCCCCAGTCAGCGAATGCTGGCTGGGGAATTCTGGGGGTTGAAGTCCGGACATCTTCAAGTTGCCAAGGTTGAGAAACACTGTTCTAACAAGTAAATTCAATGGAGAAGTCAGATTCTCTTAACAACTGCAGTGGTCCAGTGAACAACTCTGGCAAAAAAAGTCCTCAATTGAGCAAAACTCATTTAAAACATGTCTTGCTTAGCAACTGAAAGCTTGGCCTCAATTGTGAGTGTAAGTCAAGGACCATCTGTAAAGCAATGTAGCAATAAAAATAAACAATGAAAGTACAACAATATGAATTAAGATGGTTGGGTTATTTAATTAATTAAAAGCTATAAGACCCATACATGATTATTTTAAACAACCAGTGACTGGCCGTGTGTTATGTAGCAGAGTGTATTCTAGCCCCAAGCAATGGCTTAGCTGGTGTGCAAAGTATATTTTTGCTCAGTCAGTTAGTGAGGAAAATATACTTTAGATTTGTGGGCTTCCAGAGAGCAGGCCAATTCCACCCCTGTCCCCAGAAATTTAATAAATGAAATGAAATTTATTCCCAGAAAGATCAAAATTATTTGGTTCCTTCAACAGGAAAAGCAAATATCTTGCGCGCAGATAATTCAAGACAAGTGTCCATAAAATAAGATGGTTGAAAAATGACAAAAAGTCCACAATAGCTGCCTTCAGTTGTGTAAAGGTTTGTGTGAAGTTTCCTTCATATAGTAAAAAAGCCCTCAGATTTTGAGGCAAATGATTTGCTATATAATACAGTTATTTAGAAATTCAACTTTCAGTATGAAGAAGGGCAGAGGAAGTGGTAATCAGAAATATAGCTATCCACAGGAAATACAAAAAGTACTATTATTTAATACCTGTGTCAAGCCCAAAAAGCAATAATCATGTTTCTTTATATTGCACTCCTTTAAAAATCTATACTGTTAAGCAAATCCTGCAAGTTTTAATTTTAAAAAAATCCCTACAAATCCAACATTAATGCATAATTTGAGAAATTATAGAATAATACATTTTTAAATTTATTATAAAATTATAAAAAAAGCCAGTTTAGTCCAGTGATTAAGTCTCTAGGCTAGTACCATAAGCGGGAGGTGATGAGTCTTGCCTTAACCACGAAAGCTGGCTTGGTGACTTTGGGCCAGTCATTCTCTTTTAGCCCAACTCCCTTCATAGGGCTGTTGTGGGGGATATAGTAAGAGGAGGGTATGTTGGATATGTTTGCTTTGTACTTTGAGTTACTTGTAAAAAATAAAGGCAGGATACAAATAAATAAAAACAAGTAATTTGAATACAGATGAGAGATTGTACCAGGGGCGCAATTCTATCTGGTTTGGGCGAACTGGTAGCACTGGCGGCAGGAGGCTCCGCCCACCCACCCAGACATCATCATGTCCCATTTTTGACACTCTACACATGCGCAGAAAGTCCTGCGCAGAGGTGGCATGTGAGCTCACATTTGCAAACTGGTAGCGAACGAAAATTGATTTCACCCCTGGATTGTACCCATTAGTGAACAGTAAGTCGAGTCTGTAGTTATAGTGGACAAAGGAAATGGCTCTCAGTGGATGCTCTCAAAAGGATAATTTGTTTAACTTAAGAATTAGGTACATATATTGGCACTTCTAAATTATTCTATGTCTGGAACAATCTAATCTGCTATCGACCATCACCCCCCCAATGTAGTGCAATTTAAATCATATAATTTTGTTTGGATGGTACAATTTTTTTAAAAAAAAATCCGTAGATTAATAATGTGGCTGACCTTTCAGGTCAGACCTTATTTTAAACATCTTTTTAAAAATAAACCACATTATTAATGCAGAAGAATGCTTACGCTTGGACATGTTTCTTTCTGCAAAGTTTATTTTTATCAGTCTGTGATAAGTGGCTGGGGTTTGAAGTTAAGAAGAAGAATAATGAGAGTTTTAAGGAAATGTGAGCTGCAATGAAATCTGGGAGCCTATTTTTCTAACGAGAACCTGCATGATATACCATGCAAACTTGATAGGATTATATATAAAAGAAGATTAATACATTATGTTCTCCTCCAGGAAGAGCACTTTAGCTATTAGCAAAAGCCTTTTCTCCCTTGTTTACATCTAGGAAGCCTCCTTATCTCCTCCGCTCTCCATTCCGAAGTTTCTTTCTCTATAGAAAGAGGAGGGGGAGGATGTCATAAGATATTAGAAAACAGGATGCAAAATTTGCTGAAGATCAAAGGCAACAGAAAGAGGAATCATGATGGCAGCAGTCTTTTGCAAAGTTGGGAGCAGAGCAGGGCAAAGGAAACGAAAGAGCTCGGTTATTATTCATGATCAGTGAATCAAGGGATAACAATCACAACTACAACCTGAAAAAGTCAAGGGCATGTAACTTACTTATGTCCCAAGGCTGCTATAACTCCTCCACCCCATTTCAATTATTATTGCTGAATGTGCGTTATTTATGCCTTCTTCCAGGCCTGCACTTTTTCATTATACTTTACGGCTTTTTTGGCATATACCTGCTTTGAATGCTGTGGCAAATATGTGGCCCAGCAACAGAAGGGGAGGGGGGGAGGAGGGAGAGAGGCGGGAAGTCCAAGATCAAACATGGCCTTATATTTCAGCAAAGCCCTGCAGTAAATCATCAGGCAAAAGGTGAAATTACCAATTTGCTTACCATGAATTCTTTTGTAAAAGATAAAATTAAGATATACTTAAGTTAAGAATTTAAATCCCATTAATTTCAATAGGAGAATGTTTGATCGCATGGGAAGACGTTTCCACTGAAGCCTATTTTAAAAACTTACAATACTGATTTATTGTAAGTAAGTATACGGGTATTGCTGATGGATGTTTCGTTTACTTATATAACTGCCCAACTTTCAGATCCCATATAGAAACCTAGATGTTGCTGTAAAGGCTGAAGAAGAAACATGCTAAAATAGCTCTCTTCTGGGTGAACTTCATGATTGATTAAAAAAAAGTAAAACACCCCAAATGCACTTTATTTTTTCTTTAAAGCAATTGAGACAGGGGCTGGTGACATGTCTTAACCGCTGTAAAGTGAAGATTAAATACAGATCCTGATTTGTTGCTAAAGGTTACTGAGGAGAACAAGCCATGACAGACCTCTATAATGCAACATGGAAGACTATTTTTAAAGAAGCTAGTGTCCCTCCTTAATGACCTCATAATTCACTTAACAACTGTGTCCAAAACAATCCTAAAATAGGGCAAAACTCATTTAACAACTGCTTAGAAACAATAATTTTGGCCAGATCTGTGATCGTAACTCAAGGACTACTTGTATAGTTTTTAAGGGGAAAGTATTTGATATTACAATAGCAACTAGAGGCAATTTTAATGTTATAATCTCATGATGGCGAACCCATGGCACTCTCTGTGGCAGTGATGTGCAGTCAGGAGGGGCAGGGGAGGCAGAGCCTCACCACTGTCATCATGAAAAGGAAAAAAAATGTAAAAGAAAAAAGGCAAGAGCTGAGGTCAGGGTGAGCTAGTTGCTGCCAGAGTCACCGTGGATGACTCTCCTTAGTGCTTAACTGTTTAAAAGTCTGACTTTAGGTGTTTTATGATTACTCGAGCAGAGTTAAGCAAGAGTTAAAAGCCTAAACATTCTTGACGTAGGTGAGGCATGTCGTTCTCCTGCCTCCTCCTGTACAGGGATCTTTTTTAGAGGCTTTTTTAAACAGTTAAGCAGAGTCATCCACGGTGAGGCAGCAACTAGCTCAGCCTGACCTCAGCTCTCACCTTTTTCCTTTTACATTTTTGGTGCGGGGCTTTGGGCAAAGGCTGGAGGGAAGTGCTCTCCCTCCCCAAGTGTAGTTTGATTGCAGGCAGAGCCACGTTGTCTTTTCAAACCTGTAATCAGTGAAGCTGGGCTGGATCCTTCCGGGGGTAGGGGAAGTGTGTGTGCTCCAGTATGGCTCTTTGACTGGCTTCCTGCCTCCTCCTGTGGTCTCCCTGACTCCCTCCAATCCAACGTTGTGTGTGTGTGTGTGTGTGTGCTTGTTTGAGAGAGAGTTTGTTTGAGTGAGAGAGGGAAGGGGGTAGGAGAGATAGTTCAATCCAACTTCTGTCTGTGTGTGTATGTGTGCGTGTGTATTTGAGAGGGGGAGGAGGGAGAGAGGGGTGAAGGAGGGGAAGGGAGAAGAAAAGAAAAAGAAAGAAGGAAACTTATTTTGCAAAGGAGAAAAACAAATGCTGTAGCTTTAAATCAGAACTGAGCATGCCTGTGGAATTCTGGGAGTTGAAGTCCACAAGTCTAAAAAAAATTGTGTCAGTGCCTCACCAGCAATAGACCACACCGCACGTCACTGCTCTGTGGGCATGCACACCATTGCCAGCTGCTCTTCTGATTTCCGGGATACACATGCACACTGGCCAGCTGGTCATCGCGGATGCCAGAAAACAGACTGAAATGGCCAAAAAACCTGGCCAAAAAACAGGCATGTGCACGATGGCCAGCTGGTCTTCGGGTTTTCGGTGCTCCAGCACACGCACATGCACGAACATGCACGCATGTTCCAGTTTGGGCGCTTGGTGCCAAAGAGGTTCGCCATCACTGTTCTAATCATTCCCAGGTTTAACTGGAATTTTTAATTTCAGTCTTCAATTTTCTAAGTTATAACGAATAAACCACAAGATTTAGTCCCACTTCTATGGAGTTACAGAACAGCAGTAGTAGTGACCAAGACGGCTTATTCTCTTTCTTTTTATGAAAACAAAATAATTTTATGAAGAGATTTTACTCACTGTAGATTAAAGAAATAGATGAAGAAAAGAGAAAAAACAATTAAAAAGCATAGAAAACAATATACAAAGAAGGAAACAAGCAAGATAATGTGATTTTCACATTGCGAATTTTCAAATACCATTAGTGAGGAGGAAACTGTGAACAGGATTTCTGAGAGTGGGTAAGGCTGTAACTCTTGACTTTTCATGAACTTCTGTGTATATTAGTGGTTTCCAACCAGCTGAACAATCTTGAATCGTTGTGAGTCATGTGGCATACACAGCTGATAAATAACTAACTAAATGACCTAGAATACTAAAAGAAGTAACTACTTTTATAGCCCAAGTGTGTAGAATTTTTAACAAAAAATAGATTGTCATGGGTGTCATCTCTGGGAAGGCAAAAGTGAATGGGACCACTGCTAGTGGTGTTTTTGATTTTTTTTTTGCTGTTTTCCCTCCCAACTGCCCCTGTCCTTTGTCCATGAAATTAACAAGGAAAAGATTCTTCTCTAGTGTGTAAATCAGTCCTTTGCAGAAATTTATTCTGTTTTAAATGAATTTCTCCAGATAGCTGTCTGGAAGTTCTAGTCTGCATAGTCTCTATGTAGACTCCAAAGGCAACAATAGACACCAAGAACCTTCATTATATATAATATAATGGACATATTATACATACATACATACATACATACATACATACATACATACATACATACAGACAGACAGACACACACACACACACACACACACACACACACACACACACACACACACACAAACGTAAATAACTATTCATTGAAGGGTTCATTGTAATTTAGATGAATAGATCAAATTAAATTAAATGGAATAATGTATAAAAGCAGCTTTAGAGAACAGCCCTGGACTTTTCTTTATATTCGGACATAATGTAATTGTTGATGGCTTGTTCACAGAATTAACTACTGTGAAATGTTTCTATTTAGCATAATCTGAATTATGCAAAAATCATCTTTTGCCATAGCTCATTGCATAAGAGTTCAATTGAGGTTACAGTCCTCCAGGGGGGTTTCTATTTCCCTAGGACAACCCGAATACATGAATGCCAAACCATTGTTTATTACTCTAATACAAAATAAACACTGTGTAACCAATGGAGAACAGAGCAGCCAGGGTAAGTCATAGTGAATATCCATCTGGTCTGACACCTTGTTTCCAGCAAGATAGATGCAAAAAAGCACTAAGCAGGCAAGGGGGGACCTTGCCCAACCTACACACTTGTTTATTGCCCCTATACAATAAGCAACTGATACTTGTGAGTCCTGCTTGCTGTTCTGTTTTATCTTCCCCTTATTTTTCTATTTCTTTTTCCTTGACTTTCAGTGTCTACCTCTCGGCTACTGAATATGCGCAGTTCCACACCCATAGTCCAGTGGTGGGTTACTAACCAGTTTACTACCAGTTTGCTGAGAAGGCGTTTTGCATGCACCCACCGCGCGTTGCTGCGCATGTGCAGTTGACTGAAAATTGTTCTGTGCATATGCAGAAATATGGCAGCAATGGCAGAAAAGACCAGGGAACTAGTTTGGGGGTGTGGCAGGCCTGGGTCACTGCAAGTTCCAGTGACCCAGTCCGCCATACCACTACGGTTTGTCTGAACTGGGCCAAACTGGTAGGAACCCACCACTGCCATAGTCATTCAGAAATGTGAGTGTTCTAGGTGTCAGACCTGGAAGCCATCTTTTACATTTGGGCCTTCAGGTCTGCCACATTTTCTACTGTGGGAAAATTGGAGGGGGGATTATACAGAGTGTGGGTGATATATAGTCAAAATAACATTATTTTTCAGAAAGTTAAGGCCATTTTGCCCTGCAGTTGCAATAAGGTGACTGGGAGGCATCTCCAGTTTTGGATGGTGTCTGATTGGATCATGTGATGGACATGTGGGTGCTGGGCAGTTCGCACCTATTTGGTAGAACCGGTTAGAAGAGGTTCCACCAGTAGACCCGGAAAGCAGGCCACACCCACAGAAGAGGTTCCAAAAATTTTTGAAACCCACCACTGGTCCTTGGATATGATTATTCTACACTATCATGCTCATATTTATAAAACTCAGTGCCTCTGTGAAAGGTAAGGATGACTACTGCGTTTGTGGTGCAATCAGAACATTGCATTTTTGAAGTTGTTTTAACGCAAACATGCCTTTTAAAAAACAAGTTTACATCATATTCTTATGAATGCCAGTGCTGTGTGTAAGGTAATTTAAGGTGGCTCTGACAAGTGTCGTTGGCATCTTCATATCCGGTCACATGGGCGGCAAGCTACTCCCATCCGGTCACATGGGTGGCAAGCCACTCCCACAAAGGAGGCCACACCCAGAGAGTAGGTTCGAACAATTTTTGAAACCCACCACTGCTTGGAACCCTGACATTAACCTGAATCTCCTTTAAAGAACTCTACCAGTTCCACTGAACTCCAAGGTGCTATCCGGGGTCCTGAGCCCCAGCATCAACCCGAACCCAGGCGGCGTAGACTCAGGGAAGATGGAGGAAGACAAGAAACCCACAGAGGGAGCCATAGGAGATGATTCAGCAATTTATGTCGAGACCATCTACTCCCCTGTGGTGGAAGCCTGACATTAGGCCAGCAACAGACATATGCATATACAGTATCTCTACACTGAAGTTGGTTTAGGACAACATTCCACAGCCCACTTTCCATGGTCAACTAGCCATGGCAAACTCAGTGTGAGACAAGAGTTACATTAACATCAAAGGAATGGTGGAATAGAATTGTTAAAGAAAGGATGTAACAGGAGGGACAAAATGAAATGTGAGTGACAAAAATTAAAATAATTTCTTTATTAGTTTAAATAATTCAAGTGAATAGTTGCTTGTCCTGCAGTGAGTTGGCCATGGGGAGTTTGTCTGTGGCGAATTGGCCACAGCATGTTGTCCCATTCTGCATCAAAGTTATCCGTTGTTCCAAATTCAAGGGCCAAAAAAAAAAAGGTTTGGAGAGTAGAGGATACAATGTTAGCACCCAATTTCAGAGAACATGCCAACCTGAGAAAAGATGTGTTTTTAAGGTGTTACATAAAGCTTGCACCTGCATACACTCAAAAAACACCCTTTTCACAAGATCTATAAGATTATACAACCCTAATCTTTATTTTCGCCAAATTAAGGAGAACTTCTTAATTTAGCCAACAAGCATCAGAATAGTGTTTCTCAACCTTGTCAACTTGAAGGTGTTTGGACTTCAACTCCCAGAATTCCCCAGCCAGCGAATGTTGACAAGGTTGAGAAACACTGCATTAGAATGTAAGAAAGTGATATGGCCACCCAGTTTGTATTTTTAGGTAGCCCTAGACTTACAACCAGAATTAGGGCCAAAATTTCTATTGCTAAGTAAGGCGGTTGTTAAGTGAGTCATACCCAAGTTTATGACCCCTTGTTACCACAGTTGTTAAGTGAATCACTGCAGCTGTTAAGTGAATCTCCCATTCACTGCTTGGCATAAGCTGGCTGGAAAAGTTGCAAGTGGCAATCACATGACCCTGGGATGCTGTAACTATTGTAAATACATGCCTATTTCCAAGTGCCCAAATTTGGATCATGGAACCATGGGGATGTAACCACAGATGGAAGGGCTAGGAGCCCTCTCTAAGTCACATTTTTAGTGCTGTTGTAACTAGTCGTTAAACGAATGGTTGCAAGTTGAGGATTACCTGTACCATTGATGTGCAGGTAGTCCTCGACTTACGATCAAACCCAAAATTTCTGTTCCTAAATGAGACATTTGTTAAGTGAGTTTTGCCCCATTTTACCACCTTTCCTGCCACAGTTGTTAAGTGAATCACTGAAGTTGTTAAGTTAGTAACCTGGTTGTTAAGTGAATCTGGCTTCCCCGTTGGCTTTGCTTGTCAAAAGGTTACAAAAAGGGACACAGCAACCATCACAAACATAAACCAGATGCCTAGCTTCTGAATTATGACCACATGGTGATGGGGATGCTGCAAAGGTTGTAACTGTGCAAAATGGTCATAAGTTGAATACTACTATGTCATAAAGACATTTGAGAGGAGGCATGGCCAGCGTGTCAGTGGTATGCATGCAAACTTCAGGGCTCTGAAGAAGCAGTGATATCCCTTCCATTTGGGGGATTCAATCGGGGGTCGGAGCCATCTCATAGGGATGGTGAGGAATGGAGGAACGTGCAGACGTGAATGGGGGTCATAAAGACATTTAGTCAGTGCCATTGTATCTTTAAACGGTCACTAAATGAACGGTTGTAAGTTGAGGATTACCTGTACTGTATCTGTCCTCCCATTTTGAACTGGATGCCGACTTTGGGGCATCATAGTATCTTGAAGAAAGGGCTTTCATTGCCAGATTACCCATGATGTAAGGCAGTGTTTTTCAACCTTGGCAACTTGAAGATGTCCGGACTTCAACTCCCAGAATTCCCCAGCCAGCGAATGCTGGCTGGGGAATTCTGGGAGTTGAAGTCCGGACATCTTCAAGTTGCCAAGGTTGAAAAACACTGATGTAAGGGATACATTCAACTCAACATCAATTTCCTTGACTGACCCAATTTGCATCCAGATGAGAAGGATGATGTATAAATTGAATGAATAAATGATTCTCGTATTGTCACCATGGACAAGAAATACTGTATCTGTTTCCATTTTCTAACACAGCATATTCCTCTCATTTAGCTGCAGTGAGAATCCTGGAATCTCAGATGTGTTTTCATTTTGAATGGTAAATTTTTCTTCTTAAAATATAAAAGTGGACTTGTGCAACTAATGTGGAGGTCAGGCACACTGTCCCTGTATGCATATGTAGTTTGGGTTTTGTGTTTTGATTAATGCCATCCAACCCTTTGCCCAAAGAATCATTTTATTTCCAAAAAGACAACTAAAGATAGGAGGCTGCCAAGAGCACAGGAGTCTAATTGTGTGAACTTTTTTGCAAACTGGCTAACAACATTGCTAGGAAAAGAATTCACTTCAGAAACCCCATACCAACTTCCATGATGTGTTTTGTTTTCTATCACAGCAGCAACTTGTCTTTTCAGAACTACAGTTGGTCAGTTTTAATTTAGCTAAGTAGGCATGAACTGTTATTCCCTCAAACAAATCCCATTTGTTCTGCCTCATTTTAAGTGGACCTGCAGAATTATTGACTTCTGTGATCTATTTATCCTGTACAAGTAAACAAGATTTTATAGATTTGCTGAGTTACTTTAATATTTTTAAATTTGTTTAACCAAAAGAAAATGACAAAAGGAAAAAAAAAACATATCCCACAGCTAAACAAAGTTACTTGGACTTCCTTCCTTCTTCCTCCCCCCCTCCCTCCCTCCACAACAAACAGCAGAGCCAGGTTTTCAGGCTTTTCCGGAAGGCCAGGAACAGGAGGCAGTGGACTTCACCTCCAGTGGGAAATTATTCCAGAGGGCAAGGGCCGCAGTAGAAAAGGCTTTTATCCTGGCCCCTTCAACTGAAATTCTTTGGATCTGAAGTAGGCCCTTTCCACTGGAATGAGTGGGGGTGGGCTAGTCCCAGCAGAATGAGATGGTTCCTCAAATACTCTGGATTCATGCCAATTATTAGGTGTTCAGCCAAGCAGGATGGCAAAAAGTGTAGACATATCATCCCTCGGCATCACTTTTGTGGTTCTAAAGTCTCCTGTGTCATCTGGGCCAAAGCAAGGGGTGAGGGTGGAAATAGACATAAACTGGATATCTTAGGCCTTTCAGATATTTAAGGCATTCATTTTATTCCTTAAAACCTTGATCCACAAACAATAGTTCTTGGGAAGAAAGTTTTCAAGTCACCACAGAAACCATTCACCATTGGCCTAAAAGATTTCTAGCGATCATGAAGATATTTCTTAAGTATAGTACATTCCTGGAATCTCTTTCTTTGAATGACCAAAGGAAGCAATTGCCTTTCCTTCACAAAGATGTAATAATAATAATTCATTATTGTTGTTGTTTTTATTGTTGTTGTTGTTATTATTATTATTATGTAATCTTTGGTGAGATTCAAGCCTTTGGGGCTGGTTGGTAGCTCAACAGCTTAAGTCCTAACCAAGGAGCTAGGAATTGTTAAGGTAATGTCGGAGGATATAAGTTGTTCCAAGTAGGGTGGTTTTTTGTAGAATCAGAATGTTCAAGTCCGGTAAATTTAGATTTTCCAAATAGCGAGGTAGCCCTTTAGGTATTGCTCCAAGGGCTCCAATTACAGTCAGGACAACACCTGATTTCTTTTTCCACAGTCGTTCAGCTTCAATTTGCAAGTCCCGGTACTTTGTGATTTTTTCTTGCTGTTAATCTTCAATTTGTGCATCACCAGGTATTGCAATGTCAATGAACCATACTTTTTTCTTGTCAGGTGTGTTGTAGGCCAAGTGCCTGTCAGTCTGGATTCTGAAGCCCTAATAATAATAACAATAATAATAACAACAATAAAAATATTATTATTATTACTATTGATGGCTCATCAATAGTGATGTAGCAGCATTTAAGCCACTGATCATCCACAAATTTTTAGCCTAGGACAGTGATGGCGAACCTTTTCGGCACTGAGTGCCCAAACCAGAATGCATGCATGCACGCCAGCCAGCTGGTCTTCACAGGTGCTGGAGCACTGGAAAATGGCCCAAGAAATGTTCCAAAAACAGAGCATTTGGGGGCTGTTGTCGGGTCGTTTTCAGGCCATTTTTGGGGCCAAAACTAGCCTGAAAACAGCCCCCAAATGGCCTGTTTTTGGTCATTTTCTGGCTCTCCAGCACCAGCAAAGACCAGCTGGCTGGTGTGCACATGCGTGCCATAAAGCAGAAAAATAGCTGGTGACAGCATGTGTGCCCACAGAGAGGGCTCTGCGTGCCACCTCTGACAGGTGTGCCATAGGTTTGCCATCACAGGCCTAGGAGATGATTTGAGCCAAGCTCTCATTGCACAGGGAATACAACCAAAAGGCACAAATTATACACATGAACCAGGAGGTGGTATGGCTGAACTCTTACATTAAACCGCCTCTTAATCTTTTGTATTTCTTTAGCCCTCGTGAGCCCAGGAACATTATGCTCTGTAATCCAATATATGTAAATATCCTTCTTTTGGTTGGCAAAGTGAGAAATCTGCTTTCTTGGAGGAAGACTTTTTTATTACAAAATGTACAATGGAATCTGAAGGTGACATCAGGGTGGGTCCGACCATAAGCATCAAGGTGCAATTATTCATATTGAGAAGAACATTGATACCTCACAAAGAAAGTTCTTGTCCCTTGTGAATTATACCACCAAGTTTAATTTGCTCCCTAAATCAGGACAGTATATTAATCCTCACTAGAAAACATGTTCCAGTTGCACAAACAATATTTAAATACTATGACAGGGACATCTTTTATAAATACTTGTAACAAGTTCTGCAGAAAGTAATGCATGGGGTTATAATTAATAGAAATGCCAAGAGCCAGCTAAAGCTGAAAAACCTCAAGCATCATAAATCTGTCCCCAGCCCTCTTGTGTATGCTGATGGATGGTTACTCTATACTTAAATATTTCACAATCAATAATTTAAATACTGATCCTACCCTTTTAAATTTGTCACATTTATAAATAAATACAATATTTTGTTGAGTTTCACATAAAACATACTTCATTCAAGGCACAAAATATGTTTTTGAAGGTGATATTTTTTCCTGAAGGGAAGGAATCCTATTCTTATCCTTCGAGGGGAGATGGTCTCACAAATCAAAGCCATGGACTCAAAGACTTCCCATTATTTCTTCTAAGGTAGCTGACATGCAAATCTAGTCCCAGCCAATGTCTTTTAATGTACACCAAGATCATGGAAAGCAAAAGAGAGCCAAAGTTCATCAATTCCAAAGTGGCAGTCAAGCAGCATCATATGACTGGGTTACAGGTAGCCCTTGATTTACAACCATTTATTTAAAGAAGTTCAAAGTTACATTTGTTTTGTCTTTTAATGACCCCATAGTCCCTTGCATTGGTGTGGAATCAGGGCAACTGAATGGTTACTGGCCAGATGCCCTTCCTGTTGCTAATGTGGAGTTTGCAGCAGATATATTCTCAATGTGCCCAGGGAGAGAAATTCTGCTAGGATCAAACTCACAGCTTCCTATTGTGAGGCGAGAGCCCCACCTCTAGGCCACGGCACTACTTGGAAGTTCAAAGTTACAATGACACTTAGGACCGTTGCAACATTCCTGTAGTCACGTGATCAAAATTTGAATGCTTGGAAGCTGGTCTGTATTTATGATGGTTTCAATGTCCTGGAGCAATGTGATCAACATTTGTGACTTTTTGACCTTATGACAAGCAATGGGGAAGCCAGATTCACTTAACAACTGTGTTACCAACTTAACCACTGCAGTGATTCACCTCAATGTGGCAAGAAATGGGGTAAAACTCAGTTAATAATTTGCTTAGCAACAGAGGTTGTTGGGCTCAATTGTGGTTATAACTCAAGGACTACCCTTATTTAAATAGTGTTCTGTTGGTCTCGGTGTTGTGTTTCTCATAGTCACACTCACTTTTTCACTCATTGTGAGAAATAAAATGCAGGAAATCTATCTCCAGCTATATGGCATTTCTGTTGGAATGTAATTATTTTAATTAAGAAAGGAAGGAATATATAAATATAGTCAAAATGGTCACAGGACAATTAAAGCTCCACATTTTGACTAAAACGTGGATTATGTTGCAGCAAGGGGGAGTGAAACAAAGATATGAACATGAGGTTTAAGATTATGAGGACAAGCAAGAGGTAATAATAATACAGTAATACAGTGTTTTTCAACTTTGGCAACTTTAAGATGGGTGGACTTCAACTCCAAGAATTAATTCCCTGGCAATGTTTTAGTCAAAATATGGACTTAAAATGGTTGTTACCTGTCATTCCCCAGCTATGCTGGCTGGGGAATTCTGGGAGTTGAAGTCCACCCATCTTAAACTTGCCAAGATTGAAAAGCACTGCAATAACACAAAGCATTATTTTGGAATCCATGATGATCCATCAAGATATAGTGATCCCCCATCAAGTTACTGACACGCATATGCTCCAAAATCAGGTAAATCATTATTTCTTCTTTAGACCTTTTTTGTTTTTCCTCACTGAATAGTGAGGAAACAAGAAATTAAACAAACAAACAAACAAACAAACAAACAACAAATAAAGAAAGAAGCCAAAAGGTAACTAAGAGAAAAACCTAATGAAATAAAAATAGAAGGCATATACTCACAGCTACATATGCATACATAAATGTTCTGCATAAGCATTTCATTAAAGTAATTGATTATGTGCCATCATATCAATGTTGAGAATTAGCAATCATATAGATTGACTTTTTCCAGGATGATCTGTCTCTTCAGATCTGTCATCCTTTTTTCTTTTAGTCTACTGTTCCCAGCATTATGGATTCTCAGTAAAGCTTTTATCTTCACATAATATGTTCAAAGCATGATAATTTGAATGCTTCAAGTGAGAACTCTGGATGATCCATTGGTTTGATTTCTTGCTGTCTATGGTATCTTTACGAGTTCCCCCCACAACATGAACATACATAAATTGTGACTGGGAAGCCTCCTGCGTGCAAGAACTTTGTAGTTTCTTATACAAGACCTTCATTGTCTCCTAAATGCTAGTCTGCAATGTGTTTCTTGACTGCTGATTTATAATTGTTGATGGCTGATCCCTTAAGGTTGAAACTATACAACACTTCAGTATCTTCACTGTCTGGTTGCTATACTTGTCATTAGTTTGGTCTTCTTTGTATTTGATCTTCTACCCAGTTTTTTCACTGCACTCTTTGATTTTCATTATCAAAGCTTCCTGATTATTAGTATTTTCAGTTATCGAATTCGGTGAAAGACTACAATAAGTAATATGTTCAGAAGTTACTCATAACATAAACTTTCTAGGCTAATCAGAGGCATCTGCCACAGTTCATTAGCTAAAAAATGAAAACATATGCAGCAAATTCAATAAGACATCCACCAATCCATCTGATCTACTCTTCCTTTTAATTTCTCCTATAATAGCAATAGCAGTAGACTTATATACCGCTTCATAGGCCTTTCAGGCCTCTCTAAGCGGTTTACAGAGAGTCAGCATATTGCCCCCAACAATCTGGGTCCTCATTTTACCCACCTCGGAAGGATGGAAGGCTGAGTCAACCCTGAGCCGGTGAGATTTGAACCGCTGACCTGCTGATCTAGCAGTAGCCTGCAGTGCTGCATTTAACCACTGCGCCACCTTGGCTCTATGGGATCCTACTTATGATTGTGACTACTTTTGTGTTGATTTTTCATGTTATGTATTGTTTTATGTTACATGTTTCTTTTAATATCTTCTAAACCACTTTAGTGATGCCATTCTTTGAGGAGAAAATCAGGGAATAAATGCTCTTAATTACCACTGTGAATAAATGCATTATATTTCTTACTTTATATAATCTGTATTGTTTGCTCTTGGCCCTTACTGTTTTGTGTTGGCTTGCTGTCAGCTGAGTCAGCAAGAGTGGAACCTGTGAGAAAACATTCTTCAATCAAGTTTTTCCTAATAGGGTAACTGAAAAAGTGTCTTCCAGATAGAACATAGAAATACAATATAAAGGCAAGTACTATAATATGAATTCCATTTAGAGGTTTACTTCTCCTATTTCAGAGCCTCCTAAGGCTGTTACCTGCCATTCATTGCTTTCAAGAAATGAATAGTTGTTCAAAAGAAGATTGATTAAGGGCATTTATTCATGAAGGGCTGGAAAGTCTACGCTAGTGTGACTTTCATGCAAAATCCTGCAAAGAAACAAATTTCTTTGGTTGAAATATTTAGGGTGCCCTATATTGACTTGCTGTGTAATACGTTTGCTGACATACTAGAATTTGAATGTGCTTGTGAACGAGCATTTTCTAATATGTGGGGTTTTGTTTTTCCTTAGCTGATGAATGATGAAAATTTTATGTATAATATCTTCCTGCATATATTCTTATTTTTAAACATGCTATCCAGGTGTGTTGCTCTTTAAGTCTCAATTTTCCTGACCAATGTTGATTTTATCTGGAATTACAGGTATTGGTGTCCGATGTTTGGAGAGAACAATATTGGAGACGATTGAAATACACTTCCTGTGTAATGAGATTACAGTAGGAAGAAATAACTATTTACCTTTTGGATTTATTCTTACAGCTTCTTAGGAATATATAGTTTATGGGGGAATTGTAATCGCAAGTGCTTCAGCACAAACAAAACTAAGTACTACTATCTTAAATTGCTACTTTGATTCCACATCAGGAA
Source organism: Thamnophis sirtalis (assembly GCF_051295495.1). Taxonomy (NCBI): domain Eukaryota; kingdom Metazoa; phylum Chordata; class Lepidosauria; order Squamata; family Natricidae; genus Thamnophis; species Thamnophis sirtalis. The sequence goes on from NW_028261387.1 coordinate 26,738,305, forward strand.
TATCTTTCTAGCCTATTCTTTCAGAAGTTCATAGTCTCCTTCATTACTTTCTAGGTAGCCACTTCCATACATAGAAATTGAAAAATGAAATTGCATCATCCTCTTTAGATCGTTCTTTGAGGCATCTTGTGTCATTGATGGTGAGGTGGAGGAAAAAAGGCAGACTTGCATCTCTGACTTTTTCTTATCTCTGTGTAATATTTTTCTATAGAGAAAAGTAAGAAACGCAAAACGTAAACAACTTTTTTTTAGACAGGGCAATTTGTAGCTCCAATTGGTATTGGCCGTGTATGCTGAAGCTAGCATTGTCACAGAAATAACCAACCAAAGAAGGAAGTAGGAAAGGGAGCAGCTCCTACTTGGGAGCAAACCTAGTGTGAATGAATCTTTAAAAAATGACTTTTGTTCCTAGAAAGTGAGAAGGAAGATTGCCCTGATGTTATCACACAGCCTCATCAGAATCTGAGTTATGATTACATAAATCTCCATTTCAAATTTATTACCATAATTTATCAGCTCATGTTGCTGAATAGCCAAGTAGTTAATTTTAAAATGAAGTGGTGCTATTTTCATTAATAGCCCTGTGCTAACTACCTATCAAAACACTCAGAGGCAATTAATACCATGTTGCCGAAGTATTGAACTAATAAATATCTTCCGGGCTGCCTTGTCTTTGGCAGATAAAAGGCATTAGACTAACCTACTCCCTTAATATTGTTTTCCCATTCCCTTTTGCCCCATATCGCCAGAAACATTTATATTTTAAGGAAGATATTAAATAGCCCAATAAGCTCATAACATGAATTTAAAATGCTGTTTTTTTTTAATGACATCCAAGGGATCCCTTCAGAATATCACCACAATTTAAATAAGCTGGAAATAGAAAAAAATTCACACACACACACACACACACACACACACACTAGGTTACTCAAAGATTCTCCCACTGAATTGCATAATAGCCAATTTAAATGCATCATTAGCTTGAAAATAAAATAAAATCTGGAAGGCATAGCTAAAAGTAAAAAATTGCCTTTATCCCAAGATACTATCTTCATATTTTCCATCCAAGCTCAACTACTTTGGCTATGAATTTACTCATGAGGTCAACCTACAGGAAAGCAAGGTTAACATCTGCCAGAATGGAATCATATCCTGAAAATTGGAGAACCTGTACAGAAATTGCAACAGGGGTTTTGAACTGGGCCCAAGAAATACATCTCAGAATGTCTTGCTAGACTTACCGGTAAGCTGTCACCATGCAGAGGGACCACAGTTGTTGCAACCAACATTGGAATCTTTTAAAGGTATTTCAGAGGAAGGCCAAAAAGGTACCTGATACCAAGAGAGTCCAAGTGGGGTCACGCAACCTTCATTACACACTGAAAATCTTGGCCAGGTGGTTCCCACTCTTGGAGCAACATATTCCTCCCCCAAGATTCATTTTGATGTGAATGTCAGAAGATCTCAAACATGGAATAAGAAGCTGTCCATGAGGATGAGAATGCCCAAAGGTAAATTAAAGACTGTTGAAAAGCAGCTATTCATGATTCACAGACAAATTTACTTGACAATTCTTGGATGGGGTCATCATTCAGCAACATGAGCTGATAAATTATGGTAATAAAGTTTTTTTGGATGACAGAAGTAGTGTTTTAGCTCTGGTAAGAAGATTCCAGGGAGACTTTTCAGATAGAGTCTGGAAGAAAATTCTTTGGCTTTCACAACCAAAATTATTTGTAAAGACCCAAGAAAAGAAACTCATAGTAGGAAGAACATAAAATGATTAAAAATGTCGAGGGTCCATGTGGGGTGAATTGCTAATGATCAGGATTTTACTTTGCTTTGTGCTGCTGCACAAAGACATGGCACCATGACATGGAATAGCAAAGTTTTACACTTCCAGTTCAAGCACTGAAATTAGATACATTGCTTCCTTTGAAGGTAGACAAGTTCTCTATATCATGGAGACACTCAAAGGTGACAACAGAAGGTTTAATCTCATAAGACCACAGGGAGTTTTAATCAAGGGTTGGCCCAAGAGGTACTTCACAAGCATTCACCTATGAAACTTACCAAACCTGTCAGTGACCTTGCATATTTTGCCTTTTCTGGTGATCCAGTCAAAACAACAGTCTTGTACTCCATATCCACTTACCGGACAGAGGTTCTACTCAACCTAGTGGAACTTAATTGTATAGGGTTTGGTCAGTAGCATCCTTAAGGGTCAGAAGTTAGTGAGGTTGTTTGGGGAATCACAATGTGGTTTGAAAGCTTTAGTTATTTACAGGACATTTCTACCCAAAAAATCAGGAGTCTGGTAGTACTTTTTCCAACCAACCAAATGTTACTCAAAAGCTTAGCTTTCATGAGCAACAGCTAACACAAATTTATCAGAAAAAGCGATGCCAGACTCCTGATTATTTGCTGCCTGAGACTAACTGAGCTCCCTGCTGATAATGTTTATGTATTTGCAGGGAAGAGCTTGTAACGTGTTGTCCTTCGTCATGGAGAGTAAGCAAGTCAGTTGAAAACCTGAACCACGCACATCGGTGTCAAAAGAACAGACCAAGAAAAGAAATAGAAACATGGAGTCCCTCTGCTAACTCTCTCTACATTGAATCATCCTTAGTTGTCAATATGTTTGTAGCACATAGAACAAAGAAAGTTGTGCAGAACTGAAATATGTCCTCTTTCTCCACTGTTTTATTATATCAAAAATTGAATTTCATTGCCATCATTTGGCTCCTGACCTATTCACAGATGAGTGTCTCTCAAGGGATGAGTCCAGTTGCTTGCTGAGCTGAAGACACAACATGGCTGCTCTATCTCTATTTTGTTGTTTTTCCCTGGGTTAGATCTCCTGTCCCTGGCGACATCCCAACTGGGTGTTTTGTTAGAGGAGGAGAAAAGGATTTTCTCTTACTTAATTTTTCAGAAAAAGAGAGTTGTAATTTTGCCTACTTTGCAAGAAGTCCCTAGAAAGCTTTTGCCATTTGTCACACTCCAGCCCTCCATTTGATAGAGGGAGAGGTGTTTCTAGAATAAATGATGCAAAGTTTCTCCACAAAGAATATCACAGAAGATGCAATGCAGTCATATTCTAGGCATTCCCCTCCCATCCTCTACTAATTCATTTCTTTTCTTCCACAGAATAACCCTTCACTGAGAAAAGATGGGAGTAGATACCTAGTGGTGTTTGGTTGAAGGCTTATCCATGTTGCCTACTTTTCTGGTTGACCCAGCAACTCTTTTTGGAAAGCAGAAATGGACAGTGGGCTTTGCCCTTTCTTGCCACCACAAATTTGATGTTTGGTGCATTTTCCTGATGTAACCTGAAAAAAAGCCAGTTTTTCTTTCTCTTCTATTGCCTCAAATGCTCTTGTCCATGCAGATTGAAATCATTTCCTTATCTCAGTTTTAGTCCAGAAGATCATTCAATACTTCGCAGAGGAAGAAGCAAATCTTAGATTAAATAATTATTATTAATAAAGAATATATGCAGCTCTGGGCTGAAATGAGGGGTCCTTGGTACTCTCAGAGCTCGTTTGTTTTCTTGCAGACATTTCATTACTCAAATTGGTGACATCATGAGTGCTGGTGAGGTTACTTAGCTTGGGGGATGAAACATCTGCAAGAAAACAAGCAAGCTCAGAAATAATCATTGCCTCCACCTCTCAAAGGCTTAGTTATATACCATCAGCAGTAAAGTGACAATAGCTAGTCTTTGTAGCTAGCTAGAAGACTACTTCAGGAGGTTGTTGGTGTGAAACACAGCAGAATAATAAAAAAAAAGATTTTCTTTCTCTCACTTGCCCTACTATTTTTTTTTGTCTATCTATTTGAAGGTGTGTCTAAGTCAGTGTTAGAAGGACGCGGTGGCTCAGTGGCTAAGACACAGCTTGTTGATCAGAAGGTCGGCAGTTCAGCAGTTCAAAGACAAAAATGGGAGTGAGCTCCCGTTACTTGTCCCAGCTTCTGCCAAACAAGCAGTTTGAAAGCATATAAAAATGCAAATAGAAAAATAGGGACCACCTTGGATGGGAAGGTAACAGCGTTCCATGTGCCTTCGGTGTTTAGTCATGCTGGACACATGACCGCGGAGATGTCTTTGAACAGCACTGGCTCTTCAGTTTTGAAATGGAGATGAGCACTGCCCCCCTAGAGTCAGGAACAACTGGCACATATGTGCAAGAGGAACTTTTACCTTTTTACCTTTACCTATAAGTCAGTTAGCAGGAGTGACTAAGGAATCAGGCTAAAAATTGGGAGATCTAGTCCTGCCTTGGGCAGGAAACCAACTAGGTGACCTTGAGCCAGTCACTTGAGATAATGCAGTATCTCGGGGGTGCACAGGATGACAATGAGGTAAGTCCTATTTTGGAAAGGGATCAAGAGAATAAAACTTCTGTTAGTCAATTCAAGTCAAGGAAATGAGTTTCCTTGGTGTTCTCTGAGCTTGGTTTCTTTTTATGCAGATGGCTCATTACCCAAACTAGGTAACATCATCAGTGCTAGCACTGATGCCTTTTAGTTGGGTAATGAAACAACTGTAAGAAAACAACCAAGTTCAGAGAACACCAAAGCTCCCAGAAAAATAAAATACCCACCTGTGGTAATTTTGATCAGCACACAGGATGAATGCTACTGTGATAAGAAGTGTACAAGGCAAAATCACAGTATATAATTGTAAGACGTTATCCTGGTGCCAAGAAATGTTCTGATTTTAATGTAAGCAGAGATGCCCTTTCTCTCCTTTTCCAATAACTGGTTGTTGCTTTGACATTTATAGGTAGTTTGCTCTACATCTCCTGGAAAAGAAAAGAAAGGGGAAAAGTTGCTAATATTTGAGGCCTGGTGAAGTAGGATGGAAGGTTTTCCTCTATTCTCTTTTTTCAGGAAATAAAAAAGAAGCAAACAATTGGCTCTTACTCTTGTTCTGAGGCACAGCAGAATGGAAAGTGTGTCCCTGGACCTATACCTTCTGCTTTTATGTGTAGTTATTTCGAATGAATATAATATATTGTATACTTATTGGGTAATCTAATCTAATCCAATCCAATCCAACATCTCTACCAAAGGAAAGAGTTAACAGTTTCTATTTGTAAACACTGTAGTTTTCTGTTCAAGGCAATCCTAATATCTGGCTTGTTATACATTATATTCTATAGCTATGTTGTTTAATTCAAACGGAAGGAAATCCAAGTGGATAGACAATCTGAAAAACAAGTGACTGCGTTCCTGTTTTCAGATATGGAGTGTTGAATGAAATTATATCTAACAGGATAGAGGAGACAACAGAGTTTCTTCTGATTCTTGGCTGGCCTCATTCATCACAGAGCACACTGCTGAGTAAGTTCCCAATTTTAATCTTATCTTGCTGGGCCAGTAGAACTGGTTCCAATATCTGAAGCCATGGTTATCTTTACGGTGCAGCCAAATATGGGGATGATTTGTTCCTGATTGAAAATAGAAGTAAAATGAAACTGCAAGGGTGCAAAGGGCAGGGAAGAGGTATTCTTTCAACAGTAGATGTAGAATTACTAAAAAAAACCATCCATTTCCTAAGACAGAAATGTTAACTTCTCAATGGCTTTCTTCTGGATTTAGCAGTGAGTGGGGATTTCTTTTTTGGAAGAACATATTTCTAAAATGAAAGGGAGACTATTACAATCAAATGATGCTAAAATCTGGAAGAGAATAGTTCAATGATTATGATGACCTTGTTAAGGAGAGTCATGCATGGAACTGATGTTGGACATAATCTAGCTAAGCATCCTGCCCAAGGCAGAGAGCCACTAATATCACTAATGCAGCATTGCTGACAGAGATACCTCTAACTCAGTCTATGGCTATATACTTTTCCACAGTATGTAGCTGAGGAATTCTGGGAATTGAAGTCCGCTTTTATGGAAGCAGGCTTAGTTTTAGAAATAGATTAACAGAGTTGAAAAGGACCTTCGTCTTCTAGTCCAACCCCCTGCTCAAGCAGGAGTCCTTCTACCATTTCAGACAAATGGATGTCCAATCTCTTCTAAAAACCTCAAGTGATGGACCATGCACATATTTCTGAAGTTTACTTTCATTTTAGATTCTATTATTCTGATATTTGACAGAATTAGAGTTCTCACCATATCCCTCCAAATAGGACATAGAGTGTCTATTCCCACAGTTGATGCCTCCCTATGTTAGAATGACCTTCTGAGCTCAGAAATCTTAATTCTGGGAAGCTGCCTTGGACAAACATAATTTCAAAGACACAGTAGGATGATTTATATTTTAAGCTCACTTACCCTTGGCATTCATGAATTATAGCAACTAGTTCCTGATTCAGGATAAAAAGTAGTAGTAAATGGTAAACTTCCATTAGAGAAGCTCTTCTATTGGTGGCAAAGAGAAATGCGAGTGATCATTTGTAAATAGGGTCTATACAAATGCCAGGCCAGTGAAAGCGTTATGAACAAAACACCAAATTTGTATGTCATTAAGAGAGGGGAGATTGATTGCAAATACTTTGACTGCCCTGATTCCAAATGAAAATGCACTAGTTAAGCTAAAGACTGAAGAAAAAAATCAAGGGAAGCTTTTCCTTCAGTGGAAGAAAGCCTGCTCCTATTGATTGCCAAAGAACCAGCCAAGACAGCACAGAGGTTCAATGCCTTTCATTATTCGGGCAAATGAAAGCAGGGTTATAGACCAGGAATGGAAATAAAGGGTTTTTTTGAAAATCCAGAAAATCATATCTTCACGTAGGACTAACAAGAATGCATCATTTGACAAAGGAGAACCACTGTTTACCATGTGAGTGCTAACATGATGCCTGTAAAAGCCTATCATGGGATATTATCCATGGTCTTGTAAGCTGCAGTTTTGTGTATCTGTTCTGGGTAAATATAAACATATCATTCATGATGTAAGTTTTTGTGCATCTGCAGGTTTGGGTCTGTGTTTCTATTCTTTTTTTGGTTCATATGCAGAAACATGCACCTACCCTCACTCCCACATTTCGAAGTGATCCTAGTAACACTCTAACCTTGCATTTTGTTCCACACATTACTTCCTTTGCATACAAACACACAATAAAATACGATGGGAGAGAATATCTGGTGGTCTTTTTGTGTGTGTGTGAATTTGGATTGTTTTTCATTTTTTACAGCTCAGGCACCTAATGCTTCCAGGGCTTGCCTAACATTTCTGGTGTCCACTAGAATGTTCTATACTACAGTTGGATAGAAGGATATATATAAATCTACCTGTATTCAGCTAACTTTTCAGAATCCAAGAATTTGCCTCAGTATTGTAGATTGTATCTTGAGATAACAGTACATCCGATTCTCTGAACTTGAATTAATTGCACCTAACAACATTTGGGAGGTGAATGTGTGTTTTTGCAGTTGAGACATTCTTAGCTGCATTCTGTTTTGGTAGTGAAGAGTTCTTAACACTGTAGGGCAGATGTTGTAGGAGAAGAGCCATGTTAGTCTATGGGGGAAAAATCAGGAATCTGATTGCACTTTTTGTGACTGACACATTTAATTAAAAGGCATATGCTTTTGAGAGCTGCATTGGATATACTGAATGGTTAGACTGATGTACAATTTCTACCAGTCTCTACCCACTCTGTATCACAAAAGGTGCTACCACATTCCTGATATTTTTGCTGTAAAATCCTTGGATCTGCCATTTTGCTACAACCAGAATCAGATAAAAAGACTATGATATATCTCTGAAGTGACAATGATCTAACAATACTCTAATTGCTTTATCTCATTACAATATCCTAAACTACATTTTGCCTAGAGTATTAAAATCTCAGATGGTCATAATTCTGCATATATAACAAAGATGCTTGCATGCATGTCATAAACTAAAGAACAACAAAGCCTGTTAGCATTAGCAATTTTTTATTTTCCTTTTTTGTTGCATAGGAAATGCAGTACTTGCTTCCAGTAATTGTATTGTAATGTGAGAGGGTGGTAGCACTAATGGTTGAATACAAGAGTTAAACTAATTCACACCAGCTCAAAAAAAAATCTGCAGATTTAGTTGAAAAGAATGGATGCCCACAGTGATTCTCAACCAATTTCAAATTTTCACAGAACACAGTAAACCTAAAATGGTAACTATGAGGATCAATACAAGGATACTAGAGGCACAAGGGACCCGATTCATAAAAAAGTGGAAACACAGGGATATTAAAACAAGGATTAAGTGAATTTGCAGCAAATCTTTACATGAGAATGCATTGTTACGTAAGACGGAAAAATCAAATGTTTGATTGTTAGACCTGAGTAAGTGGATTGGTGAATGGCTAACTGTACAAATAAGCCAAGGGCAGGTATTATATCATAGATATTCTTATTTGCAGAATAATCCCACTACCATGTTTTGCAAGCCTTGGGGGGGAAAAACACCCGCTAAACCTTTTTCCAGCAGAATGTGAAGGATTGCCTTCTTAGCTTCATTACTCTGTTCCATATTTGTTCTCTCCAAGATCACATGAACATGGAATCTTTCCTCAACTTGAATGGTCATTTCCACCCTATTGCCAGATCTCCTGTCTATGTTTCTCCCATTCCTTAGATCTGGACTCTTCTTGGTTTCTTCCTTTCTTTTGGAAAGGAAAAAAAAAAGGATTGATCGAAATCATGGGTGAATCAAGGTTGAGGACACCAACAATTTAGTTCAGGGGTAGCTAACTTGGGATGGGTGGATGTCAGAGGATATGTCTGGTGTCTTGAAAATATACCCAAATCACTCTGGCTAGATGTCCCATGAAATGATCTTGTGTGTTCACAAAAGAACTGCAACACTAGCAAAGCCAGATATGAAACTCTCATGAACCAACAAAAGGCAAACAACCGAGAATGGACCTATCATCCTTTTTAGAGCTACACTAGAAAAACTGGGCAGATCTGTCCCTTGTTTCCTCAACGTGTTATAGTTTCCGTCTGGGCCAAAGAGGCTTCCTTGTCAATTAATGTCATGCTAGGAGCAACATTCCTGCTTCCCATTAATGTTGATTCTTTTTTCCGTCTAGGATTAAATTTAAAAAATTAAGATAAAAATAAAATCAGGAAGTTTAGGGTGGGTGCAAAGAGAGATGTTGCCTAGTATGGATCAAATGAACACCTCTGACATTGCATTAGGCAATGTTATGGAAAAAAGAACGAACTTTCTGCAAAATCTCACCTATTTCTCTATAGCCAATGGAACTCTACTTTGCTCTGTGGAACGGTTCTCCAATGCAGTCTAGACTGCATCAAATGCTCCTTAAATACTTACAATCTCACATTTTCCATTGTCCATGTCCTACACCTTTAACATTTTCAAGGGATGGGACCAAGATTTGCTCTGCCTTTCTGCAATGCTCTGACAGCTTTCAAATAAAAGCAGTATGCTGAATGAACATCTTGGAAAGAAAAAGAAAGCTATACCATTTGGACTGGGAGATAAAAAGGAGCCCCAACCTGAATACCAAAATCCTATGTTAATTCCTGGTGACCACTCATGAATTGGGTCCAAAGTTTATACAGAATTTTGACAAAGAGAGAGAGAGAGAGAGAGAGAGAGAAGAGGAGAGAGAGAGCACAGCAGTGCACAGAAAGTAAATAGCCATATGAGGTTTGGTTTTACAGTTCTTATACATTTCTGTTAAATAAGGAGGTCTGGTGTGAAACAGGGTCAAGCATGGGTACCTGGTTTAAACACTGTCCATTAGGAAAACACTTTCAATGTCAGTTCCAAGTTTGAGAATTGTCGCTTCGACTGAAGACTTATGTTTGATTTCTTCTTCTTCTGAGATAAGCGTTTAGAGTTCTTAGGCTGCTTAAGCAAAGAAAAGATACCACCAGGCATGGATTTCAAACCCCATACCTGCCCTTGAAAGTGAAGAATGCCCCCCACAAATAATACTGAATTGAATTTTAAGTTAAATGTGTATTTCCAAAATACTGAAAACACTCAAAATCAAGGAAAAACAGAATTGTGTTCTCAGTGAAATATCTTTAAACCTATCTGACAAGAACCAAATCAGAGGGAAAAAAAGACTAACATAACTTTGAGTAATATTCATACAGCTCACTAAGCATTATGGAATAGCATGCATTAATATTGTTTGGTTATTTTACATCACCTATATCAGAAGGTTCTGACAGACAGCGAAGGCTACTGGTGTAGAAAAATCTTACTTCAGAAGAGCAATATAATACAGATTTCACAGGCACTACATTTTTAATATATCAGGTATTATGCTGGTTTTCTTATATTTCTTTCTGTCCTAAAGCTGGCATTTATAATAATGACCAAAAAGGCAAGGATTGAAGTTAACGGAAAGTAGATACCAAAGTTGATATATTTCTTTTTTTTTTTTCAGATTTATATTAGTGCATAGTTCTCATGCAGATAAACACTGCTATGCATTTACATTGTTGGAAAGCAGAGTGAATTGAGCCCAAGTTGTCACATTTTTGTAAATCATTTTGCCAGCCTGTAATAGCACCATGTAATGGATTTGCATTAAACATTAAATTGATTTCAGAATTGGTGACACAGTATTCACTACAGTTAAGTGCTATGGAATAGCTTCAATGTTACCTGCTATATATCAAAGCAATTTTCATCCCACTGTTTTTTTATTGGAAAAAATAAAAGGGAAATGGTACTCAATACTAATTAGACTATTGCACAGCCTTGGACTTGATGATGGAATAGCCGGGTTTTACTGTCCAACAGTAATACATGCATCGACTTCAAGACAAAATTGGCTTCGTAAGCTTGAATTTAATGGAAACCTTGCCTGGTAGGCAGAGTTTATTTCATGAGATTCTCCCCCAACAGATTGTATGAAAGATGAGTTTCTTTTAGGTGCCATTGAAGCTCTCCTTACATTTTCATCCCCATTGTGGTTTGCAATGTTTGTTCTAAGGAGGCCTTCTACCAAAGTAAAACCATAAAAAGATATTTCCAGAGACACAATGCAAGGAATAATATTGACATTTGTTTTTTTTTTAAATCACAAGGGAAAAAAGAGATCAGTTTTATGCCATGTGTTTGGATGGTGGTTTTTTTCTGCCTTTTCTCTCATGTGTGTGTGTGTGCACAGTAAATTTAATACTGTCACTACAAAACTGAAAGCTATATGGAACGAAGAGAAGACATTAAAAGAAAAGTAGGTAGAGGGATTTTTGCATATTCCTCTGGGCTGACTGAATTCTGTGAAGATGAAAAAACAGTTCTATTCCTTTACTTGTCAACCTGAAAGAGAAGGCTGGAAACCCTCTTACAGAAAAGGTACCCCCATGGCTGGTGCCCTTCTCAAATCAAGATTTTCCAGCCACATTTGTCTCTACATCTTATCTTCATGAGCAAACATGGTCACTGACTATGCTATTCTGGGATAACAGGAACCATAGTCCTACATTCTTGGAGAACATCAGGTTGGGAAAGATTGCATTGGGTTTTTAATGAATACATAATGCAATATCTTGGGAGTGTGCAGGATGACAATAAGCTAAGCCCTATTTTGGAAAAGGGATCAAGAGAATAAAACTTCTGTTAGTCAAGTCAATTCAAGGAAAGAACTGCTGTTTCTATTTGGGATAAGGAGGAAAAAGGGTTGGTGTTGGGCATCTGGTCATCTTGAAAGAATGACATTGGGCAGAAAAGCTGTTTGTGCAAAGAATAAAAAGCAGTTTTGAATTGGGCGATGGGTATGTTAATCTGATTCTGCAGCGTGTGATCCAGGATTATTTTTCTATTAAGGACAATTGCACACCCCATGCAATTATTCTCCCTTCAGATCTATATTCTCCACTCTGCTTTGAGGAAGAAAAGTCTGTTCTCCACACCTGAACAGATTCAAACTGCTGTTATTGCATGACAATAAGATGAAACAAATGTCAATTTAGTGTCTTTAATGCTTTACAGCTTCTGTTGGTAAACACCCTTGATCACATGCCTAATGTTTAAAGCCTTTAAAAACAATTTGTTTTGTGTGATTCCAATCAGAATTCCCTAACTTTACCACCTTAATATGATAAAACCTCTTCAAAAATACAGCATATCTGTAATGTCCATTTACAATGGTTTTTCAGTAGCCTATACTTCTCAAGCATAGGAATATGCTATACTATTGAGAGAAGGAAAAAAAAACCTGTATTTAAATACATACAAAAAAGGAAACAGGAAAGTTTTTAACTTAAATCCAGTTCCCAAAGGAAAAAAAAAGCAATTCTATGAATGCTGCCTTTATAACGAACAATCAGAATTTCACTAAGCTAATTTGACAGAAATTTTCCTTATTTAAACAACATTACAAAAGTCCTGCATTATAAAATAGGGTAGAATAAATCAGTGTAATCAATAAAACTATACAACATACACATTACATAGCTTCTGAGTGGGCAGCTTTGATTCTCTCTCTTTCTGGCGATGACTATCACATGCTTACTAAAAACAACTAACTGCCCAAACTATTGCTTAGTTTGCTTTGTTTCTTTTTTTTAAAAAAGGGTGCAATTTTGTTGTATATACAACCAATTTACTGGTAATACCTTGGCTTAGAGCAAGGTTCTGACAAAATGTTTGTCTAGGCTTTTTTCCCCCTTCACTGTGAAGCACTGAAAGCTGCTAATTTTTTTATTTTTAGTGCACATATGTCTTAATAAGGTAATGCCCTGCTAAGTGCTATAGGGAAGGCAAAGGATGCTGGCTAGTGGATGTGATACCATAATACTAACAATCACACAATACAACAGAGCAAATGACTACTCAACCACTTATTTGACATATATGAAAATCCAAAACATTTTTTTCTTTAAATAGAGAATAACCAGTAAACAATTTTCAGAACTTGGAAGTTTAAAAACGTGCATATAAAAATGGGCATTTTATACTTTTTATTGAATGTGGTTTGATTGCAATCTGCTAATAAAAATGGGTGTGGGATTTGAAGAAAATGGGAGGTGTTTTTTTTTTAAGGCTTGCTTGTGAAAGGAAGAATTGAAAAACGAAAACTGCTTGAAGCAGGGTCCAGCTTAGTGCTTCACAGTTTGACTGCTTCTCTAAGAAGAGCCCTTCCTGCGTGTGCATTCAAAAATCACACACAAAAAAAGTACAAAGACAAACACCTAAAACACGCTGCTTCAAGTGCAGCACTGACTTTGGTCAAATTAAAAAAAAAGACTTAAAAGAAAAATTAAGAATTGCTAAGCTTTTCTTCTACATGATATAAGCAGGTATTGCATATTTTCATATATCTGGGAAAAAATAAAATAAAAATAAAAACGAACAAAAGGAAGACTCCAAAAAAAAAATGTAAAATGCAGCCACATCAAAAATACTGATATACTCTAGCATCTACAGATATCAGAATAGCACTGCCACTGACCGTACAGGACAAGAAAACACTACCCCTATCTGTGAAACAACTAACATTCTACTGTATTCTAAGATGCTGAAACTGACAATGGTGGACATAAAAGTCACATTTACAAAAAAGTGTCTCCAAATGCTTGACTAGGTGGCGAAAAATAACCCTTTCAATAGAGGAACATGTGCAACAATTCCACAAATAATCGCTATCCAGGGCAAGGCACATTGATATGGAATTATTATTATTATTATTTTGTTTCGTGCAAATCAAGAAAACAAAACAAAACAAAAAAAATAATTTTAGGGAAAAGATGAGGAGCAAAGTGTCTTCCCAAGAAATTCAGTTTACTTGATTGTATAGGACAGTAGTAGAAACCCTTCTGAAGGGCTGAACAAACATAGTTTAAAGGCAAGTGCCTGGATTAGGGATTACAATATTGTGTCTTAATGCACTCTACTTTACCCTACATTAACTATATAAAAATTAGTTACTAACACTAGAACATGCAGAGACTTTCTCTGATTAGCTAGATTTGCCAACCAGAATGTATATATATGTATAATATAGGAAACCTTCTTAAAGTTGCATGGAAAGCAAAGGGGTGCTCCGCTGTCTGATAGGGAAAAAAAATCACTTGCATTTTTTTTGCTGTTTTTTGCCGTTTTTTTTTTCATTTTTTTTTTACATAAGATACAGGACATTTGGGGTCCAAACTTTTTTTTTAAGCAAGTGCCCTTACTTTGAACTGGCATAAAATATAAATCCACATTTTGCTTCTCTACTGATGCCTTTGCAGTCCAGAAAGAAAAGAAAAGAAACAGCCAGTTCGGGGACACAAGAGGCATTTTACTTTCTGGACAGCTATCTCTCTTATTATATTAAGGACCTCAATCCAATGCAGGTTACAAAAAATGCTTAAAGCTACTTTTTAAACATGCCTTGCTCCGCATTAAATTGTGGTCAAAATATTTTAAGAAGTGATATACCCTATATTGCCGGAAACATGTATGATTTGTCAGAATTGTCATACTCTATTATAATTGACTTTTAGCTTATATAATGAACAGATATTATGATTTAATTTTAATTATGTGCTTTGATAACAGAAAATAATTAGCATTTAATGAAGATAACATATTGTGGTAAAAGCACCATTAAATTTTGTGTGTGAACGTTTTAAATTTCCTTCAGTTTTAAAGGGATACAAGTTTAACAATAAAAAACATAAAAATCAAAAATAGCTCCTCCCCTTTTTTTTCTTGCAAGGCTGTTTTTTTACCCCAATAATTTAGAGTCCTGGGGTGGAAGGACTTGGAAAACAAAAATAGAATTTTCAACAATCTCTATCTTACAAAGATATTTAGCTATCGAATGAAATTGCACTTTTCTCAATTCAAAATTCGATTGTTTTGATTGATTCCTATCAGTTTCTATCAAAACAGACCAACTTCCCCATTTCCATATGAATTTCATGTCATTGTTGAAAATTGTCAAAAATGTTTCATGTTAAGTGCAGCATTTAATTTTTTTTCTTTTTTGTTTGACCTGTAGTAGGTTGATGATTTATATTTCTTTGCCACTTGTGTGGAAAACCAACCTGTCAATAACCATCTTATGATTCATGTCATATATTGAATTGCTGATTGCGAAATTTTAAAAAAATCCTGATATGTTACAGAAAAAAAACATGCCCCACAACTGTCTTGTAAGCTCCATACTGAAGAACTCAGCTACTATAAAGTTATTTATGTGTAGCTCTTCGGATCTGTCAGTAAGTCTCACACTCGTATGGGAAATTAATCAGTAAAAAATACTGTAAAACAGTTAGGTGCTGTATGGAAAGGGTTACAATAGCAAGTCAGTAAGTAGCCAGCAGGCTCGCTCTGCTACCCAATGTCCCTAATTCTTACACTACCACTTGCAACACTTCAAAAATATGAAGCTCAAACATTTCCAGCACCATATGAGAAATTACGTCGGTCACTAAGGTGTTCTTTTTTTTAAAAAAAAAACTCAAACCAAACCAAAACCCCAACCCTCAAACTCCCTCCTCCCCCCACAATATTACGGCCTTTGATGCTCAATCATAATGTTTGCCGTCTCTGAGTAAGAGCAGTTGTTTGTTGTCAATCTCTGTCTGCTCCCCTTCCATGGACGTGAAGTAACAACACTGTTTTGTGGCTGCTTCCATGTTACAGAGTTGGGACGGGGAAGAGATGGTCTGTCTGCTGGATGGTGGGAAGCTGTGAGTTTTATCCCAGGTACCAGGACTGCAAAGAAGACAAAGGAAAAGCAGAATTAGTGATCTGCGAGAGAATTCTAATATAAATTCATTGAGATGGATGGAAACTCTGTAAAAAGAAAACCGGGAATCATTAATTTCACTGTTTTGGTACTAGAATATGAGACAGATCAAGTCGGATTAAAACTGTGCACCCTTAGTCTCTTATTTATCTGTGTAATTCCTTGAAAATTGGGAAATGAACAATATTGAATGGACATATCAATATGAACTTATGTAGTACGACAGCACAATGGGTACTAAAATAATGCACATCCACAACTCATTAAAAAAGGCTAAAAGAAGAGATAAAGGGCCTTAAGGGGAGAGGACAAGGGAGCAGCAGAAGAACACTTAGTTTTTGCAGTGGTTTTCTATTGTTTGAAATTTGTTAATATCATCACAAAGTTGGCAATTGTAGCTTGACATAATTGACTTAATAATTCTTACTATATATACTTCCTTGACATTTTTCATCAGAGTCTAAACACAGCTATATGCAGGGGTGGTATTGACTTCCCTTCCATACCGGTTCACAAATGTGAGCGCACACATGCACTTTTGGTTTAAAAAAAGAGCCTAAATGGGATGCCATAGAGCTGTGGGTGGGGTCATGCATGATTTCTGCTACCGGTTCGGGCGAACTGGTCCAAACCAGTAGAATACTGCTTCTTGCTATATGCTCTTGTAAGTGTTATCAAAGTTCACATTTATTTAGGATACATTTTGACCAAAAATATGATTTAACTATGGCATTGCATTTATTTTCCTATAATTATAATAAACTTTGATTGCTAAAACAGTTCAAGACTAATATCCATTTAAAAGCATGTTAAGGCACAGCCATTCTGCCTTGGCTAATGGCTATTCTAATCTATAGCCATCCAGTCACCTTGTAGGGAGATAGTGGCATACAAATTTAATAAATGAATATAAAATAAATAAATGAAATGTTGTAGAAAAAAGGAACTCTTTTACAATAAAGGTTTCTATTTTAGTGATCTGGCTTACACCTATACCTTTTGCATTGAAAGTCTATGAAGCAAAAGGTGCAGAGTTGTGTAAAACATCTTAAACTCAGCTTCAAATTAAAACATGAAAGACAAGTCCTAAATTAAGAAACAATTGTTGTTGATCTATACTAAATTTATGATAAAAAATAAAGAAGGTCCGATAAAATCAATTTTCCATTGCAGTAAACAAAAATAATTATGCCATAATAGAAAATACAATTCCCAACATGTTCAGAATAGGCTGTAGTCTCAATAGCTTCATTACAAGACATACAGGTTTATTTCAGATATGCACTGATGTTGATAATGTTAATTCATGAATGAGAATCTAATGATCTCATCATGAATTATGAGATTATAAATTTCAAAATAAGGCCATGGAAAATTTTGAGAGAGATTTTGTAATTTTGAGACTTCCATCACTTTGGAACTAGCTGTTCTGGTCACATTTACATTAATTAAAGTATATCTTTCAGAATAGGAAAAAAAATAAGTGATGAATGGTGGCTTACCAATAGCTAGAACTCTGTTGCTTTTGAAAGTCTCTTGTTGGCTACAATAGTGACAAGGGTAACATGCCAGCAAATGTGCAAATAAATGCTTTTCCCAATAGCAATAATCATAACTGCCTGCTGTTGCAGTAAACAAAGTGAAGAAGGGCACGGTAAAATTTGTAAACAGTGTAAATATGGTTCCAAATAGGAACAGGATGTGATTTTGTCTTGAATCCAGGAGCTAAAAGGCATGATGAAAAAACATTTTTTTTTTACCAAAGGGAAAAATAAACCACTGTTAACTTCTGCAGAACTTCATGGATTCAAAAAGGGGGTGGAAGGAACAGTTTTACTCTGATTTCAAATAAACTGGCATATAATCAAAAATAAATTGAATCAGTTTCAAACATCAGCTGACATCAGACAAATTCAAAGCTGATTTCGAACTTCTTTGAAGTCTTGGTCCTTTAGAACGACACTGATTGACAGGAAAAATGTTTAAAAACCAAAGGACATTTTCTTCAGAGAGCATTCTAGAAGTGGAACATTCCTAGAAATATTCTTTTCTTTCTGACCAAGACTGAGAAACAGCTCACTTGTGGAGAATAGCAATGTAACATGTAAACTATTAAATAACATGCGTATTTAAAAGTTGGCACTGGTGTCAGGTTAGCCAGTCTAATGTTGCAAGTCTACACAATGATAGCATCTCTATATGGAAATGGCATTCTGAAAAATCATTTTCCATATATTTCATTGAATTCACTTATGGCATCCAAATGGGTCTATGGTACTAGGCTGGCATCCAACACTGAAACAGATTCCTTTTTTCTTTAAAGCAGTTTTGGAATTGTAAATGGAGGAGAAAAGGGGGAAGCCTTATTACTGGAACAGAGGTCTGGATGATTACAGTTTTCAATTGTCTTTTTCACCACATTAAGCCCCAAATAGCTGACATAGGATTTTATAAGCTTCTACTCCAGTGGGTAAGACTGAACTGAATTATAGTCTAAGATAATCAACTGTACATAGACCTCCCTGTTCTTTAACACAGCTTTTTTTCACCTAATGCCCATTTTACATTTCTTGAATTTCTGAACAATGATGACACATCGCAAACACAAAACACACTATACTTGTACCACTTCATTTTAAGAACAATAATAATTTATACTGATGTATTATTAATAATGTAATACTCATGCTTCCTATGAAGGAGATAATACTTTCTAGAGATGAAAGCTGATTTTAAATTGTTACTGAATCCACCAAGTAACCAAGTGCTTATATTTAAATTGTACATGACAAAAAATGGGAAAAGATGGCTGTCTTAAAGGTTGATTTAAGCGTTGGCAGAAAGTCATGAGGGTATGTTAAACAAGTATTGTTTTATTTAAAATATTTAACTGTGAAAGAGAAACTTCTGTCAATATGTATACTTTAGTGTCCTTTTTTACTTTACTATCTAGTTCTCTGGACATTTACAAAGTTAATATGTTTGCATCTGCTATTGTTTCACAGCATTCCTTGTAAATCAGATTGAAATTGGCTGAGATTAAATAGAAATCTATTTGTTTTGGAACTTTTTACACAAAAATTTCCTTGGGTGACTAAGGAATCTGAATTCATTATTTTGACGCAGATGTTACCCGCCAGATTAGTGTGAACATATTTTGAGAAAATTAATTCAATCAGTAAAGAGGAGTAAATAAATGCCAAGTTTCATAAATATGATCTGTATGAATTATGGTTTAAGCTGTTGCCATCAGTAGAATGTTACACTTAAGTACTTTGGTACAAAATATATTTTAATTTAAATTACCTTCATCTTCACATAAGGGTCCTTCCTAAACAAACCCAAGGTTTGTTTCAATACATAAATGTTTCCATAGTATGTGTCTGTACCACCTGCAAGAACTGCCTTATTGCAGCAGAACAGGCATTTCTATCAATGCCCCAGTTTAGAATCAAGATGCAAAAAGTTGGACAACTTTCTAATTGTTAGGCAAACTATAGTTCAAACTTTCCTATCAAGAGTCTAAACCCTGCCATCCGGCTTGATTATGGATCTGATATAATGTTTACTTTAGAAGCTTTAAATAATTGATAGGGCTACTTAAATTTGGTCTGAGTACTTAGTAGTATAGTGATTTGATTCTGAATCTGGACATCAATATGCCTGGGATCACTTAGGAACATGCGGTAAAAGACTTAAACTTAATTTACACTATTGCCGAAGGCAGCCTGTATACATAGCCCCTCTTTTTTTTAGTGATACACAATCCACATTTTGGACAGCAGGAGGTGCCCTTTTCCATGCCACATTTTTCTCCTCTGCTACTCACTGCATAACTTTTTTTAAAAAGAGTTCTGCAGTGCTTCTGCCCTCCTTAAAAAAAAAAGAGGGTAAAACTTTCTTTGCCCATCTTACTATTCAGTGTGTGCCTTGCAGACAAGGTTACCCCAGAGCAGCTCTGTAATCCTTCACTGAAATAGGCTTTATTGATTGCTCTGGTCTATTGTTCCCTTTTCAAGTCCCCAAGTTCAAGTTCATCCTGGTGTTACATCATGTCTGGTTGCTAGGAGCAACCAGACAGACCCAGACGTGACTATCATTAGCAAGAAACACAAGGCTCTCCTCCCACCAACCTTCCAGGGGCTCTGACGTAGCAGGCCCACTGCAAACACATTGAAGTATTTATTCAGCCTAATTTATGACCTACCCAGAAAGCAAGACCCCCACTCCAAAACCCAATGCTGTTGTATATTTAATTAATCGGCCTCTCTGGCACTTGGGAAAGTTAGACAAAGGGCTAATTATTGTGTTGCACTCCCCACACTTTCCTTTGGCGGGGAGGGGGGGGAGAGGGTTTAGGGGAGGAGTTGACTATTTACATGGGAAAGAAAACTTAGAAGGCTCATGCCAATTGAACGGTCTCCCTATAAACACCTTTCTCCCTCTCGTTTGCCCCACTGACACTTCATGAAATACTTAGCTGCTTCAGGGAATTGGGGGAGGAGGAGGAGGAAGAGGAGGAGGAGGAGGAGAAAGCCCTGATGTGAATGTAGCTCCTTCAGAGTTGGTATTCAGTAACACAAATCAACTCGTGACATGTTTAAATTTAAATGCTAACCACACACTCCGAGAGTTACTTTAAAGGTTAGTTTTTAATCAATAGAAGTTGCTGACTCGGGAGTTTTGAGCCGGCGCACTGCAGCTCTTTGTGCCTTTGTCGAAGCCTTAAGGCTTTCAAACTTTCTCTCTCTTTCTTTTTTTTTGAAAGATGATTTTTAGCGGAGATTTGCAGACAGAGTGCTATTGTGTTCTTGGCAAGCAACATGTCAATAAAGGCACAGAGTCGCCCAGCACTGGAGGTGTCAACGTGACACCTTGCAGGCACCAATCACACCTGAGACAACAGGGGAACAACGTTAACTCTTTGTGGATCAAACCAGATGGCAGGATTGCTTGATCACAACCCAATTATGACAACCCAATTACACACAGGCTTCTGGAAATGTCACAATGTCATACATGCTCACATGCTTTTATTAGGTTTAACCTATGTATCTTTAACAACCTCTCTCAAGCTAATAGCAACAAATTAATTAATAATTAATCAAAGTAGTATTTCTGTAGTGTTCTCTTATTCTTTTGGGGATTTCCCCCCCACTCACTTTCCTTTTGGACCAAAAGTTTACATGCCTGTTTCAAAAGCGAACAATCCTTTTTGATAAACTTTCATTGTTAGAGAAGCAAAGTTTAACGGTGGGTGCTTGTGGTGTGCCAAGAGATCTACATTTATATTCCATGAAATTTCCCACTGTTTGGGTACGTTATACAGCTGCAATCAAAGTTCTTTTTTTTTTTAAAAAAAATGCCACTATATTACTTTTAATCTGTTTTTATAAGCTATCAGGAACTGCCCAGATTTATACCTGCTCTTAGAAATCCTTTTGTATCGGATACTCCCAGGATGCTGCCTGAGCTGGCACGCAGACATTTTGTCTGCCTGTACCCGGAGCTCTTGCAATTCTGTGAAGTCCATAAAATGGATTTCACTGCCCTTTCCCAAATGTTCAAGGTGAAACATCAAAAAGAATTCTGCAGCCCAGTACAAGATCTTAGCTTTTCTTTCTCCAGTCAAATGAAGAAGTAATCTCATCATGTTCAAAAGTGCTGACTAAGGATTTAATAAAGTGCCTGCAGATGTGTGTCATCTCTAAGGTATTCAACTCATGTAATGCAAAACAGTTCTTCACTGAATGCACTTATAAAATTCCATTTAACCATTGCTGAGCTCTGTTTTAATGTCCTCTAAGGAGTATTAGCATACCCCCCCCCCCTTAATTTACAGCACAATGAAAGTTGAGACCCTATACAGTACTGCCAGTATCCTAAAATGGTCACAGTTGTAAGATTTTATGAACCATAAACAATATCTTTTGGACTGAATCCTATGCAGAAAGCCTGAAATGGCAGTGCTATTACTTGGAGAATGTCAGCTTATATCTAATGCTGATGGGAAAGGAAACTTCTATAAAGAAAAGAAATACAAATAAAGTTTAAGATCACCTATTAAAATGTATTAAGAAAATACCTATTTTTCTTGCAAGTTTTGGCTGTGCTATCAGCATAGAAAATATTTCAAAAGATAATTAAAATCATATTTACTATCACCACCTTTTGCTATTTGGTTAAACATCCAATAAAACTGCCCCCCCCAAAACTTTTTTTAGTACATTTTAAAAAGGTGTTGTTAGGAAAAAAACTGTGGGGAAAGAGGAATTTTTGGGGGGTTATTTTTCCAAACACAATCATTTAAAATGTTTAAGAGCAAAAATAAATATTGTGGAAGTTAATATGAAATCCAGAACTGGGTGTGACACATTGACTTCCTTCTCAAAGCAAAATGAGTTATTTAGGGACATTAATACATGTATTTTATTATTATTTTTAAATAGTTATAAAGAGACCTCTGAGAGTTTATTATATTTATATTGCATTCTTTCTTCAAAATATCTTAGTGGTATACTGGTTTTTTTTACTCTCTCCATATTTTACTCCATCAAATCATGCTGAAAAGCAGATTAGACTGAAAAATAGATGTTAACTATAGCTCACAGTCACAAAGATTTATACATTTCTCCATTGTATATTGTATATTGTAAGAGCCGAGGTGGCGCAGTGGTTAGGGTGCAGTACTGCAGGCCACTTTAGCTGACTGTGATCTGCAGTTCAGCGGTTCAAATCTCACCGGCTCAAGGTCGACTCAGCCTTCCATCCTTCCGAGGTGGGTGAAATGAGGACCCAGACTGTGGGGGCAGGTTGCTGACTCAATTTGCTTAAAAAAATTTGTAAACCGCTTAGAGAGGGCTGAAAGCCCTATGAAGCGGTATATGTCTAATAAATAAATAAATAAATAAATAAATAAATAAATAAATAAATAAATAAATAAGTAAATAAATAAATAAATAAATAAATAAATAAATTGTGTCCATTGTGCTGCAATATTGGAGTACTGATGTAGGTAGCGTGATGTAAGATAGGTTGAAATGGATACATTTATTGTATCCATGTATTGACTCCATCCATGTAGAATTACACCTATATTAAATTTACTGCATAGATTCTAGTAAACTTTCAGACAATGTCTTGTTCAGAAATGAATTTGCTCTCTGAACTGATCATTCAGAGAGGGCTCCCTACAACCCAGACCTATTTGTGAGTGTCCCCAAATATGGATACCAGGGCTTCTCTGTAAGAGTCCCCATTTTCTGGAATGTCCTCCTCCCCAAAGTACATATATTCTACCACCTTGCTGTAATTCCAAACATTAAATATATCCTATTTCAAATGAGCCTTCAAGAACTGATTTTGATTTAATACTAATTCTGAATCTAACCATTTATTATTATGCTTTTTCCCCTTTGACCTGATGCTTCATGCTGTCAGAACTCTTTTGGATGGGTTAGTAATATTATAAAATAAACAAAGAAATAAGCTTATTGTACATTTTTTCTAGCGCAAATGATTCAAAAACTTTATGAAGACTATGCTGCTGAAGTAACATCATTTTTATATTTATCTCTATTATCCCCGTATTGCTGTAGGAAGCAAACCTTGAGACATGCTAGTTAGCAAAAGGCCATTGGGTTAATCCATGTCTGAGGTGACATTTTAATTTGTGACTTTTTGGAATGTAGATCTTAAACTTGAATGGATACTGTGTTCCAAAAGTGAGCCAAAAGGAGCTCAGATGCAACACATCAGGAAAGGTTGCTAAGAATGGAAACCAGCTAGGTGGTCACATATTTGTGACCCAGGTTTTCCCCCCATACATTTTCCCTTGATATTATATATTTTTAATTTATTAATTGGCCATCTCAGGTACAGAAGACCTTGATTCAGCTTACTTAATAGGATTAAAGTAACAATTAAAAATAAATAAAAAAGAATCACCAAGAGTATATGGGTGCATATAAAATCAATCAATCAATCAATCAATTATGAAGAAGGGTGAAAACACAAGCAATACCTTCCCCACCAAACTATCACTAGGGAGCAGACAACTCCATCCTATTGCAGAATGGAACATGCATGGTTTAAGTTGATTTTATTGTTTTATTTTGCTTTAAGTTCTTGTAAGAAGAAAAGATAAAATATGTCTAAAAAATAAGAATAATATATTTTCATTAAAATGATATGAAAACAAATGAAATAGCTGATTTATCAAATAATTTATTTATAATAAGTAAGTAATTCATTAGCATGTGTAAATGTTGCAAGCCTCTCTTGTAAAAGTTCGCATTTCAGAGTTTCAATCTTGTCTTTTAATCCCCCCACTTAAATTTTTATTTGAATATTTTGACTTTGTGAGTGAAAAGATTAACAGAAAGACTGTAGAACTCCAATAAAAGGCTGTTTAAAGACGAGAGAAAAATCACAAGCAACTACAGACATGCAGGTTATATCCACACACAGATAGATCTTTGAACTGTCCACTTGTACATGCTGAATATCTTTTAATCACAGGATCGGGTTCTGCTTTATTGTAATTTTTATTGAAATATTTGTAATGAGCTGCTGACACCACTTCTTAAAACATTATCAGTCAGACAGAATTCTATGCAGGGTTTTGGGTATTTTTTTTGGCAGATAAAGATCCCAAGATAATTCTTGCTATAGCAAAGTTGTATTTGTAGCCTGTAGCCTTTGTGTGTTGTTGACAGCAAAGCCTACTAACCCAGAATACATTTTTATTATGTATACTATATTGGGTTTTGTATTGTACATTTTATTTTCTTCTACATAATCTGAATCTTGGATGCATAATGGAGTTAAATGAAATGCTGAATAGCTAACAAAGATTGAAACAGTAGAACAATTAAAACAAAATTCCATGGTATTACTAGGTTTAGTCCCAATACTGCCATTGGGACATCATGGTGACATTATAGGTAACAATGTCTGTCCTAGTAATACATCATTTTCTGTTAAGATGCATGGGGAAAAAACTATCAAAATAAATTATAAAGGAAGGATTTTATCAAACCAGGTAAAATAGTAATAAATAATAAAATGATTAAGAAGAAAAATTTGAAATTATGAAAAACGGGGTATAAAAATGTTAGAAAAAAATTGATAAAAGGCAAGTTACATAGAGGTTTGAAAACTTGTAACATTGTTCATACTTTTAATAATTCTATTTAAAAATACCCTGTGGACTTGAAAAGGACACAAAACTGAGCAATTATAATACAGAAAAACTAGAGCTGGTTCTGCATGATGAAAAACTATAGTGTTGTTTTGTGTTATGAGGAGGGGGAAAATAAGCTGTATATTACATTGTATATTACAGTATACTACAATATTTACTTTACTGATTTATTTTACCGATTTAAATGAAATGTGTGGCAGTTGGATACGGTGATGGTCACCAATCTGGATATTTTTCAAGGGGAAAATAATGATGGAGAATCAAGCTATCATTATCTATCACCTCTGATGGCTACATATTATTTTCAGACTCAAGGAAAGCATTGTCTTAAGTACAATTTGCTACAGGGCAACTGTGAAAAAAAGCAACTTTATCTTCCTCATATCCTAGTTGTGAGCTTTGTAGGTATATTTGATTGGCTAGCAGCAGAGTCAATATTTTTGCCCCTTCTTCTCTTCTTCTCTATGTAAAGCAAAATATGCCAATGCTGATTATTTGAGATGGAAGCATACAGCTTCTTCCTTTCCTAGGTGCCTATCAATATGATATTTTGTTTTCAATCCAGAAAAAAAGAGGGAAAGAAACATAAGTAATAATGGGACAAGTATGCATATAGAAAGGAATGGCATTGACATATAAACATTTATTCAATGTTATACTAAAGCAAGCAAGCAAGCAAACAAAAATAAAGAGAACTATTTTAGCTCATACTACAATCGTAGGGAAGGGGGTGCAATACAAAACAAACAATATGTGAACAAAATAAAATGATAAGACACAACTTGCATTCAACAGTCAACCTAGTTGTCAAGCTAGTTTAGGTTGAACTGCAGAATTTAAAAAAAATATTTTGATTTTCTTTCTCTTAGGCATATTGAAATCCTTTTGTAAAACTTCTTCTATAACAATTATTTCTGTGGGTTCTAGGCTTAAGCAGAACTAGAACTAATCAAAAAAGTTTGCCACGTACAAAATATAATTCAAAAGAATGAATTCCTTATTCCTGAAAACAGAAGACTTAGTTCAGAGGGTGATTTAACAGTAATGTAGCCACAAGTAGCATGAGAGTAATATAACACAAAATAATCAGCGAGAAACCTTTAAATGTAATCCAAGCAAGCAAGACAGATTGCCACTTTGAGTATGATTCATACATTAAGGATAAGAATACACGATCTAAATGAGATCTATTGAAAAAATAAGTTTCACCTGCTTCTGCTTCCAAGGGGAAAAATTTGATGCTATATTTTATTTTTAAAAGAAAGAGATTTTAATGTTCTTATTTTTGTAATGTCTTTGAAGGAAAAAAGTCATCTTCCTGAATACAGTAATTAAAAGTTTTATTTATTATCCCATTTGTTTCAAATTAACATCCTCAACTTTCAAGGTCACACACATTCAAAGCCAGACACAAATTTAGACTTTGCTAATGGAGAGGAAGGAAGTATACAAAGAAAAGGGAAAGTAGTGAAGCAAACAAGAGAAAGAAACAATCCCATTCTCATGTTATTATAAGAGGGGAGCATAGTACATAGATCAGAGGGTTTAAAAAAAGTACAAACCCCCACTGTACACAAAGCACAGGAAAATGTGAAGGGGGAAAAAAGAGAGAAAAAATAAAAGCAGCTTAGGGATGTGTTAACTCTGCCATTCTGTCGGCTTAAAGAGTATTTTATGCTTGATCAACAGCTCTCTTTTATTATGCTTTTCTTTCATTCATTCAAGACATCAAAGCAGTGAACCACCAGTGTACCTGATCTACTCGAAGAACTAGTAAGGGTGTTCTAAAGAAATGGGAAGATTGGAAGCCAGACACCCCTGCAGACAAGCCAGTTCAAAGGGAATATCTCAACAATGATTACATTTTGTAAATCTTTTTTTCCCAGGGAAGGCAGCTTATTTCCTGCTTTTTCATGAAAAAAAATAGATTGTACCCATTAAAGTAAGCCTGTGAAATGAAAGTTACTTGAGAACTGAAGTACAGCAAGAAGATTAAGTGGAAAGATAGATTCAGTCTTTTAGAGACTTCCAAAGTTTTGCATCCTATATTTTAATACCAGGCATAAAATTTCCCTATAGTAATATAATTCCTTCACTATTCTAAAAACACACATATAAATGGATTGTTTCCTGTTCATATTAGATATTAGCATTACAAATCCCCAGACTAGTATCCTTAATTTAAATCACAGTCTATTCAATGCATGTTTTAAATATCTGCATTGGTTTCTCCATTGGAAAGTTTATGGATTTGATGCATGGTAAACTAACCAGAATTTCCATTAAATTGGAAGGGAGAAAATGTGCTAGTACTAAGTGGCTTTGTGGATCCATTCTTCTGTTTGATGAAAAGCTACATATGTAGTCTTCCTCCGAATGAGACAAAAGCAGGGGTGGGTTCCTGCCAGTTCTAACCTCTTCTATAGAAGAGGTTCCACAAATCTACGTGCTGTTTAGAACCGGTTCAGTCCCTCCCCCCGCCCGTCCACTCCATGCTTGTGCCGCCCACCACTCACTGATTGGCTGGCTCACCAATCACCCTGCCCGCCTCTAAGAGTCCTATCTAAACCTTAAAGTCTTAAAGCTGTCAAGTTTGAATGCCCCTGGGTTTTTTTTTCTAAAGGGTTAGGGGTGTAAGGGTCTTGTAACTTGACAGCTTTAAGACTTGCACACTTCAATGCCAGAGTTCCTGAGCCAACATGACTGGAGGAGGAATTTTGGGAGTTGAAGTCCACAAGTCTTAAAGCTGTCAAGTTTGAACATCCCTGGGGTTTTTTTCTAAAGGGTTAGGGGTGCAAGGGTCTTGTAACTTGATAGCTTTAAGATTTGCGTGCTTCAAATGCCAGAGTTTCTGAGCCAACATTTTGGTTGCTAAGCAAGAGCGTTATTAAGTGAGTTTCACATTTTACAAGTTGGCCATGCCCACCCAGTCACATGACTGCCAAGCCACTCCCACCCAGTCACATGGCCAGCAAGCCACTCCCACAAAGCAGGCCACACCTACAGAAGAGGTTCTAAAATTTTTTGAAACCCACCACTGGACAAAAGGATCCACAAAAATAGAAGACACTATTAAATATGTATCCTGATCGACCATTCATAATGCACAGAGGGAAAAGGAAGATAGAAAACTAACATCCTTTGACAGTACCTGCTATAAGCCTGCATTTATGAATCTTGGACTTGAAAAGAGTCCTAGGCAAAAATGCTCATTTAAAATATTGTAATTTTCATAGTAATAAAACATTGATTCAAACTAAAATGTGGCATACTAGTGATAAAGAACACATTCTAAAACTTCGGTTGCAGTTTAAGTTGTAGTTTGTATTGTCATCTATATATTTACACAGGAATGAAGGGGGGGGGGTGAAATCTCTACCTGTGTGCCTTTCTGAACATTTGGGCTACAGAATGAACTCTTTTTTTCTTTATCTGGTTAAGACCATGTTGCAACCCGACTGTATTTTGAGTGAAATAGTTTTCTGCTGAATCCAGCAATACTTTGCATCCCAGTTCCATTGGAACACATTCATAAGTTGAGATATAAACTGCATACAATTCTCCCTGGGAGCCTACAGCTATTCTTCATTTACATGCGATCCCCCCCCCCCCCAAACTCCTCTTGTGCTAGCTTGTGCTGTTTCCAGGGCTCACAAAAGGAATGTTCTGCAGTTACAGCCTACAGTCCTTTCTCAGCCATCTGAGACCCAAAGGCACAAGTTTGAAGCTGGAGCATTCAGTTTTCTCATAACTGAAGAAGAGAGGAAAGGAGACTCTAGGCTAGACTATCTTCTCTTTTTCTTTTTACATATGGCATTATATTTAATGCATTGTTGTTATAATGGAACATAATCTAATCTAACTGCCAGCATATATTTTTATTCTTTTTGTTCATTTGACTTTCCCCCATTTTACAAATGTCTTAATATAACCATTCTCAAGACTGTACTTGTAATTTTGTTCAAGGTGAATCATAGCCCAGCTCCAGAAGCAAATAAATTAAAACAGATATCTTATTACATATACTATGAATAACAGATAGAAAATAATATGTTATTTTCTAAAGGATTGCTAAATACAATTAATACATCCAAATATATTAATTGTCTCTTCCCCCCCCCCCACCTGGTATCTCACCCACTTGTTGGACTTGGCAGAGTTGAATATATTAGCCAAAAACAGAAAGCAATTCTCAAAGTATCCATCGCTGCAGAAAGCTAGCATTTTGTTACAATCAGCACTTTTGAAAGTGGCAGAATAAGAGTATCACCTTCAAAGAAGGAAGGAGATGGCATCATTCCCATGACAATATTGATGCAAAGCAACGTACATTTAATTGGAAGTGATAGTAAATATATCTCTTCTTCAAGTTCAAGTAAATAAATACTGCCATATACTTGGGCCTTTGTCCCTTAGACTAAAAGATTTCATATGATGGCCCTGCTTAATACTATCTGATGAGAATGGTACAATTATGAAAAAGCAGAAACAGAAACTAACCAGATGCAACTACAAGTTCCATCGCACATTTCATTTTTAAAGTACAACTAAGGAATATTTTAGAGATAAGTCTCAAAGCCATTTTTGTGGCCCGGAACTGCATGGATAAAAATAAATTTTAAACTGCAGTCAGGTCAGTGTGAAAGACTT
The DNA here is from genome assembly GCF_051295495.1 of Thamnophis sirtalis. NCBI lineage: Eukaryota > Metazoa > Chordata > Lepidosauria > Squamata > Natricidae > Thamnophis > Thamnophis sirtalis. Next base: position 26,767,839 of record NW_028261387.1, read on the forward strand.
GCCTGCTGCTGCTAAAAAGTGTGACCATGGAGGTTAGGACTATGCAAATCCTTTAAAATGCATTCTAAAAAATACTGCAATCCACACAAAAAATTATTGAATCATTAAAGAAACTGCATCTTTTTTATAGACTTGGATAACTGCTTCGGAAGCTTGTCCAGGATGTCTCTGAATACATGTGTACAACCAGTTTCAAGCAGAATATAGTAGAAATTATGATTTACCTTACCTTTGTTTCAATATGCAGCGATATGTATGTAACAAACTTTTGCATGCTCTATAAATGGCTTCACTATTCTCTTTTCCTATTATCGTCACTTCATGAACAAGTGATTTCAAGTGAATCTTCTTTAATGAATACATTTTGCAAAGATACAGCATTCAGGCATCATCGTAGTTTTTAAAAAATGAAAAAGTATGTTGTACTAAAAGAGCTTGAGAAAAAGCATGATGTGACGGCTTTAAGGGGAATAAAATAGGTCTCTTTGATAAAATGTTTTCTTTATAAACAAACAACAAGAGGGGGGGGAAAAACTATGGAAAAATGATGCCACAGTCCCAAATAGTGAAATATTCTTCATGCAACGTATTTCCAAAATCTTTTTTTTTAAATTGACAATACTAAATGGTTCTATGAAGAAATTCATATATCAATAAGGAATTCAAATCACAATAGTTGGGTTTATGAACATTCTATATCAGGGGTTGCCAACCTTTCGGACCTCAAGGACCACTAAATTCATAATTTTAAATTCCACAGACTACTAACATGAATTTTTTAAAAAGGTAAATAGTATTTAGTGCAATATAAAAATGCGAATAATTTTTCTACGGACCACCAAAATTTTCTCAAGGACCACTGGTTTGTGACCTTTGTTCTATATCGTCTACTTGTTTTATCTCATTTTTGTCTTTTTTTTCTTGAACATCTTGATTGATGAAAATGTGGACTATAAAAAAAAATAACCATGAAAGTTCAGCAGATAGTGTTAGACTGCTAAATACATGAATGACACCGTTTTTAACACTTCTTGCATTTGTAATCCTGCCAAGTCTTGCCTGCCCCCAATAGTTATGTACTCCCAGAAAGTCTTCAAAATATGTCAATGCAGCAAAAGTTGTCATGAAAGCCAAGTATCAGCTGGAAATAAAATAACACCACGAAAGTGTTAATGCAGTTGCCATCCATGTACAATTATGGCAATCTGGATTGTCATGGCTGATACTTCTAAAATGAATTAAAACAAACAATGTTAATATAAAAATCAAATCTCATAATTATATGAAAATACTTTTTATGACACAGGACTATATTGAATGTACAAGGAGCCTGGAAAAAGGGTTCCCTTTATTGTTCCTATATAACAAAACGATATGTGCAGTGGTGCTTGAAAGTTTGTGAACTCATTTGAATTTTCAATATTTCTGCATAAATACGACCTGTCTTTTCCTTCAATAAATGAATGAACAGGTCTAGCGTTTTTGACTTATGTGAGTATCTTCATCTAGTTTTAAAATTTGTAGGAAAACAAATTATGCTTTTAGGTTATAGTTATGCAGAAACCTGAAAATTTTAAAAAGTTCATAAACTTGTAACTACCACTGTATTTTGTGAAGGCTTTTTGATAGGAGATATTTATGACCTCTGGGGTTTTGTGGTTGTTGTATAATAAATGCTTCCGATGTTTTTTAAAATAATGAGCACAATGAGAGCGTTTCCATTTTCAGTTTGGGATTAAGTTAAATACGTTTCATCCTATTTCTTTGGACAATGCTTTGAACAAAAGCATTTACATCATGTTTAGGTTAATTTTGTAAATAACCAAAAGATTATTTTGTGGGTAGGGGATTCCCTTTAAGCATAAAATTACTTTTTGCTTTATTTACAGTATATTTCCATTTGAGCATAAAATTAACTTGTAGTTTATTTCACTGCTGGATGAAGGCCATGTGATTAGTCCAAACATTTTATGATTTCTGCGTCCAACATTCCCAACCTATTTAATTTTGTCTAGACAGCAGTAATATGAAAAGTTTTCAGAGATATCTATATTTATATTTATGTATATATGTCTCACACTAAAATGCAGTGAGTTTTTGACCTGAATAGAATTGGCAACAGAAAAGCAACCCATTGTCACTTGTTTCAAATATGGTATTCTGGCTGGAATTTCCTTGGACAAGATGGAAAGATTTTTGTTCTAGAGTGGAATTAAAATTATTTTAATTTATAATTGACCTAGTATTATAATACAAGTTGTTAACTATCAACTGTTCTAAAACACAATATATTTCTTTACATTCCACTACAGCTTCAACATTTTATTTAAAACCAGATTTTAATTATGTGCTTTGTGCTAATATGTAGCATATTAGTAAAGAGTTTAATAATTTTATTACTGAGATCTGTATCTTGTCAATATGTGGATCTTTGAAAATCAACAAATGGAATATTAATTCAGTGTTAGGAATATAATCTAATGGTTGGGTTGGCAATATATAAATCATGCAACAATGTTACATGATTTATATATTTAAAGAAACACCTGTTTCCTTAAAACATACTGTAAAATGTGATTGGTTGCTGTTTTCCCTCAATCGGCCATAAGAGGGAGCTAGAATGACTGTTAGCTCTCTGTCTGTTAGATGCTGGGCTGATATGATCTGAGTGTTTTGGAAGCTGGCTGTTAGAAAGTGCCGTGAGCTATTGTAAGTTTTGCAACTGCTAGCAAACTTTGAGTACCGGATTGTTTGTATGTTTATGGACTATGTTATTTGGATTATCCCTTAACTGAAAGACATTGATGACTGACTGTTTTATCCGTGTATGACTTGGACTGTTTGATGGACTCTGATACCTCTATTTCCACGAAAGTAAAAGCCTATTTAAATTGCAGTGTCTCTGTATGCTGGTTTGTGTGTTCTCCAACACAATTCTCAAAACGCTTCTCTGAACGCACTCGCTCTCCCAATGGGGAGCTTACCTAACAGCATTGACTGTACTTCACATTATTGAAACAAAATGCTGTATTTTATAGTTTTGTAACTGAAATTTGAAATATAAGATTTTATTATCACTCCAGCTCATTACACACACCAGCTGGTAAGAAGTGACCTGAACCTGATCGAGTGGGACTTATCACAGTCCCATTAATTGGTCACCTCCACGTATTTCACTTTTATTTAATAATTAAGACTTGAACACAAGAAAGTGATTTCAAGTTAGAAGGCACAGAGTACTAATCAAAGAATTTAATTAATTTTAGCCCCATTAAGATCATGCAATGTAAGTACTTAACTGTATAGTTAAATGAAGTTTAGGCACACACAATTTCTTTAGAATTTTGCTGTCTTCATCTCTTGCAATCGAGAGATGGCATACTATACTTCCAAATTTACTTTTGGCCCTAAACAACTACTTGAGTAATGTGACTCCTTATTCAGTGAAGATAAATGCTTTGGAATTGTTCAAAAATAATAAATATGGCTGCCACAACAGTGTTTTCATAAGATTAGTTGTTAGGCTATAACTACACTTGTGGTTTCTGCTTGCCAGGAAAATGGGTATTTTGACCTTTGTCCTTATGATGAAACATGAAAGTTTCACAGTTAGCTTAGCAATTTATTCTGAAGCAGACTAAAAAAGCTGATTTCTTTTTCCTTCTAAAAAGAATTCATTGTAAGAATGAACTTTAAGCATGGAAGTTAACAGTATGAACTAATAGCAGAATCCCAATTGTACAGCATTTTTCATTTCATAATATGCAGTTCTAGGGCGTCACGTTTGATTGGGTTCATTTTCTTTACATCCAGGGCTGATCACACAGATGGGTTGTGTCAGACAAGGAAATGTAACTTAATGATACCATTTAACAACCATCAAAGAAGGGCAGGGTCTTCCAAATTATGCCAAACCAAGCTACTATGATGTAATTGGGCCTTTCCAGTATCGTAACAGATATGTCATGCACCCTCTTAACTGTTGCAATTAATAATGCAGGAGGAGCTCATAAACAAAAGCAAAACACTCTTTGTTGTGTAGACAAAACAAAAGCTGTGGAATAAGAAAAAAGAAGATGAAGGAAAAAAACAACACTTTTATTTTTTTTATGTGGCCATGTTCTTGGTTTCCATTCTGCTGTTGTAACAATTATTGTACTAGCTCCTCTGACAGAGTCAATAAATCGATTGGGATCTAATGCAGCTGCAAGGGAGGTTAATCCAATACACTATCATCTGCTGCTGTGAAGGTTGTTGGGGGAGGTGAAAGCAGAGCGCAGGAAATCAGTAAGGAAAAATAAAGGTGAAAGAATACCTAAGAGCATTTTAGAGTCTGCTTTACATGGAAACAATGCCTGCAAAGGGACAGATTTGAGAAAGGTTGCTTCTGCACTGGAGAAATATATAAACAAACACGGCATTATAAATTCGGCAGTGCTTTAATAAGTACAATGAGCAACTCAGGTTCATGTAACATCATAAGTGTGAAAGTTAAAAATAAAAAATGCAGTGTGAACCTTTTATAAACGGAGCTAATTTTTAAAGTCCTTTTGAGGATGAATGCATGAATGAATATACAACACAAACACACACACACACACTCATTCATTCAAAGGAGCTTTAAAAATGAATGAATATATATTTATTCATATATACTGTGTATGTGTGTGTGTATGTATGTATATATACATTCATACATACGTTTGTGTGTGTTTGTGTGTATTCTCAAAGGGACTTTAAAATTTACCTCCCTTTATCAAAGGTATACACTACATTTTTTATTTTTAACTTTCTGTGTGTGTGTGTGTGCGCGTTTGTGTTTAATGGTACCAAACTCGACTAACTTTTAAATAACCCATTTTTTAAATAATTCAACATTATGTTCCACCAAAAATAAAAAATGCATAGGTGATCATCATAGTCACTATATTATTGGGTGAATGGCAGTGTTTATGTAAAGACCACTGGAGTGGCTGTGAGAGATTCAGATTACACTGCTATTCAAGGTTCTCAGTCTGGAAGTTTTACTTTCCAACATGCTGAATAATTAGTGCTAAGAAGCAGATATGGAGTAATACAGAAAAACAGAACAATGCTTTTTTGTGCCATGTAGTTGTCCATGACTATCTGATCCCTTTTTAAAAACTTTCTGCAGTCTTTCTAAGATTCAATATTTACTAGATTATTTTTTCATATGATTGGCCATCACAGTGTCTTTCATCCCTGTCTCTAATCCTTCATCAGCCAATCAAAAAAAAAACGTAGCATTCTACATGTATGAAAATAGATTTCTGACTATTTGATTACTAGTTGATTTTCCTAAGTTGCTGTGTCTGCAAGATGGGACTGTGCGGAAGGAAGAGGCAAGAGAGGAAAGGAGGAGATTCAAGTTGTCAAGGCATTATTTTATTTATTGTGAAATCTATATTAACATATTCCTGCCATTAAATGCAAACCCAAGGGTAAATTAAATAATTCAGCTGGGGAATAGGGAACCAAGTTCTTCTCAGCTAAATCAAACGCTTAACTATTTGCAACAGTTTTGCATAAAAGTTGAATGCAATAATACAGAACTGTCTTGTTAAGTATCTGTTTATTTAAGGAAATCTGTACAGTGTGCAGAAAGAATTACGGTACTTAGCAAAACAGAAATCTTTATAGCACATTTATCATATTTACTAATTTGCTAACTTTCACAAATCAAATGCATGTTTGGTGTGCCAATCTTTAAAAAAAAGCCCATGTCTGTAAAAACTAAACAAATAAATGACAGATCTTATAATTAAGTTATCGACTTTTAATATTACTAGATTAAAAATATAAGATTTAGCACAACGTTTTAGAAAGCTATATGTATATATGTATTACAAATAGATTCCAATGAAATTGGAAGTGCTCACCAATAGATGATTTAGTGAGGGAAATTCCCAGCCAAGGTTACAGGAAGAGATTGAAATTTACTTGATATGTCAATGAAGACTCAAATCATTCAGGCCAAAAGTATGGCAACTGGACCAAAATTTGTTAATCTGAAACATTTTGTTGCTCATTGAAGCAACTTCTTCAGTCAAAAAAACAAAAAACAAATATGCAGAGAGTCAGAAAGTCTTTGGAATGTACCAACTCTTGCCATACCAACTTCAGGGGTTTCTCCCCACAATGTATTTCAATATATCAATAAAAACTCAATTTGGGTACAGTTGCCATGATTTAACCTTTTAAATACTTTTGTGTGCATGATTGAGTCTTCACTGACATATTGCAATACAGTTTGGGTAGAAAGCCTTGAAGTTGGTACATTCCAACGACTCTCTGACTTTCTGCCTATCTATTTTTTTTTATTTTGAATCATGAAGTTGCTTCAATGAGTAACAAAATGTCTCCGATTAACACAGTGGCCATGATTTAACCTTTTATATACCACCTTGGTACTCTATTAATAGTGTGGTTCACAGCTACTTTGAAATAAGGATCCCACACATTATCAAGTAGCTGCGAATGAGAAACACTGTTGTAGACTGATCATTTGAGAGATTTAGGTTATTTCATTTATAAAGCAAAGCTTTACTTCCTGTTTTAAGGGAAAAACTACAGAGTATGTGAGTATGGGTGGAAAGATTAATTCTATAGGAGTTGAAGACAGATTAATAGAATCAGTTTCCAAATCAAGTTTCAGAATCAGAATCTTAAAAAATAATGACGTTGAATAGCAGCCACCTGGCTGACATGATTTAAATGCTGGTTTATTACTTAGTCCTTGAAGGATATAGCTGCTTTCCTCCCAAAAACACCCCTTCACGGGTCCTGTTTATTTTCCTTTTAATTAGTAAAACTGAGGGCAGGGATTATCTCTCTCTTTCTGTTTTTAATTATATTATCTGTGTTCTCTGAAAAATAGAATAAAATAGGAAATTTCTAACAATAAATAAAGCAGGGAAAGACTACAAGTGTATGTGTAAATGTAATTAAGAAACGGTCAATTTGCACAACTGATCTATCAAGAGTTAAATTAACCCCAAATGAAAGAAATCAAAATTTGAAAAACACTATACTAAAAAAAACCCTAAGTTTTTAGCTCAACTTCAGAAGTTACTATTATCAAAGATGTTCTGGGAGAAGCCATATTTCCAAAGATATTCATGACTAGTAACTTCTTCCCTATGCGAACTAGAAACAATTTTCTTCAAATTCCAAAGAAGTCATTTCTAAATTGGAAAGTAATATCAGACTAAGAAAGCAAGGAAAAGGAACACCCACAGTTAAAAGAAGTTCATATAACTCTTGCTTATTTTCATTTTAGATTTTAAAAAGAGCAGGAAATAGCAATAAGATTGTATGCTTTCCCCATGGGCCCTTAAGCACACTAGCATAATAGCAAGCAAAGCATCTATGCTGTCCCACTATAAAAATCACTACTGCAAATGAAAGCTGGCAAGGAAAGGGAAGCAAGTTTTAGCTTTCACTTTACAGAGTGTCATGGATTAGTAGTTCATAGAACTAATAATCTGAGAGTCTGCCATATCCGCCATAAAGGAATTGCAGCATATCTAATATCACTTGTCCCTAATATTAGATATCAAGAAAAGAGAACTGATTATTTTCAGCAGATGACTAATGTCACAGGGTACAAATAGGATGGCATTTGTACATCTTTACAAAGTAGAAAAGTTCAATTGCATATTAAACATTTTAATTCATCCAGCTAAACAACACATTTATGTTGTAGCTTTCTCTACATAGGAAGGCTGCAATTCAAATCTTCCCAAAAGATTCCACTACCAGTCCCATCAGCCAACAACATTGGCTTTATAGGCAGAGACTCATTCAAATTGTGGATAAACACATCTGTAAAGGGACAAGATTGGGGAAGATCAACATAATCATTTATTGCACATGGTGTGGGAGGAAAGAAGGAAAATAAACTTCAAATGTCCAGATTTTAACAAAATGTCATTTTAATTGTTTTAGCAATTTATAAACATGATTTTGTTCTCGAGAATACTAAACCAGAACATAAATGTCACCTACTATTTTTGTCCTTAAGATTTAGGATTTTTTAAAAAAAGATAAGTTAGTCCATTCATTTTAGAATGAACTGTTATCCAATCGTACTTATTTTCATGTTCATATTTTTGTTGCTTTCTATAACAAAAAAATGTACTTCTAGTGAATTTAAGTGAAACTATTAAGACTAGGCCAAAACAGATAAAGATTCTTTGATCACTACTCAAAGAAATAACAAAACAAATTAAAAAAAACTTGAATACCTGCTGTGGGAATTAACACCATGGAATTATTAATTGTTATATCTTTATTATTAATATTTACTTGTCCAGAAGCTGAATTGAGTTCACTAAGATGCATTTTGAATAAATATACATAGGGTTTATAAACTATTGTATAACTGACTTCAGAACTGTAGCTTTAAATAGCTTGCTTTAAAACTCCTCCCAATATTAATAGAATTCCTTAGACTGAAAAAGAACTAGCATGGTTTCAATGTAAAAACAAGTGAATTCTCTTCTTGTTACATCCTTTGAATTAGAGGGGCTTGAAGGGAGCTGGAAGTATAGCAGTAAAGAAATGAAGGCTGCTTTCTAGAAATAGGCCTCAAAGAGTTAAAATATTTCCCTGAATTGCTGGTGTACTTTCTGTGACCTTGTTCGGTGCAGAGGCTTGAAATCCAACACAGTTTAACCACTTCCATCTTTGCAGCTACAAAGGAGAACCCTCACTGAAGACTGCAAATTGAGAAATCACTACAAAAGCCAATACTGCTCTCATTATGAGTTGTGAAAAGTATTGACTTCATCACTGAAGGCGGTCTCACAAAGTTTGTGAATATGATCTGATATTGTCTCTTTTTTATATTCTAACTAATTACTGCTGTTGGGTGACTACTGATTCCCTCATTGCTCAAGTTGACTATTCTTATTTATTGCGTCCAATCGCCACAAACTAATTTTTTTTAAAAGTTTGTCTATAACAGGTGACTAACAATATATTTGTAAAAATATTCTGTACCTATAACAGGCTTCGTGCACTGATTGTTTTGTGGAACACATTGAAATATACACAATTAAGCCCAATTTCCATATGCAAGCTGTGGCAATTAACTGCATGAAGTATGATTGCAAAGTATTGATTCTTGTTGCAGTTTGATCAAGTGGGACAGCTTATGTTTGAGATCTGGCGATATTCCCTAAACTAGGAGAGAGATTATCCAGTAGTTGATGACAAGGTCCACAACTTAGTTGTGAGATATTATACACAACCAACTCTCCACACTGGACTGAGCATATGTTCAGTATGGCCATCACAACAATGAATATTGAACGATCAATTCAATATTCAACTTTGTTGCTCTACAATAAGAGATGATCTGGCTGACCCCAAGGATGGGGTCAAATACATCATCTACGCCCCCAGAACAGCCCCAAGTCCAACCCGCTTGAAGTCCACTGAAACTTATCTTGCACCAATTTGCCTTTATCTTTAGTAGTTCAGATACTTGTATATAGATAGCATGAAATAAAGTCATAGTACTTTTGAATTCCATCCTGGCTCCTGACTTCTTGCACCTGACATCCATATAATTAATGTTATATGGAGAAATGATATTTTATACCCAGAATATATCCCTTCATATTGTCTTATCTCCTCTGTGTAACTAGCTATCCATGCTTTGTTTATTATAGATAGTTATATGGGGTTCTGCCTATAGGATATAATTTATGTAAATCTGCTTGAAAAGTTTTTCTCTTCAGAATTTCTTCCAATATGCATATGATGTGGTAGAATGACATATTATGGGATATAAGGAACTACTTCAGCTCATCTATTGAGAAATAAATGTTTCAAGAATGTTAGTCTTCCTATTGGAATTTGCAATATGGAAATGATGATGCTGTTTGTATCATACTTTTGCAGTAGCATCTCTGTTTATTTGACCTGACTTGACTTCCATTTTCACAGAGGAAACAGATACAATTTACCCAATGCTTAATTATTATTTAAAAATTACAATTGCCAAATAAAACCATCACTATCTTCTTTTTGACTTTTAAAACACTCTACAGGAAAATTTTACAAATTAAAGCAACTGGTTCTTTTCTTTCTTCACAATTATGGCATATTAAGTTATCAATATGGTGACCATATGGACAAACCTGAAAAGGGACCATCTGAAAAAAAGTCATACATATAAACAAATTTAATTGTTTACTAATTTGTTTTACAAAGGAAAATTCAAGAGCAAAAACAGGAAAAACTAACAAAATGCATATTTTAATAAAAACATCTAAAATTATACTGTATGTAAATTAAATTTAAAAAGTTAATTTCAATTTCTGTATTTTTCACATGAATGTGAAAGATTGTGCATTAAGTAGTATCATTTATACAATAAAAGTCAAATGAGTTAATCATGAAATTAAATTAATATTGGCTGAACTCAGGATGATGTCCAGGGATTTTTTTTTAAAAAAATGTTCCATTTGATGCTAAGAAACAAGTCTTTGAAAGCAATTTTTAATCTTTTCTGAAGGAACTGTGTTCTGTAAGCTACGAAGGACTTTATTCATATTTTAGGGATTTCTTTTTTCCCATTTGTAGAACGTAGTACCTATCCCAATAATCTCTGTGATTTGATTTCAATAGCATGCTGAACATTATTAAGAAATATAGCTGAAACACCTTTTGAGAGATGTTAATAAAGCAAGTTTAACTTTGGCTCCATATTATTAGGTTCTGAATAAGAGTAAAAAAAAATAGAAGCAGTGTTTGTCTTGCAGTTATTGCTTAGAAGAAGACCTTAGAATGTGAGGTCATTTAGAAAAGTTTTAACTTTGCCCCTTGCCTTGATTGAATTTAATACTATACATTTAGTCTTTCTCATATGCATATAGATATAGCTTCTTTTACGCCTAGTTGGTACTTTTTCTTTGTGATAAAGCAGGTCAAGGGTTGTGGCTAATCTAGAACAAAATCACTCCAGCTAAGGACATACAACCTTTTTATAGCTGAAAGCTGAATTTAGCCTTTGAGTGGGACGCCAAAGGCTATGCATTCCAAAATATGTGAGCAAAAAATTTGGTAGGATCAGGGCAGCAATCACTTCATTAACAAATATGCTTAAGTATTACATAGACATGGCCACTTTCAATTTCTTAACTAGACTTATAGTGCAATGCTAAAGGTATCTGCTCAAAAGTAGCTTTAACAAGGACTACTTTATCAGTCATTATGAACTCACAAAATAAATGGCTAGTGGAATCAGGATAATCAAGACATTCTCTGCATCAGCTGCATGGACCAAAGAAGGATTGTTTCAGTCAGTTTAGAGGTATTTACTTTCTATGAGACTTTTGCTAAATATCATGGTGAGCTACACTGCAGGCTAACAGCATTCCACATTTAATTAGGTACCATTCTTACTGAAGATGCTAATCTCATTTAAGCAGAGGCCATTCATAATATACTGTAGCTTTCACAATTCCATAGAGTGGTCAAATATTACCGTTGTTACAGGTATATTAGAAAATATCAGATGACATCCTTCTGGACGGATGTCTTTAGAAAAGCTATTTGTGGTTTTGCTTGGTTTTTCTAAATAAAAGAACAATTGAACAAGCATAGCAAGGTGGATGGTTTGATGGAAATTGCATGCTTTTCTCTGCAATGGAGAAATCACGCGCCTCAAGCACACAGTATAATATGATTACCTATTTCATTTTGGATCCTTTGCTCTATGTCATTCAATGTATTCTTGATCCATGCAGTGATTAACGCCTTTAGCAACTGCCTTGAATATTATCAATCCTGATTACAGAGTAACTGAATGGGCAAACTTACACTCTGATTTTAAACATATGAAAAAAAAGTATGTTCCATTTATTTGGATGGTTTCCACAGTAACTTTGTCTGATGTTGGCTAAAGTCAAACCAAATAAAGCAAGACCAGATCTTGTTAATATTTGGGAGACCAGTAGAAAATCCCAAGGCTGTTGCCTTTTAGCAGGTGTCAAAGCTGATTCAAAAAAAAGGTTCCTTTTTTCTTTTCAACTTATCATATGGAAAATTAGTTTTAAATTTGAATTTAAATATAGTTGCTAATTGCCAAAATGTATATAGGACTGGACTTTCTACTTGCAGTTACATGAAATGTTATGTCATAGCATTTCTTATAATGTTGTCATGTGTTGTCAGTGCATAGAACGAAATATATTCTAATTGAAAGTAGCCATCTAACTATCTTTAGAGCAGAAGATTGTTGGAGGGAAAAAGAAGAAGAAATAACTCTGTGGGGAAAAAAAGCCCCACTATTGCCATGAGAATTTCTCAAAACAAAAAGAATTACCAGAAGTGACATTTCACTAATATTCAGACCGTGAAGATGAACTGATGGAAAGACACAAATCACTTGCAAAAGCAACACTAAAGAACAACAAAGTTGTTAACAAACAGCATGGCAAACAGAACGGAAGTTGAAAGCATCCCACCTGTGTCTGTTGAGGGATATTTACAAAGCTTGGATCCCGTGGTCCAACACTGACGAATCGATTTGCAGGGGAGGTGCTGGGTGTTGAATAGGCTGTGAAGGGAAGGGACACATGCGTTCAGGAAGCAGCACTAGATCACAGACAAACAACAACAACACTGATCTCAGAGCCACCCAAACAAATGTTGAACATGAAAATGAAGTCACATTATAAGGATCAAGAATCTGACTTAGGACAACTGGATTTCAAATGATGGAGAAATAAATATGGACATCAGTAGGCAATAGAACAGTATCTTGCTTTTTAACGTCAACCAATGCTACATATTTGAAGTTAAGCTTGGAAAGTTAATTCAAACGGCTTTTCTTGTACAAAGATCCATAGGCAAGAAGTCTTGGGGACTGCAATATTATGTTTGAGTGACTAGTGCTTTAAATTAGTCTAAGATCAGAACAAATTGTGAATTGCTTCTATTACACAGCAATATGAAGAATGGCTGATAAACATAATGCAATAAACTGCAAGTGTACTTTATAAGTAGGCATGTAGAAAATAGCATTTATGTAAAGCTATTATCCTTAATACAGTGAACTTTGGCTACATTATTGGCAATTTTTAAAATGTAAAAAGTTACAAATATTTCTGGCTTTCTCATTGTTATAGCATATGATTTGGGGCTATGACTATACCACCTCTATTATCAATTAGCTTATGATCAATTCTGATTCACTGCAATTGGCACAGCAATTCTATATATGGTAGAATGGAAGAAGATTGTTTCTGATTTATATAACTCTCCTGACTGTATCCTCTTTTTAAAACTGTACCCAAATAGAAACTGACCCAGATTCAAAAGAACCACAAAAGCATTGGATCCTGCACAGGTGTTTTTTTTTATATGTATCCCTAGATATTGGGGAGATACCTTATTTTGAAATAAAATACCCAAGACATATAAGTGAAATATGAATGCTTTCAATTGTCATGATCCTACCCTGTTTCTGCGAAAATAAGACCTCTCTAGATAATAAGCTCAATCGGGCTTTTGAATGCATGTGCTAAAATAAGCCCTCCCCTCAAAATAAGCCCCTGGGAAATATTGCAACACAGCAGCAGCACTGAGGTGACCATGCTCACCACTTTCTGCACCTCAAAAATAATTAGACCTCCCCGAAAATAAGGCCAAGTGCTTATTTCGGGGGTCAAAAGAAAACAAAACTTTGTGTTATTTTTGAGGAAACATGGTATATTCTATTGCTATTACGTCTATATTATTATGCTAATTACTATTATAAAAATTTACTATAGTATTAATTTTTATTAAATATTCCTTATATATCTTATTTTATTATGTGACTATTCTATTACAACATTGCCTCTTTACTATTACTATGTTACACCTTATAGTATTATTATACAGCAAAGTCTTCATCTTACAAATCCTTTTCTGCCTTTGCCTTAATTCTTCTCTCTGAAATTTTTTATTATTTTTCCTTCCCTATTATTGGTCAGTATAGAGTACAGGTAGTCCTCAACTTACAACAGTTCATTTAGTGACCGTTCAAAGTTACAACAGCACTAAAAAGTGACTAATGACCGTTTTTCATGCTTACAACCATTGTAGCATCCTTATCAAAAGGATCAAAATTCAGGCACTTGGCAACTGACTCATATTTATGATGGTTACAGTGACCTAAGTCATGCAATCATCTTTTGTGACCTTCTGACAAGTGAAGTCAATGGGAAAGCCAGATTCACTTAACAACCATGTTACTGACTTAACAACTGCAGTGATTCACTTAACAACTGTAGCAATAAAAATCATAATATGGGTCAAAATTCATTTAACAACTGTGTCATTAAGCAACATAAATTTTGGGCTTACTTGTGGTTGTAAGTCAAGGATACCTGTACTTGCACCTTTCTATGTCCTGCTTTGCTTTGGCTCTACAATTCTTTTTCCTCTGCATCACCCAGACACCCTTAATAAGGCAGTTTGTCTAAGCAACCTGCTTCTTCCATAGACTGTTGTTTTGCTGAGGGTTGGGCACGGCAAAATGAGAAGTAGACAGACCTTCTTCATGATTGTCAGTTCAAGTTTTTAGAAGAATAATTTGTTAATAATACAGAATATAACCTCTTAAAGAAGTATATAACTACTGGTTTAAAAAAGTAAAACTATCTACTGTATGAAGACTGGAGCTTTATGTCTATGAAGATTCTCAGACATCCAGATCATGATTGTCCCAATGGTGCTTTTTCAAGAGGCAACTGGACTTTCTGGTTTTTCTTTGAGGATGTTTTGCTTCTCATTCAAGAAGCTTCTTCAGCTTTTCAAGAGCCTCTTGAACAATCACCTTTGGGACAATTGCACCTTTATGCATTATTGCAATGTCCTAATAACATAATTAATGCTATAAATTAGGTAATCTCTACCATATTCAAAGCAATGGCCTATCATAAAAGTATTGTATAACTCAAATAAATATAATATATAGCTAGGGAACAGTCATGACTTTAACTGAGCTTGTCATGAGACTAACATTGGAAAAAACAATAAAAAATAGAGAAATACATTAGAGAAAATACCATAAAACACATCAACATAAGAATTGTGTAATAATCTAAATCTATATCCCAATATATATGTCTCTTTCTCTCTCATAAAAATTCTTAGATCTAATGTCATGTCATGCAAAGTCTTCTACTCAAGATTTGGAGACACAAAATCAGCCATACTTGTTAAATGAACAAATAATATGATCTGTGCAGATAATCTCCTATGTTTTTACAACTTTGTAAGGACATTGCAAATATATCTAACATTATCAAAGGAACTTATTATACGTAAAAGGGATATGAGTGAAACACAATTCTTATGCGCTAATAAATTAGCTGTTTATTAATTAGCTACTAAACAAGCCAGCTGAAGTTCATCATCTCAAATCTAAAATAACCTTTTGCTATAATGTAATATAATAATGGTTACTTCTTATTTATGCATCAACACAAATTCCTATTTATATGTGTTTCCAAATATTTAAATCTAATTTTATACACTGTTTGTCAGTCCTGAAATTAATATT
This sequence comes from Thamnophis sirtalis, assembly GCF_051295495.1. NCBI lineage: Eukaryota > Metazoa > Chordata > Lepidosauria > Squamata > Natricidae > Thamnophis > Thamnophis sirtalis. The sequence continues at coordinate 26,783,425 of NW_028261387.1, forward strand.
CGTAAATGTTTTTCCTAATACTGCTAGCAGTCAGTTCCATTTTGAAGTAAATGCAGACTGAATGGTTCCAAAACATATCTAATACAGTTATTAATGTAGCAGCAACTTTGACGCTTGTAAATCAGTGTTTTTCAAACTTGCCAATTTTAAGTTGATAGACTTCAACCACAGAATTCTGCTAATGCTGGGTGGGGAATTCTGGGTGTTGAAGTTGATACATCTTAAAGTAGCCAAGTTTGAAAAAAACTGATCTAAATGATGCTTATCTATTATGTTTCAGATTCTATTTAGAGAACAAAACCACAGATTTGGCATGCATGAGGTCATGTTGCAAAAGAGTATGTTGTTTATAATGAATGAACGACAGAAATATAGAAGAGAATAAAAAGAAAGTAAGATACTTCACAATCTCTTAGCATCTCCTGAATGTCACAATCATTCATTGTCATTAGGCAATATTTTAATCATCAAACAATCATTTACTTTACAGAAGCCCTTAAGAATAAAAAAATGCTGATCTGAAGTAATAGTTGTTCTTGTTGCTATTAATCTTACATATTTGCCCTTCATATGTATGACACAGGATGAAAGAGCCTTTGTTCTGCCCAAATAATATCTGAAATGTAATAGACATTATCTCCAGTTGTTTGCTTCCAGATAATGTATATGGGGAGGATTAATGTTTTAGAGATGTTACACATTAGAGCTGACAACACCAAACCAGAAGTTCTAATTCAATATACCAAAACATGTAACTTGTGACTTGTTTTTCATTTTCTGTGGCACAGAGGGTAGTCTTAAAATTCCTGCTTTTTCTGAAATAATTATTACCCTCAAAGAAATATAGTCAACAAAGCAAAATCCCAGGCAGCGTTAATCTAATACAACATGCATTTTCATCTTTCCAAAGAGGATATGTATGGTACAAGCAGGTCTGCTATTCTTATATGATTGGTGATATTTGATCTTCTACAGATGCTGTACTAAGAGGCGGACAAGAACCTGACAGAAGAAATATGAAAGATAATCCTCCAAAGCCAGCCAGTTCAACTGCTCATCGTGTTTTAATGTAGCCCTCCCATAAGATTCATCTACTATGGCATACCATTCATTTTTTCCAAATAATAATTTATCACCTATTTGTGATTGTGGGAAGCTCCCATCGGAGCTTTCAGGAGGCTAACTGTGAAACTGCCTACACTCATGTTTCAGATTCCATAGCTATATAAATTATAAATCCCTGGGAGGATTAACAAATCCAGCAATCAGGAAATTTCAGTTTTATTTAATCTAGTTTAAATCAAAGTTTCAGGCACACAGCAGCTGTGACCCATCTTTTGAAATGCATTTGATGAAATCTTTAAAAAAATCACAAAGGGAACAATTAAGAATACAGGTTGTTATGTTTCAACAACCCTTTGTCTTCTAAAAAAAACAGAAATAAAAGGTGTGAAAATTTATGTCATACAATATGTTTTCTTCATGCAATGCCTTGATTATTTATTTTATTTCATTTGTATTTGTCAGAGTGAATAGCAATATTCTTTTTTTTTAATACAGCATTTGGAGCTCACAAAGCATTTTATATCATTATCTTACTTCAGCCAAATAGTCTGTCATGAGTGAGTAAGACAAAGTGGATGTGCTGAATCTACAAACTATCAGCATTAGTGGTAGTGATAGTAAAGGCTAAAAGGCCTTTAAATCTAGTTATCATGTTATTAATAGCCTTGAATACAGTGACTGTTACCTTCTTAATTACCAAGATGGGTACTTAACTTAATTCAACTCAGTGCTCTTTAAGTCTTCTTTTTATTAGCATGTTTTTACCTCTTTCAGAGAAGAAAAAGGAGTTGTCTAAATGTGAAATATTTTTATTCCTACATATGCATCTAAACAGATTAAAGCATCAGTGTGCAATATGGTGTGTCAAAGTGTTAAGCTTTCAAAGACAAGACTGCAGGTTATGTTTTTGCTCATTCATTTATTCATTTTTTGGCTTCACACTGCTAAAAATGCCTTTTTTTTTGCAATGAGTTAAAACAAAGAATATTACTGGAGACCCAAACAGCTAAATCACTATACAGCTTGCCTGTAGAGTTGTCACATTCCTTCTCTATAGTAAGGAAAAACAGGATGGCCCCAAAATGAGATCTTAAGACTTTTTGCTCAGAGATCTTTGCTTGTCGACGATACTTTTAAAGATGCTTTCAAACTAGTTTTAAATTAATGAAAATTTCTATCAATATTTTTCTTTCTTTAGGCAATACTGATATAACAGCTTATTATTAATTTCATCTCTTCTTATAGTCCGATCATATCAAGTGTCAATAGGAATTTCGTGCTTCTGCTGCTCTAAGAGTTAAAGTAAAGGCCACAAATCACCAATAAATTTCCTCTCCCCTTTTGAAACTGTAAAGCACTATGCCAGCATCACCATTAGACCAGAGATGCATTCTGGTGATCAGTATAAAATATTAGAAAAATTGGGTAGGAGATGTTTTTGCACTGTTGAAACTTGTAAAACAAGGACAAATTTTGACAAGAAAAAAAAGCTTATATACTTTTAATTGAATGTGATATTAATAAGAGTCAGACATACTGCACATATCAAATTGCTTGCAACTCTTCTCCCCTCAAAAAAGATACTATTTTGCAGAAATCTTCCATTGCTTACATGCACAGTCATTTTCTCTCTCTCATTAAATCATTAGTTGATGTACTTATTTACAGGAATGTTTTAATTTAAGTTTCATTTTACAGAACTATGAAAACATAAATCTCTTTCAAACCCATGTCAGCCTCGTGTTTCCTCCTTTGGCTGTACTTACTCGGTGATGTGGGAGAGGCAGCACCACCTTCTGTCGACGTGGTTGGAGGCTTTGTGTCTGGCACTGGAAGAGGCACAGGCCTAGCCATTGGGGGTGGAGGCGGTGGTGGCAACATTGGGGTTGGAAGGAATGGATTGTGCACCTTGCCTTGGCTGCTACCATTGGGCTGTCAGATACAGAAGAAAAATGAACCATTAATTGCCTCAAATGGAATCAAATGGCTGGGATAAATACACATGGCATAAACCTAACATGGCTAAAGGCTTAAATGGACAAGGAAAACTCAATTAAAATTGGTTATCCACTGTTGTATTAAAGAAGAATGCATACATCCAGTCTATATCAAAGAATATCTGAGACATTTTATGAATTAAGGTAAATATATGTTTCCCAAGATAATGATGTGAAATTGAATTTGGGTCGGTCACCGGGACTTTTATTTTTAAGAACATCTTATATTGTTAAAAGTCTGTAGAGATTCTCAGTCATCCAGATCATGGTTGTCCCAAAGGTGCTTTTTCAGGAGACAACTGGACTTTCTTGATTTTTCTTTGAAGATGTTTCAGAGCTGAAGAAGCTTCTTGGATGAGAAACAAATGTCTTCAAAGAAAAACCACTTGCCTCCTGAAAAAGCACCTTTGGGACATCTTATATTGTTTTTCATATAGTTTATACTGCAAGGACAATAGCCAGATATCAAAGTAGCTGAAACAATACATAAACAAAGCTCTATACATCAAACATAACACATGGTCATTCTCTGATATAACTTCTGTACCATGAATACCTTCTCAAGAAATTATGCAATACAGCTAGTAGCTATTTTTCTCAAACACTTTGTAGTTCTATGGATCCAACTCTGAGATGTGGATCTAAAACACTAGCAGCCATGCATTTTTTATTATATATAGATTACAAATTGAGTGCTAAAAGCAAGAAACATTCTGCTATCAGAAATGTAATGAGTAAAAATAACTATGGCCTTCATTATTTTTCACTTGTACTCTACTGTGAGACAACCAAATATTATTTTAGATAAGGCTATATACCGAGGTAGTCATTTGTCCATATAAATGGAATGTTATTCTAGTAACCTGAAGATAATTGCTAAATTTAACAACAACCTAAGATAATTCAACCAAAATTTTGGAACACTGTTTAATTTTTCAGAGATAAGGAAAAAAGATAATACCTCCTATGAATAACAGACCATAAAAAACTCTACTTTTATCTTCCTGAGTTCAAATACTGGTCAAGTAAATCTCAAATGCTACAAGAAAGCCATTAAAAAAGTAAATGTAGCTGATTTAAAACAGCTGTTTTGATTCATTTTTCTACATAAATAATTAATAAAAATTATTATTATTCTATATTTTGGATTCACCTTGGAAATCCAGGAATCAGGTCATAAGAAACTAAATAATTATCTTTTGGGGTCATGTTAATTGACAGTGTTTCTGAACATGAATGTGAAGTTCAAATCATATATACAATATTGTATGGAATGCAAAATTAAGACCATCAAATTACTGATGAAGTCAATTTACCCATTGCTAGCTATTATAGGGCAATGATCAGATACTATATAAAGCAGGAAATTGCTGTGAATAAGCAATAATGGCAACATGAGGTATAATAATAGTACAAATAGAAGCAACAGAACAGTGTTTGATGCCAATGGGAAGATGTTAGAACTAGAGAGTACTGTATACACATACAGGAGTGTCCATGGGAAGAGCAAAAAGTCAAGATGATCATCATAATTGTGCGAATGAAGTCCCACTCTTTCAGTATTTATGATAATAAATATGAACGCACAAAGGGTGGAGGTCTTGACTACTCCAGTCCCTCCATGGATGCCATTGTATGCATATACATCCATCAATGTTTTCCAACCTCAACAGCTTTAATATATGTGAAGTTCAATTTACAGAAATTTTGACTGGAGGTTTCTGGGATTTGAAGTCCACACATCTGAAAAGTTACTGAGATTGTGATATGCATGTACCCCACCTCCCCCACATACTAATACAGAAAGTGATATTTCAGATGGCAGAGACACATCCTGGTCTCTTCCACTGCCATTGCTCAGCTGAGACATAAATGTAGCCTTTTCTACTGGACATATGCTATAGTTAGCATATAAAATGTTTATACACACACACACACACACACACACACAAACATGTAGACCTCATCTTACAACAGTTCATTTAGTGACCATTCAAAGTTACAACAGCATTGAAAAATGTGACTTAGTGCTGTTTTTCAGTTACGACCTTTGCAGCAATTGCATCATCATGTGATCAAAATTCAGATGCTTGTTAATTGGGTTCATATTTGTAAACCATTGCTGTATCCCAAGGTCATGTGATCACTTTCCGACAAACAAAGTCAATGAGGGCGGGAGCCAAATTCGCTTAGCAACTGGTTTACTAACTTAGCAACTGCAGTGATTCAGTTAACAACTGGCAAGAAATGTGGCAAAATGGGGGCAAAACTCACTTAAGAAATGTCTTACTTAACAACAGAATTTTTGGGCTCAATTGTGGTCGTTGGTTGAGGACTACCTGTGGTATGTCGCACTAATCACTTACATCAAAATTTAGCAGATTTCATTACTGGCAAAAATTGATTAAATTCTAGCATGTGGAAGGTACAAATTATAGGCACAAGGTAGCGAAATCAAGACAACTGAAATTATATTAACTCCCATCATAATCGACATGAATGAAACACATTTAAATGTGGGCTGGTTTATGCCCCCTAAGCAGAATGGTTTTCTTATGTGTACAAATCTGTTTATATCATTTCATCATTATAGAAACAAAATTTCTGGAAAAAAAAGTAGAAACAGCTTCCTTACATTTAGGAACCCCACCTGTCCAGCCTGCTGACCAGCATCCGGGCAGACAAGTTGGACAAACTCTTTCAGAGTCTCCTGAGGATGATAGCGAATTGCTGGGTGTGAGAAGTATGGCCCAGGCTGTTGAATAATGGGTGATGTTGGAAAATGAAGAGTCGATGGTGTTGCGTGTGGACTTGCTATAAGAAAGAAAAGCAAAATACATTATAAAGAATAGGTTTTTGGAATCTGTTAAAAAATAAATTATCTAATTTCATGCTTTTTTATATTGCTTTATTATGTAACCTTAAAACAAGTTTTCTGAAATGCATATATCCTAAAGTACAGAACTGATGCCTGTAGTGATTTTCACCATATGTCAAGTAAATTCTACTTTACTTCAAGTATAAAGGCAGAGTGTAAATACAGCCAGATTTTAAAATGTCTCTTCTGCATTTTTAGTGGTCATCATTTATAAAGGAATCAGCAGTCCTTGGTAAAAGTGACGACTATTCATTACCTTAAGAGCCTTTCTAATGAATCCAGCAATAAAAAATGTATCTGGGAGATTACAGTTGATTTAATTGACATTCTGCATAATTCTGGTTTGCACACGGGGAACAGTTTTACTTTGAGCTATAAATGGGAGGTAACATAATAACACCGATGCTCTTGCAGCTTTATTTAATGTTCAGTTCATATAATTTGCATTATTGTACCCCAAACATTAGGACTTTTATCTCTTATAAGTGAGAAATGAATAAACATGTCCCTGGATAACTTTTAGGAATACTGCTTCAAGGAGGGTAAAGTGCATTCATATATTGAGAAATTTGTGATTGCAACACAGAAAGTAGCCCAGGAATGGTTTTGAATTGCCCCAAGGCAAAAAAACAAGACAGCAAAGATTCTTGCTGTCAATTAAGAATTTGGAAGAAAAACATAAATACTCTTAAAATACCAGTGGTGACATTGAATGGCTTAATATTGGGCTATGTGCAACAAGAAAGGTGTCCTCAGGATTGAATCTCTCTCTCTCTCTCTCTCTCTCTCTCTCTCTCTCTCTCTCTCTCTCTCTCTCTCTCTCTCTCTCTCTCTCTCTCTCTCCCTCCCTCCCTCCCTCCCTCCCTCCCTCCCTCCCTCCCTCCCTCCCTCCCTCCCCCCTTCTCTTACTTCAATTCTAAGGTGACTCATGCCTGGGAATGAATATCAACTGGAAAATAAGGCCCCTTCTGTAACCATCCCTGTACTATAAATCAGCTGATCACTTCCCATCTGATCCCATCATGAGAGGATTGAAAGGAAAGGAAAACCAAACAGAAACTTAAGGAGCCTCTAGTTCAGCCTATCTAAGACAAGTTGCCACAAGGCAACTGCTCATTTCCAAGATTTAAACATTTGTTAGAAAGACAAGAGATAAATACAAAACCAAATCATAATACAATTCTAACATAAGATTAATGCAAAATAGATCTGAGCATCAGATGCCAGAAGTTCTACAGTCTTGTCTTAAGATAGCCCTTCCCATTCAATGTATATATCCTATTTTGAACAAACCACTATTTTGCATTAATCTTCTGTCTTCTAATTTTGAGCTAGATAATGGCTTCATTTCCATGACTGATAATGACTAATCATGTGCCACTAATTGTGCCATGTCAGTATTGACTCTTAGTGACCATACAGACAGATTTTCTCAAGAATGATTTGTCCCCAACTTGTTCCTTTAGATCTTCCAACAATCCCCCCATTGCCACTGTAACTGAATCCATTCACTTTGCTGCTGCTGCTGCTATGTTCTGAAGTAGGATAATATGAGCCTGGTTGTTTGTACCTGGATTAATCTGATGAATCATTTGTTTGTTTTCTTGGCTATTCACAATATTCTCAGGAGTCTTCTCCAACATCAGAGTTTAAAAGTAGCAATACTCTTTCTATTCTACTTCTTCAAAGTCCACTTCATCCCCATAACTATATGTAAATAGTCTGCACCATAAATCACCACTAGATTACCAGTTTAATACTTAAAGGGATGGTTAAGTTGTAAGTCATGTTCTGGGAACATCCTTTCCCCCTTCCTGAGGCTGGGATACGTATTGTTCAGTTTCCTGTCTTGGAAGCTGGGGAAGGTAATAAAAATCTCAAGAAAAGGTAGAGAAATGCACATATCCCACTTTCGCCACTCCCCCGTCAGAGTTGCAGAGTTGCAAGAATTGAAGTATGTGGACATGTGTTTTATTGGAGTGCTTTGACCAGAGCATCATACAGGAAAATCTGAAACTTTTATAAGGGAAGGTGATTATCAAAGAATAAAAATATATGCCAGGATGAATCCAAAATGATTGTATACAAAATAATGTTCAAGTTGCTCTAGGGCTAGGCCTATTTTATTCTTACAAGACTGAACAGAGAGAACTTGGAGCAAGTGTACTGTTTTCTTTTTCTTCTTTCCAATGTTCTTCTCATGTTCTGCATAACATAATTTCTTGAGTTAGCACAATCTGTCTATGTTTCTGTAGCAGGTTTGATACCATATTTTATTTGGTAATAATTATAAAAGATTTAGTTTAAACACCTTGAAGAGCCACTAAGGAGAGTCTATTATTCCTTCCTTCCTTCCTTCCTTCCTTCCTTCCTTCCTTCCTTCCTTCCTTCCTTCCTTCCTTCCTTCCTTCCTTCCTTCCTTCCTTCCTTTCCTCCTTCCTTCCCTCCTTCCTTCCTTCCTTCCTTTCCTCCTTCCTTCCCTCCTTCCTTCCTTTCTCCTTCCCTCCCTTCTCTTCTCTATAGCTATGTGATCTACAGACCATTTGCCAAAGTAAAAAAATAAGACAATTTAGATTTTTCAGAAATGTTGATCCAATAACAGCTACTTAAACTAAGATAGCAAAGTATTTCTGCTATTTAATAGTGATCTTTGCTTGTCCCCAGCAATAAAGCCAACCCAAGTTCGAACATTTATAAAATTTCCTCCCCTGTTCTAGATGTTTAGATGACCACTGTCTCAATGTGAGTTGGAAAAAAATGACCCATCCTGTGAGTAAGATTAATGTTTTAAAGGTAATTTACTGAGATCGGCATAACATTTTGGGACCTTCTAGGTGTGTATAACAGAATTTCCAAGAAGTAATGGGACAATGACTATGTTAGGTAGGATATCTCCCAATTTTGATCCCTATTTAGAGGGAAGCAAGTTAGGATGCTTATTTCTCAATTGACTTCCATTAAGTACTTTAGACATTTAAACCTCTCTTTTGCCGAGTTTGACAATCACAATGCTGATGTGTCTACTGTAATATGTAACTGGATCATAGAAAGTAGGAATATTAAAGTTGGTGTGCTGGAAGGTAAATTTTCCAGCACTAGTACCCAAGGAATCACGCCAAAAAATTTGAATCAAGTATCATTAATTTTAATGAGAACTGATAAATGGTTCAGTTATTCTGCCCCCACTGGTTGTTTATAACATCCTTCCTGAAATTTATTCACTGAAACCAACTATGGCTCCACAATCATCAGGACTGGAAATCTCAGTTCAATTCTCTTTTCTTTGTTTGTCCAGCAAACCTTCACATAGATAACACAGGTCTGTGACTAAAAAGCTGTTTGATTATTTTCATCTAATTTCCATGTATTTTGGTGTACTGAAAACAAATAAAATATTGAAAAAACTCCTATATGTCATGAATTGCCAGGAGGAGATGAATGATTTGGTAAGAGACTTGAATCTTCCCAAAAATGCCACTGAGTTACTCGGATCAAGGCTGAAAAGCAGGAATTTATTGTTGCCAGGAGTGTCATCTTCATGGTTCAGACATCGTGAAAAGGAGTTCATTCCTTACTTCGCCCAGTCTGATGGGTCAATTTAAAATCCAATATGATTCAGAGCAATGGCATCTTTTTATAGATTCTTCTAAAAGAAGTCTCAAAGCAGTTTTACTCCACAACAGTTTTTACGCTTCCATACCTGTAGGTCATTCCGTACACTTGAAGGAAACCTACGAGAACTTGGAATTGGTTCTTTGTAAACTTAAATATGAAGACCGTGGTTGGCAAGTGTGTGGGGACTTGAAGGTCTTGTGCATGCTGCTCGGGCAACAAGCTGGGTATACCAAATATCCTTGTTTTATGTGTCTATGGGACAATCAAGACTGACAAAATCACTGGACCAAGAAGAGTTGGCAGCTGAGGGTGCTAACAATCGGTGAAAAAAATGTCCTCCAAGAAACTTTGGTACCTTTCCATAAAGTTCTTCTACCACCTCTCCACATAAAATTGGGATTGATGAAGCAATTTGTAAAATCACTTCCAAAAGATGGAGAATGCTTCAAATACTTGGTCACCACGTTTCCATGCCTGTCGGAGGCAAAATTGAAGAAGGTGTGTTTGTCGGACCAGACATTAGAAGGCTATAGTTGATCAAGAGTTTGTCAATCCTCAAAAAGAAGGGTGGATTGCATTTAAAGAAGTTGTACATAAATTTTTAGGCAATAACAAACATCCTCACTACAAAAAGATCGTCAGAAGAATGCTGAAAGCATTTCAAGCTTTAGGTTGCCTGATGAGTTTGAAAGTGCATTTCCTCCAGTCCCACCTTGACTACTTTCCTGAAAATTTGGGAGCTGTGAGTGAGGAACAAGGTGAACGATTCTACCAAGACATTAAAGAGATGGAAAGGAAATACCAGGGAAAATGGAGCATTATAATGATGGCAGACTACTGTTGGACGCTTCAGAGAGTCATTCCAGATGCTACTCACAAGCGTAAATGCACCAAGAGGAGCCTCACAAGGAAGGAGAATCGAGTTTAGTGTGTGTAGGTGAGCTCATTTCAGTTCAAAAAAGGATTTTCATTTAAATATTGTAATAAAACTTTAATTTTATAAGTCTATTTCCATTTATTTTGAGATATTGCCTTATTTAACATAGTTACCTAAATTGTCAGGAAACATGATGTCCTATGACAAAATGGAGGTCATTTTCGGATTCAGCGCACCAAAAAACATAAAGATTACGTGGAATAACCAAAACAACTCTCAAATTTTTTTTTTTGCAGACCTGCGTAAATGGGTAGTGCTTTACTATCTCTCAGCCCATGCCATGATTTCCTCCCTTCAGGCTGAAGCCAAGTCAACAACAAATCTTTTTTCAAACAATCATACCTTAGTGCATAGTGTTTAAGTGAAACAGACACTTCCTGCCATAATTTGGCAGCAAGTACTACTGCTCAATAATACAAGTGATCATTCCAAGAGTGGCCACAATATCATGGAGCCAGTGGGTAGCCTACTCTTGGTTCTTTAATTTTTTGCCCCTACTGCATACAAATAACTATCTGTCCACATGCTTCTTCCATCTCTGCAACTGTGGTGCTTATTTAAACATAGCTGACTTAACAAAGACTGCATGGTTTTTTCCTAGCTATTATTTAAATAGCTAGGAAAAAACTATGCAGTCTTTGTTAAGTCAGATATGTTGATTTTCTAGAAGCATAATTTCTTAGTCTGCAAATTTTTTAAATAATCTGAGGACAACTGATGGAAAAGAAAATTAGAATTAGGATTTAGGGTTCAAAAGAAGTTTAAAACAATCTAGATATGGGCTGTCAAACTCCCAGCCCATGGTCCAGATGCGTCATGTGCTAAACCATGCCTGGTTTAGCGAAGGGAGAAAAAATCCCAATATGTCACATGACAACACCATAACCATGTGAGTTTGACATCCCTGATCTAGATGTTCTCTATAATACTAGAACAGGAATAGGATAAGCCCTTGTTCTTGTAGTTATCCTAGTGTAGCTGTTGGCTAAAATAAACCTACTCACCTCAAAGCCTAATGAGAAAAGATATGACACATGGATTCATCTACTTACAAAGAATACTAGTTTAAAGTAAAGTCTTTCAATTTGAGCTTGGCTTCTGGTAAATTCATGCATATTTAATGCAGTTATCCTGGCAATCTAAACACTTACTGGTGCCTTTTTCCAGGATGAATTTCAGTTCACCAGTCACCTAGTCTTGTTATTCCCATTCATGTCCTAATCATGTCCTAGCCCTGGTTAGCTTTTTAATCTAGGTAAGATTAGGCATGTGCTGCCATCTGTTGAGACCAGAACATTTTTTTAGGAATCAAAACAATGCTCTATTAGCATTATTTTGTTAAAGGACCAATTACAATTAAGAAAGCTGGTGTTAAAAAGTACTTAAAAAACACTGAAATTAATTCCTTTGATATTTCTCTCTTTTTTTGAGATGCTTCAGCCCACTGTGATCCGAAACATCACTTTTACCATGATGACAATGCAAAAGCCAATTCAAATTATGGAAGATATATCCCACTCTTTATTCTGCCAAAGGACTTGTTTTCAGAAATGGTTGTATTAGAGTATTAATTGGCTAAGCCACCATGCTGGCTGAAGTCAAATGCTTTTAAATCTAGGCAACAGCTGTGTTGATCAGGAACAAGTAGAGATTTTAAAATAAGGAATGCTGTTAAAAGGTTAAGGGTTTTTTTGAAAGAAATTTGAACTATATATAATACAATTGAAGAGGTAGGGAACAGAAATCTGAATAAATGGCTTTAAAAATTTGGTGGCAATCCAGGTTTATTAAAATCAATGGGAAATATTCCACTTTTAGCTCAGCTTAAAACTACAATCAACCAACAATAAAAATCTATGAATAAAAAGTTGTAAAAACTGTTTAGGTCTTTAATCTTACTCAAATGGAACTGTTTAAATAAAACATTCACATCTGTTTTAGCAATTCAAAAAAGCCAACCTTAGAATTTCCGTTCATTGAATGTAATTTCTCATACACTAAATTCAGAAGAGATAATGTAAATAAAAGATTTAGAATTTATCTCATAGGAAGGCTGCTTTTCCTTCCTATGTATGTTTTCATATACACATGTGCACATACAAATGTGTCACATACAGGCATTTAAGGGAGGGGAAAGGAAAAACTAGAATTGAATTCAGCTGAATATGACCCTAAGTTGACAAGCTGAGAAAACTCAACACTGAACAAAATGTTTGTTTTGGTTTTCTCTATTCTTGTTTTCCTTTGACAATCCTATAATGGTGGGAAAGCTGGAAGGAAAGTGAAGTAGAGGAAGTTGATTACACTGGCAATGAATTGGAAGACCGGAAGAATTGGTTTGGGAAGAGATCATACAGAATATAATTGAAGATGTCCAAATCCAGTCCACTTTAATTATCTAATGCCTGATGTATTGGCATCAATGTGTAGTCGATCGTTTAATCTTTCAACTGTGTTTCATATTCATGTTTCTTGCATTCCACTTTTCAACTATGATCTGCCTTTGCAGCTTGAAAGTTTCTTGTTCGGAAAAGTTCCTTTGCAATGAAACAGCACAGGAGGACTTGTAGAATTACAAATAGATTAAGCTAATAATTAATTACACATACAGTACTTCCTGAAATTCAGGATCAAACTCCTTTTAGGTAAAAATGGTGTCTGTATAAGAGGGGAATGTGTGAAGGAATGATGCAATAACTATACAGAATAAAATGTACTATATTGGAGTGGCTAACTGAGAGACCACTAGGAAATTAGCTATGTATTATACGATAGAAGAAAATTGCATGATAGAATAAAGAAAGGATATTAATGGAAAAAAGAAGTATGAATCAGGATTAAAGTATTAAACTAGGAATTTAGAGACTCAAGTTTAACTTTCTTGTCAGTAAGATAAACTGGATGTGAATCTAAGTCACCACTACTCAAGCCCCTTTTACAGAATTGTTGAGTGACTAAAATGATAAAAGAAAGAAATCATACACTCTACGTAGTGCCAAAAATGTTCTAATAGTCAGGCAAAATCAGTGGATATTTGGACAAGATGACAAGTCATTTTTTACAATAGATTAAATGATTTGACTTGTAAGTACACTTTTTTGCTTAGGCCTGGCATTCATATTTTACAAAGGAATTAAGCATTTCCTTTTGACTTTTGAGCCATGTTGCGTACATAATTTGATAAAAAGTAAGGTTATTCCCATAATTAAATGCAGATGGTAACATCTAAAGTACAAATAGAAATCCTGGCGGGAGAATGGGGGTTGTAGGCAAATCTGCTTTGATACTAAAAATGGCATCTTAATGGAATTGATGAATCTGAATGATATATTGCTGTTATGCTATTAGAGATCTACTTCCCAATTCAAATATCAGTGTTTCTCTTCCTTCCCATTCTGGAGATGGTAAGATGACACTATATAAACACTGTTAAAGCTATAGATGCATGGTACAGTAATTAATTTAATGTGATTTATGGTTCTGTCAATATAAGAAGTTGGAAATCCTGTGCCTCAGTGCTTTAAACACGAGTTTTGTATTTAAACATTATGATGTATCTTAGTGGGTAGAGCTCTGAAAAGGATAGAGAAATTAGTGTAAAAAAAACTGAGTACAAAACACTAGAGTTTATTACACTATTTGATATTGATGGGCATATCAAACAAAAAATATGAAAGTAAATATGTCATCATGGAACAAGCTAAATAATGTAGTCAGGAAGGGATAATTTTTGTTATTATTTCAGAAATACATAAAATCTTATGAATGTATTCAAATGCCTCTCCTGCTCTGAATCAGCCTTTTTTTAAAAAAAATAAATAAAAAGTTTATACAATGAAGAAAAAAAAAAGAAACTAAAAAGAATATAAAAAATGAACACTGACGAAAAAAGAAAAATATATGGAGTAAGATATAGAAAAATATCACTCCCTCCACACAAATAGAAATAACTTAACACTTCTGATATTTCAGTAAAAGATCTCTTCTTCATATATCACATTTCTTTATTAGTAGGCAAATTAGAAAAAAAACATTATTCAGTCCTAATAAGCAAATGTCCATTAAGAGCTACCAGGAATAATAACACATATATTTAATCAAATGAAATAAATCAGTTTTATATACTTTTCTTTCTGTTATCTATAAACAAATCTTTAAAGCTTTGCCATCCAGTCCTAGTAAAAAAGGTCATTTAAGAGTCAGAAATACATATATTTATTTTCTTTCAATTTATTTTTTAAAACTTGATTTTGATACTTTTAAATATTGTCCCAGAACTTGATTATTTATCATTTTCTCTTTGTCTACTCTCAGAAATTCTTCACTAGTTTAACATGATTCATTTCTAAATTTAAGATAAGAAAGCTATCCAAGTCTCTCTTCTGATTTATTATTTGTATGTCCCCTTTGATTATTAAGACATCAGCAAGTTTCATTTATAAATCATTTTTGTGGTTTACACTTTTTCCTATATCATTCTTGTAACATGACAGTTTTAAATCCACTTTCAAATTGCCTTCAATCTCTTTTTTGTACAATGAAACCATTCCTTTTCTGTCATCTAGTTTAAATCTATTTTTATAGTAGCAGACAACCTTAAGAATAATTTCTCAGTGCGTTAGTCTCAAATATCCTTCCACAGTCAAATAACACTATTCAATTGCATTAATATCTTCTTTACTTGTAATCTTTAGTTTTCTTTGGTTCCCTCTAGTCAACTTTCAAAATCCTTCTTACCATATTTTTCCCTAATCAAAACATTTTCCCACAGGAGGATTTCTTAGCTAGTTTCAAAATCTTTATTTGAACATTTGAAACAACCCACAGCTAATATTATGCTAAGTTCCTCTAGCCTCTTCGTCTATTTATAACTTTCCAAAATCAATATCCTGGTCACCCTTTTACTGTTTACCCAAAAATAAAATAAAACCTCTTTGTAAAGTCCTTAAACATGCATATAACTTCTTTCATCAAGGATAGAAGGAAAGACACTACTGTAATACAACTTTCCCTTCTGAAGGAAGGTTAACACCCCAAAAAGCCATTAACAATTTCCTAAGGTGGTTGAGAAAGGAAGTATGCAGACTTAAATGAGATAATTTCTCCCTGGTTTCCATAGTTCTTAAAATCCACTGGAGACTGCTGTTTTGTAGAGACTCCTTGCAGGGAATCTGTGTATGGAGTACATGTGGGAGATCCTAGCCCTCTCCTTGCTCTAGAAAAATTCTGAGGAGCTGATCTATTCACCTGCTCCTCTTCCTGCTGCACCCATTGGCTACCTTCTCTGCAGAGCAATCTTTAGCCTACCACTGCTTCCCCAGAAGCCAGTCCTGATTCAGCCGTATTTTTATAATAGGCTGAATCAAACTTTAAATCTAGGTTCCCTTAGTTAATCACCCTCATTCCTCCCTCTGACACTTTTCCCTCTGGGCATTTTTTTTGTCTCTTAAAGGGATTAAATGGACACATCATCTTGTTGCTCTATCATGTCCTCAGTGGAGTAGCATATTAACATAATTTATCATAGGAGAGGCTACTCTAGAAATTGTTAGCAGAATAATAAATTAACTCAGCATGGTGCTCCACACACATCTATCCTTGTGCAAATTATTAGCGTAATAGAGCTTTTAGTTATGCATTTATCTGGAATTATTGAATGGTTGCACATAATGATTCTGAACACTGACAATCCTTTACGAGATAATCTTAGTGGGTGGGCTTCATTGTTAATTTAGACTAGTAATCTTTTAAACTGTTCACTTACATTTAGATTAACTAAATAAGCTACTTCTTTAAATATTTCCTGTGTCATAGGGCAACTCTTTAAAATCCAATAAAGGTAGTACTTTAATTATACGCTTCTTGACTTTTGTTTAGTTCCAGTTTTAATTATCTGCAAGCTACTTGCTAACGTGAGTGGCATTCAGGAGCAAGAATGTGCCACTTTAAATAGAAACCCTAAATAGCTAGTCAGGTTAATTTAATGAATGAACTATACAACAGCTTTCAGAGTATCAACATATCTTTCATTGTTAATGCCTGAAATCCAGTGGAGAATGAAGCATATAACTATTAATTAATTAATTAATTAATTAATTAATTAATTAATTTTATTCCACCTGTATTAATTCAAAGGTAACTCAAGCTGGCAAATAATATGTAATATCCCTTCTTCCTTCTCTTTTCCCTATCACTTGTGAGGTGAGTTGGGCTGAGAGAAAGTGACTGGCAAAAGTCATCCAGCTGGCTTTCATGTCTAAGGCAGGACTAGAACTCACAATCTCCTGGTTCCTAAGCCAGCACCTTAATCACTACACCAAACTTTTATTTGAATATTGACAAACATAAAAAAGAAAAACCCTTTTCATTTTGTTCACTCTAATTGAAAGCTTGAAAATCTAGAGTAAGTTTACACAAGTCTTTATTTTAAAACACAAAGGAATATTTGCACCATGTGTCATCTACTATGAGTGAGTCATTTCTAAACTACATAAGCACATCTGACATTTGTAACTAACCTATAGTCTTTCACTGAAGATACCTTGAGGTGCCATGAAAATTGAGAGCAGTGGATGGTAAGATGTCTCCACAAAGCTCTTCGTAGAACAAGTATTGGCTGCACCCTTTGCCTTCTTACTTTCTTTAAGAGCCACAGCTTCCTAACAGTTTAATTCACACCTCTTGGTACAGCAAAATCCTTTTATAAATGCATCTTTAGCTATCTGATGTTTTCCAAAGGAGATAGTTTTAAAAATGAAAAATAGGTTTAAAATATTACAGGCCTTCCTCAAAGTTTAGGTTCATACAAAGTTCCTGTTAAATTAAACCCCATTCTAATTTACTAAATTATTGGATTTATGCAAGTTGAAGTTTAAATTACCTGATAATATAACAGTAGGTAATTAATAATTACCTACTATTAATTACTATTATGCATCAATATATAAAATATTTTATGAAAGAAAGAGATCCCTGCCCCAGAGGGATTGCAAACTGAATATCAACACTTTGGTGGGAAATACAGGTAGTCCTTGACTTACAACAGTTCGTTTAGTGACCGTTCAAAGTTACAACAGCATTGAAAAAAGTGGCTTATGACCATTTTTCAAACTTATGACCGTTGTAGCATCCCCATATTCATATAATTTACATTTAGGTGCTTGACAACTGACTCACATTTATGATAGTTGCAGTGTCCTGGAGTCATGTGATCCCCTTCTTGACAAGCAAGAAGGGGGAACCAGATTCACTTAACAACCATGTTACTAACCAAACAACTGCAGGAATGCACTTAACAAATGTGGCAAAAAAGTCGTAAAATGGGGCAAAACCCACTTAACAAATTTCTCACTTAACATTAATTTGGGGCTCAATTGTGGTCGTAGGTTGAGGACTACCTGTAAAACTACTAGAGGAAAGGAGAAGATATAGACAAGGATAAAAAGGATAAAAAAGAATATGAGTGAGTTGAATTACAAATGTTTTGTTTCACTCTCTTAAAAAAAAGATATTGATAAGAGTAAGATCAGAGATGGCAACGAAGTCTAAGAGAGACAAACATATCAGGAGAGATTGAAGAACTGATTATGTACAGCAGAGTTGGGATATGACCGGTACACCCTGGTACCGGTCCAGTGCTCCGGAGGGCCCATCCGCCCGGTATTTGAGCCGACCGGGGCTTCCACGCATGTGCATAGATGATACAGCACCTGCGTGACTCTCAGCCAAGCAGCTGGAGCATTGTGGGTGGTAAGTACGCATGCGTGCGCTGCGCACGTGCATGTGGTGGACCCCGGCCCTGTTGCACCGTACCGGTTGCAACAGGATCCGGAACCCACCACTGATGTACAGCCTGAAGGACAGGAGAGAAAGTTGGGATATGATTGCAACTTTTAACTCTATTAAGGGTGTGAATAAGGTTCTAGAAGGCAGCATTTAAATATTAAGCAAGAATCAAGAACACGGGGCATAACCTCAAACTGACAGGAGAGAAATTCAAAAGTAATGTTAAAAAAGTGATAGTAGAAGCTTGGAACCAACTTCTAGCAGAGAAAGGTCAATCATCAGTTAGGATAACATGTTTAATTTTATATGATAACACATGTCCAACATCTGACAAAAATTAAATCAATAAAAATAAAATAAAAATGAATAATAATAATAATAATTAAAATTAATAAATGCATAAATTTAAAAGGAAAAAAAACCCTCAATGGACCACTAGATACTACCTGCTAAATATCTGCTGACCTGGGACTGTTCAGGATGAAAGGATTCAACTGAAGTTTATAGGCTTTTTTTTACAATCAGTGGAAGTTTGTCTATTCAACAATGAATGCAATGGTGGCAATCACAGAAAAATGGTCATTTTATAAACGTGAATGGATACCATTCAGAACCATACATGAATGTACATATGAACACATGGCCAGGAAAATGCATCCCTGTAATATGTCATGGACACAAAGAACACACTACAACATAAACTTAAAAGACAAAAACAGTAAATGTGGTTCTTGCAAAACAAGCTCTTTACTTATTAATTCTCTTTTTTTTTGGCTCCCACAGTTTTTCCCTTTCATTCCTAGATTCTTTTGTCTTTTTATTGATACAATATATATTCAATACAATGGTATGGTGCAATGGGCATCCACCACATGAACGCGCACAGCGTGTGCACACACGCACAGCGTGCGCATGCCTCCTTACCTCTTGTGACGCCTCTGCGAGCTTCCGCAACAGTCCAGCTGCTCAGTGGAGCATCGTGCAGGTGCTATGTGCTCCGTGCGTTTGTGCGGAAGGGCCGAAGAGCTCAAATACAGGTAAGGAGTTCAGGTGGGCAGGTGGGCCCTCCAGAGCACTGTACTGGAATGGTACCTGATGCTCCGGGCAGGCATTTATTGCCATATTGATCTAGTGGTTAAAGCACCCGTACATCCGTACGGGGCATCTCGCCTGCAACTCACCCCTTTTATTTCTTAAGGAGATTTATGGGTCAAATGAATACGGTGCCAGAGGTATTACTACCGGTAGAAATACAGTTGATGCTGGACTAGCTATTATCTTTACAGTACACTCTATTCCCATTTTTTGATTATAAGGATTTTAAAAAAATTAAGAAGTCATATGGAGCAGGCTGAGCAGCATATGATAGGTGCCAAGGAAAGTTACCATGGCAGGCCTCACATGGGGAATCTCAATATTACAGTTTTCAGGAGAATATCTAAAATATAGCATTTACTAAGTAATATAGAATTTGTAATTTCAAGATTTTTCTTTATGATAAATACAGTATATGTTCTCTATGTTGCAATAAAGATTTTACAGATTTTAGATTGCATTCAACTTTCATCCATACTTGCTTTGTTTCCCAGATAATCAAATTATTCCAAATCCACGGCTTCTTAATTTTATTGCCATATTGGTCTAGTGGTTAAAGCACCAGGCTAGAAAGCAGGAGACTGTTAGTTCAAGTCTCACCTTACTCACAGAAAGCTAGCTGAATGACCTTGGGCGAGTCACACACTCTCTCTCAGTCCAACCCACCTCACAGGGTTGTTGTGGAGAAAAAAGGAGGAGTATGGTATGTTGGATATGTTTGCCACTTCGAGTTTTTTGTAAAAATAATAAAAGTGGGATATAAATAATCAACTGAATGTGACCTCCAAATGTGCAGCAATTACGTGGACTAATTTATTATAAAAGAGTATTCCTGAAGAAACTTGCTATCCACCCACTCACCCACCCACTAGGAAACTGAAACTTCTTCTTTGCCTGCAAGTGATGCTTTTCTGTTTTTCTTTCAGCTCACCAGCTGTATCCTATCAGAAGTTATACAATCTGGATGTATATAGTCAATCTGCACACGTCACAGACTTCTTTGCATAAATTTGCTTTGCACAGAAAGTAGCTGTTTAGTCTACAATAGTCTGTGTTTTGTCCATTCCTTCTGTATCATCCATATAACTATCTTTTCTCTGTCTTTAATTCTTATCTGCTCATGTTGAATAGTAATCATGGGGCTCTTCATAATTTAAGTCAGCTGTCTTTCCAAATCTAATTTATGGGCAGAATATAAATGCTTGGGTGGAATTCATGATGGTTGAAACCTCAACTTGAATTTAAGGAATTCAACTTACCTGACAACATATTAAGACAGCAGCTATTGTTAGTAGTCTAAATAGGTACGGTACTACAGTAGTGAGTATTGCACCCTTCCCCCAAAGACTCTAATGTTTGATAAGAAGAGTCAAAGATGCAAAAACATAAATCCTACCTTGTTAAAATTTCTGGTCAAGGTTTCACCTTATTCTTGTTTAACAATGACCTATGTCTAGATTTGCTGAATAAGAGAAGTAATGCAGACTAAATTCAGCCTTTCTTAATTGAATTGGGGGCCAGAAATGCAGCTTAGGCAATAAAGGCTTGAGGTGAGTTTGCTCGACTCAAAAGCTGCCTTTGAAGTAAAAAGTGGTTTTTCACATCAGTGCTCTAGGAAAAGTGTGACAAGATTTTCCATTGGATACTTTTTAAAAAAAAAATTAAGATTTTTCTTAAAGAAGCCAGCCGTCAAGAGCACTAATTCAAGAAATCTGGCCAAAGGCAGATCCATAATAAGCCCATGAAAACTGAATGAATATGCGCTCACATGTTTGCAAAAATCAGTTAGCTGTAGCAGCAATGATCACAATTCATTTATTAAATTTTTATGCCACCTATCACTAATACAGTGACTCTGGGCAATTTACAATATGATAGGAATGCTGGAAAGATTTTAGCAACCAAGTCATATGGCAGCTTTAAGTTCAACAGATTTTAGGAGCTAAAGCTTAGTCAATCCAAACAAGTGATTTCTTGTCTGTGAAAGCTTATGATATTATGTATTTATTAGCCTTTGAATTGCCATGGGACTGCTGTTTTTTCCCCAAAATATACTCTGTTATTCTTAAAAAAACTTGTCATCTTTTTCAAGATCAAGTGATCACCCTATCTGGTTTGCATGCAGTATCTTATTAGCAATGGCAATAGTATGGAAGCAATTCCTGTTGAGAGTCTAACTTATTCAAATTTCAGGATGAGACTCTGCAGTCAGCTGGTCTACAGCTGAATATACTGCTAATGTAACTCTGATATTATGAATACCTTGCTATTATCACCAATTATAAGGTTGTTTTTAAAGTGTATGTGGATTTCCCAGCAACTGGCTACATGATTAACAACCAATTAAGTGCAACTAGCTCTCCAGCAGAATGTGATTTTGTTTTGAAAGCTATGGGAATTACTCAGCCAAGTTCTATTGTAAGCTTAAGGTTTAGTTATAATCATTTACAACAAGCATTTAAGAATGATACCTATACCTAATTACCTGAAAGAATTTTCCACAATAATAAGTCTGAGTAGACACAAAACCAGCTTTAAGGAAAGCTTTAAGGAAAATATTCTCAACTTTTCTTATTTTTAAATGTGAATCCTAGTAATTTATGTATATACAATTTATATATTTGGAAAAAAAAACAATACTGCAATAGGAGGAAAATTATGTCACAAGTATCTATTTTACTTTGTCATTTTAATGAGTATATTTATCAAGAGTAAAAGATGTGTTCCATATGCCCCGTAAGGAAATAAATAAATATATTTTCAAAGTGAAAAACACTAACACTTTAAGCAAAAGGAAATCAAATGCATCTCCTTTTTCTACTACAGTATGTGGTGTGGTCAGTGCAATTTTTCTTTTATAAATTAAACTTTTGAAACTCTACATCTAATTATTCATCCCAAGGAAATGAAGAGTCAGTTGCTTTATTTTAAGTCATAAAATATTCTAACAAACAACAATACCAAAATACTATAAAGCGTCATCACGTTGCTGTCACGTATCGTGACTTTCCTCCCCTTTGCTAAAACGGGGGTGGGCATGGCAGTGCGTGACACATATGGTCTGTGGCAGTGATGGGATTCAAATAATTTAACAACCGGTTCTCTGCTCTAATGATTTCTTCCAACAACCAGTTCACCAAACTGCTCAGAAAGTTAACAACCGGTTCTCCCAACGTGGTGCGAGCTGGCTGAATCCCATCACTGGTCCGTGGGCTGTGAGTTTGACACCCCTGCTATAAACCATTTTAAAAGACCCATAATAATGATGTTAAAGACTTAGAGTGAACACTACTTATTAAAAAATAAAATGACATCTAGTGGACTGCTGAGGATTTAAAGCTCTGTAGCAACAGAACAGAATGCCACTTTTGCTGAAGCAGACACAAATTCCTGTGTGTCCATCTACAAATACAATGTCTATCTTTCCAAGTCATAAAGTTTCATTGATTAGCTAGAACCCACTTAATCCTGAGCCTTCCATGAAGCAACCTAGGTTCAAACGAGGGAACAAAATTAACAATCCTTTGTCTACTTTTGGTTCAAAAGCCACCACACTGGTGCCCAAAAGAGGAATGTTCTCATATATCCCAAACTGAGGACAAAGGTGCCATGGAACAGGAGCTCATGGACACTTTGGTAAGGCCTCACCTCTGGGTCCTGTAATGACAGGTCGATGATGCTGGGTGAATGCCGTTCCAAGGGAGGAGGTCTGTGAAGGCGAGGGACTGCTGAAACCAGACTTCTCTGACTTCTTTAATGTAGTTGGCGATGGCAATCCTGGCAAGAATGATTGATACGTGCAATTTAATAATGCTAGCTCACAGAAAAAATGCCTATGCATTTGGAAACTGGGTGCGAAAGCAAATAGATAAACTTAAAGGACAAATTAAACTGCATACAACAGCAAGCTTACTTTTATTTATGACTGTCTTTGGGAATAATGGGCGGCTACCGCCGAGGTAAAGAAAGGCACATTAAAATGCAGCCGTATTTTTCTTTTTAAATCTCCGAGGGCAGGAACTGGCACCTCATTCATTATCCCTCTTATCAAGTTCCATCAATAAATGCTACTCTGAGATGTGTTTGTGTTTTTAAGGGTTTGTTCTAGCATTCATTCTCTCTAGTTTATGAACAGGTATTAAAAATGGATCAGGGAAGTCAACAGAGTTCAGTGATTTGGAACCTCAGTGATGGGACTGTGAGAATGAGTAAAGCTTCTCTCTCAAGTTCCTGCTCTTTTCACAGTCTCTGAGAATTTTGATTAGTTTACAACAAATCAGCAACAGAATGAAGGCTGCAAAAGGTTCTGTAGAAAGCATTTCTGTGGTTGGAAACATTTTGTGGGAATGACAGTATTTTTGAACTTTTCTTTTAATTGCTCCCAACTTTTTATTCAGTACACATCTTGTATCATTCCCGGCAACTATGTTTAACTAAGCTTCATTCCACCACATCTGAGGGTATTGGATTAGGAAAGGCTGTTCTGGATAGCAGGTTAAAAGGTCGTTTCCCAAGTCAATTTAGCATGCTGTAATTTGGTGGTGGTATATGTGAGTGTGTGTGTGTATATATATATATGTGTGTGTGTGTGTGTGTGTGTGTGTGTTAGTTATATGTATACACACACACTCTCTCTCTCTCACACACATATATACATACACACACACACACATACTCTGTTCTCCTACTTAGTACTGACTTCTGGAAAAAAAATCCTTACTAGAAAAAAAAACCAACTTTCTAAGATACTGTACTTTTTAACATCACTTGAAATAAATAAGCTTTATAATAATCCGAACCAATGCCTTGTACCAAGCCTATTTGTCCACCTGCTCCAATCTTTTCTGCATGGACTGACAAAGTGACTTTACCAGAGCATTGTGAGAAATCACTAGAGGGAAAGGAGAACCACTGCCGTCCCCCACTGCCCGCCTTGCACATAGAGCAATTGCTGGATCACTCTGCCTTCTTTGTATGGAACAAAATTGTTTCAGTATGGAAAAGTAACTTATTAATTTTTTATTTTAAACTGTTGTATACAGTGACTTTACCACATAATCAACAGATGTAGAGACACACACAAAGTGTTAAGATGCAGGCCTAAAAGGTTAGAACAAAGCACGGGTCCTAAGTTCTATCTATCTATCTATCTATCTATCTATCTATCTATCTATCTATCTATCTATCTATCTATCTATCTATCTATCTATCTATCCATCCATCCATCCATCCATCCATCCATCCATCCATCCATCCATCCATCCATCCATCCATCCATCCATCCATCTATCTACATTCTCAACAGAGAATCATTAAAACTGCCGAGAATATTACCTGGCTCCAGCTATCATCCCTGGATGACATATTCGCATTTTGTTATTCAACTTCCTGTTTGAGGAAGTTGAGTAACATTCTCAGAGACTCTTCCCATCCTGCTTACATTTTTTTTAGACTATTGCCTTCTGGCGGAAGATACAGAACAATTAAAACTAGGACCACACGTCTTCTGAATAGCTTTTATCCCAGAGCTATAATTGCACTCACCAATGAACTAAAGGGAGCTAATGGACAGCACTACTCGGTCTGTTGTGTTGTTTGGGTGGTTTAGGGGCAGGAAATTTTTTGGTGGGTGAGCATGTGTTTGGGGATTGTTATGTGTGTTGGGCCTGGTCTCTGGGTGTTATGTGAATTTCGTTGTATGTATTGTATGTATAAACTGTGTATATATGTACAATGACAATAAAGTAAAGTAAATTATCTATCTATCATCTATCTATCTATCTATCTATCTATCTATCTATCTATCTATCTATCTATCCATCCATCCATCCATCCATCCATCCATCCATCCATCCATCCATCCATCCATCCATCCATCCATGCATCCATATATCTACCTCCCTAGCTACCATCTTTCTACTCATGCACCTCCAATTTCTAGATTTTCCAACCCCAAAAATAATTCTGGGTGGCTTTGCAAACATAACAATAGAGAAAATTACACACCCTGGCCCAATCACTCCAAGGGAATAATGGGAATTTGTATGGCATAGACTCTCCCTAGAGTCTATGCCATACAAACATTAGGTAGATTCAAAATATTGTAAACCTCTCCGTGAAGTTCTGCTGCACTTCATTATAAAGTTGTTTTAATGGACTTAAGCCATTTAAAACTCACTGAACTGAACAGTGCTTTATTTCTAAATAGACATGTTTACGAGTTCACTTTAATGTCAGAAGTTTTACTTTCATATGAGGTTCACTGTGTTCAAGGAGGTGTAATCTTAGCAATAAATGTTCTTAACACTGCTTTCTTAATATGATTATAACTGTATTAGTTCAATTGAACTCGATATAATTAAGTTGAAAGTTAAATTTTGAATTACAGAAATACAAGAATTACATTTTATAGTGTAAAAATAATGATCTGTTGGTGACGAGTAGCCCTCAAACTGCTATCCCTATGCAGATTTACCTGGGCAGAAACAGAACTTCATACACTGAGAACTGCTTCTGAGAAAACAGTTTCCCATTTCTTGATTATAAGCTCGGTGGTCCCTAACAACACACAGTTTTATCACATAGAATTTTATAAGAATTACTAAGATAATGTATGTGAAGTCATAAGGAAATGCATGCAGAGTATCAAATGCTAAATTATCAGTTTATTGCCTGTTTATTGTTATTAGCCATAACCAATTTAACCTTTTGAAAGAGCATTTAGCATAAATGGCTGACTTCGGAACAAACACATACAAAGATTAAAATCTTCTTCAAGCTGGACTCAACATCTGAGGAATGTATGGACACATCTGTGTAGTTTACTTGACAGCAATATACAAGAGATTTGTCACTGCCTAGTTGGTCTTTTTTTTTTTTGTACTGCCCAAATCAATAGGTACAAAACGAGAAGACCAACACATCATTTTTGGTATCTCATAATAATATTCTGTTTGTAGGTGAAATGAAAGGGCTTAGTAAAATACAGATGAGAACTTGTATGCAAGACTAAAAGCTCTAAGAATAATCTAAAATAAATGTTATTCTTCTAAAGTTATTCCAGACATTTGATAATGTCTTTTGTGAGAAATAGCTACATTTATAATTAGAAAAAACACAAAACCCGGGAAACTATTTTAGTACCCCTTGTTTTGTTAAGGTTGCTGATTATTTCTTAGCAGGGTCTCTTTCATTTATTCATCCTGCTAATTTAAATCAGCAACTGGTTTAGTTTCATTGTCCATCCGTGCTTAAACATTTATCTATCTGGAACAAACACTGCACATGAGACTTGCAAATGGAAATAAAACTTTGAATATTTAGTGGAAAATCAGACTCATTTAAAGAGGAAAGTAACTTCAAGAGGCTGAAAAGTACAAGTTCCACTAGCATATAAGGGATTCTGACAGTATATGAAAAGACTAAGTGATAAAAGTAGAGTAACAAAATGAAATCAAACTGACTAATATGCCATGTACTAGTGCTTTTTATTCAGCAGAATATTGTTCTACCTAAGCTATAGAACTGAACCAATGGTGCAATTGAGCCGGTTCTATATGGTTCAGGCGAACCGGTAGCAGTGGCAGGGGAAGGCTCTGCTCACCCACCCGAATGTCATCATGTCCCATTTCTGATGTCCTGCGCATGCATTGAAAGTCCTGTGCATGCGTGGAGACAGCGTGTGCACTCACATTTGCGAACCGGTAGCAAAGGTAAGTTGATTTCACCCCTGGATTTGAAAAACTCGAGAGAAGCCCCTTTTAGGCCATAACAGAAAAAAATGCCTGCAGATAAGATGGAGGCATATCCTCAAACCTTGCCTTTCTTTGGGATGAGCAAGACCTTAAATGAGGTATGACTACATGTGACTAAATGCCTTAGCAGCCTTTGTAGAATGAGATTATCGGGATGACTATATACTGCAATTTAGCCAAATAGAATTATGCTTTCTTTGTTGATGTGAAAAAATTATGGATGATGAGACTGAGTTGTCATGATGTTTTTTTGTTTTGTTTTGCCAGTTGTGCTTATATTCTAAGACATATAGTAGGCTGACTCTTCTCTGTAAGCCTACTGAGCATGTTCGTTTTTTTCCTCTTTCTGTTTCTGTTTGCCTGCCAGGAGGAGGTAGGCTAGGAACTTTACCAGAATGTAGTTATTAGCCAGTAAGTTTGTTTGTTATTTATTTTACAATAAAAATGTGTTTTCTTAGAATCTACCTCGAGTTTATTTGACTTAATTATAAGTCCAAGGAAAAACCACGATTCACCCCTCATCAAACACAGGGCTGAATTTCCAACCCTCACATGGGTTGGATCAGGAACCCATGTCTCAGAAATTTATATACTGCAATTCCAAACAGAGATGCTGAAGGCCAAAGATGTGAGGTAATTTAGTGACAATGAGTGTTGCATTATCAGTTACTTTGAATTAATTAGATCACTTATTACTTTCTTCTTTTGTACCTTTTTGATTATATTTCACAGAATAATTATATATGAGATTCTTATAGGAGTAACATAACAGTGTTATAAAATCTTAAAACGTAACTCTGTATTAAAGATCTCTGTAAGGGTTGCTTATATTGTGTCATCCAATTGTTTACTTAAATTTGACTCCCAAAGTTTCCAACAAGTAAGAATCATTTTTGATACTAATCTTGTGCAACAAATTAATAATTAATTTCCCAACATTGGATAGTGGGCAGTAAAGAGACTTTTATCTGAATTTCTGAATTGTTACAACATAGTTCCATGCTCCTCATCTGACTAGAAGTAATAGTAACTAATAGTTACTAATAGTAGTAATAGTAACTAATAGTAACTAATAGTAACTGAAGTTACACAGATACACAGATGCTTATGACCATCACTGTCTCACATGCTTTTCAACAGAAAGAAAATGTTCATTATAAAACAGAATTGTAGCCTAGCCTATCATAGTTAGGATGCTATGTTAATCACACAGGTAGCATCCATTTCCTGCTTTTTTGCTGGTAGTGGAACTGGCAAAAGGCAACTTTCCCTCCCAGATATTCTAGTGGTTTAGGATATAATCTGGAACAACTTTTGTTTTCTGTGAGGGGTTGAAATGGAAAAGTGAGAAGATGACCAAAGGCACAAGAATTTTTACCAGCTTGTACTGAAGGCAAAAAAACTAAGGACAATAAAAAAAGGAAAACATGCTTGCCAAAATGAAGTTATTTTAATGATTTTTTTGGCAAAATCTTTGAGTTATCAGAAGAATTTTAATGCCTTCTATTTGTGTAGCATAGCTACAATTCTTTCAAATACATGTGCAACACCAATTTGTTTTTATACATTCATTCTTAAGTTGATTAAATATCTTTATCACCATTTTCTACCATATAAATATTATAAAAATAATGCAACAATAATCCAGTTTCAGTCTATTGCATCATTATTGATATACTGAATAAACGAAAATCTAGCAAAAGACTGATATTTTAAAATTGTCATCTATTATGTCAATGTTTTCCCACCAGTTAACAACTATCAAAGCAGTAGCTCCAATATAAATAAAGACTAAGAGAAACTTAATTATTTTAAGTCTCTATATAAAGCTGACTAATTCAAAATTGCTAATTACAAATAAATTAAGTTGAGTTCTTGGTTGTTTTCTTGCAGACATTTCATTATCCAAACTAGGTAACGTCATCCCTGTTGTTGCTCAGATAGCACCAGAGACCGATCATTTCAACCCTGAGCTACAGTCTCCTTTGAAAAGCTGTTTTGATGACTTCAAAATTCAGCTGTTAATACCCACTTTTACCTTTATTTAAAAAATATTTTAGTTTTATTGCTCTTTTAAGAATATATAACTCTATCTATCTATCTATCTATCTATCTATCTATCTATCTATCTATCTATCTATCTATCTATCTATCTATCTAGTTATGAATTCTTAAAAGAGCAATAAAACTAAAACTTTTTTAAAAAAAGGTAAAAGTGGGTATTAACAGCTGAATTTTGAAGTCATCAAAACAGCTTTGCAAGAAACCTCAGCATTCTTACTAATTGTGTCCTTCTACAGTGGAGAGGTTTGGGGGAGACTCTTGCCATTAGGTATGCTGACTGTGGTGATGGATCCCAAGTTTATAGCATTTAAAGAGCATCAGTTTATTTCTTCCTGGTAGGCATCACCACACATCATTATATTATTTTCATTAATTGAAAACTTATTGTTCCTATACTTATAGATCACACATTTCCTGTAATTAACACTAAATTACGCAATACTAGCTTTCTGTTGTCATTATGCTGACCCTGTAAACCACTTAGAGAGGAATGTAAAGCACTGTGAACCGGCATATAAGTCTAATTGCTATTGCTATTATCAAAGCCTGCTCAGTCTTGATGCCTTAAAGCCCTATGTCAGGAGTACAAAAATAGGAACCCAACATCATTTCATTTCCAACCTCAGAGTGGGAGGGGCCAAACATATCAGATGTTCATCCTTCATCTTTCCAACAAATCCTTATCTCTCCCCCACCCACCATTTTTGACATGCTGTGCAAAGTCTGGGGTGGTCTTTTAAGCTATAGAAAGTGAACATTCCTGCCCGATGTAATGATTTAAGGATTCACATTTTTCAGATTACTTATTCTGAAAACTTCAAAAGTTGTTTTTTTGCAGGTAAAATTATGCTGTGAAAGTCAGAACAAAGATAAGTCAGGCAAAAAAAATCATTCAAAAAGCTACCAAAAGATGAAACTTTTGCAAGTCATTGATCAATGATAAATTTACAATTGTTATCGCTGCACATTATGAAGACTGATGAATTGCAAGAAGATTGATAATCTGAGCAAGTGTGTCTTATGCCTGCATGTGTTCAGTTAGGACTTTGAAATTCTTTGAAATACCTCATTCAGGATGTGTAGGAATATGTACGAATCATCTTTTGAATAATTAAATGGCTAAGTCTTTTTTTGGAAGCGCTTGCATTTGGCAATCTGGGAACAGCTCCTGGGCGCCTCGGCATTTATGGGGGGAAAGAGCAATGAAGTAGCTATGGGTGCCCATTAAGGCCAAAAGACCAAGAAGCAGCCTCCAGAACAGATGCACAAGCAGCTGCTTAACGATTGCAGAAGTGGTGCTTTGAATGTCCTCCTTCGTGGTCCAAGTCACCTATTTTAAAAGAATTGCACAGTATGCGTGGGTATCTATGTATGCATGCATTTGTGCCTTTACATAAGTGTATCTGTATGGACAAATAATATTACTTTTTAAGAAACTAATAAGTTTCCAGAAAAATAACTTTTCATAAGAAGACACTCACAGAAATACATCTCCTGAAAAATATGAAGCTAAAATATGAAACATAAAATAAATTTTACCAGAACAAATTTGGCTTAGGAGCGCAGAAAAAAAAAATAAGAGAAAGAAAAGAAAGATCACTTTAAAAGAGAATCAACAAATTGAATCAACAAAAGAGCATTTTTTTTCTCTAACTGCATCAGATTTAGTGACCATATTAAGATGATCTAATTAATATGTTTAGATTAGACATATGGGCCCAGATTTCTATAGTCACCTCAGTGCAACATTCTTTTGATAGAGTTATTTCCTTATGTTTATTGGAACCACAGTCCTGTGTTGTTGGATCCTTTAAGAGCAAAAAGTTCTTTAGATTTTTATCTTCTCAGACTATCTTCTGCATGGAGCAAGTCCAACTGGTAAACAGCATCTAGCTGAAAACCATCACTCTCTCTGGCTGCTTTCCCACCTATCCATTCTTCCTGCGACTGCATTCAAGTAAGCAATCATGTCCAAATTATTTCATGCTTTTGAATGATATTGGGTATGCTTTTCCCTCCTGATGTTATTGCCTGCTCTGCTTTTCTAAAATATCCGCCCATCCAGTGAATTTCTTCTTAATGGATCATTGGAATTGCCTTTCTCAACTATCAAGTGTATTATATGTGGAGTTTTTGAAATTGTAATAGCGTATGTTGGAATGCTGGCAGACTTTGAAAAAAAGAACGCTGATCTTTAAAAATAAAAGACAGCACCCAAACTCAGTTCTGTGACAATGTAAATGTTTGGGAAAAATGTATAATTTTTTTTTACAATATCCAGAATACTTAAAACTATACACTTAAAAGGATGTTTTAAGTGCATGTATAACAAAAATGTCTCAGCAGATGACAATACTTGGTTCAAAAGCTCCTTAGGGATAGGACTATTAGTACCAAGATGGCAGAGCTCCATTGAATATCTGGGTTGCAGACTAAACTGTATCCCTAAAGGAAGACAAAGGCAAACCATTTCCATAGTGCTGCCGAGAAAACAACATAGATGTATCTATAAAGCCAGGGAGAATTGTGCCTGACATATAAAATATTTTTTTTAATTTTGAAAGACATGCATAGTACATAGAAGAGATTATGACTATCATAAAGTTTGATAAAAAAGATAAGTTTAAGTAAAAAGAAAAGTAATGATATATAGTTATGATAGCTGACATATATTCAAATACTGTAAGGTGAACTGAACTTTTCAGAGGCAACAAAATAATTTTTTTTTGTAAATTTTAAATTTTGTAAATTGTTAAGAATTTAACAAAACATAGAAAAAAGTTTATTGTCAAGGAGAAGAAAAGCCATAAATATAAAGGTAGTCCTTGACTTACAACCATTTGTTTAGCGACTATTTAAAATTACAATGGCATAACCCCCCACCAACACCTGATTTAAGACCACTTTTCATATTTAAAACCATCACAACAATTCCATAGCTACATGATCAAAATTCGGGGGCTTTGCAATCATCTTGTATTTACAATGGTTTCACATTCTGGTATCATGTGCTTGCCATTTGCAACCTTCCTAGCTGTCTCCCAACAAGCAAAATTAATGGGGAAACCAAATTCGCTTAATGATTTTTTAAACAACTGCAGTGATTCACTTAACAACTCCAGCACAAAAGGTTGTAAAAGTGTTTTCACTGTTGCTAGTTTTATCTCCCCCAGTCACATAAGCAATGGAATTTGCTAAACAAACTCTCAATTCTTTTCACTTTCTTATGTGCCTCAATTCTTATGTGCCTCATCGATCCTGATCATGTGCAGCTGGATTTACTGACCTTATTATAATGCTTTCCACACATCCTGTCATAGATGGTTCATCAGCCATCCTATTTCCTAGATAATTATACTGCATAAATGATACTTCTGCTTGATTCCCCATGGAAACCAACCTGAAGGGGATGTTCCTACAAGGTGTCTTGAAATTTTACTGAGGGATGTAGGCAAAGAGATAAATATTGTTCCAAATTAATGGTGGTATTTCTCCTATTCACTTATTTATATATCATAGTGCTTACAGACAGCCCAAATCACTGGCCAATTCATAGAATTGTTTCAAGGTGAGATTAAAAACTTCAATAAATTTGTCATGGTGTAAAAAAAAAAAGTTAAGAAACAAAATGAACTATGTAAATTCTAACAACTACTCCAGGTTCTTCTACATGTAGAAGAACCTGGAGTAGTTGCTGCCTTTACAAAAGCTTAAAAGTGTAATTGTAAACTGCAATGACTTTAAAGCAAATTTTGGAAGGTTATCAAAATGCTTTGTAGAGGAGAGCAAGAATTCAATGCGCCCTCTTAAAATTGACTGAAATGTAAAGAATCTCAGAAAAAGTTATGTCAGCTAAAACCAAAGCTTAGATTAGTTAGCATTTGCACTGAAAACCTTACTATAGGGAAGCAGTTGATTTTTCACCTCTACACTCCAAACTGCCTAACAAATAAGCCAACCTCACATGTACCTATTACTTTATGAAGTCTACTTATCTTTTAATTTGCAGCTTTCCCATCAAAGCCTTTGAGAAGCTGGGAGATGTCAAACTGGACATTAATTAATTACATTTTTTAACCTTGCGTTTTAATTCCATGTTTTCTTTGGGAAATGAATCTGCTGGGGCCCTTGCACTGGAATGGAACATTAGGAAGGAAAGAACCTTCTCCTCTCACCATTTTCGAATGAGAAAAGAGCCAAGTAAATATACTTGTCCAGGTTTTAAACTTAGCACTTAGATTGGGAATGAAATTTCTTCATAAAGAATGCTGCTGCATTCTGGAAAGGACAGGCTAACTTCTTTTTTAGAACATATTTTAAGGAGTTCTGAGAAAAATGAAACTAGTCAAAACAGCCTATCTTCTTTGAGAATAATTCTCTGGGCACAATTAATGTACGTTTTGAAAAGTTAAGACAGGTATCTCTCATCAGAGAGGTGTTCTATATTCTGCCCCTGCCCTCCACACATGTCCTTAGTTTTCAATCTTTGGTTTTAATTTATGTTTTAATGTAGATATATTTTTATGACTGTAAGCTGCCCAGAGTTACCTTATGGTAAGATGGGCAAATAAACAAACAAACAAATAAAAGTGTGTAGAAAAAAAATCCTCTCTTTCTCTATAGCTGAATTTTAATTTGGGTTCTCCTCACAATTATTTTAGAAAAGAAAGTGACCCGCTAAGCAGAATGAATGAAAATAGAGAGACAGACAGAAACACACAGACACACACACACACACAATACATTCAGCTATGAATATGCATTTTCTTGAGTCTCATAAGATAAACAAATTATTTTTTAAAAGTGATCAGAATCTCCACAAGCCACATGAGAAAAACAAGAACATGGAAAATAAGGATTCATGTTGCATATATCAAATAGCAAGGAACTTTATCTAAGTTAACTATGACTGCCATTACTTTGAATATGTTATCTCCACAAACGTAGTGAAATAGCACAAAGGCATATTGAGAGAAACTCTTTTCTGTAAAATTGAGCTTTTCCCTCCTGATTAATGCTGGTACAACAAAGGAGACACTGTCTGCCTAATTACGTTAAATACTTATCTTTAGGGATTAGCAGGGTGTTTCTGCTCAGTGTCACTCTTCCTGACAACCTAATGATAGATCTGTTTACTTAAGAAAGCAATTAGTAAATTTTTTTACTGTTTTCTTAACTGCCTTCATATCATGAAAATATTTGATTAACACATTCTAGCTTATCTTACAGTGAGAACCACACATTCCACATAGTTTGTGCTCTTTCTTCAAAGCACCACAAATGGAGTTTGGCGTTATCTTGCACCGCCCTCACATTCCACCTTCAAAAAGTTCAACAAAATGGACGCTGTGTGAAAAAATATTTCAATCACTTTCTTTGCCATTAGAGAACTATTAAAAGTTAAGGAACTGTAAACAGGAATTCAGCCTATTTGCTCCAAAACAACTCTCTGCATCCATGTTGGTCAGTCAGCAAGCTATGTTTCCAAATGAAGGCAGAACAATCACAAAATGGCACAGATTCAAAAAGAGATACTTCATCAGTTTAATACAATACAATACAATAGCAGAGTTGGAAGGGACCTTGGAGGTCTTCTAGTCCAACCCCCTGCCTAGGCAGGGAACTCTATACAGTTTCAGACAAATGGCTATCCAACATCTTCTTAAAGACTTCCAGTGTTGGGGCATTCACAACTTCTGGAGGCAAGCTGTTCCACTGATTAATTGCTCTAACTGTCAGGAAATTTCTCCTCAGTTCTAAGTGGCTTCTCTCCTTGATGAGTTTCCACCCATTGCTTCTTGTCCTACCCTCAGGTGCCTTGGAGAATAGTGGACTCCCTCTTCTTTGTGGCAACCCTTGAGATATTGGAACACTGCTATCATGTCTCCCCTAGTCCTTCTTTTCATTAAACTAGACATACTCAGTTCCTGCAACCGTTCTTCATATGTTTTAGTCTCCAGTCCCCTAATCTTCTTTGTTGCTCTTCTCTGCACTCTTTCTAGAGTCTCCACATCTTTTCTACATCATGGCGACCAAAACTGCATTATAAAGTGGTATTAACACTTCACATGATCTTGATTCTATCCCTCTGTTTATGTAACCTAGAACTGTGTTGGCTTTTTTGGCAGCTGCAGCACACTATTGGCTCATATTTAAATGGTTGTCCACTAGGACTCCAAGATCCCTCTCACAGTTACTACTATTGAGCAAGGTACCACCTATACTGTACCTGTGCATTTTGTTTTTCTTGCCTAAATGTAGAACCTTAGACTTTTCACCATTGAATTTCATTTTATTAGATAGTGCCCAATGTTCAAGTTTGTCAAGATCCTTCTGTATCTTAAGCCTATCTTCTGGAGTGTTAGCTATTTCTGCCAGCTTGGTGTCATCTGCAAATTTGATGAGTTCCCCATTTATTCCCGCATCCAAATCATTGATGAAGATGTTAAAGAGTACTGGGCCTAAAACAGAGCCTTGGGGTACTCCACTGCATACTTCCCTCCATGTAGATGCAGTTCCATTGAGAACTACATGTTGAGTGCAGTTGGTTAACCAGTTACAATTCATCTGATGGTGATGCTGTCTATCCCACATTCTTCTACTTTATTTAGTAGTAGGTTATGGTCTATCTTATCAAATGCCTTACTGAAGTCCAAGTAAACTATATCGACGGCATTCCTCTGGTCCACTAATTTTGCCACTTTGTCGAAGAATGCAATAAGATTAATCTGCCATGATCTGTTTTTGACAAACCCATGTTGGCTTTTGGCTATTACTTTGTTTACTTCTAGGTGTTTGCTAATTTGTTGCTTGATTATCTTTTCCAGAATCTTTCCCGGTATTGAGGTCAGGCTGATAGGTCTATAGTTTCCTGGATCTATTTTTTTTCCTTTTTTGAAGATGGGAATCACATCAGCTCTTTTCCAGTCCTCTGGCAGTTCCCCGGTACTCCAGGATCTCTGAAAGATATAGTTCAGTGGTTCTGAGATCTCATCTGCTAGTTCCTTCAGAACCCTGGGGTGCAATCCATCCGGTCCTGGTGATTTGAACTCGTCTAGGGTAGACAGGTGCTCACTTACCATTTTCTTCCCTCTTTCAATTTGTGTTCCTAATCTGATTTTTGTGGGGCTGTTTTTGATAGGTTGGTCTGTTTTATCCCTTTGTGTAAAGACAGATGCAAAAAATGAGTTAAATAGTTCTGCTTTCTTCCTGTTGCTTGTCACCTTCTTGCCACTTTCTCCCAGCAATGGACCAATTTTTTCCTTAACCTTTTTCTTGTTTTTAACATGTTGGAAGAAGCTTTTTTTTTTGTTTTGTTATTTTTTACTTTTGTGGCAAGTCTTTCTTCATTGTGAGCCTTAGCTTTCCTTACTTCATCTTTACAGTCTCGGGCTATTTGCTGATATTCTGCCTTAGTTATGTCTTTCCACTTTTTATACTTATTTTTTTTGTCTTTCAATCTTTCAAAATTTCAATTCAAGTTGAATGATTTAAACCCCTCTGATGGAAAATAGAAGTTGGAAATGGTTTTCAAGGAGACTTGATTCACTTCAGAATATTTTTTTTATTCACATAGAACACAGACTCTCTTTGACTTATTCATCATTTCTATACTTGGTAGAGCCCTGAACAAAATCTATGGTTCAGATTTCTTAGTTTTCAAAATTTATTTTAATGAAGAATGCTGTGATTTAGCTTTTGTGATTTATTAGCTATCATCGGGTCTGTATTGAAATGTGCTGAAACAATTTTTCAAAAAAACCTAAAAGGAAAATAATGTTTGAATAAATACACATAAGGGTAAATGAAAATGGCATAGCATTAGATTTATAATTATATGGAAAAAATGTAATTGATATACAGAATCCAGTCCTTTTCGGTTGTCAATGAAGAGCTAACCTTGTTTAGCAGACCCCAAATTAAACATATGACGACATGATTTGTCTCCACAAAAAACCTGATAAAACTAATGATTGTTTGACTGAACTTGGAAAACCAAATCTAGCACCTTGAGGTGTTATGAAGGAGAGGCAGGAAACTATTTCAGATCGTGGATGCAATATTTATCAGGAACTTGCTAACTAAAATTAAGGAGGTGCTTCAATTATGCTTGGTCATGAACTTTTCAAAGAGTTATCAAGAGTATCTGCAATGCAGTGTTCCAATGTGGGAGTGACAAGGGCAGCAGCCATTGAGACATCAGGACCGCATCAAGCAGAGGTCACCGTTCTTTTGTTAAATCTGCACTTAACAGAAGAGGCTTTAGCCAGCATCCATAACTTTCCTTGATGCTTTCACAGCCTAAATTTGAGCTGGCTGCGGACCCAGCACGGTTTCAGTCCACACCGGTCCTTGCAAGTTAAGTTGTCTTTTGAAAGGCATAAGATTAAGAGTTTTGCAAAGCAAAATAGCGGTAAAGAATTTAAAACGACCAAGACAGATAAATAGTAGCAAAAGAACAGAATATTTCCCGGTGGAAAAAATGAAAGAAAGGGAAAAAACACCTCTAAAAATTATAATTGAAGCAAGCAAAAAAGCAAGTTAAAAACCCTGCAATAGATTTGTGCATAGTTGTGTTTAACTGACATAGAAATGAATATTAAGCTTAAATAATTAGTAATGTTGAATGTTTCATCAATGCCTCAGAAAAGATGTACCACCTTACTATAGACTACCCTGATCACAAAGAGAAGTACTATAGAAAGTGTCATGTTGCAAATTCTCATCCAACCCCCCCCCCCCGTCTTCATTCCAGTTCCCCCACTTCCCTTTCTTTTTCTAGTTTCTGCACAACCATGAAACCCTTATATATCTTTCCTCTAAATATGTTTTTTTAAATCTTCTGTTACTTGGCTCATCCAAAGCCATACAGGCAGTCTTTTGGGGCAGGTGTCAAATGTACCTAGGAGAACATATGATTTTCTTGTATATATTTTGACGTTTAATGTTATCTATGAGAAGTGTTCAGAAAATTTTGAGAATTTTAATCAAACTTGATTTGAAGATACTTCTCAGTACAAGTGAGTACAGACTATTGGTTTATTCTTTTTTATGTATATGAAGTACTTCAATCTGTTTACATGAAGATATCGTACTTCAGAGTGTATATTATTACTGTTATAGCCACAACCTGCAAAAGCTGCCACTTCACACACACAAGATACATTGCCATAGGTCCAGGCATGTAATCCACCTTCACAAGAGGGAGGTGTGATTTGTCACTACTGTAGTCATAGAATACAGAGTGAAATAACCCTCAGATGTTAAGTGAATATTGTCCTATTTTACTACCTTTCTTGCCACAGTTGTTAAGCATATCACTGCAGTTGCTAAATGAATCTGGTTTTCCCATTGACTTTGCTTGTCGGAAGGTGGCAAAAGGTGATCACATGACCTCAGGACACTGCAACTATGAGTCAGTTGCCAAGTATCTGAATTTTGAACGCATGACCATGGGAATGCTGCAATGGTCATAGGTGTGAAAAACAGTCATAAGTCACTTTTTAAATGCCGTTGTAACTTCAAACAGTCACTAAATGAACTGTTTACAGGACTACCTGTAATTAATCTTCTCTTTCTATTTGGAACCATAAAAGTTCAGAATTTTTCCTTTTATTATAAAAAAAAGTAAACAACTATAGAAAGACGCCATATGTGGGTGATAAATGACCATTATATGGCTCCCACCCTTGTGACTTCCACAGGTATAGGAAAGACCAAGCAAAAACAAGTTCCATATAGCAAAGGAATATTGAAAGGGACTCATATTTAGAAAAAAAAAGTCCCAGCAGATATACTGTATTGCCTAAGGGAAAAAGATGCAATTTTCTGACAGTCCTTCCCTCTATAACTTCTATGGTTTTAATGCAATAATGTCAATGAAACAGATGATTGTCACAGATAATGGTCACTGGCTGCTCCATAAATTGCAAAGAAAGAGAGACATATTGATCCAATGCTAAGTTTCTGTCATCGTATCTAGGTCTATAAGAACAAATGAAGGGTATTTAATTATTTTACTTAATGGCTGCAATGGAATGGTCCTACTTGTCTCCAAATACTACTATTGACCTGCTGCATTTATTGTAGTTTCATATTCATTAATAGATTTTTGTTGGCTGTAGTCAGAGGGGCATAACTGAAGTAGGGCTGTGTAAACAGTATACAAACATATACAAAAGGCAGCTAGGACGATTCGTTAGGCTCAGTGAAATATTGTGTGCCTGAAAGCGGATGACAATTGCTTCCAGTGCTTACCAGAAGAACATAAAAACAAACCAAAAAAGTTATCATAGGATTGGCTCTGTTTCTTTAATCAGGAATATACAGTAAATGATTGTTTTACATTTGTGACATGAGGCCTACAGGTAGCAATGCTCTTGCAGATACCTCTTTTGGTACTTGGATGATTCCCT
Organism: Thamnophis sirtalis; assembly: GCF_051295495.1. Classification (NCBI taxonomy): domain Eukaryota; kingdom Metazoa; phylum Chordata; class Lepidosauria; order Squamata; family Natricidae; genus Thamnophis; species Thamnophis sirtalis. Next base: position 26,823,030 of record NW_028261387.1, read on the forward strand.
GTCCATCTACATTTTTAAATCATTATCTTAATTAAATAAAATCCACCAAGGAAACAATACAACATATTTCACAAATATATTTGGACATCACAAATGCCTATTAGGTATAAGAAAATAAAACTGATGGCTGGGTCACTGTTTTGCTGTGCCTAGCAGTTCAGAAATAAGTGAAGTGGGAGAATTTTACATTGTTGAAGGTTAGAAGGGACTTCTAGTTCAGATTCCTTGTCCAGAGAAAGAATCATAATTATTACCCAGACAAAAACTAATTTTTGCTTGAGAACCCTTAGTGATGACTCCAGGGGGCAGGCTGTTCTACTGTACAATAGCTTTCACCATCAGGAAACTCCTCCTTATTTTGAATTTGGATATTTCTCAGTAAAGCCCTGTTCCTCCAAACTATCATAGGTGAAAAATTGAATGTATTCAATCAATGCATTCAATTTTGCAGCTACTAAGATTGTTGGACAAGCAGGCACAAAAATAGCCAGGGAAGTAATAGAAGCCTGGGGAATGAGCCCTTTGTGGGTCAACAAAAATGTTGATTTACCACTAGCTTATCAGGTACTTAGCAGGAGAGTGCTTGGACGCATGAAACAACCAATGACTAAATAGCCAGTCATCAACACTTCAATCAACATTTGAAAAGCCACATGCAACACCCCACACAAAATGGCCCAAAGCACAGAGAGAGGTTCCCTAAAGATGAGCTCCAGCATGAGTCTGAAAGCTCAGAAAACTAAGCCCCTGGGCCTGCTGACGGGCCCAGATTGAATCCTGCAAGTTAGCACAGGGATTGTGTGAACTAATCTTAAGAGCCTCTGCAATTTACATTATTCCAACAGAGGTTTCCTATTCCTATGGTAAATGTCTTTTAAATCTATGTCAATCTCAAAAAGTTTAAGATAAGTGGACCAACTTCCCAAATTCCCCAGCTAGGCACAGATAACTCATCTACAAGATGAAAGTTTGGGCATAGGCTTTATAAGATGCTTGTGAATATGCCCCATAACAGAAAAGAAAAGTTAACAGATAGTTACAAGGTGTCAGATGGCAATAGCTGGAATTGTTGATGCAGTTTTAGCAATACAAATAACAGCTGGATTGACTGTTGATTATTTGCCTCCCCTTGTGTTCTGCTTACAGGGGGAGGCAAACAAATACTCAACATATTACAAAATACTTACAAATAAAGCACATATTTTACAGAATTCATTAATTCTTCAGTGTGCTTTTATCCAAAGGAAATTAAACTGTGTAGCTTTTTTCTTATTTTAATTGCTTAGGGAAATTCAGAAACATATAAGAGTGAAAAGAGAATTGATTTTTAAAAGAAGCTTAATTGGGAATTGTTAAAGATATAATAACTTATGTATTTGTTTATTTATTTATATATTTATTTGTTATAAACAACTCAAAATAGTGAACATATCAAACACATTTTCCTTCTCCTATTTTTCCACAACAACCCTCTGAGCTGAATTGGGCTGACTGAGAGTGACTAGTACAAGGTCACCCAGTTGGCTTTTGTGACTATGGCAGGCTAGAACTTACAGTCTCCCAGTTTCTAGTCTCATGCCTTAACTAGACCAAACTATATAAAGAGGCTATTGTATCTCAATATACATATTTTAAATCTAGACTTTAAATTCAAGTGATCTCTCCCTTACTTTTAAAGCTAATATTTTGTAGCAATTGGGACTTTCTTAGCATTGCTGTAGCACTTAAGAATATGATTTTCATGATGGTGTCCTGGAATTCAATGCCATAACCATAAAATTTTGGCAGTTGACACTCTCGCCCACAGTTCGGCGGAGACTCTGGTTGCCGCCTGGCATTCGGCGGCGTCAGAGTCTCTTGACCGAATTGCGCCACTACGGCCCCTCCGGGTCAGCGGATCCCAGAGACCTCCTTGGTTCACCGAGGAGCTCCAGGAGAAGAAGCGCCGGAGGAGACGCCTAGAGCACCTGTGGAGGTCCGATAAGTCCGAGGAGAACCGAGCACTTTTGACTACCTGCACCAAGGATTACATCCGGGCACTAAGCGTTGCCAAAAGAACACATATCTCCGCCTTGGTAGCGTCCGCCGAGTCACGCCCAGCCGCCCTGTTTAGGATCACCCGGTCCCTCCTCAATAGGAGGGATGCGGGAGATCCCTTGCAGGGTAGGGCTGAGGACTATGCCCAGTTCTTGGCGGACAAAGTTGCTCGGTTTCGTTCGGACTTGGACTCCACCGCCGTAGATCCAGCCGAGACACAGGGGGATTACTTGGTAAACCATCTCTGGGTTGAGTTCCAGGATGTTGCCTCTGGGGATGTGGACAAGGCCATTCGAGCTGTAAGCGCCTCCACCTGCATTTTGGACCCATGTCCCTCCTGGCTGGTTGCCAACAGCAGGGAGGTGACACATGGCTGGATCCAGGCGGTCGTGACCGCCTCCCTTCGGGAGGGGCACTTCCCCGCCGCACTTAAGACGGCGGTGGTGAGACCCCTCCTGAAGAAACCATCCTTGGATCCAGCCATTTTAAACAACTATCATCCTGTCTCCAACCTCCCCTTTATTGGGAAGGTTGTTGAGAAGGTGGTGGCCTTCCAGCTTCAACGGGCCTTGGAGGAAGCTAGCTACCTTGACCCCTTCCAGTCCGGCTTCAGACCCGGTTACAGCACTGAAACCGCTTTGGTCGCATTGACCGATGATCTCTGGAGGGCCAGAGATGGAGGCCATGCGTCCATCCTGGTTCTCCTTGACCTCTCAGCGGCTTTCGATACCATCGACCATGGTATCCTTCTGCGACGACTGCGGGAGGTGGGGGTGGGAGGCACTGTTTTGCAGTGGTTCTCCTCCTACCTCTCGGACAGGTCGCAGTCGGTGTTGGTCGGGGGGCAGAGATCGTCCCTGAGGCCCCTAACATATGGGGTGCCACAGGGTTCGGTCTTATCCCCCCTACTATTTAACATTTACATGAAACCACTGGGCGAGATCATCCGGAGGCACGGGATAAAATACCATCAATATGCGGACGATACACAACTGTATCTGTCCGCCCCGTGCCAACTCAATGAAGCGGTGGACGTGATGAACCAGGGCCTTGAGGCCGTTAAGAACTGGATGAGCGCTAACAAACTGGTACTCAACCCGGACAAGACCGAGTGGCTGTTGTGTTTCCCTCCCAACAATTTGGCCGACATTCCAACACTCAGGCTGGGGGGTCAAATTTTATACCCCTCAGATATGGTCCGTAATCTAGGAGTCCTCCTGGATCCACAGCTGACTTTTGACCATCAGTTGTCGGCTGTGACCAGGGGGGCGTTTGCCCAGGTTCGCCTGGTCCGCCAGTTACGGCCCTACCTGAACCGGGAGGCTCTCACAACAGTCACTCGAGCCCTTGTGATCTCTAGGCTGGAATACTGCAATGGGCTCTACATGGGGTTGCCCTTGAAGTGCATCCGGCGACTGCAGTTAGTCCAGAATGCAGCCGCGCGAGTGATAGTGGGCGCACCGCGGTTCGCCCACATTACACCCATCCTCCGCGAGCTGCACTGGCTACCTGTCGATCTCCGGGTGCGCTTCAGGGTATTGATGACCACCTTTAAAGCACTCCATGGTAGTGGATCTGGGTACTTGAGAGACCGCCTTCTGCCGATTACCTCCCTTCGACCGATTAGATCGCACAGATTGGGCCTCCTCCGGATCCCATCTGCCAGTCAATGTTGACTGGCGACTACACGGAGGAGAGCCTTTTCTGTTGCAGCTCCGACCCTGTGGAACGATCTCCCCGTTGAGATTCGTACCCTCACCACCATCCAGACCTTCCGCACGGCCCTTAAGACCTGGCTCTCCCAGCAGGCCTGGGGATAAGTTCTTAAATTACCCGCCCGAGTGTTGACTGTTGAATGCAAGTTGGTGTTTTATTATTTATCTTGTTTACTCACTGTTTGTCTTTTATTATTGCACCCCCTTCCCGTGATTGTAAGCCGCCCTGAGTCCCCTCAGGGAGAAGGGCGGCCTATAAATCTTAATAAATGTCTAAATGTCTAAATGTCTAAAATTAGCTAAAGAAGTGCATTAGTCATATTAAAAGTGAAACCTGCTTATTCCAATACACCAAAATGTGCCATGTGATAACGTCCAACTTTGGTAATTGTTTTCTGTTAAGATATTTCAGTTGGGAAATAAAAGAATTTCTCACTAGTTGCTTGAATAATTTCTTCTGTTTTGTTTTCTGTTCTACTCTGGGTTATCCAGCCTCATTCTTTACAAGGTCTGACAGTACGTATCTAATTTCTTACCGGTCCCTACATATACTTTTCATACAGAGTCATCTGCACTTGTGTATAGTTAGTCTAAAGAAAGCTTGTAACAGAAACTTTTGTACAAGACCAAATCTTTATCCTACCATGGGCATTTGTTACGAAAAGAAATTATGAACTATGCTCTACAATATGATAAAATTAAGTCTGGTTTTTGAAATTGCATTTTAATGTCAGACAATAGTACAGTAATAGCCTGCTTTATGTTACCATTCATGGTTCATCATTGGTGAGCTGCATATAACTCCCAATTCAAAAAATGCCTGAAAAATATGCAACCAGACAAGCCAACTAGATTGGATCTAGATTGGATCTATAGAGCCGAGGTGGCACAGTGGTTAAATGCAGCACTGCAGGCTACTTCAGCTGACTGCAGTTCTGCAGTTCGGCTGTTCAAATCTCACTGGCTCAGGGTTGACTCAGCCTTCCTTCCTTCCTTCCTTCCTAGATGGGTAAAATGAGGACCCGGATTGTTGGGGGCAATATGCTGACTCTGTAAACCGCTTAGAGGGGGCTGAAAGACCTATGAAGCGGTATATAAGTCTAACTGCTATTGCTATTGCTATTCTGCAAAATTACCATCTTTTCCTGAAAATAAGACAGAGTCTTATTTTCTTCTGACACCCAAAATAAGCACTTGGCCTTATTTTCTGGGAGCTCTTATTTTTTAGCTGCAGGATGTGGTGAGTGTGGTCACCTCATGGCTACTGCTGTGTTGCAATATTTTCGGGAAGAGCTTATTTTTTTGGGGGGGGAGGCTTATTTTAGCGCATGTGCTCAAAAGCCCGATTGGGCTTATTATCCAGGAGGTCTTATTTTTGGGGAAACAGTATCAAATAATTAAACATATTTTGGAGGGGCAAGAGTCATATTTTTGAAAATACTGTAGTACTGTAGTTCTGTGCCTAAACTATTTTGGGCACAGAAAAAATAGTCATGCTAATAACTAAAAGGAATGGAAGCACACTGTTCATTTTAAAATCAAATATCTGCTAATAATATTTATTAAAATTAGGCCAGACAACTGTCAATTTTAAAAATGTTTACATTGATTAAGAAGGGCACAGCATCTTTAGTGGGTTAAAATATGCAATTTTGAGGGGGGGAGAGAGAAAAAAGGTAAAAGACAACTTTTTATATTATTCAGCTTCACAGAGTGCATTTGACTGTGGCAAATCAAAATAAAATGAACTTTGAAGCCAAGAGCTTTTTAGGTGGATTCACAGCTATGTAACTGATTATACTAATTTTTAAAATGAAGTCACCTATAGAATTGTATTACAGTGCAAATCCAAGCCTGAAGCTGCATGATTTTCCAACCAAAGTATCTTCATTATCTCCTCTTGCCTTCCTTCTTCGTTAGCAAAAATTTACGTGATGAAAGTGCTGAGATAAAGTTAACAGTAAAGCGGATACCACAAGAGATATTTGAAAAGCAGAAATAATTTACTTCGTGTCTGCTTTGTTTTACTTTGCGGAGTCTTCCTGTGTGAAAGGAAATTCATCTTTTCTGGCAGACTCCAGGCATTCCAGGCCTGAGAACTCCCCAAGCACACTGGAGTGCAGGTAAATGGATGTGAGTCTCCATGAGTATAATATTAGGAGCAAAGATTTAATGCACTGTTTTGCTTGACTGAGCCACAAATCACAGAAACACAGAATTTGAAAGTCAGAAAGGAGTGGAGTTCCTCTAGTCCTCCCCCTGCTCAGTGCAAGAATCTTGCAATTAAGGCAGTGTATTAGGAGACTGAATAAATTTAGAGCAACAACAGAGTTTCAGTGTTTAATATACTGTCTGCCTTGAAACCGAAAAAAAGGAACAACACTCCCAAGATATATCCTTTGTAGATATCCTTAAACTTGTCCATATTCTGTATGATCTTTCCAAAGTTTATTCCAACACTTGCAACAATAAAGCATTAATTTAAACCCACAGTTCTCACATCTATGTATGAAATGCTAAATTATGATGTGCAATCAATCATGCAGTACCAATAAAATTTAACAACACCAAGGGTTATTAAGACAAAAGGCTTAAAACAGACTTTCTCCCATTTTTTTAACTGGAAGAAAAATATTGAAATATATTTCCCCACTAGGTGGAAAGCATACTCTGCCCAGAGATGAATGAAAATATGACTTTCTATTTTTTTAAAAAAACATTACAACTTATCTGATGTCAGTAACAATATATTAAAACAATTAGCAAAGAAAAAAGCTGGAAAAGAAAAAGTGTAAATATCTGTTGTTGTATTTTTAGCCATGATGAGAATGGAATGAACATTCCAAATTACTCTGGTGAACATCATCTCAAAGCAATGATTCCAGATTTTAATTTTTTCCTACAATTCATCCTGTTTAGTCTTCTTAGTGTTTTGTTCCTCCATTTTTTACTAAGTTTCCTCTGAATGTGCCGGTTCATTTTGTTTTCTGAGGTCTAATAATTTCAGAGTTTTTCCTTTTGCAGCACATGATACACATTAAGGACATCACTTCTCTCATTTTTACCAGGCCCTCCAGAAATGTATCAGCACTTGTCCCTAAAGTGAACTATAGTCCTCACTTAACGATCCTAATTGGGACTGAAATTTCCATCACTAAGTGAAGTCATCATTAACATCACGTGAACATACTGCTTAGCAATGGCAGTTCTGGTAATCCCAAATGCAGTCATTAGGCGAAGATCTGCTGCTTCCCCTGCAATGGCTGTAAGTTTGAGCACTGGGTCATAACAATCTTTCATTCAGTGCCATAATAACTTCAAATGGTTGCCAAATGAAAAGTTTCTCCTGATTTTGGAACATCACAGTTGGATTGAATTTATGATGATGAAATAATATGATTCAGTTGCACTCATTCACCATTTCTTGGTTAAATCACAAATAGAAATCCAGAATCAGTATCTGTGTTTCACTATGCATGCAATAAAGCAGGCAGCAAGCAAGGCACATAATTTTCATACAAAAATCAAAGGTCCTATTTTTCCATAAAAGTTCTATTATATCAAGCAGCAATACTAAAATATCTTTTAGCAGCTGAAAATTATAACTTAACTTATTAATAAATTCTTTCAAAATACCTTAAAGCTACTTTGGTGACACCAAAGAACACAATCAGATATAAAACCAAAAAATACATCAGAAAGATGTGCAGTTAGAAGACACATGAGCTACTTATACTGATGTGGAAAGGCAAGGTTGCAGAAAACCACAAAACCAGCTTAAGGCCAGTATTGTAGAAGAAAAAATAATTTAATCATCTGAGAAATACTGACCATCAAAAATATTGACCACTCCCAGATACGTCCCTTGACTCTCATCCTTTCCAATCATAGAGCTATGAAACTGGCCCATATATTGGACCCCAAAATAGTTTCTCTTGGAAGCAATTAAAGAAAAATAAGGCCGATTAAAAAAAAACATTTCATCTAAATTAAATGTATCTTCTTCTCAACTGTCCAATGTCAAAAAAGAACCCAGGATTTATAGGATTTGTGGTTAGAAAACATTAAATCAGATGACTTATAACATTAGAATCCTTCCGCAATGGTTTCCTATACTGAAAGTATGGAGGATAAGCTGAACTCACAAGGAACCCAAAACAGCCTGGAGGTATACTAGAAATCATTAATGCTACTTTGGAAGAAACTACACATAAAATAAGGTGTGTGTGTGTGTGTGTGTGTGTGTGTGTGTGTGTGTGTGTCTTTTATTGACTGCATGGTTTCCATTTTTTTTCTGAGTGGAATTCAAAGTGATGGTCATCTTTAAAGCCCTACATGGCATGCGGCCTGGTTATTTACAGCACCACCTTTTGCTAAGAATATCAACCCATCTTACTAAATCAGATAGGGTGGGCATGATCCAAGTCCCCCGTTTGAAATTTTGTCATCTAGCAGGATCTCTAGCCTTTTCTGTTACTACTTTATGAAACCCTCTCCTGCTGGCAATTTGACAATGTCCACCCTTGCAGCCTTTTGGAAGGTTCTTGAGACCTATCTTTTTACTTATGGGCTGGGATTGTACAGTTAGAAGGTATGGAAGCAGTATACCTGAACCTTCTGTGGGACATCCCAATTATTGTATTATTTATTGGTTTTATGGTTGTCGTAAGCCGCCCATAAGATGCTTGATGGATAGCGATATCTTTTAAATAAATAAATAAAAATGTAGCAACTTGTACAAATATTTAAAAAAAGAGACTTGAAAATTACCTAATAAAGCCACAGTACAAACTTTCAAATTAACAAAAGCACCTCTTTTCTGACAATGCTGTGGCAGAATAAAATCAATTTAAGTGAACAATCTGAAAGATTTTGTGTTTCTTTTCTTTTTTTAAGAAGAATCAAGCATCTGTCGTTTGACAATAAAATACAGTTGCAGCGTACACTCCTTTTGGGGGCAAGCCAATCTAATTGAGAGTAATATTTTGGGATAAGAAAACCTTGACAACCATGGAAACCATTATTCAACACTACAAATGCTTGCCTAAAGAACAAAATGGAAATTAACAAAGGATTTACAGCTGCAGATGTATTCAACTCCCCTAGCCTTTCAAATACCAATTCACACATTAATACTAGTTCTTATCAGAATCAGTAAATGGAATTCAGGAATGCTAAAAACTCCCCCTCCCTTCAAAGCCACCTGGGTGACTTTATTTACCTGGCTCCACTTCATGCCATCCACTTGATTGACTTCCACTTCCTGGAGACCGCCCTTGGCTGGTATAGAATGGCTCTTCACCAGGACTGTCCATTTCATCCTCTACAGATTTGAGACGCTTTGTGGAACTAGAATTGAAGCATATACACATTAATGCACAACCTGAAGGGAGATAAATAAAATATCAGATTATCTTAAAGGGTTACATTCCAGCACAAATGGCTAGTTCTCATCTATAGGTGATGTAGCTACTGCACCTTCTTTTTCCCTGTTAACCTTCTGGATCTTTTAACCACCTGCCATCATGCCCTACAGTGGGAAATAAGGTTTTGCTTTCCTTCAGCATTTTCTTGGAGAAAGTTGAAATATAATAGTTATAGACAGTCATTTTCTCTGGAAAAAAAACCCAGATGGACTTGCATTTCCTTTTCAGTTTGGGCAAACAGAAACCAATTTTTGAAAAGAGAAAAGAGAACAATAAATAAAAGGATGTGATTTCATATAAGGGGTTTCTATTTGTGTGAATGTTCCTTAAGGCATGAGTTTCAGTTACATCTCTAATGGGTGTTGGAGATTTAGATACACATCTTGTACATTTTAAGACTGAGGTAGATGCACCACTACGGTGGGACCTCATTGCTAGTGGCTGTGCAGCCACCCCTTGCTATTCATCCATAAAGTATATAAGAGAAGAACAAAGTATACTACATGTATGAGATGTATGCATGCATGCATGCATGTATGTATGTAGCAGTCCATGTACCTAGAGTTTCTCTTTGTGAAGAGAAATAGTCATTGGTTCAGGAGCAATTCTTCTGTGGAGAGTCTCTATACTTTTGGGGAATTGTCTGAAACCCATTTTATTGTATTTCCAGATAATAAACAAAATTGTCTTAAAGCTTGCTGTGTGGCTTATTTCCATAAGTCTTAAGAAGCTATCCTTAAAGATTGGTTGGATCATTCCAGTCAGCAGGCTGCATTTATATGCCCCTCTGTTTTTTAAAGAAGAATTAATAGGTGTCGGATAAGGTAAATTTCTTTTTTTAAAAAAATACATTCCTATGTGTTATATATTCATTGAAGCAAATTAACATTTTATAGCTATATGGCATAGTACCATATACAGTTCTGGAATGATAAGAACAACAATATTAGGACTTGGGAGATATTGCTCCTGGACATATTTGTTTATACTGTGCAGGTAGTCCTCATCTTACAGCCACAATTGAAACCAGAATTTTGGTTGCTAAGCAGGTAATCACATTCTCAGTTTTTTCTATTCATGATTATTGAGCCCTGGCTTATCCTAATCTTGCTTTTTGCTTCCTTACAGTATGTTTGCTTACATTAATTGTCAAATGCTTGCACTGGACCTAAGTTGCAGACTTCAAATGCAGTGGACTAAATTCAGTTATCATGTTGTGTTAGGCACTTGAAATACCCCATGTTCGCATGTAACAACCTATTTACCATTGGGTGAGTCTCAGAGATACTCCTACTTCTATATTAAACTGTTTAATCAAGGGTTCACTGTAATTGTTTATATATATATATATATATATATATATATATATATATATATATATATATATAGTTTATAAATATTATTTATTTATTTATTTATTTATTTATTTATTTATTTATTTATTTATTTATTTATTTATTTATTTATTTATTTATTTATTTATTTATTTATTAATTTCTTTATACATGTAGATAATTTTATCTTTGGTACCGAACTTGAAGTATAGGTTACAAAAATATATATGGTTGGTGTGCTGTCCGCATAGTTTACATATGACATTTTTTATTTATTTTAATGTAGACATGTTCTTTACAAGGAATGAATATAATTATGTGAATAATTATACCTAGATAAGCAAAGTAAATATTTTAGGGAAAGGACAAAATATTGAGAGACCAAATCCATTAGGACCTAGAAATGAAGCAAAATTACTGTTTAGGTAAAGAGCCAATGAAAGAAAATCTTGGTTTCTTTAGAGTACAAATCCCAAATTTAGGCCTTGAAGCCCAAAAACAGTTTAAAATGTTTTAAACATTTAAACATCAGAGAAGGACAGAAAGATTAGTCCCTCCTTGTTATTTACATCTCCCTCCTCTGGTAACAAGGTTATAGCATAATATAACCATCATAGTAGCTGACTTGAATTCTGACAAAAATGTGAGGAACTGGAGAGCAGGGAATCCTTGAGTTTCAAAACTACAGTCAGAAGAACTTGCTAAATGTATTTTCCACGACAAGATCAGAAAATCTACTGTCAGCTTTATAAATCTATTGCATATTTCTATGTAAAAAATACAGCAGACCCTTCAGAGGCTAAAATTTTGGCCACAATGTGAACCCAGAGACAATTTTTTCCCATAAAACCTCTATTAAAAGTAATAATCCTCTGCCATTGTTCCATCGCTTCTAAGACTTTGCTGAGAAAACCCACACTTCTTAAAATTTTGTTCTTTGAAATTTGAGGTGATTGTTCTCTTTGTAAACTTAAGGAGAGGAACAACTATGCCTTCTTCAGTGTGTTCCCTGTTTCATAAGTCTTTTTACACAAAGGCAGGTGTACTATACAAATATGGTAAATATAAATGGACATATATAGTAGTTGACCTCAGCTGCTCTTATATTTAATTTGATGTCATGAATGGCTAGTCATTTATTTTTAAAATAATTGTAACAAGAGTCCTGTCATAGCTGAGGAATTCTAAAAAAGCCTTCTGATCCCTAAGTTTATGAGGAAATGCAAATGTCAACAACAGATTTTTCTTACCATACAATCATTGCCTCAATCATTTTGCTAGGCAACAATACTAAAATGTACTTCGAAGTAAATGTACTGGAATCAATATAAATATGCTTCCAAGTAAATACATTTAGAAGTGAATAATTTAAGACTTTTTTTTGCCTTACAAAAGCAATATGAGGAAACAGGAAACATACTGTGCAGCTATTCATTAATGATACTATTTTACTTGGCTTCTTATCTGTATCAGGTATTTGTAGAAGAAGATAAGAATGACAGCTGTGCTTTCAGGTATCACTGATAACATGTCTATTTTAACAATCCTGGAGTAGAAGAAAATAGCCTTAGACTAGGTCTAATTAATGAGAATTATATACACAGTACTTGGGACTCATAAAAAAGTGAAACTCTAAAAATGGATGTACTGATTACTGATACATATTAAGCCCTCCCCCCACCCCTAGTTGGAGAAAGGACCATGAATGAATATAATTCAGTTATCACAAATTAATAGCCAAAGGTGGTTCATGTAGGTAGTCCTTGACTTACGGCCATAATTGAGCCCAAAATTTATGTTGCTAAGAGAGACATTTGTTAAGTGAGTTTTGCCCCATTTTACAAACTTTCTGCAGTTGTTAAGTTAGGAACACAGTTGTTAAGTGAATCTGGCTTCCCAATTGATTTTGCTGGTCAGAGTGTCACAAAAGGTGTTTTACATGATCCTGGAACATTGCAATCGTCATAAATATGAGTTAGTTGCCCATTGTCTGAATTTTGATCACATGACCATGAGGATGCTGCAATGGTCATAAATGTAAAAAAGGTCATAAGTCACTTTTTTCAGTGATGATGTAACTTTGAACTAAATGAAGTTGTAAGTTGTAAGTCGAAAACTACCTGTATTGCAGGATTAACTATATTTTAAAATTCTATATGTAGGACAACTTTTCATGTTTCCATAAGACTTTCTTCTTTTGCTGAACACATACATAAAAGAACTCTGTTAGTTATGAAGCAATCAATTACAGCAAAATGAGCTGATTTTTAAACAACAGTTATTCAAACTGTTTTCTTTTTCAGCAAATGCCCTTACAATAGAAGCAACCTTTTATCTAGATGTTCACTGTTCTTGCAATGTTCTCCAATCTTTTATAGATTCTCTATAGAATCTCTTTACAATATCACAGTCCTAGCAATTTAAATTGTCTTACACATATGGGACAGAAATGTGAATAGAAAGCATAGTTTCTATATAAATGATCTGGCAAAGCCATGAGCATTCCCTTCCCAAGCTGTCTTTTTTTATTACCATTAAACATATAAGAAATGAAGATGTTACTTCTCTATTTCCCTTAACCTGCTGCAATGATTTGATTTCTTCTTCGTGATCTTGCAGTTTACTGAATTAGGACATTATGGAGGGGAACAGAACCCTTTCACACTTACAAAAGTAAATAGAAAAAAGAGAAAACCATGATCTCCTCTTATATCTTAATTTGGTAGTCTATATTTTTAAGGGTTTAAAAAGTTGTTCTAATATTTCAGATGTCTCAGAAACTGAAAACATTGCTTTTAACACAGAGTATGTTAAAAATGCATAATCCTCTATCATTTGGTCCAAAATCAATATTGTTGCTTTCATTTAATTTTTCAATATCACCATCTTTTTTCCAATTTTTAAAATTAAGTTTCCCCACAAAGTCAATTCTTCACGAGGAAAAAAAGGCCACTAAAAAAATTGGTTGCCAAGCATCTAAATTTTGATTCTGGGAGCATGTGGATGTTGCAATGATTATAATACAAGGATCAGTTAAAAGTTACTTTTTTCAATGCTGTTTTAATTTCAAACAGTTACTAAATGAATTGTTACATGTTAAGAAGTACCTATATTATGATGTAACTCTTGAAAGATCAAATAAAAATACTATGATTCATTTGTTAGGTTAATACCCCGCCTTTTATCCAGGAGTTCAATGCAGTGTATCTAGCACTCTCTTCCTATTTTCACTTTTGTGAGGAATGCTGAGGCACAAGAGCAGGATCTGGTCTGTTTACAATAGGCAAAAATAATAACATATCATAAGATGCTATTGCACAGATTGCACTTGCATCTTATGGTTAAAAGTAACTGCAGTGCCATAGTTGTTGAGTTGGCTACTGCTATTTATTTTTTTAAAGATGATTGTACATACCATATTTTTCGGAGTATAAGGCACACCTTTTTCCCTCAAAAAAGAGGCTGAAAATCTGGGTATGTCTAGATCCCTTTCAGTCTGGTTTCAGGCCTGGTTCAGGCCTGCACTGAAACCGCTTTGGTTGCACTGACCGATGATCTCTGGCGAGCCAGGGATAGAGGACATTCCTCTATCCTGGTGCTTCTTGACCTCTCAGCGGCCTTCGATACCATCGACCATGGTATCCTTCTGCGACGGCTGGAAGAGGTGGGAGTGGGAGGCACCGTTTTATGGTGGTTCTCCTCTTACCTCTCTGACAGGTCACAGTCGGTGTTGGTCGGAGGACAGAGGTCGACCCCTAGGTCCCTTAAATATGGGGTGCCGCAGGGTTCGGTCCTGTCCCCCCTCCTATTTAACATCTACATGAAGCCGCTGGGTGAGATCATTCGTCGGTACGGGATCAAATACCATCAGTATGCGGACGATACCCAGTTGTATCTGTCCACCCCATGCCAACTCAGTGAAGTGGTGGAAGTAATGTGCCAGTGCCTGGAAGCTGTCAGGGTCTGGATGGGAATGAACAAGCTGGCGCTCAACCCTGACAAGACTGAGTGGCTTTGGATGCTGCCCCCCCCAAGATAGTCCAGATATTCCACCTTTAAACCTGGGGGGTGAAATTTTACACCCCTCAGAGAAGGCCTGCAACTTGGGTGTTCTCCTGGACCCGCAGCTGACATTAGAACACCATTTGTCAGCTGTGAACAGGGGAGCCTTTGCCCAGGTTTGCCTGGTGCACCAGTTGCGGCCCTATCTGGACCGGGAGGCACTCCAAATGGTCACTCATGCCCTCATCACCTGAAGACTCGACTACTGTAACACGCCCTACATGGGGCTGCCCTTGAAAAGTGTTCGGAGACTACAATTGGTCCAGAATGCAGCCACGCGAGCGATACTGGGTGTACCTAGATACACCCATGTTACACCTATCCTCCGTGAGCTGCACTGGCTCCCTATTGGTCTCCGAACACGCTTCAAGTGTTGGTTATCACCTTTAAAGCCTTACATGGCCTAGGACCTGGATATCTCCGTGACCGCCTCCTGCAACATACCTCCCAGCGCCCAATAAGATCGCACAGGGTGGGCCTTCTCCGGGTGCCATCGGCTACACAATAGGACTCTATACATCTTTTGGTAGCTTTCCATTTCTACCCATATTTGATTATCCCAAACACTTATCATGTCACAACCTTTTAATTCAACAAACATACTACACAGAAATTACCTGGTAGAAGAGGTGCTTGGTAAAGATCTCCTCATTGCTCCTGGGCTCATACTGTAATACGAGGAACTTTCCAAATCTGAGAGTGAAAAATTAGGGCCTGTTCCTGCAGCTATTGGTGCTGGAAAAAAAGAGAAAAAAGTTAGGAAATGATGTGAAAAATTATCACCTTCATTTTGATGACTTGACGCAGCATAGAAATCGAAAGATATGTGATAGCTGGCACTATAACATTAAGGCATTTTTCATTTAATCTTTTCCTTGCAATTATTTTTTTGTAAAACGAAAGTCTAACTTTTACTGATATATTTTAATACCCTCCTTTGTTAATACAATATGAGAAGTGCTACTTCTGAAAAACTTTCCTCATGACTGATACATTGGGCAACTTCATGAAACTTTCAACCAATTTTCACCACTTATTGTTCTGTGAAATGGTTATGTTTGTAACTTGCTATAGTTTCCTTTGACTATCACATGCATGCAATAAAGCAATTTATTTATATATTAACAAAAATACTTCTAACTTTTTCCTCTGCAGAGTAAAAGAAGGCATGAATCTATTTCTGTCAATAATATGGATTTGATATTCACATATGATGTCACTAAATGTCTTTACAGTTAAGCATTACATTGTCTGATACATGTGCAGTTAACACACTTTTTTATAAGAATCTAAAATCTGCCCTTGCCTTATAAGGAAACTATTTTTTTCAAGAATTAAGATTTATTGTGTATATTTCAATTGGGTTTCAACTATTGAAAATAAAAACACTGTGCAAAACTGGTTATTCAATCATAGGCATATAATAATGCTTATTCCCAAATTCATATTCTTCACGCTGAATGTATATCACAGGTATCAAATTGCATACTATTCTTCATCAATGAATGCAAATAAAGTTATACTTTCAGTTGTAATTAGTGAAGGTTTTACAGCTACACATTCATTACTGAATGGAGCAGTTCATAGCTATATATCTGGGATGGCGAACATATGGCACGCGTGCCATAGGTGGCACACAGAACCATTAGTCAGGGCACATGAGGCATTGCCCTGTCAGCTGGCCAGTGCACATGCATGCTGGCAAGCTGAGTTTAGCCTTTTTAAAAGCCATTTTTGCCCTCTCCACACTCCACAGGCTTTTATAGGAGCCTGGGGAAGGCAAAAAGAGCCCCCCGCTCCCCGGAGTCCCTCTGGAGCTTCCCGGAAGCCTCCAGAGTGCAAAAACCAGCCCTATGAGCAAACTGGAAGTTTGGGAACGGACTTCCGTTTTGCTCGTAGGGTCGGTTTAAGCCCTCTGGAGGCTTCAGGGAAGCTTCCTGAAGGTCCCTGAAGCCCCCGGAGGGCCTCTGAGGGAGCAGGGGAGGCTCTTTTCGCCCTCTCCAGGCTCCTATAAAGCCTCTGGAGCCTGGGGAGGGTGAAAAAAGAATGCAAAAATGGGGGGTCACACCTCTCATGTGCGCATGTGCACTGGGGGGGTGTCATGTGTTGCATTATGGGTGTGGCACACCCATGCATGACCCCCCCTGCGCTGCCCTCACTTATGGCACATGAGCCAAAAAATGTTCGCCATTGCTGCTATATACTGTTCTGGGCACTGTGTACCATGGGCAGTCAAACCATTCTTTGATATTACATATGAACAATTCTTCGCAAAAATAGCAATATGCAAGTATCATTAAATTACAACAGCCAATGATGCTGCCTATTTATCCATTTAATTCTTTTCAATGCAGTGTTATATGTATTAAACAAAGGCCATTAAAATAAATGAAATAATTCATTTATACATTTATATTACTCTAATGAAGGCTGTCAAACTCGTGTAGTCATGGTGGCATCACATGATGTATAACAACTTTTTCCCCCCTTCGCTAAACCGGGCATGGGTGTGGCCAGTGCGTGATGCATCTGGTCTGCAGGCTGCGAGTTTGACAACCCTGCTTTAATGAATCCTGATCTAGGAAAAACAAAACCATCTGCTCTACTGCAAGGACAACTGCAATTATCAACACTGACTATGGAGTTTGCTCCAGATCTACTCCTGGTCATGTAGCACCTGAAAAATAGTTTAACATGTGACAAATACGAAAATCACTGAATAAAACAAATTGATGAGAACTAGATAACATTAGCCACTATATTAAGATGAGCTTCTGCAACAATAGGTTTTACAGCTGAAATGCAGAGATAATACACATTAAAATCCCTTCTCATTCTGGTGGAAGAAAATGAGAAATAGAATTGGCATGGCCTCAGCAGAGTGTCTCAGGCTCAGACCCCCTTGAGGACTTAAAGAAAATAAGATTTTACTTAGGAAAACCAAATGCTAAAAAGTAACTGCACAAAATTTCAAACTTAGATATATACATCACAATCAGATAATACAAAACACTTTAAAAAAGCTCCTACAGCATGACCATTTTAATGTAACACCACAATTTTCCTTGGACCTCAAAGGGCTTCTCAACAGCAAACTCACATGTAAACACAGCTCTTCTGATTCAGTTTGGTCTACTGAGGTTCTCCACTGCAGGGATGATCATCTGTAGATGGCCTGTGTCCTGTCAACCCCACCACCCATTCTCCCTCCCCGCCCCCGCCCCAAGCAATATTTATTATCACAAAACACTCTCTTCGTTATAACTATTTTTATCATTGTGCTCCTTGGCTACAAAACAGGTTATCATGATCTGAGGTCCTTTCCACCCATGCCATGGAATGAAATTGAGACTTTGGACATGCGAAGAATGGTTCGGGTTCTAAATTACAATACATTAAATAGTAGATAGGTTCTGGCTATAGCCTATAAAAACAGGTTGCACTAAGAATACAATCCTTATTTTGTTATATTGTTCCCTTGATATTGTTGAATCCATGTGCACTCTGATACAATGCATTTTAAGAGCACAGAAGAAGAAAAATGAATATTATTAAAATTGGAATTAGTCTGTTAGTCTTAAAGAGAAATTAACTTATAAAATAAACTTATTTACTACCTAATTGCACTATATTTCCTGTACAATTGGTGAATGAAGTTAAGAAAAAAGGAACATTATAAAATTAACTCATTTTATCAATTTGTGCTGTCTGCTAGAGTTTCCTGACATGGAGACAAGGGGCTGTAAAACTGATAAATTTGCATGGAAAAAGAAACCAGTGTAAGTAATTTGTGTAAAAGGTAACAGAGACATGGACTGCTATAATTCAGAGACCCTGCAGATAGCAAAACTGCTGCAGGAAGAATAGTGATGGGTTAGAAAAATGACCACACTGCAGTCCGTCTGACTTAAATGGAAATCAATCATAAAGGTACACTCTGCAGTATCTACTTTATAGTTTTAGCAACTTCTTTGCCAAACATTCTTGTGTTTTAAAAACCATTTCCTTGATAAATTTGCTTTCATGAAAGACCTGTAGAAGGTCTGGATGAAAGATTAATCATGAATCCTAAGGATCTTATCTTGTTTTCAATACAAGAGATAAACATCAACCAGAAGTAATGATAAAAATAATAAGAGGAGATGAAACCCTGCTCTTTTGATAATGCTGATATGTGTTTGTACATATACATATACATATACATATACATATACATATACATATACATATACATATACATATACATATACATATACATATACATATACATATACATATACATATACATATACATATACATATACATATACATATACATATACATATACATATATATATATATATATATATATATATATATATATATATATATATTATTTATGCTGATAAATAAATAAAGGGAGACTAGTATAGATCTATTTCAAGCTATTTAGCTCTCATCAGCTAGCCACACCCTTACTGGGATTTGAACCTGAGCTATATTGCATACTAGGCAGAGATCTTAGGCTAGCTGATGAGAGCTAAATACCTTGTAATAGATCTATACTAGTCTCCCTTTATTTATTTATCAGCATAAATATAATAAATGTAACAAAAAGGCAACAGTAAAAAATATTGGGTTTCTGTCTGGATGGTCTCTTGTGACGAGCCGAAGACAGAGAGTGGAAGTGTGACCTTCCTCCCATATTTGGGCATACCAGGGGTTGTGACTTTATATATATATATATATATATATATATATATATATATATATATATATATATATATATATATATATATATATATATATATATATATATATATGTATATATATATATATATATATATATGTGTGTGTGTGTGTGTGTGTGTGTGTGTGTGTGTGTGTGTGTGTGTTTATTTGTGCTGATAAATAAATAAAGGGAGACTAGTATAGATCTATTTCAAGCTATTTAGCTCTCATCAGCTAGCCATACCCTTACTGGGATTTGAACCTGGGCTATATTGCATACTAGGCAGAGATCTTAGGCTAGCTGATGAGAGCTAAATAGCTTGTAATAGATCTATACTAGTCTCCCTTTATTTATTTATCAGCACAAATAAACACACACACACACACACACACACACACACACATATATATATAATTGGGGCTTACCAGGGGTTGTAAAAATCTTTTATATATATATACACACACACACACACACACACATACACACATACATACACTGCTTACATTTTAAGACTTCCATTTGGTAGATGGACAGTCAGATATAGTAAGTGTGCTTAAATAAATAAATTACAATTTTAAAGAAAAATGAAAATTAAAAAAAGCAATATTAAATATTTAAACTTATTGTAAAGATGATTAGGAAACATTTGTTAATATAATTGAAAAAACGAGAGCAAATGTAAATCAATAATTAGATGAAGAGTTCTTCAACATTCTTTGTTTCTATGCTAATTTTTCAATAGTGCATATTTAGATTCTTAAATTACATACATTGGTATAGATGTTTTTAACATTTTTTTTCATAAAAAATAAACCCAGATGTGATTCTAAGGCACTGTTCTAATGCCCCCCTCTCTCTTTAAATAGATATAATCTTATTTATATTCCCTTTATTTCTCCACAGAGCACTGGGGATGACTTATAGCAAGATAAAACAGAAATGACAAAATGTATGAATAAAAACAATGTAATTAGAATAAAGGCAAAATTAAAATGTATCATATCATTAAACTAATTAAAAATATATATTTTAGTTTTCCAAAGATTTGCCAAGTTTTTTTCTTGTACCAAAGAGAAAAATGAATTAATTTATTTTACTGCATACCATACTAGCAATACATGGAAAGTAGTATTAACTGCCAACAGTTGTGAAGTAATTTTCTAAATTTCTTTGCCCAAATAAATAAATAATGAGCATTGCTTCTAGGGATGTTAATATGTGGGGATCTGACTTCAGTTCCTTCAGCACAATCTAGGAAGTATTTGATTGCTATAGTAATTTTAGAAGGATGAAATACAGGTATTCTTCCATTTACAGCCACGATTGAGCCCAAAATTTCTGTTGTTAAGTGAGGTATTGTTAAGTTAGTTTTGCTCCATTTTACAACTTTTCTTGGCACATTGTTAAATGAATCACTGCAGTTGATAAATTAGTAACACGGTTGTTAAGTGAATCTGGCTTCCTCATTGGTTTTGCTTGTCAAAAGGTTGCAAAAGTTGATCACATGACCTTGGGACACAGCAATGGTCACAAGTATGAGTCAGTTGCCAAACATCTAAATTTTGATTACATCATCATGGGGATGCTACAAAACTCATAAATGTGAAAATGGTCATAAGTTACTTTTTTCAGTGCTGTTGTAATTTTGAATGGTTACTAAATGACAGTTCACTAAATGAACTGTTGTTAAGTTGAGGGCTACCTATACCATTTATTAAATGCCTTTTTTCATAAATTCCTGATGACTTCCCAAAAGAAGAATTGGAGGAAATTTTGTTGTATTAAGAGAGCCAAGCTGATTCGTTGAGCTCAGTTTCCAAATCTTCCTACCTTTGTGTGTATTTGTCCATATGCAGCATTCTTCACATATTTTTATTAACCTAATTGATGAAATATGCTACGATTAAAAAGCCCCTCAACATATGTTACAAAAAAAATCAGGTCTGAATCTATGAAAAATTCTATTGCAAAAGGCTTCAAAAAGACATAATAAAATCTCTGATACCAAACAGTCTTTTTATATTTACATTTCTTCTGTTGGCTATATGTACCAAGTGCCCACGTGACCAATTAACACAAGTGAAGAACATTTTCTATCTTTTCCTGATCGCTAAAGAAATTTCAAATAAGGATTTCAAATTGTGTGTGTGTGTGTGTGTGTGTGTGTGTGTGTTAGTGATGTATGTTCCAGCCTACCTCTGGAACGCCTTAAGCAATTTCAACCAAACTTGGCATACAGATGACTTACACTCTGGAGAAAAAATACTGTGGGAGTAAGACACCGGTAACATCCCTCAGGATGTATGTTCTGTTAAGTTGCAGCATGTTGTGCCTTTAAATGGCTTCTAATGTACTGCTGTAAAATTGCTTCTACTGTACAATGTAGTGGAGTTGCCATGGTAACGGCTTCACAGTACTCCACAAGGGGGCTCCCTCTGATAAGGGGGAAAATCCAACAGTAGAAATTACATTTGGTCCGGACATTTCCCCCCTATAAATAAATACCCAGTCAACGCCGGGTTATCAGCTACTAGTACATAAAAGTATCATATTACTTTTCATCCAAATTCCAAAACAAATCTACCAGAAATGAGAATAAGTATCAAGAATAATTCAAAAATAATTGAAAATCAAAAATCTGTGGCTGGAGAAGGCTAATCTAAAAAGGTGGAGTTTGGTAAGCCTAAATGGATCAGGTACTGTCTGGCACAGCAGAAGAAAGATATCTGAACATTGACATTGGGGACAATATCCCCACCTGCGATGCCAGAAAACATTTTAAAAGCCTCAGCCTAGCCAGCAAGGTTTCTCTCTGAATATGCAAGTATTTGGAAGGATGATATTAAGGTTGATGTTTTTTAAGGTTTCTCAATATTTGGAAAGGAAGTGTATGCCCTAAAATGATAAGATCCAGTCCTAACTTGAATTTTATTGAACATTTTTGCACTTCTAATATGAATGATCTTATTGTATTTATTTACTTGAGTGATTTCTATGCCATCCAATTCTTGCAAATGATACAAAATAAAGTAGATAAAGTAGATATTTAAATAAAATAATAATAACAACATCCAAAATTTGACAAATCCATTTCTAGCCCATGCACACTGAAAAAAAAATAGTGTTGACCAATTAGCAGAAAATGGATCCACAAATATTAAACTCTCCTATCCAACATGACATTTGATCAATTATGGCTTTTACGTAATACCTTTAAATAAAATAAAATGTAGACTACATTATCATTCTTAATTTAGTATGTTTGAAGCCCAACCAAAGCCTAATTTTAGTCCAAACATACTCATACTATTCTGTGCAACTAAGTTCTCTTACTTAGATAGTTCTAATCTAGACAGGTTCTGTAATCTAGATACTACCTTGCAGGCCAACAGACTACTAACCTTAAAATGCACACAATCAGGATGCAGAGAGCCTTTTTATCAATGATGATTAACTGATTTGATAAAGCTTGCCCTCAGGTAAGTAGCCATACGACCTCATCTTTAACACTATCAACAGCAGTGACATGCTGTCAGGGGAGGCAGGGCCTCACCACTGTCATCATGAAAAGAAAAGGAAATTAAAAGGAAAAAGGCTGAGGTAGTTGCTGCCAGAGTCACAGTGGATGACTCTGCTTAGTGCTTAACTGTTTAAAAAAGCCTCTAAAAAAGTGCCCTCTACAGGAGGAGGTAGGAGAACCACGTGCCTCATTTAGTCTATCTTTATGATCACTCAAGCAAAGGTTAAAAGCCGAAAAATTCCTTATGTAGATGAGGCACTTGGTTCTCTTGCCTCCTCCTGTAGAGGGCATTTTTAGAGGCTGTTTTAAACAGTTAAGCATCCATTGGGGACTCTGGCAGCAGCTAGCCCAGCCTGACTTCAGCAGCTCTTGCCTTTTTCCTTTTATATTTTTACACTTTCATCATGGCAGACAAGAGCAGAGTTGAAATCCTCTGTGAAAGAGCTGGAAAAGGTATGTGGGTCGGAGGGAGGGGGAGGAATTCAAAATTAATGTAATTTGTAAGTAATTGTATTATTGTAAGTAATTTGTGTGTGTGTGTGTGTGTGTGTGTGTGTGTGTGTGTGTGTGTGTGTGTGTGTTTTACCCACCTCTGCTGGTGCGTAGGCTGGCACTTTTTTTATGTCGGACATAGCTGCAGGGCTTTTGGACATAGCAGCAGGGCTTTTGGACATAGCGGCAGGGCTTTTGGATGCCCTGCCATTATGTCCGACATAGAGGCGTTCTGCCTCTATGGTGGACACACTGCCAGGGCATCCAAAAGCCCTGCCGCTGTGTCCGACATAGAGGCATCCCGCCTCTATGGCGGACATAGTGCCAGGGCGGCAAGGCAGCTTTTGCCCGCTTGCCTCACCAGCCATAAACCTCACCGCACATCACTGATCAACAGCATATCTGTTCAGACATATGTCTGTGGTTTGATTGGACTTATCTCCAGTTAAATATGGACAAGTTAAATATGTATAATCTCTATTCCAATTATATCTTCTGTCTTCATATTCTCATTTAATAGGCTCATTTAAGAGGCTTCATTTAATTTTACATTAATAGCTTATAGCTTGGGGGCACATACAAATATCATGGAAGGGATACAAGCCAACCTTTTATACGTATGTTTGTATGTATGTATGTATGTATGTATGTATGTATGTATGCATGCGTGTGTGTGTGTGTGTGTGTGTGTGTGTGTGTATAGATATATATAAAATGTAGACTTGCAGCCTGACTACTTGATTTGGTGTGATGTGATGAAGAATTTTACTTTTACTGAATTAGGGGAATTATGAATTTAAGAAATATATTCATTAACTATATATTTATACATTCAGCTAATAGCTTTTATTTATTTATTTATTTATTTATAAAAATGTAAAATCAAGAGCTACAGCAGCAAGCAAAATTTTTAGGGGCACAATGAGTTGGGATGATTGTTTCAAACAAAATAGAATTCTTACTGATTCCAAAAGGAGTGTGTACTTTTCTTTTGTTGCATTTACCTGAATTGTATAGGGCAGGCCAATAAATATTTTTCTCTTAAAATGTATATGTTCTGTGAATTTATGGCTTACACTATTAAACACTATTAAATCTCTTTTCAGTGTACGGATCATCCAAAACTGGCTTTGGCTTCACATATATTTTGGTAAGTAGAACAACAATATTGCAGAATATTAAATTGGTTAAATGAGGATGATACAATAATAACATCTTTTCAGTACTAGATACTTTCATCAATTGATCAAAATGAGAGAGGAAAAAAGATGTGGAAAATATGGCTGAAATTTATGGCTAGGTTTTCGTCTTTTCAGACTATTGTATTAAGCTTATATAACAAAGCTTTGTATAATATCGCAGATGCAAATCATTTCAACATTACTTCTACAACACACTATTGACCATCTAATTATACATAGGTGACCACTAAGTTTATGGAGACTTTTTATACTGATTTAATAGAATATTGATTGAGAGCAAGGTTGGAGTGGGTTGCCATTGAATAGTGTAGTGTGTGAAGTTTCCAAAAGATGCCCTAAATAAATTATGAGCCTCGAGACAAAGTTCAAAAGAAATCCAGTCATTTATTAAGAGCAACATTTTGGCATTTTTTCTGCTGCGGAGCCAAATCTGAGTTTAATGGCATCTGAACTTTATCCCTGTGTCTCTCCCCTCAGTCTGTGTCATAAATCACATCCACCAACGAAGTGCTGCAGCAGGCCCTCATACGCCTGCTGTAAAAAACTGAGATCCGACACATGGAATTCTCCCTCCCGTCCATGTCAACTTGATAATAGTCATGAAAACACTTTACAAGTTGACATAGTGCCATACAAAAGGCAAGGATGCAACAACATCTATTCAAAGCCTATAGCTATTTTATATTATATTTCATTTTCCTTTTACCTTTTTTTAAGTCTGAATTCAAATGGCAGGCTTTGTGGAAAGCCAAGTTTCCAAATAAATATTTTTCATGCTATCATGCTATTGAATTTAACTACCTCTTGAATGAGAGGAGAAAGCTTGCAGTTCTACATAAGGAATCAACACAGTTAATGTATAATACAAGGGATCCTAAGAATTATAGATCCCACAAATGTCTATTTTCCAACATGCCAGGCAAGTCCTTGACTTACAACCACAACTGGAATTTCCATTGCTAAGCAAGGCAGTTTTTAAGTGAGTCGTGCCTGCTTTTACAAACTGTTTTTTGGCCATAGTGGTTAAATGAATCACTGAAGATGTGAAGTGATGAGATGTGGAATTAGTCTGAATTTCTAAGAAGGAAGAGACAGCTAAGTTTGGATACTTTGCTTGGGAGAAAGAGGTTCAAGATAGTTGTTCCTTAAATGTTTTGAGAGTACAGTATATCTTTAATGATGCAAGTAGTAGCTTTAGTTTCACAAGATTTTTGTCTTTAGATGAGATATAGTTAGAAAACTGCTAAGCAGTAACTCTGCATGTCTTTAGTTTTGGAGCTTGACACATGAGGTCATTAAGAGAATTTGGCATCTCCCACTGATTTTGCTTATCGAAGCCAGCTGGGAAGGTCTCAAATAGTGATCACATGAACTTGGGACACTACAAATATATGAAATATATGTCCACTGCCAAATACGTGAACTTTGATTACGTGACTGTGGGGATGCTGTAATGGTTGTGAGACTACGGGTTGTAAGTCACTTTTTTCAGGGCCATTGTAACTTTGAACAGTTACTAAACGAACAGTGATAAGCCAAGGACTACCTGTATTTTACTTGAACAAGATCAATTCTTGGTACAGACTGGACATAAACAAAGAGTCCTGACATCATGCTGTTTAACTCTTACCAAAATCCATTTTTGTTGAGATGACAGCATAATTACAGATCCAATGCAATGAAAGAGTATGTTATTAATGTTGTTGTTGTTTATGTTGTTTATTAGTCTTGTATGCCGCCCACTCCCGAAGGACTCCGGGCGGCTTACAATAAACAAGGGAAGGGGATAAATACACAAAACAACACTTTAAAATACACAACAGTCACAGTTTCTGTGGGGCTGGATATTTCGAGAGCCCCCCGGCCTGCTGGAGCAGCCAGGACTTAACGGCTTTGCGGAAGGCCGGGAGGGTAGTAAGGGTCCGGATTTCCACAGGGAGGTTGTTCCAAAGGGCTGGAGCTGCGACAGAGAAGGCTCTCCCCCGGGGAGTCGCCAGCCGACATTGGCTGGCAGATGGAATCCGGAGAAGACCTAACCTGTGAGATCTAATCGGTCTATGGGAGGTGATCGGCAGGAGGCGGTCTCTCAGGTACCCAGGTCCGATGCCATGTAGGGCTTTATAGGTAACGACCAGCACCTTGAAGCAGGTCCGGAGACTAATGTTTAACTAATTAGAATGGAATAGAATAACAGAGTTGGAAGGGACCTTGGAGGTTTTCTAGTCCAACCCCCTACTTAGCCAGGAAACCCTACATCACAAGTAACCCAGTAAAGTGTTAGCCCTGGTTCAAATGCTTTGATGGAAACCCTTTGAAGCTTTTGAAATATGAAGGCAGATTGTTACTACAGTGGTATCTTGGTACTCAACTGCTTTGAAACTCATAAAATCTGGTACTCAAAGCATTTTGACGCAAAAAATTTGTCTGCTACTATCGTTTGGTACTCAAAGCACTAGCTAGATCTAGTTGGTGAAGGCTACCTTGTGACTCACTACATTATTTCTTATGAGAAATATCTGTTTGGTACTCATCATTTTTGGCACCTCCTGGAACAAATTAATGATGAGTACCATTGCACATAATTTCCATTTTTCAAGAGTTATATATTTTCATGAGCTCATATTGTTAGAGTATTCAAACAGGTCTCCTAGCTAATCTTTAGAAAGTTCTGACTAAAACCTACTTGCCATTTTGACCTGCTTAGATATTGTCTGAAAACTGCCCAAAATATATAAATCTATTACAATTGATGTCATGATTCTGAAATGCATATGTTCTTTTTCATATATAAGGTTTTCATAATGAAGAGAGGAGTTCTAATCAAAACAGTTTCTCTTTAGCCAATCCCCAGATCTTATCATTTCCTGACCTGGAGGGGTGATTATTTAGAGGAGAACCACTGACCGTCTCCCAAAATTCTAAAATCCTAGAAATCCAATATTTTAAAATCTAGGAGGGAATTGCCACAAGTAATGGAGTAAACATTCTGCAATGAATTTTTAATGTAGAGGGCAGTAAGAGGGCAAGGCTCCTCCTTCCCCTTATTTCTAGCAAATAACAAGAAATACCAGAATGTATAAAAAGAAATAAGTTGCAGTTAGAGAGTGCCTTTTGAATAAAGGCATGTCAAATTATTCCCCGTTGCCTCTGACGAAGACTGACTTCTACAGAAACTATGTGTTCCCAGAAGCCAGCTTTGCTTACCCCATTGGACAGTCTCACACAGACTGCTTCAAAAATAATATTTTCGAGGTGACAGATAAGACAGCTGGTGGGAAGGTGGCTCTCTCAAACACAGTCAAACAATGCAAAAACACGTATGCTCTTTCTGGTTTAGGCAGAAGGATGCAAAAATACCCTGAATCACAGAGGAGCTGTTTGGGATATGCCCTGTTTTGTGGGGCCTCTCGTGAGGGCACCAATCCCTCTCTCTCAAAGCCATCACACTCTGTTATACAGCATCTTTACAAGTAGCCTACAACTTACAACCATTCATTTATTCACCATTCTAAGGTACAACAGCACTGAAAAAAGTGACACGACCATTTTTCACACTTACGATCACTGCAGTATCACATAATCAAAATCCAGAAGCTTGGCAACTGATTCATATTTATGATGTCTGCAGTATCCTGGGGCCATGTGATAACCTTTTGCAATCTTTTCACAAGCAAAGTCAAGATTCATTTAACAACCATGTTACTAATTTAACAACTGGAAGAATTCACTTAGCAACTATGGCAATGGAATAAGCACAATGGAGTAAAACTCACTTAACTGTCTTGTTTTGCAACAGAAATTGTGGTCATAAGTCAAGGACTAACTGTACTGACCACTAAATTACTAATGGTTTGGCTATGCATATTCCCTTCCCTATCTACAGTTTAATCAGCTAGTTTAAATGATTGATATTTGGGGGGATGGAGTGATAGTTAACTTGTAGTATGGAACTGCCCAATGGAAAAATCATGCAGAAACTCCATTTTCATTATATCATAGAGTGGGACCTAATGGAATCAGTAGGGGTGACCTATTTCAAAATACAGGTAGTCCTCAACTTACAACAGTTCATTTATTTCAAAGTTACAATGGCATAGAAAAAGTGACCTATGACCATTTTTCACACTTAGGCCCATTGCAGCATCCCCATGGTAACATGATCAAAATTCAGATGCCTAGCAACTGGCTCACATTTGTAACAGTTCCAGTGTTCAGGGGACATGGAATCACCTTTTATGACCTTCTGACAAGCAAAGACAATGAGAAAGCCAGATTCACTTAACAACCATGTTACTAATTTAACAACTGCAGTGGTTCACTTAACACTCAAGGAAGGTTGAAAAATGGAGCAAAACTCACTTAACAAATGTCGTACTTAGCAACATAAATTTTGGGCTCAGTTGTAGTCTTAAGTCATGGACTACCTGTAGTAAGGGTAGATCAATGGCTGCACAACATATTCTCTGAGACTTCTTGGCAATTTCATTCTCCTATTATCTTCTGCATTATTGCTACAGTACTAAATTGCCAGTGAGAAATGCTGCTGCTTTGCTAGAGCCTTACAATAGTTTTCAAGACATACAGAGGATGTTTCACCTCCCAAGGTGATTTTGGGGAGGCATGTTCTACATGAGCAATCACTATTGTCTTTATTGCTTTTAAGCAACAGTGATTCATGCTGTACAACAGGAGAATTATTGCAAGTCCCAAACACTAGGGTGCCACCTTATGCCAACCTAAGGATTTTATTCTAGTCCACTATTGCAAAGGCTGTTAAACGTACCTGATAGCAACAGCAGATTCTAGATGTTTTAAGTTTATCTAACCTCTGTAGATTTTGATTTATTATTTTAATAGAACCGGGTGCCAATCTAAAATATTGAGTGCATATTTAAAATCAGCAGCAGCCAAAAACAATCATATTTCTTCAACTGATGTGTTTGTTAGGGAGAAACCTTCAGCCAATATTTTAAGAATATTTCATTGAATGGGATATTTCCTGAAACTGAGATTCAGAACTCATACACACCCAGAGATTTCATTATATGGTTTAAATGGGAAATTTCTGATAAGTATAGCATCCAAGCAGGTAAATGCTTTCTACTGAAATGAATAGGGGTGTATTTCTAAAGGTGTATTGGATCTAGCTGCTAAATCTGCTGCAATTAAAACTAGAAAATATAAGGAAAGTCTTCCAGGGAAGAAATAGTGGAAGACAAAAGCCCATGAAAAGCAACGCTGGCAACTGCAGTGGAATGAAGAGCCACTGGACAGGAAGAGGGCTTGAGATCACCCTCCAGTTCTCCAGACAGTTGCTCCTTGTAAGTCTCCAGCAGGTTTAATGCTCTTGGAGATGAGGGAATAGCCAACTTGCTCAAACTGCAATCTGTGCCTTTGAAATGACACTAGGTTCACATTTTCTAATCAATTCTGGAAATTGCTTGTTGATTGCTTTTCAGCTGTTAGGAATCTTGGGACTGACAAGAATTATAGTACAAAGTGAGTTTCCTTCAAATCTTAGAAAAAGTAATTTTAAATACAAACTTAAGGACTTAATAAACAGTAAAATAAACTATTTTCTAAAAGATTTTAGAAAGTCACAAACAGACTAAGATAAACTTGAAATAAGATTTGGAATTAATTATAAAAAATCCTTCTGGCGGAACAATGCTTTTGTTTGAATATATATATATATATATATATATATATATATATATATATATATATATATATATATATATATATATATATATATATATATATATATATATATATATATATATATGTTCAAACAAATATATGTGTGTATGTGCATATTTATGCATGACTTTAAAAATTGGACACTAGAGGGAACTAGAAGCAACTAAAGCATTGAACATACAAAAGAAAGTGATCGATGTCTTAATAATAAAAAGGAATATACAAATATCAAACTAAGAGAGTGACCTGAATAATTTTCATATATTGGATGTACAAATGAAGTTTGTTAAAAGTTATTAAAGAGTTTTTGAGAAGAGACAGAGAAAAAAATGAAAAGTTCTACAACATTATTTGAAGAGACTAATCAAGATGGAAGTAAAAGGAAAAAATATAAAGTTGGTTTATTTGATCAAGGTTAATATAGGTATGTTGTTATCTCTGATAACCATTAAGGGACTTTTCTGATGAAAACTGATAAGATTTTAAGGATTTGTTCATAGATAAAGAGATAAGATATGAGGGAAAAGACCATTTGCTGTATTTTAAGAAAAGAAGATAAGTTATTGGTTGTGATGAAGGGTGACATTATTTCTTTTTCTTCACTATGCTCTTATTTTTTATTTCTGATTTTTTCTTTTCTGCACTTTACATTTTAATTTATTTTTAATTGGTATTAATTTTATCATTATAATTGTATTTTTTAATAAAATTACTATTAACAAACTACAAAGATGAATATAGCAATAATTACTGGAGTAAAATTTTGAGTTTTCAAGGCCTGGCACAGTTGTCAACAAGCAAAGCAAAAGCATTTTCCTTTTCTCCTTGGACTCTAGATTGTGTCACAATAAAATACAACCAAGAAACCGTTGATCAATAGAATGGGGTGGTGACAGGTACTCCTCATTCACTGTTGTTAGTGATTATTGACAAACTGGTAATGATCATACTGCAGCATGCCATTCAGACTAATGACATTAGCATTCTGTAAAGGTCAAAAGAATGGCTAAAAAAAGAGAGTGAGTTGTGTACGGGTTAGATCTCAGAAACCCTAAATGTAAGTAATATTTACAAATACAGAAAAATTTGAACTTCTATTTCACAAAGAAAGGATGTGGTTTTACAACAGAGTACCTTAAGGTTCCTAAAATCTGTGTACAATGTACAAGGTAGTTGCTGAATGTACATGGTCATAGACAACAGACATGCAATCGTTGTGCTATTGTCTGTAAAGATATTTATTTAGCTAGTTCATCAGTGTTTTAATTCTGAAAGCAAATCAACTGCCACTGAAATTGTTCAGATTAGGGGGTAAGCAGCCTCTTTATGAAACAGCCCATTTATAAACACATATACATACACATGTATATGCATACATACACATACATATGCACACACAGATACACACACACAAACTGCCCCAGAAATAGTTTAGATTATTGGGTAGGCAGCCTTGTTATGAAACTACCCAATTTATAAATATATATGTATATGTACATGTACATACACACACACATAAATACATTACTTACACACAGACGCATGGTGTATATACATACATACATATATATATATATATATACATACATACATACACATTTGTATGTATGTGTGTGTGTGTATATACATATATATACACACTATATATACACACACACACACACACACACATATTGTTGTATTTGTGCTGATAAATAAAGGGAGACTAGTATAGATTTATTTCAAGCTATTTAGCTCTCATCAGCTATTTCATTTCAAGCTATTTAGCTCTCATAAAAATATCATTCATATATATATATATATATATATATATATATATATATACACACACACATACACACACACAAACACATACATACACACACACACACACACACACTTTATATATATAAAGCTAAAGTGGTAGCCTTTCCATGAGGTCGGAATGACACTGGCTATTGGAATGTTTCAATAAAGCATGTCAGCTTCCATTAATTTTTTTAATTAAATTAACTTTTAAAAAACAGACTGAGATCAGAGCATGACAGATGCTAAAAGTGTCTATGCTGCATGGTACCACAAACAGCAAATAATCCACATCTCGTTTTGAGCCACAAGAGGTCCTAAGATATTCTTGTTCTTGCCATCAAATACAAATAGTACAATGATGTGACAAAATTGGCCTCTATGGACTCTTCCCAGAGCAATAGTTTCTAATGGTCTGCAAAAACCTGGTGTTAATACTATAACAGCCTAATCAACTATATCTTTTAGACACCTGCCACATTAGAAACAGGTTTCATGTTCCAGTAAGATAAAACTTGCAAAGTATTTTTTTTTGTAAAATTGGATCTTTTAATATGGAACTAATAGCTTCATTTTTATAATGGTTAAATGAAGTGGGGTAATCAAAGAAAACAATAAGGAAATAAGTAGCATAATTATTGTACTTACTTTGAGAGACTCTTACTAGCTCAGTGACACTGAAAACACCTGATGTGACAAAACTGTCTTGGAAGCCCAAATGTCCTAAAAAAAACCACAAGAAAGATGTCGTTATCTTTAAGCAGTTAATGATAATATTCTCAAATAAATCAGTATTAGTTTTAATGTGGAAGAAATTGAATATTTAATTTTTCACTTATCATTAATTGCTATTTGGCTGGACTGATATATGGTGAGAATTTAACCCCATAAATTAGCCATGAGAATCATACTTATTAAAACACCAACCCTGGAAACCTGAAAGAAAAGAAGGTCATTTTAATATTTACTTTACCTGACCATTACCTAATTACTGAAATTAAATCACCATACCTAGAAATGTGACAGCTCATTTTAAATATTATTTTCCATAGAAATATTTAGTCAGGAATATCCATTCATATGTTCAAAGCAGGCTATAAGGATGTATTCTTTATTTTCAGAAGTTGCATTAGGGAAATCTTAAAAGAACAGCTGTTTAAAAAGATTTTCTCAAAAGAAAGAGAAAGAAGAAAAGAAAAAGAAATTCTTTTAAAATAAATTGTGCAAAAAGGTAACACAATCTTTACATAAGAAAGCTTCAGTCCGCCGAAGCTCTTTCAGAGATAAAGGTGTACAGTTGTTTGTTGTTTTTATAAAAGCATTTTATATAAAATGTTGTTTTCCTTTATGTAGCTAGTTGTATTTATTTTTCAAGTTTATATAGATGCCCACCTCACAAGTGACTTTGGGCACTTACAGTGTACCAAAAAGTTTAAAAAACAACATTCATAAATAACAATTATTAAGATGATAAAAAACATTTAAAAATGTAAATTGCAGCTGGAAAAAAATTGTCAAAGGGGGCTTAATAATAACCAAGCCGTCTTACTAATTTGCCAGTCCCCTGGGGGTACCTAGGCCTAATGGCCCAACCAGGTCTTGAGAGACTTTCGGAAAGTCAAGAGTGATGGTAGCAGGTTAATCTCAGGGAGAAGACAGTCAACAACTGTTATAGCCCAGCAACAGCCTGTTCTGCCTTCTAATTGGTCGAGCGAAGCACAGCCTGTGATTGGTGGTTGTAATGACAGTTAAATGACAGTTGGTATCTGAGAGTATAAATACTGTGACAGTTGTAACACATTCTGAATCGCTTGCAACCTACTAATAAACATCTTACTCTCTGATTCCATGGCTCCTGCGTCTATCCCTCACAAACACATATACAACAACAACCTGGGTGCCACAGCCAAGAAGGCCTGCTTTGGGTCCACCAAATGTAACTCTCTAAATGACAGAACCTACAACATGCCTTCTATACTGGATCTTGTAGATTGGAGAAATGTAATTGGAAAGTCCCTCAAATAACCCGGCTCTGCAGTGTTATTTTGAAGACTGTTATTTTGGAGGCCAAAATGTCAAAACCAGCAAGATATCCTGGGTTTAAGTCCTACAAACCATCTCTGTTATGAGCCACAATTCAGAATCTGATCTTGACAATGTTGCTCCAGCTGAACCTGTGGATTGGCAGCTTCAGAAATCATTAATCCTGGATTCATTTGAGACTAAGCAGCCCTAGGCATCTCCTGTTCAACTGGAACAGTCAGATGATGAGGCACAATTCTTAATGACGATGCCCCTTCCCCAAAATATGAGGTGCATGTAGCAGCAAGCAGAGTAATGCTCCTCAATGAGGCTCCTCATTAGGCAAACAGTGAGAAATGAGAAATTGCAGCCAGGTATCTGCAGATATTTATGTAGCTGCTTTGCCTTTAGTCTTTGTTGGAAACAACTGTTTGGATTCCTAGTTTGTGATGCTTGTTCTTCTGTTTACTAACGTGATTTACTTTAATCTGAACTATTGGATTGACTCACTAAGTGACTTTAACTCCTGGAACAATTGGACCACTCTATTACTAATTAGATTCAAGCTGACTTATTCAGGCAAGCTCTTTTGACTTATTCAGGCAAGCACGGATCTTGACTTGCAATCTTGCCTACTGTTACCTGTTAGCTCCATAGCAATTGTATCTTCATGTGTGGGTCTTAGAGCCGAGGTGGCGCAGTGGTTAACTGCAGCACTGCAGGCTACTTCAGCTGACTGCAGTTCTGCAGTTCGGCTGTTCAAATCTCACTGGCTCAGGGTTGACTCAGCCTTCCATCCTTCCAAGGTGGGTAAAATGAGGACCCGGATTGTTGTTGGGGGCAATATGCTGACTCTGTAAACCGCTTAGAGAGGGCTGAAAGCCCTATGAAGCGGTATATAAGTCTAACTGCTATGGCTATGGCTATGGTCTCCAAACCTCAGACAATCTCTATCTTAGGCTAAGGCAGCTCATCACATATTATTATGTATAAATCATGAATATTTTCTTGTGACCAAACATAATTTGAGGTAATATGTAAAATCTGCCCAAATCTACAGATTACATAAAATAACCCTCACCAAAATCACAACTGAGTAATTCATTTATTGTATTATGTATTTATTATGAAATTTATGCCAAGTTTTCTTTTTTAAATAGAGAAACACAAGTATAAACATCAAAATAACTCAGAGAGAAAATAAATTGAAGTACATTTTTTATTGGATATATACACACAAAGAACTATCCACATATTAATTGCCATGCTTCCTGGAAGATTATAGGGTTATATAAATAATCATATATATTTATAATAATACCTATAAACTAGACACCTAGGACATTATTTACAGGGACACTTTGAAAGAAACACTGAAACAACAGCAATATGCCAGATCAGGAGGGGGGGAGGGGGGCAAGTCAGGCACACTGCAATGTGTACTGACTATAATGATTATCATGTGAATAAAACCTGCTATGAATTTGGTTGTAAAGTTATTTTTAAGCACCGTAACAACTTTAAATTGTTACTGAATGAGTGATTGATAAGTTGACTATTCCTGCTTCCAGTCTAATAGATTGCAATGATGAACACTTGTGAAAGTTGCCCAAAACTACAAACGAGAAGTCACAAATCTCTTAAATAAGATATTTTCAAAGTATGGTAACTCTCAGGGGTGAAATTCAAAAGGTTCTGACAGGATCTGGAAAACCGGTAGTGGAAATTTTGAGTAGTTAGGAGAACTTGTGAATACCACCTCTGGCTGGCCTCAGAGTGGGGTGGGAATGGAGATTTTGCAATATCCTTCCCCTGCCACACCCACCAAGCCACGCCCACAGAACCGGTAGTAAAAAAAATTGAATTTCACCACTGGTAACTCTTCATATGGTAACTACTACTAGTTACATACATATACATATGTTCTATACATATTTAGATTTATCCTTCTAGGAGTAGGTTCCACTATGTGTATGTTCATTGATGTATTCCAGTATGTGTAACTCATTCCTACTGAGTTTACAAATAATTCCACTCAAATTTAATGCCAGCTAGAATACACGTCAATATATAAAACTGAAAAAATCTGGAATACCATTATTGTAAGATGTGAGAATGACTTTGGGGGTCATAACAGCCTCAGATTATGAAAGACAAGAGACAGCTGAGCCCTCAGAACAAATGAAGTACAGCAAATATCTAAGAAAGGATTCTTCCTAGTTTCTTGGACTTTAAGGGCTCTGTGATGTAGTTTCAGACTTGCAAGATTATGTTAATGTAACCTTAAAATAAAGATAGAGATGGTAGTGGATGTGCTCCTTGTCTGGATTAATTTGCATGGCTGACAATTATACTTCTTGCTTGTATACTACATAAGATAAGAGTAAATCACTGCCTGGCTTGCAAATTATGAATATGATATTGATTCATGATATTCAAGTTTCAGATTAAGATTAATAAATGGGTCATGGAAGTTTTGTTTACATACATTATCAATATATTTTTGATAGCCTAGTAGAACAGTTAATTTGGACAAACATACCATGATTTGTTCTGTGTATACGTATAGTATGAAGATAAATATACTTTCAAGTATCATTGCATGGAGAACAAATATAAAACACTTTTTAAAAGGTTGTTTTCCTCCCTTTATTGTTTTTATAAGTAACTCAAGGTGGCAAACATACCTAATACTACTTCCTCCTCCTATTTTCCCCACAAAGCAACTTTCTTATATTTTATTTACTCAATTTATGCCTTTCTTCTATGCCGAGCAGTGTATTTGTTTATCTAATACTGCAATATATTTAATGTTAAGTATTAATTGTTTAACAGAGTAAACAGGTAGCTTAGGTCAGGCTAATTTGCTTTTAAAAAAAGGTATGCCAACAAAATTCTTCTGTACTTAATGATAGAATGGCTGTTTACTTTAATAGCCCTTTTTAAAAACTGAAATACAGTAGTTATCTCTCATTCCTTTCCCATTTTTATTCTGTCAAACTATCATCAACCTTTCATTTCTCCTAGAAGATGGCTTTTTCCTGCTTTCAATCAACCTTTAATCGCTGTTTTTTGAAGCACAAATATAAAATTCTTTTGAAGAAAGCATTAAAAACTTATCTAAAAAATCTTGTGTGTGTGTGTGTGTGTTCCCCCCCCAAAAGAACACTTAAACCTTTATTTAAAAAGAGCCAGAATAAATCTGATGCTTTAGAAAGCATCAGATATTATGTGAGTAAATATCTCCACAAAATGTCTCCACTAATCCACCTCAGCAACTTTAAGATGTGAGGACTTCAACTCCCAGAATTCCCCAGTCAGAAAGAACTGATGCTGCCATGGTTGAGAAGCACTAGTCACATCTCTCCGAAGTAGCGTGGAGGATGATGCTGATGAAAAGGAAGGAGATGGACCTATAGGAGACTGGGGTACTAAAAAAACTAGGCATATCTGTCTATTGAACATAGATAAATGACTGTCACTTCATGACAGAGCTGAAATAAAGACAGTCATCCTAAACTGTAATACAAGTTGTCCTCGACTTACAATAGTTCATTTAGTGACCGTTCAAAGTTACAACAACACAGAAAAAAGTGACTTATGGCTGTTTTTTCACACAGGATCATTGCAGTATCCACGTGATCAATGATCAAAATTAGGATGCTTGGTCAACTGGTTCATATTTATGACAGTTGTTGTGTCCCAGGGTCATGTGATCACCTTTTGCAGCATTCTGACAAGCAAAGTCAATAGGGAAGTCAGGTTCACTTAACAACCTAACTCAACAACTGCAATGATACACTTAATAATAGTGGCAAGAAAAGTTGTAAAATATGGCAAAAGTCTTTTAACAAATGGCTCACTTAGCAGCATAAATTTTGGTCTCAATTGTGGTTATAAGTTGAGGACTACTTGTACTGTAAAATTGTAATAGAGAATTAGGACAGCTTTTCATTTTAAATTTGTCTCTATACCACTCTAAAGGTCTTAAAGAGAAGAGCCTGCAAAACATATCAAAGTTGTCATCATAAGCTACAATCCTATAAGGCTAGTGGGCATTTAGCTACATGTAACTTAAACTTGCTAGTTTCCCATTCAGATGACTGAAAAACAATTTAAGGTGACCCAGAGGAATAAACCTTGATGCTCTCTTGAGCTGTTTGCTTGCAGATGTTTTGATACCAGATTCTTAATATCCAAAGAATACGATTAGATTTGAAACTTCAAAAGATGAACGTACGTAAAACAAGTAGATTAAATAGGTTACTATTGCTATAATATTAAAAACCAATAATTTGAAGCGAAATAAAAATTAACAATTTATTCATAGCACAGAAACCCTTTAAGGATCTGCAGCACAGAAAACAACAGCTGCCTCGTTAGCATTTTTAGCTTTTGCACATTTCTAATCCAAGGAAAAATGTTCAGAGCAGAATCATAATT
Organism: Thamnophis sirtalis; assembly: GCF_051295495.1. Taxonomy (NCBI): domain Eukaryota; kingdom Metazoa; phylum Chordata; class Lepidosauria; order Squamata; family Natricidae; genus Thamnophis; species Thamnophis sirtalis. The sequence continues at coordinate 26,861,480 of NW_028261387.1, forward strand.
ATTAATAAACATTTCCATTAGTCAAAGTAGATTATGACACACTCTTCAAATTCCTTTCAAAATAATTGAAATGAAATCTATAGAAGATTAATCATTTTGGAACAGTTATGGCCTCTCAAAAAGACAGAGAAATTCTACCCGAAGAACACAATAAAGAGATGCTCTTTTAAAACCATTGCTGCCAAAGTTTTGTTGGCTGTACCTGTAATATATGAAATAACAATGATGGATTGTTAGATTCAGTTTTAGAATCAGTGATTCAAGATAACATTACCGTGTTTGACCCCCCAAAATAAGTGCTTGGCCTTATTTTCGGGGAGGTCTTATTATTTTTGAGGTGCAGGAGGCAGCGAGTATGGTCACCTGCTGCTGTGTTGCAATATTTTTTGGGAAGGCTTACTTTCGGGAGAGGGCTTATTTTAGCGCATGCACTCAAAAGCACGATTGGGCTTATTATCCAGGAAGGTCTTATTTTGGGAAAACAGGGTATGCATACAAAAGATACCTGTTATTTAGGGCTAAAATAGAAAAGAAAAAAGTGATTATTAACATAAGTAGGGGTCCACCTATGGCACACGTGGCACAGGGAGCCATATTTGCTGGCATGGCAGCTGTCAGCTCTGGTGTGCACCAGCTGATTTTTGGCCTTCTGGAGGGCTGGGGGAGGCCATTTTCGCCCTCCCTGGGCTTCAGGAAAGCCTTCGGAGACTGGGGAGGGCAAACTTCCCCCACATGCAGGAGGTGGCGTGCACAGATGCGCATTGCCTGTGGGGTACACATGCAATAGCGCACGTGCGCACAATTTTGGCACGTCTTTAGAAAAAGGTTAGACATCACTGACCGATGGTTTCTATGCTAACCCTCTGTCCTGATTAATCTAGATAGAAGGATAAGTGCGCTTTTTATGGAACATTTGCTGGTATATTTTAGAAAACCAGAGCCAGTAGGCAATTATTTTCAAATAATATTTTTCCACATAAATGCTCCATTTGTGAATTTGAGGCTTATTTAATTGGGTTAAGAGAGACAATGGGTTAAATTCAGTCAGCCAAATGCATTATTTCTTCTTGTTACGAAAATAATAATAGACAACCCGTAACTATGTGACTAGAACCATTTCCAAGAGATTTTCATACTTCCCAAAAGTTTATTTTTGGGAAAAAAGAGTTTCTTATAAAAAAAAGTCTTGCAGAAGAAAATTCTTTAGAAAATCTTTAGAATGAAAAAGTTCATATTACTATGGCACAATTCAGAAATGAGCATTTATCACAGATTTAATATTTACCATCAAACCACTCATTCATCAATCCAATTCTCTCTCTCTCTCTCTCTCTCTCTCTCTCACACACACACACACACACACACACACCTGTTATGACATGCCATGTACTTTTAAGTTTATTTAGTTACCTTGCACCATGAATTAGTAGTAGTATTTGAAGAAGATTAATGGTTTATATGTCATTAAGTTGTAGTTAATTCTTAACTACACAGATTTTTTCCCCAGGATGATCTGTCCCAAGCTAGACTTTCCATAGTGTACCCCATTCTGCTGAAACTGAGTCCATCCACCTTGCTGATGGTCAACTTCCTATTCTCTTGCCTTCCATCTTTTCCAGAATTATAGATTTTGAAAGAGAGATAAATCTTTATTTTTTAAAAGGGTTTTTTTTTATTGAGAGAGAGAAATCTTTACATAACAGGTACAAAATATCATAATTTGATCCTACTTGTTTGTGCCTTGAATGAGAAATTTGAAATGAATTGTGTGATGATTCATTTGTTGGGGGGAAGGGGAGGTTGACTGCTTTGTCATTTTCAGAAATCTTCACTAACTTCCAAGTTTAAAAATGTTAAAACTTTTTCTTCCATGTTCCAAAGGTCCAACTTTTGCTCTCATAGAATGTCCCAGGGGAAAACCACTACTTGCATGATTCTGTTTTTTGCAAGAATAGACATGTTTCAGAATCTAATATGCTACTGTTCCCAGATAGACTACCACAATTATGAACAAATCTTTACATTCCATGCTATCAGTTTTTACTGTCTTCTCCTAATAAAGGTTTATGATAATCCTATAAATTAACTGGAAGAAAAATTAAGATGAATTAAGCTCATCCTTTGAAGGAAAATAGTTCTTCAATCAGTAGTTGTGGAAACTGTAACCATAGAGACTTAGCAGAAACCATGATAACATCAAATTATATGGCATGCATGACATAAATACACTGGAACATATTTGCATTATTTGTATTATGACATGGGCAATGCATTTTCCTTTCCCTGATGTTCACGATAATCACATTTTTAGAAGGATATTTGACAAATACATAGAAAATAGCCACAACTGATATGTTAGACATCAGATGTTGTTACTAAAAGATTCTGTGTCTCCCTGCTCCTAATCTATTACTTTAATCACTGGAATCCTATTCACTCATTTGTGTGTGCGTGTGTAACGATATTTGTAAAAATATATTATTTGGTAACCATATTTACAAAAGCCAAATAAAGAGTAAGAAGGTATTGCTGAGCATCATTGTCATTACCAAATAGAAGGTATTGAAGAAATATGAGATCAGAGTTTGAATATTATTAGTATATCTATCCACATGGTTGCTTACAGTTGACACCAACTCAATGGTAAAAAAGATATACCAGAAAAATGCAAAGTTTGAAAAAAAAATCAGAAATCTTGATCATATTTTGTTTCTTTAAAATGTCACATGAATAATTCTTACTTTAAAAATTAGCATTGTGTTTTTGCTTGATTTTGTTTTTTTACAAGGAAAAGAACAAGAAGAAATACAAGAAAATGTATTTAAAATATATATTACAAAGCCTCCTTTGTATGAAAATGATAGAAACAGATTCGCTTAAATATGTTATCATCTTCTCTACATATTTAGAATTACATTGCTGAAATGGAATGGGGAAAAGACAGTATACCATGTTTATGGTATACTACAGAGCACCCAAAACTTCCACGGGTTATGCTGTGACATAAAAATCAAGAGACAAGCACTAAATATTATCACACTATATTGGTTAAAGGTAAAGGCTCCCCTCGGACATCTGTGCTAGTTGTTCCTGACTCTAGGGGGTAGAACTCATCTCCGTTTCTAAGCCGAAGAGCCAGCGCTGTCTGAAGACATTTCCATGTTCATGTGGCCGGCATGACTAAATGCCAAAGGTGCATGGAGTGCTGTTACCTTCCCACCAAAGGTGGTCCCTATTTTTTCTACTTGCATTTTTACATGCTTTCGAACTGCTAGGTTGGCAGAAACTGGGACAAATAACGGGCGCTCACTCCATTATGTGGTGCTAGGGATTCAAACTGCCGACAAGCTCAGTGCCTTAGTCACTAAATAACCACTATATTGGTTACCTTTGCCTAAATGTCCAAGCAGAAATGTGAAAAATCTATTCCAAACCAAAATTAAACTGGCTTGCCTGAGAGAAAAACAAAGTTCTGGAGATAAATGTATCCATTTTGCGTATCATTACAGTACAGAAATATGCTCCATGTTAATCAGTGCTAGATAGTAAATCAACAATAAACCCTTTATGCTCCACTCCTAGATCTTTCTTTGTTATTGAGTACTTATGTGTTTGAGATTTGAACTAAATGACTCTGAAATCTGTCTGAAAGGATTGTGTACTTGCATTCCTGAGCATTTTAATTCTTCATTTTTAGTAGTTGTTGACATTAATATGTCATTAATATTTAACTTCCAAAATTCTTTAGTATTGCAACAGTGAAGCACTCAAGCCATCAATTAACATTCATATAAAATGTCTTCTGGTGAGGTAAGGCAAGCCAGTGCCCACATTTTTGCAATGATTTACTATAGCCAGAAGAAGTTAAATGATTGGTCATAAGTTGAGAACTTGCTGTATCTATTTTGAGCTGGATGAGCAACTCTATTGGCTTTAAACTTTTCATCCATTTTCATGTTAATAGTTGTGAATGATTACTGCAGATGTGTTTTGATAGGGGAATGTATAAACCACCTTTGGATTTTACAGTCTCGTGAAACAAATACATGTTGAAAGAACAATAGAAGTGGTTGGGACAGCTTCTCTTTCAGAAATATTTTGAAGTTCAACGGTAGTAGAGATGTAGAGATTCCACATCTCTAAGCACCCCACTTGTGTGAGGCAACATTTGAAATCTGTTCAAGTAATTATGACAAAGTTTTAGGAGCTATCCACATCTGTACTGTAGCCAATATGAATTCAAGATGCAGCAAATGCAAACAATTTTATTTATGTAATGCCTAACAAATAGGAATGCATTATCCTAAGCACAAGGCTCTTTCTGCTTAAAAAATTCCTTGGATAGTGCCTTGTAGACAATATAATGATGAAACCCTGACCCTTCTTTGGTGTCATTGTATAGGCTATATATAACTTCTAGCTGATGTTTTACTGGATTTGCTCTGCATTTCTCTGTGTCTGCATTCTAGTTGCCGTCCCAATTGCATCATTATTCCAAGTTCTCTGGTTTCCAAGCTTTTCAATATATTTCATGTTAGTGGGAGAAGAAGCAGAACAGTGGATATGAACACTTCTTATACAACTTATTCTAAACATTAAACGTTCCCTGAGCAAGGATGCCAGTTACTTTACTCTGCATCATCTTAATTTAAGAACATGAGTTTCTAAAATAAGGATTGCAGGATTGCATTCAGTCATTTAAATCTTTTGACATATTTAAAACTAATTTAGATTCATTTTTTTGCTTGAGTTTTTTTAGTATTTCTTCTTCTCAATCCACTCACCTATTTTCCTATTTTACTTTTCCCCTTAAACTCAAACCATTTATTATGGAAATATATGATAATTTGACCCCAAACCATAAAAAGGTATGCATACCAGTGGTGCAATTCAGCCGGTTCTATCTGGTTTGGGCGAACCAGTAGCAGTGATGGCAGGTGGCTCCACCCACCCATGTGGGTGTCATCACATCCCATTTTTGATGCTCTGTGCATGCGCGGAAGGTCCTGTGCATTCACATTTGCGAAGCGGTATTGAAAGTAAGTTGATTTCACCCTGACACTTACATGATATCAGAAAGATTCATTTCTAATATTGTGAATGTATAAACTAACTGCATCCAATTTTATCAATCAGCCAATCAAATCTTTATTATAGTCATTGACAATCTAAAATAATGAGACAACAAAGGGGAAAAAAACAATTTAGGCAAATACAGAAAAAAGTTCAAGGTATGAATAACTAACCACTATTTCCAAATATTAATTTATTGGACCTGGCAAGCACAAAATTTGACCACACACTAAGAGTAGCATTTTACCTGTAACTGATACAAGAAAAAAATCAGATCTATATAGACTATTAGTAATAATAGAATGATAAGAATAGCATTGTTATCTCAATAAAATGAGTAAAAAAAAAGAAAGTTAATCAGGATCACAGGATCTCCTGAGCCACAAGACAGACCTGGTCTCTGATAGGGATATTATAAAATTTACCCCTAAAGCTGTAAAATATTAAGAAGAACCAGCATAAATACTTGAAATTGCCTCAAGACATTAGATGAGTAAGCTATCTCAATGGTTGGAAAAAGTAAAGGGAATCTGATAATTTGACAATTCTGTTGACACAATCTGAAATCTTCGCCTAATAATGTTTTGGTTTTTTGAATGACAGAGAAAATAAGGCCACACTTGGAATACTGCATTCAGTTTTGGTCACTGCGATGTAGAAGAGATGTGGAGACTCTAGAAAGAGTGCAGAGAAGAGCAACAAAGAAGATTAGGGCACTGGAGACTAAAACATATGAAGAACGGTTGTAGGAACTGAGTATGTCTAGTTTAATGAAAAGAAGTACTAGGGGAGACATGATAGCAATGTTCCAATATCTCAGGAGTTGCCACAAAGAAGAGGGAGTCCAACTATTCTCCAAGGCACCTGAGGGTAGAACAAGAAGCAATGGGTGAAAATTAATCAAGAAAGGAAACAACTTAGAACTGAGGAGAAATTTCCTGACAGTTAGAACAATTAATCAGTGGAATGCTTGCCTCCAGAAGTTGTGAATGCCCCAACACTGGAAGTCTTTAAGAAGATGTTGGATAGCCATTTGTCTGAAATGGAATAGAGTTTCCTGCCTAGGCAGGAGGTTGGACTAGAAGACCTCCAAGGTCCCTTCCAACTCTGCTATGCTATTGTATTGTATTGTATTGTATTGTATTGTATTGTATTGTATTGTATTGTATTGTATTGTATTGTAAGGCTTTAAAAGAAAATCAAAGAAATGCCAATTAGATTGAAAATTCTTAAATAGAAGTGGTTTAATAATAAATTAAAACAGCCACCATTATGACAATGTAGATATGCAAATATATCTGCAGATTAAAAAACATAAGTAACAGAAAAATGCATGCAAGGAACAACCTTTTTTCCAGACGATCTGGATGAAATACTATGTAACAAGCTAGACATTCTATTGGATATTCTATTCAATAAAGCCTTTTCTACAAGAAATTTCTTTCTATAAGATAACCAGTATCTAACCATCATGTCAGTGGCTAAGACGCCATTTGTAAATCAGAAAGGTCGGCAGTTCGAATCCCTAGCGCCACGTAACGGAGTGAGCGCCTGTTACTTGTCCCAGCATCTGCCAACCTAGCAGTTCGAAAGCATGTAAAAATGCAAATAGAAAAGTAGGAACCACCTATGGTGGGAAGGTAACAGTGTTCTGTGCGCCTTCGGCATGTAGTCATGCTGGCCACATGACCACAGAAACATCTTCAGACAGCGCTGGCTCTTTGGCTTAGAAACAGATATGAGTTCTACCCCCTAGAGTCAGGAACAACTAGCACAGATGTCTGAGGGGAGCCTTTACCTTTTCCCCATCATGTCAAATTATCAGAATAGAAATAGAATAACCATAGCTAACCTAGAAATTAATGATCATTCATAGATGGAAATTTAGATCCTCCCAAGAAGTAAACTGAGCAACCCTCAATGCCATTCATGACCTCATTAGACTCTTTCCACTGGGCCATAAGCTGACTTACTCTTGGCTCTAGTAACAAGGTTTTATGCATTTTCTCTCTTTAACTTTTTCTCACACATACAAACTTAGGTTCTTTAATTGATCTTATTCCTTAAAATAGCTTTACTCTTTTTAAAAAAAGCCTGCCTTAATGAATGCTAGAGATGTAATATCCTTGCCCACACTTTTTTTGATGGCACGTTTGAAATTTGTACAACCTGATAACTAAGTGGGTGAGATCTTTTTAAGTATTAAAAAAAAGGCATGGCTAAGAGAAGTGTCCTATGGCCATTTGATTCTACCGCTACCCTCTCTATGTTAGAGAAAGTCTTTTTGGAGGGCAACTGCATCAAAAGTACAGGTAGTCCTTGACAGTTTGCTTAGTGACCACTCAAAGTTACAAAGGCACTGAAAAAGTGACCTATGACCATTTTTCACACTTATGATAATCGCAGCATCCCCATGGCAGTGGTGAAATAAACTTACCTTTCCTACTGGTTTGGGTGTTGTGAGTGCACATGCTTCAGTCGCATGCGCCACCTCCATGCATGCACAGGACCTTCGATTTCCGACTATCAGCTGTGACGTGCAATTTTATTTAGCTAGAAAGCAGAAAATCCTATGATTCTAGCTAATATAAATTGCACGTCCCAGCTGATCATCGGAAATACCGGTTCACTCGAACCAGTACCATTTTTTTTTACTACCGGTTCGGATGCACAGGTACCATTTGTACTACCGGTTCAGGCGAACCAGTCCGAACCGGTAGCATTTCACCTGCCCCATGGTCATGCACTTTATATTCATATACCTGGCAAATGGTTCATATTTATGACAGTTGCAGTCCCCGCAGTTGCAGTCCCCTGCAGTCCCCTTTTGTGACCTTCTGACAAGTGAAGTCAATGGGGAAGCCAGATTCACTTAACAACTGGGTTACTCATTTAACAACTGCAGTGATTCACTTAACAAATGTGGCAAGAAAAGTCATAAAATGAGGCAAAACTCTCTCAAGAAATTTCCCACTTAGCAACATAAAGTTTGGGCTCAGTTGTGGTCGTAAGCTGAGGACTACCAGTAATTGGAATATGACAAAATTCTGAAAAATTCTCAAGATAGGAAGCAGGAGGATGAGAATGAAAAATGCCAACCTGGTAGACATGTTTCTGCATTCCCCATCTTGATTTCTTTTACCTTTTTCCTGCAGCTGTCCTTGACAGGCAGGGAGGTCAAGAAGGAAACGCTATTAAGACACCCCTTCTTCATTGTTGTCATTTTGTATGCCATAAGAGCAAGAATATGCTATATCATGCGTGTCAAATTCTCAGGGTCAAGTTGCTGCTATGTGACATTTTGTGACGTTTTCTCCCTTTGCAGAGCTGGGGTGTGACCTGCATGTGATGCATCCAGCCCACGGGCCACCACTTTGACACCCCTGTACTATATGTTCATTCCATTCTGTTTGCTGCAACCCAAAAGGTAGACATTTGCATTTCTTTTTCTTTGCCACTTGCTGGAATCACTAATATTGAACAATGTTGTCAAATCCAAAGGATTTGCTTCACATTTCAGTACTTTATATGAGTCTTGCTTGATTGAGTCCTTTCCCTTCTTTCTCAATCTCCTCTGCTGTGGGGGTTAATGGTTAACAACTGTGAAATATGTAGTCCTTCATCAATTGGCAAATATTGAAATTTATAGAGGTCACTGATGAAGCAGCTCTACACTTGGCCTTAATAGTGTCTTGAGAATTGACTGTGAATTGGATTGACCTTTATTTTGGGTTAACAATCAACCATGTTTCATATCTATAACAGGGGATTCACAAAACAATGGTAGTGGGATTCTGGGCTAAGATTGAAATCTTATTGTGTATAAGTGTCATTGAACTCAATTAAATGCATTTCTGATTGGACATGCCCAAAATTGCACTGTAGTTGTATATTCACATATACCACAGCATCACTAATACCAAAGAGACATACCTATAAAAAAACCCGGCATATGTGCTATATATAAATGGTACTATAACAGGGTTCCATTAAGATGATGTTTTTGGCAAATAAATTTTTAAATTCATTAAGAAAACTCATACTGTACACAACATGTATATACTCATACTGTACATAATATATATACGGGGACACTTGCATATTTGCAGAAGTGAATTAATTCACAGAACAAGGTGTAGGTAGTTAAAATGATTTAGCAATAGCACTTAGACTTATATATCGCTTTACAGCCCTCTCTAAGCTGTTTTAGAGTCAGCATATTGCTCCCAACAATTTGGGTCCTCATTTTACCCACCTTAGAAGGATGGAAGGCTGAGTCAACCTTGAGCCTGGTGAGATTTGAACTACCAAATTGCAGTCAGCCAGCAGTCAGCAGAGGTAGCCTGCAGTACTGCATTCTAACCACTGTGCCACTGTGGTTCATGTAGAACAGTGTTTCTCAACTTTGGCCCCTTGAAGATGGGTGGACTTCAATTTCCAGAATTCCCAGTAAGCTTAGCTGACTGGGGAATTCTGGGAGGTGAAGTCCACCCATCTTCAAAGGGCTACAGTTGAGAAACATCATTTAGAAGAAATGTTTTGGACTTCTTGAAAGCTCAACTCCTCTCTGCTTTTCATTATGACAGTCTAGCTCCCTCCCTGTCTCCTTGTGTCCTCTCTCTCTTTGCCAGGCAGGACAACTTTTTTGTGAGCACGAAATACACTGTGAATGTTTTAAGGGATTGACTTAAGGTTATCTAACTTAGCAATAGCAATAGCAGTTAGACTTATATACCGCTTCATAGGGCTTTCAGCTCTCTCTAAGTGGTTTACAGAGTCAGCATATTGCCCCCACAGTCTGGGTCCTCATTTCACCCACCTTGGAAGGATGGAAGGCTGAGTCAACCTTGAGCCGGTGAGATTAGAACCGCTGAACTGCAGATAACAGTCAGCTGAAGTGGCCTGCAGTACTGCACCCTAACCACTGCGCCACCTTGACTCCTTAAACTTAAATGGAGCCATGTATTTTTTAAGGCTCATAGAGAAATTTGAAAAAGATGGTTGCTTTAATGAAGAGCAGAAAAGTGTTGTACTTATATGAATTCCAAAATGCTTTTCAAAAGTATAATATAATAATGTGCATTATTTCCATGAAGAGCACTCCCATAATAAGCGGTTGTGACAATGGCCAATGATTTTAATTCTAAACTTGGACCAGAAACAGTTTGTAAGATACAAGAATTCAATCTTTATAGATGCCAGATGGAATAAATGTTATGTTTAATATTCCAATTTCTTCTTACCAAGCAAGTTTATCCCATAGTTTATATCATGAGAAGCCACATGAAATCAAGAAATGCAACTAGAGGTGGATTATGGAAAAATCGCACAAGCCTTTCTACAATGGTAAGGCATAAATTATATTGTCCGTGTTACAGCTGTACATGCTCACCAGACATTTGCTTATTATGTTCCATCCAGATTATTCATCCAGAAGGGATGCAACGGCACAGAGGCTTAATAATGCTGGAAATGGCAGCCAGAAATGGTCTGCATTCTGGTGGTTTGAGCTCGGCTCTGTGAGACAAAGAGAGCTCCTGTCACTTGATCTCTAGTCTACCCCCCCCCCCCCAGCAGTTTGAAAGCATGAAATATTGTGTATGTAAGTGTATGAATAGGTACCACTTCGGTGGGGAAAAAATACTAGCTGTGAGAGGAAAGTGGAAGCTGGTGCTGGACATGGCTGGGTGCAAGGCATTTCAACACAAGGTGAGACTAGATGAGCCAGCAACCAGAGTGCCATTAGTTACCTGGTACATAGCTAATTGACACCCTGAAATCCATCAAGGATAGACGCATAAACATTGAACAGAATGAATTAGCATTTTAGGCTATCAAGACTGCATTGTGTGTCTAAGATGTATAGATTTCCTTGACACTCTATGCCATATGCTACATGGGGCAGCCTTTGAAGAGTATCCGGAGACTTCAACTCGTCCAGAATGCAGCCGCGCGAGCGATTGTGGGTGCACCTCGGTACACCCACGTTACACCTATCCTCCGTGAGCTGCACTGGCTACCGATCGGTCTCCGGATACGCTTCAAAGTGCTAGTTGTAACTTATAAAGCCCTTCATGGTATTGGACCTGAGTACTTGAGAGACCGCCTGCTGCCAATTACCTCCCAAAGACCCATCAGATCTCACAGGGTCGGCCTCCTCCAGGTTCCGTGCACCAGCCAATGCCATCTGGCTACTACCCGGGGGAGGGCCTTCTCTGTAGCAGCTCCGGCCCTTTGGAATGAACTCCCCGCGGAGATCCGGACTCTCACCTCTCTCCAGGCCTTCCGGAAAGCTGTCAAAACCTGGCTGTGCCGGCAGGCCTGGGGTTGATGAGTTCCCCTCCCCTCTCGACTGGTATGGCTGTGTGATTTTCATGTATTTTAATTATGTGTACTGTTGTTTATGTTCCCTTTCCCCTTTGAGTTGTTCGCCGCCCTGAGTCCCTCCTGGAGAAGGGCGGCATACAAATAAACCAAAACTAAACTAAACTAAACTAAACATATGCTAAGTAAATACTTATCCAGATACTTATTGCTCACTGATATAATAGAAGCTTTTTCTTAACATTCTAGACTCCAGTGGCTCAGTTGCTTTGGATAACACTGGGAACAGATAATCTTGTTGAAGATATAGATATGAGGGGCAGGATAAAATAAGAGTTACGCAATGCCACACAACTGGCTATGTTCATTTTGTAACGTGTAACTGGTCAAAGCGAACTATTGTGTTGTATGAATATAAAAGCCTAGTCAACCAAAGTAGATCAAAACAGCCTAGCCCTAGACACTGGGGAGGATAATACCTTCTCCTACTCTTGAGGCAGTAACAAAGACCCAGAGCAGCCCGACAAAAACAGACTGGCTTTATAAATTCCTTTTTAAATTTTTTCACACACAGTCTAAAAGCGGAGGGATAAAAATTAGAAAGGATGGGGATGAGTAAGTCATCTCTGTTGTGTTTGTTAGGGAGCAAACTCTATATGCTGCTTAAGAATGATGTGTTTCCCATGAGGAAAAGTCTGGGTTAGTTGTGCTAAGCGTACAAAGCCACTTAGTAAAATACGTTGCTTGGAATTAAGAAACCAGGATGATGTTTCATTAAGCCAGTCTAATGTCTTCTTTCTCTGACTGGAATCAGGAGATCACTTCTGTGTGTATTACCAGCACACATGCCTCTTTCTGTCTGGCATCTTTTAGACAATCTGAATTTCAATTAAACTGATATTCCAGAATGTCTCATTCTGGAAAAAACAGTGAAAGTTGAATAATTATTCACAGTTTTTCAGTTCACTTTAATGTGTTATAAATCTAGTGCTTACTAATTCTTCTCCAGTATCATACCTTGAATATTTTTATACGAACACTACGCCATGCAATAAAGCTGCATCAAGATGCCCTGTTCATGGAATGGGAAATCAGTAATTTTCTTTGACAAGAATTTGTTCTTTCCCTTCCTGATTTGAGTGTGGTATATTTGAAACCATTCCAATTAGAATAAAACAAAGTTACATAACTCGGAAGTGGAGAAAACTTTTCCATCATGATTCCAGAATGAAGCTTTCAGTCTTCTCTCAAGCATGGAACGAACCATACCTAATGTTTATACCAATACATTTTACTGGAAAGTTACTAGGCCATACTTTGAACATGACTGTGAAGGAGGGCTATAGACTTGCCTATAAACATAGCACTGAACTGCTATTTATTAAAATAGCCCTCTCCTTCCCTTTTCAGGCTTCTGTGTGAATTCGCAAAAAGAAAAAAAAGGAACTGCTTTACACTTCAAGTATCTTCAATCTTTTATTTTATTTTATTTTATTTTTCAATTTTTTGGTTTCACATAACCTTAACAAGTAGAACTAGAACAACTAGAAGAGCAGTATTGTGGTAACAGTCACTTGAGCTTGGGAGCACTTCTTTCAACTAATTTTGGATATATGTGCCTTCCCAAAAGCTATGATAACTACATCTGATCTTGGTGATTAATCCTGTTTTGAGTCATAATCCTGTGTCTGGAGGCTTTCCTTCTCCCTACTTACTTCCTAACTTCGAAAGTATGAAGCTTTTCTTTCAGCTTCTTTCTTCAACATCAGATGTCTTTCTTTTGTACTCCTTGAACTGCAATTTAAATACTATAAACCAAGCTGCCCTACGATGATAAATAAGGTAACTGCCAGCAGAATCTTTAATTCTGTGACTATTAGAAGGGATACTAAAATGAGATTCCTTGAAAATGTTAGACAAATTGAACATGATATAATTATACTATCAACATGCATTGAACAAAGCTATATGTGACTCGGTTTTATAGACACTTACAAATATCGTTACTTTTACGGAGAAAAGCCTACAAAGCAAATATATCCTGATTTTGGGATTAATGTGGTTTATCTGAACTTGACTAAAAGTCCTTTGTGAACTCTTGTGGTTTTCAACCATGGTTTATGAACTCATATATTAGCCCAGCTCAGTTGTGATGAGATCAACAAACCAAACCATGACAATGGATCAATATATTCAACCCAAAGCCTAAGCATTTTCCTGAATGTAAGTTTCACTGAAGACAACAGGATCTATGACATATTGGAGCAAGTGTGGGTTTTAAACAAGAAACTTACTGTATTTTTTCCAATGTCCAATCACAATATTAAAAGTAATGGTCACAATCTAGTCTTTTAGATTTCCATCTTTTTCAAACAATGAATAATTCTGGTTGGAAATCAACCATAAATGGTGTTAGCAAAAGTTTTCCAGGTACTCTATATATTCCCAGACTAGATTTCTGTAAAGTTCAGAGTTGCTGGGAGTCAGGTGGTATATAAATGTAATAAATTATTGTTCCTACTACTAGCACTATTATTAATCTGCTATAGGCATAATTTATTCCCTTATCTAGTGCAAAACACAGAATTAATTTAACAGGCATAAGACCACTCCTGGGAAACAAATATCCTAAAATTAAAAAGATTGGACAAAAAGCTAACAGCTCCCACTTGTAAAGTAATTTAGAAAGGATGATATATAATGCACTTTCTTTCATGGGAATATGATTAATATCAACATCTTTTAAAATTACTGCTTAAATTAGCAACCTTTCTACATGTCTTCTTCTTAACTGATACACGGATTCTCAGCAAAGGCAAATGAATGCTAGATATGGTTTATTTATTTCATTCTCATTTTTATTCTTATATTACTACAATAGACTAGTTTTAATATTAGTTTCACAGTACGGTCAGTGGGGATCTAAACTACTGACTTTCTACATACCCCAAATCTGTAACATATTTATGTATTTTAATTATAATTTAATTAATGTAAATATTTAAACATACAAAATAATGGAGGGGGGGCCACAAAGAAGAGGGTGATCAACCTATTCTCCAAAGAACCTGAAGGCAAACAAGAAGCAATCAATGGAAACCAAACAAGGAGAGAATCAATCTGGAACTAAGGATAATTTTCCTGACAGTGAGAACAATTAATCAGTAGAACAGCTTGCTCCAAAAGTTATGTGTGCTCCACGGAATTTTCAAGAAAAGATTGGACAGCCATTTGTCTGGAATGGTGTAGGATCTCCTGTTGGAGTATGGAGTTAGATAAGCTAATCTTCAAGGATCCTTTCAACTCTGTTATTCTGTTAACAACTCTTTAATATCACTTCTAAATGTTAAGTACAAGTCTTGAAATAGAACATAGAACACAACAGCGTCTCTTCATCTAAAGAAACTAAAAGGGTCATGTACCAGTGGGCAAAGAAGACTTGTCCTGAACTGAAAAACTTGTATTGGCAGAGAATTTTTTTAACTCTTCCTCACCAAAACAATATATATATATATATATGTCTGTGTGTGTGTGTGTGTGTGTGTGTGTGTGTGTATAGTATGTACGTACGTACGCACGCACGCAGGCACACACACTGTATATTCAATGGAATACAATGGAATTCAATGGAATGTGTATACTTTTAGTGAAAAAGTTGGCATCTTTTCCTTAATAATATTTAGCATTAACATTTTAGGATCTGAGTGGCCTTTTAAAAGGAGATAAAAGAAAAACTTGTAGACTCTTTATGATTAGTCTAGAAAGGATGCACCAAGCCATATTTTACAAAGGACTAGCCACTCAAGAAATGGCTGGTTTTGTTCCTTTAAATTGAAAATGGGGTTATTCTATTTAGCATTTGAGGGACGGGAATGTCATTTTCCCCCCACTTTTCTATTATTACAAAACTAGATACAGGCTTCATGTATTTGAGATCTATAGAGCTTGCTTTTAAAATTTCCATGTATCCAAAATTAAACATATTGTAAATTATCTATAATTGACTACTTATACCACATTAACAAAATATCTGCAATTACAAAATGCATTTATCACAAAGATTCCATGAACAAATGTAAGAAATTGTTTGATACTTTTTACTACTAGGAAGAACAAGGTATCTTTCATTTTTGAAGACAGAGTTAGGACATGCTTTTGAATTATCAAGATGTTTGATTTGAATACTGAAGATATTCAGGGAAACAACTTTTTAATACACAATTAAATCAGCAAGCACAGGAGAACAGCTGGAGTAATGAATATTATCCCTTTTTCAAGTTTATATGTAAATATAGACAATTCTTTGAAAAATGTGTACATGTTTTTATTAAGTCTTGTATTATCAACACTTTATTGCCAAATCATAACTGTTAAGAATGTTGGTGGACTTCATATTTCTTTTAACTGTTTCTCACCTACTCCAACCTCAGTAAAACGAAAGAATTTAATCTGATAACAGTAAGCGAACTATAGCTAAGAAATTGTATGCTATACTTCAAGACCAAGTATTAAAGGCCTTAATTTATAATTCCTTTGGCAATAATTGAGAATTTTAAGGTAATGTTTTTCCTTTCAATTTTTTTTAATGTGATATGGTGTGGCTCTGCAAATACTAAGAAATGTTCCTGTGTCTTTAATACCATTAGGCATGGCCGGCAAATGCTGATTAGGCATATCACTGATGAGTATTTTAATGATTTATACTGGTGAAAGTACTAATCTCCTTATACTCCAATAGACAAGGTGAACATTGCTGAATCTGCCCTTCATTAAAAATTGGGGTAGAATTCTCAACAGGAATGACTCCATTCCCAATGACACTAAAAATGATTTCATTTTTATTTATTTATTATTTATTTAGTTTGTCACTCATGTACAAGATAACAGGAATAAGAATAAACATGAATTAAGAACACAGGAAATGGATACAAATAAATGGGAATAGTAGGATAGGGACGTTAGACACGCTGGTGCGCTTATGCACGCCCCTACCGACCTCTTAGGAATGGGGTGAGGTCAATAGTAGACAGTTTAAGGTTAAAGTTATGGGGGTTAGAGGATGTAACAATACAGTCAAAAGTGCATTCCAAGCATTGACCACTCTATTGCTGAAGTCGTATTTCCTTGCAATCTCACTTCCAGACAGAATATAAACATAATCCAGGCTAACCAGGTACGCGCCCATCCACCTCTGTAACCTACTTGAATCATAGGATATTGTTCTTTAGAACTTGCCTTGAATCCAAATTCAATGCAATCCTAATTCTTTTTATCTTTTCCACTATTCTTTCAGTTCTTTATCTTTACTCAACAAAAAAGAAAAGTGGCAAAAGTGGGACACTTGTAACTGGAAACAATGTGCTTTCCCACTTGCCTTGTTTGTAGCTTGAAATAAACAGCCTGCTCAGAACTACCCAGGCCTTACTTCAAGGGTGAGGAACTACGGCCCTTCTATGACTTGCGGACTTCAACACCCAGAATTCCCGAGCCACATGGATGGCTCGGGAATTCTGGGAGTTGAAGTCCACAAGTCATAAAAGGGCCATGATTTCCAAGCCTTGCCTTACTTGAAAGAAAATGGGCATATCTAATACATATAAGGCATCTCCTGGGGCCTGTGGTTCAATTTCCCTAAAAAAACACACAGACTTGACATAAGCTTGGCAAAACTCACCATTTTCAGGCTGGTCCTTAATATCAGCTTCGCTTGGCTGGCTGGGACTTTCTGACTGACTTGAATCTACAAAACATAAATATGGTCCAAAATTAAAGGAGCTGACTGTGGAAGAGTAGCTGGCTTTATAGTCTGAAGCATTTTTAATAGAGAAAACCCAAAAACCGAAACAGCCCCACAGGAAGCAAGGTGGTGATTTATATTAATGTTTAATTTTTACAGCATTTTAAAAAAATGAATCTGAAGCCAAAATTCATCATTTAAGACTTCAAAGCCTAAACAGGTGTAAGTCCTTGACTGTCAAAGTTACAATACCCCCCCCCCCCCGCAAAGTAATTACAACCCAGTTCTAAAGTTCCAACAGTCAGTCCTCCATCATGATCTTATGACTACATTTTGGCCACTTGGCAACTGATCTGCACATATGACAATTTCCACTGGTCATGTGACTTACGATGTCTTTGTCGAAACCATTTACTTCCAGTTTTTGGCAAAAACGCCCCATAGCAAATAATGGTTTTGATTAACAACTGTGGTGTTTGTATTACAACCACCATCAAAAAGGTTGTAAAAATGGATCCAGGCATGTGGTGACTCGCTTTACAACAGTCACAACTTATGAGAGTAAAAGGCAGGCTCCATTACAATCATAACCCAAAGACTCCTATATTATCAGCGAAGACCTGGGCTTTGTATTCCAATGATGTTTTTATATATATAAAACATGCCTAATTTTTTTAAAAATTTATATTTCTTAACTGCCCATCTCCCTTGGAGAGGATATTCGAATGCTATCAAAATTCATTAACATGCTAATTGCTTGCTATTGAAATATTACATTTTTCATATTTATATGAATTACTCCTGCCCCTATAAAAATACAGAATACGCCGTTTTAATTTATAGATCCTTATTAGTGAATTTTAGTCTGAAAAAGAAGCTAGGAAAACTAGATGAGGGGAATTTTTTTCTTTGTTCTAGAAGCAGAAAAATCTGGTTTGCTGACATGCCACAGATCAGTGCTGGTCCACAGACCAGGGTTTGGGGACCCTTGGTGTAGAGTAAATGTATATCCAACCCACAATGCAAACTGGGATCAAGCGGGGGACAAAGGTATAAAGCCTCATACTCTTTATAATTCAGTTCCATTGTATTTGGTTTTTTAAAAATGACAAAATATTTGCTTCTTTTATTGTATGGTTTTTATAGTTCCCCCCCCCCCAAAAGAATAATCTCCGCAGACTATGATACACTAAAATATTTAAAGGCAACAATCATATACAAATGCTTCCCAAACTGAATGCCAATACTTAACAGGAACTGAAAGCTTGGTGAAATAAAACTGTGCTCAATGATCTTCTAAGTGACACAAAGGAGGGTGCTTTACAATATATCCAGATTACTAGGAACCAGGTAGTATACACATAATGCAGAATAACAGATTTGGAAGGAAGCTTGGCAGTCTTCTAGTCCAACCCCCTCATCAAGAAAGAGACCCCATACCATTTCACACAATGAGCCCATACCATTTTCAGACAGGACTCTGGTAATGGAGCACCCACAACTTGTGAAAATAATCTGTTCCATTGATTGTTCTCCCTGACATAAATTTCTCCTTAATTCTCAGTTGGATCTCTTGTTTGTTAAGCTTCCATCCATTACCTCCTGTTCTGCCCTCATGTTTGGAAAATAGATTGACCCCATTCTCTGTGATAGCCCATAAAATACTGGAAGACTGCTATTATGTCATCCTTCTCTTTCTCATACCCAATTCCTGCAACTGTTCATTGTACTGCTTAGCCTCCACTCTCTTTGTTGCTCTTCTCTGGACTCTAAACAACACCCCCATCTTTTGGTATTATGTTGATTATATTGTTATTATCTATATCTATATCTGTCTGTCTGTCTGTCTGTCTATATATTTCTCTGTAATTTTAGACACAGGAAGAACACGAGTAGACCTTCCCCAAAAGTCCCTGAACTGATTAAACTCCATCAAGGTGGAGTTTGATGTAACCTAATGATATCACATTCACCTTTTTCTGGATCATGAAGCTCTTCAGATAGCCATCCATGCCTCATGGTTCAATTATTGCAATATGCTTTTACAGGCATATTGCCCTTGAAGATCACTTGAAAGCTTCAACTGTCCCAGTTGTGGGCAATGATGGGTATACTTGAGTATGTTAATAGGATGCCACTACTTCAAGAAGTTGCCAGCTTGCTTCAGTGCAATTCAAAAGCTGATTATGACTTTAGAAGCCCCACATGAAATACAACAGTTATTTGAGGGACTGCCTATCTCCTATGTGTCTGCCTGGTCAATTTGAGTCAAAAGGACTGGGTTTCCTTGATCAAATATTATCATCTATAAAAACTCAGAAAGTGTGCCTCCTGTTTCAGCACCTGCCTTCTAAAACATGATGGTTTGGGGTTTTTTTGAGATCAGGATGGTTCCCTTCTTGCTGGCATTCTAGTGCACCATAAAGACCTAGCTATTCTCCCAGGCATAGGGTGGCTGGAGTTTCCCACTCAATGTTGTGGGATATTTGAGTTGTTGCCAAATTTGCCATCTTATTGTTTTTCTTGTTTTCTACTATGGTTTTTGTTTTACGTTTCTTCTTATCACATATGTTTTATTCTGTTGTGTTATTGTGAGCTGCGCAGACTCTCATTCTGGAATCAGGCAACATAAATAGAATGAATTACTAAATAAGTAATCCACTTAATTTTTCCATGTATTTAGTACACTGTATATAAATCTTAATGGTTTGTATGTGCCTGATTACAATAGCATATTTTATCCTTCTCTGGAATAAGATATTTAAAAAGAAACTCTTAATAGCTGATTCAACATTCATCCTGTTTTGATATTTCATTTGGGTTCTAGTGATTGCCAAAAATTCTCTTTTCAAAAAGACAATTTTCAGGAAAAAGTAGTAAGATCATCAGTAACAATGCTCAGGGTTTGTGAATGTGTCTGTATATAATACATAGCTTAAGAAGCATTTCTCTGCTACATTTTCATCTTAAAAAATAATCACAATAACAAGTTTTCTGGATTCTGATATTTTCCACCAAGTAATGCATTTTTCTTAGAACAATCTAATGTCTGTGTTTATAGCAAGAGAAAGGATTTCCTTTTTTCATGTTAGGAAGGCACAGATTTAAAATTTGACTTCTGATACCATATCATGGAAAACTTACCGGATACAGTACTCAGAAAGTTAAACAAGAACTTCACTGTGTCTCTTAAATAAGAATAGAATTATAACAGGAAATGCCTGCTTTTACATGGACAGAAGTCATACGAAGACTACATGTTATCTTTAGTATGTCATTTTTCCTCCGTTTCTCTCAGCTGCTTTTGATCACACTGACCACAATATGCAGATGACACCCAGGCTGTATCTCTCAAATCTCAACTAGGTGAGATAACACCAGGAGAAGGAAATGAACTGGATGAGAGCCAGGGAACAGAAACTTAATCTTGACAACATGAAAGCAATGTAAGTAATTCCCAAGTACAGAAAATGAGGAAACTGAAGGGATTGCATTTTCCTTATGAAGCTTAAGGAATATTCCTATATCCAGCTTGTCACTTAAAAACAGCTTCTTCCTTTCCCAGAGAGGACCGCATAGCACAATAATCCATTACTTTGCATCTTTTCCTCTCTATTGCTTTTCAGAAGTTAATAGAGAATCTTCAGATAACCCAAGAAAGCTTGGAAAATATGATGCTTATTTTCTATGATGTGTACTGGTTGTTTGTTCAGTTTTGAACATATTTTATTATTTTATTTTTGAATTAGGCGGCCAAGAATCTTGGTACCAGAATATTTATACTGGCATGTATTAATCTGACCTTTAAGATCCTTGAAAGAAGCCCTAATTGTGGTGCCATTACTGGGAGCAATAATTCAAGGTAGTTGTATCCTTGCCTAGGCCTTTGGCTTTTCTTGTTTAATATATTGGTACCTATTTTTTTCAGGTTTTTTTTTCAGGTTTTCTTTTGTCACACTATATTTTAAGTACATAGATCAGAGATGTCAAACTTGCATCTTCATGGTGTCATCACCATGACTTTTTCCCCTTCGCTAAGCCAGGCGGGGGGGGGCAGCACGTGATGCATTGGCCCACGGGCCACAAGTTTGACACCCCTAATGTAGATGCTATGTAGCAGTGCAATAGCACTTAGACTTTTATACCACTTCATAGTGCTTTTGCAGCCCTCTCTAAGCAGTTTACCGAGTCAGCATATTTCCCCCAACAATGTGGGTCCTCATCTAGCTATCCTGGAGGTCCCCCCTCCTTTATTTAAAACTAAGAGAGGGAACTTCTCCTAGAGATGGATTAAAAGTTAACCAAGGGGACTTTTCTGCTATGTTATAGTCCTGAGTTAGACTGTTGACATCCACACATGCTTCCCATCTCATTTCCAAATATTCTTGTTATTAGAGATTATTAGAAAAGAAATGATGGGTCTCAAGATTCCAAGGATGGAATTAATATAATACATGTTATAAATATGTTTCTTCTCCCAAGACATTCTTAAAATCTATCCTTATCAACCACTTTTAGAATGGGAAACAAGCAAGCACCCAAAGACATGGGAGAGGGAGTAAGGCAGCTATTAGCAGCTACTTGAGAACAAAAAGCACTCACATACATTAGCATCCCACTAGTGATCTATGCTAGAAGGCTTATCTTAGTTTGCTGCACT
Source organism: Thamnophis sirtalis (assembly GCF_051295495.1). NCBI lineage: Eukaryota > Metazoa > Chordata > Lepidosauria > Squamata > Natricidae > Thamnophis > Thamnophis sirtalis. Next base: position 26,883,274 of record NW_028261387.1, read on the forward strand.
TTTTTCTTGACAACAGGAAGGCTGGCAATAGCCACCATTGAAATCTGCTCTGTTAGAAACAAATTTCAGGTTGGAGGAATGTGGATTGCAGAAGAAAGATGACAGAAAGCCCATCAAGCTGATGGAAATTTGCCTACTTGGGTCAATCCTGCAACACTCCATAGCATGACAGATTTATTGATAAAAGGGCTATACTTTCCGTTATATATAAAATGTAGATCACAATGCACATTCACCACATATTACATACAATATCCTGCATTATCTACCGTTTGCATGCATGTAACGATGCGGTTTTAAAAGGTGGATATATCTAACAGCAGGTAAATAATAAAAGTAAAAAGAAGTTTCAGATGCAATTTTGATAAAATTATCACTTAGAGATCTAGATAAAATGTACAATTAATTTTCAATTCTATACAAAAGAAAGAAAAACAAGCAAAGGTACCATTTGGAAAAATTAAAGCCACTGGACATATACGTAATAATTTAAGTATTACATATTAATTTCTTTCACATCAGTTTTCACCATTGGTCAAATAGTGTTAAAAACACAAGTAACTACAAAATAGCAGGGTTCACGTGATGTAATTAGGCTAAAAAAAAAGGGTTGCATTTCATTAATTTCAATGAAAGAAACCCACGACTGTCCCGCAAAAAGGAATTTAAAAACGGATTGTGCCCAACATAACTTACTACAGATGGAGCTAGAGGCATTATAGTGAAGAATAACAATTTGAGTTCTAGCATATTTTTATACAGAAATCTAGTCCTAGCACGATTTGATGGTGCCCTCTTAAAACATTTTGGAGGCTGAAATAGAGATATTATGGAACAAATTAGCCAAGAGTTATATACTATATGTTGTTTCATAGGACTTCTGTTCAGAGATCACTGTGAGTGTACTAGCAGCAATATATTTGCAAAAAAAATGTTTTTGAATCATACATTTTGGTGAATGATAAAAAGGAAAAGAGAAAATTAGAGATGTGTCAAGCATTTTATTTTTGATGAAGCATTTCAGATTTTCTGAAACTAAGTAGCCTTTAGACAGAATTTCTTGACTTTCATAGACACAGTAATGTTGTGTCAAAATCCTTGAAAGTTTATCCCTCTTTAAAAATTACAGAAAGATGCATGAACATAAATAGCCACTTTTTTGGAAACAAATTTAGTCATTCTTTTGCTACAAGTCATTTAGATATGGAAAACTGTAACATTTATAAGTCTGCTTTTATTTAAAGATAAAAACCCTTTTACATTTGGAACAAAGAATATACCTGTGAAATGATATGAAGCTTATAATGTTGGCAGTCCTATCTACTGTCTTAACTTTTAAATGGTTGTTTGCTATTAATGGTTTATTTCTTATTGCTGTGGATCACTCTGAGAATATTGGTATTGGTGGAAGGTCGATAAATTGACTGAATATAAATACGGCAACCCTTTTCTTTCTCTGAAAATGGGGGTATTGTTGGATAATCGCATCATTCATACTTTCTGTTTGATCTACTTATAGGAGCCTTTTCAAAACCACTATCCTCCAGATGGATGAGACTATTATCCATAGCCATTGCAGATGGGTTGAGGACAGTTGCAGTACAAAGAGCTGAAAAGTTTTGGAATCATGCACTGTGAAACTTTTGGATCCCATTCAAGTTAATCATTACACCCTTCTAAAGTGTTATCCCTCTACCAAGGTGCAAATCAATGAAGTCTATGAGAGATTCCTTTGCTTATCATCTATAATGTAGGCCTTATTTATTTATTTATTTATTTATTTATTTATTTATTTATTTATTTTATTTTATTTGCATTAGAGATATGCCTATATATTTGACTGTTTGGGCCAAGGTTCTTTATTGCTATCTTTAACTCCTAATTTTTTCCCCCTCTACTGTATCTCATCAGCTCCTCGGTTGGGGGAGGGAGAGGGAGTTTGACATAGTAGTAAAATCACAGCAATTCCAGACTCATTTTTGTGACAGGCTTTTTAATTCCCATACACTGGGAAAGAGATTATCTTTGATAATAGAAATGTAAATCAAAGCTTGCTGTTGTTTATTCCAGACAGACATTTGTGTGTTAAGTCTGTTTATCAGGCAACACTCTGTCTAAGCCAGGAAGCAGTCAGCCTTTGTGAGAAGATGTATGCAAATATACTTCCCAGGAGTCCCTGCAGCAAACCTTTGTGGCCTTACACTCCCTCCCCACACCCCTCCTCCAGCCTCCCACTCCTCCTTACTTTACCAGGAAAACTGTGCTAAGCCAGCTCCTAAGCAAATGAGCAAAAACAACTAGCTAGACTGTGTGGATGAGCTTGAATGGAACCAAAACATGTGCACAGTCTGCTGCCCTTTATTCTGAGCAGACTTTGTGTATTACATCTGTTTAGCAAGCAATACTTTGTCTGGATTGTCTTGTAAAAAGGAGTTCCCAGAAATTCTGGAGTAGCTTTTGTGCATGGGGGAATCCGTATTGCAACCCATGATGTGTGAATCGATACACGAGGACGATCATGAGCAGAATGCCAAAACACAAATCTCTGCAAAACTGGGCTCAGGGTTTACTTATTTCATTTTAGCATTAAATGCATTGGCCCTGGGTTATTGGTGTGTCTGTGTGTGTAGGAAAGATTTCTTGCATCTTTTAATACTCTTCAATGTTTACTTTAAAAAGTTCTTTTCCCTTGCTTTACTACAAGGGAAAAGTGCAGCAGCGGCATTAATTCATGATTTAATTAAAGCTGTCATAAAATGCTTTATCTTGAATATAATAGTCTAAAATCCCATTTAATTAGGGTTTTTTTTTCCATTTAAAAAAAAAATCAGTTGGGTAAAAATCTGTTACCCAAAGGAATTAAAGCCCAGGTTTTCAATCCTCACCCCCTCCCTTCCCATTAGACAAAATAAACACTTCAGGACTTCACTTGTTTGTATTCTCCTCAGTGGTGTTGTATGCATCAGCAACTAAAAACAAAGAAACTTTTGGCCGCTCAGACAAAATGCAGAAGCTCCCCAAACAACAAAGCAAGAGGGGGTTTGGGAAGCATTCAAAAAGTCTGACAGTCCATTCAATATATGGATGATGGCCATAATGCATCCAGGGTCCCCTTGCTAATTAAATATGCATTGGCACAGTTTTGATCGATGCAAGCCATGGATCAGATGACACACCTGCAAAATTGTGAGCCCAGTGCTCCCAGGGAAAGAGAGAGAAGAAGAAGAGGAGGGGGGGGGAGGCAAATACAGCCTGTCTCCTTATCTTTGTTTTCAAAGGCTCTCGATTTCTGTGCTTAGATATCTAATTTAATTCTCTCACCCCTCGGCAAACTGGATTAGGAAAGTCAATACTGCCTTTGTGCAGCGACAGGAACACACAGCTTTCTTTTTATTCAATTTGGCCGTGACCTTTAGACAAAGATAATGACAACTGTCTAAAAGAAAGGTACAGCTTCAAGGAAGGAGCTCTTGAAGGGGGCCTCCTTTCAGTCTCCTGCAGTTCCACTGCTCTGAATTTGCCGACAAGATAGGACTCCAAATCCAAATATTCTCCCGGAAACGAACCAGCATTAAGCTTTTGCCACGCAGTTGAATGTAGTCAGAATGTTGACGGTACTTTTCTTTTAGCACCCACTGTCCAGACTGGAAGTCAATTTTCTAGCTGTGTGTCAAAAGAAACTAACATTCCAACAGCATATTGTTCAGTTGTTTCAAATCCAAAAGGAAGACAGCTAATATATTATATAAATAAAAGTAAAGTGGATTCTATAATAAGGCAGATGGGGCTTGGTTTTAAGTAGAGAAGGGACTTTTGCGCTTTATTAATGGAAGGATTCTAAAATGTCAATGAAGGTTCTGCAAAAAAGATCCCTCTAAAAGTTACTCTTTTGCTGTAATGATTGTCAGAAGAGTCACAATTATATTTGCCACCAAAGACTGTACAGTAACTGGATTCTGTATCATGGTGCATTTTCCTTTGCAAAATCATAACCTACCCTCTATTTTAGTAGCAAATTCTAAATACTACCAATACTGATACTAGCATATCATTATCCAAATATAAGAGTAAATTGCCACTAAAGCTTTAAATCATGTGAACTGTTTTAGACTTTTTTCTCATTGATAAAAGACATTTCACAGTTAATTATTGGCCCTTATTTCCTCAACCATGCCATATATATAATGCTATGGGAAAAGGAAATAAACAGATTTATTAATTTCTAAGCATTCCCCAAATAAAATCCAAACAAAATATTTAAATGCCACAACAAAACATATGGGTAAACATTGCTAATTTCCATTATACATACCCATTTCATTATTAATTACATTATATTACTCTTTCTTTCAGGTTATTTTCAGTGAATTTCATAAAAGGAATTCAAATTATTAGCTATTTCCTAACAGGCCCTTACAACTGATTTACATTATTCATGTCTATGAATTTAACACAATTTGATTTTATTGAATCATTAAAAAACTTAGAGAGCTTCCAATTGGCTCTATGTGGCTTTATAGACATATGCAGAGCTCTGTTATTTAAATTAATTGCCGTACAATAATATAAATTATTTCACACTGTATTAATCTCAAATGTTTTGAAATAGCTGAACAATTCTATTTAGAAGTTATCTGGGTATCTGTACTACAAGCAGTTTAAAACACTGACTGGAACTATGACATTGCCAAGAAGCTGACAAAGAATTATGGCATCCCAAAATTAAGAATGAATTTAGATCTCCTCCCCAAAGTTGACTTTAAAATTTTAAGATTATTTTCATATAATTTGAAAACAATTGCAAAGAGTCACACTGCTAAAAATAATTATTTTTCAGGATGGAGTCACTTAAAGATTTTTTTTTAAATTAAAAAAAACATGTCTATTAAAAAAAACCAATCACTTAATAGATTATGTTCCAAATTCAAGTTAGGGATAATTATAGGGATAATAGGCAGAAGAAGAAATATTAGGTGCATAGACTTGAGAAAAAAATAAAATAAAAGCAGAATGTAAACAAATCAATAAAAATACTACATTGGGCAATCTCCTTGTATGTTTCCAGATTTCTAGAAGCTACAGATTTCTAAGCTACATTTCAACCACAAAAGTCAACAATGTCAGAAACAGAGATGAATTTCAAAATATCTGAAAATGTATATATAAGCACAATTCCAGTTTGTTCTTGAAATACATTCAAAACATTCAAATACAGCTGGTATTCTATCTCTAGGCACTCCCTCTTAATTAGGGGTTCTGGGAATTTTTTTAATTGATTCCAAAATATGAAAAACTTTGGAAACTCCTTTTCTAAGCAATTTCTAGTTCTCCACCGGAAGAACAAAATGTACTAAAATATCACAATCCCAGGACAAGGGGTGAGGACTGAATAAGCTAAAAAAATAAATAAAACAAAACATCAGACATAAGTGTTCTATTAAAAACCAATAATTGATGCAGCATTCACAATGTACCCACCACTGAAAAATAGCCTTTGAGTATGAAACTATTTTTACAGTATGGAAACTCAAGTAATGCTTCTACATTTCTCTCAGGATACTTTAAAGGATTAGAGGATAGTTGTCCTCTAGTCAAGTGAAAGATCTAAAGTGTCCAAAATGCAGACTTTTAAAGTAGTTTGAAATCCAAACTTACTTTGGATTTAAATAATTTCTGAGGTCCAGAAGAGAGAAGCATTCAAGATTTTTCAAATCAATCAATAATGTCATTTGATTTTTTTTAAAGTGGGTATAATATGCTCAAATTTTGTCAATTTGAATACAATGGTTGTGGTTGGAACTAAGGCATTCAACGTGAAATGGAATAGAACACCATTTCCCATTGGATGGAAACTAATCAAGGACAGAAGCAACCTGGAATTAAAAAGAAACTCCCTAACAGTGAGGACAGTTAACCAGTGGTTGTAGAGGCTTTATCACTTGATATTTTTAAGGAAAGACTAGTTAGCCACCTGTCTGGAATGGTATAGGGTCAGAGGTGGTAATCAGCAGGTTCTGACCAGTTCTGGAGAACCAGTAATGGAAATTTTGAGTAGTTCAGAGAACTGGTAACTATCACCTATAACTGGCCCCACTCCCATCTATTCTGTGCCTCCTCAGTCCCAGCTGATTGGGAGGGAATGGGGATTTTGCAATAACCTTCCCCGGGGTGGGGTGGGAATGGAGATTTCACAGTATCCTTCCCCTGCCATGCCCATCAAGCCATGCACACCAAACCACACCCACAGAACTGGTAATATTTTTTTTTGAATCCCACCACTGTATATGGTCTGTTTGAGCATGGGGTTGGACTAGAAAACCTCCAATGTCCCTTCTAGCTCTATTCTGATTCAAATCAAGAGACAATGTCAGACATCACTTGAAAAAAATGAGAGAGCACTCCAAGACTTCCAGAATGCCCTTAAAAATATTGTTACTCACTCAACTAAGTCATCTTGCACAAAGTCAAAGAGATATGAAAGAAGAAAAAAGCATGCCAAGTTAATCACATGTTGGGATGAAAACATGTACAGTCCAGAAATATAAAAAAGTACAACACTGGAATATTTCTTTATTGTAATAACACAGGCATATTCGTTTATGATAAGTTGTTATAAAGTGGGCAATGTGGAGAACATATCATCAAAATTTTCAGCACTAATCCCCTTTGGAAAAGAAAAGGGGGTGGCTTAGGGAGGGCAATAAGAAACATTTGCCCCCTGCTCTTCTTCCCCTCCCTTGTATCTACCACCAATAAGGCCAAAAATAAAACAGAAATAAGTCAAAAACACAAAAAGAAAAAAAGACAATAGACAAAAAAAGAGTAGAAATATCAGGACATCTGCAAGGCCAAACAACAAGAACACTTCAGAATCATCAAAGGTTGAAAGTTCAAAGATCTTCAACTGAAGGGAGTTGAGTCCAATCAGAATGAAGTGCTGAATAGCAATAACACTTAGACTTCTATACCACTTCACAGTGCTTTACAGCTCTCTCTAAGAGGTTTACAGAATCAGCATATTGCCTCCCCTCAAAATCTGGGTCCTCATTTTACCAACCTCGGAAGGATGGAAGGCTGAGTCAACTTTGAGCAGATGAGAATCAGACTGCCGAAAGCCAGCAGTCAGCAGAAGTAACCTGCAGTACTGCATTCTAATCACTGCGTCACCACCATGGCCATGGAGTACTTGCAAGGTCCAAGCTTTTCAATTGTCAGTTTCTGTATTTTGTGCAGAATTTCCATTTGCCTGATTTGTAAACTGAATAAGATGGCATTCACAAAATTAATAGATAAAATTTATGCTACAAAAACATTATTAACTACTTGACTAGAAAAAAAACAAGATGACTATTTCAGACTGGAAACTAATTCTTTCACAATTCAATTTTCTTCTTTAGCACTAGCTGTTCCAAGTTTTGGAATTGAGAAGTAAAATAAATGATTTTGGAGTGAAAATGTAGGTACCAGTCTTTATATGTAAGCTTCTAAGTATTATAATTTTGAACCTCAAATATGATCATTTCTTTTTATTACTAAGATGCTGATAACATTGCTAATAATAATTTGCTCCAAAATAATAATCCGTATCATCTGTCACATATGTTTTTTAAATTCCATTTATTTTGTACACCCTTATCTTTAAAAGTAACAAACTTTGCTAAAGAGCCCTTCTAAGGGATGGAATGAGAATCTGATGATTCACAAAAGCCTTGTGTTCCTAATAGCTCAATATTTCCATTTATGTGTCTTGGTTATTAACTTTGGAGAACTTTATTTAATGTAAGGCTACCATATGATTATGGTGCTTGTCATTCAATGCATTACATGATGCTGGTATTTGTACTGCAATTGGATATTGTATTGCATCTAAAGTAAATATAGTTCTGCATAATAATTTATCTAGAATTCATCCAGTAGCTTGGTAATTTGCCTTATTTTCCTTGTTACATCTGGAAGAATATAATGCTTCCCTGTCCCCCCAAAAAACCATGTTGCAGTTACACTAGTGGTTTTATGGCTCTATATGGATGTAAGGAATGGTGCCAAATTGAGTCAATCAGTTATTAACATCAGTATAGATTTGTAATGTACAATTATCTTAGTCTTGCTTCTTGAAATAGCTTTGATAGAGGAGCTCCCTGAACTACTGTATATGGCTACACTTGTTAATGCTAATCAAATCACTGAAATTTGAATTAAATAAAATATTCTCTGAAATAATATGGCACACTAAGGCAACACAGACCCTATAAAAACTAAAAAATATAAAACACATACTATACAAACATGCTGATTTGCTAAATTTCTTCCGAGTTCCTAATTATACAGTTTGTGCTATAGTCATGTAATATATGAGCCTACAAACATAAATAAGTTACAGAGACCTATACTGTTGTCTTTTTAAAAAAAATGAATGTTTAATGAAATTATACTCTATTTTATAAAGGAATTCTAGGTATGTTTATTTTATAAATCACATTATGTTCAATGGGACTTACATTCAGAGGTATGTGAATACAGTACTGTCTAGTATAAACTATTTTTATACTGTACTTGTACAAGAGCTTTTGATACTAAATACTTGTATTTAGATACATCTTATCCCATTATCTGTAGTGATTAATAACATTATTAAAAGGATAATTAAACAATAGTATTTGATCCATTTGATCCATTAAAATGAAAAATATTAGATTCTTTAGCAATCCTTTTAAAGCTATATCTTTATCCATCTATTACATTATTTCATATTTGCCAGAAAGTATAGCAAGCACCACAATAAGGCTTTTTTAACCTTATATTTTCAGACTTAATTTGTTAAATTAGGAACATTTTATTTGGGGGGGGAGGGCTAACTCCACATTTCCTATTTATTTAGTCTCTAAAAACAGTATATAAAATTAAAATTTAAAAAAGAGGCAAGGGTGATTAAACCCTGTTAAAAATTAATTTAGAAGGCCTAAAAATAATTGAAATATTAAAACATTAAAACTACATATTATTATCCTAGGCGGCTCCTGGATTCTTTTCTTGAGCAAACTGTAAAAAACTTATGTTATACAATTACAAATGTTAATAACAACAATTGTCCATTATTTCCAAGCTGTTGTCAAATGTCTATTATGCCTAAGTAAACTGGTAGTCTTAAGATTCATTGGGCTACAATTTACAGGTAAGCATACCAATATATATCAAAGGTACCAGGCTGAAGAAGAATGCATTAAATGACATCATTTATTCATGCACCATATGTTTTGAATAATTATAATTAATAAAATTACCAAAGCCAATTCCAATCATCTGTGCATTAAATAAATTTACCTTCTTTACTTAAAATGCCTTCCAAGCTTTTGGTCTTTAATCAGATAATTGAACTTAGATTCATACAAATTCAGGTAGTCCTTCATTTATGACCACAACTGGGACCAGAATGCTATGAAAGATGCTTCCACCAAGTGCTATGCGAGATCGTTGTAAAACAAGTCACACCTGATTCTATATCCTGTGTGTATTTAAAATTTGTCAATTGAGGGCTACTGAATATTGAAGTTTAATGGAAAATAAATGTAATGACCATATAAATATTTAAGAACCAATGAAAAATTGGAAAGAAAACAGATAATTTGAAGAATTTTTGGTTGAATATACTGTATATTCTTTAAAATTAAAACAGAAGTGTGATAATAGATAATCTTTAAATGAAATACTTCCATAGACTGAAATATTTTAAAAGAGGGTTGTCATACACTTCAATTGCCCAAAAACTACCCAGATCAAAACAACAAATTTATTCTGAAATCTGACTGAATGTGTATTTCATAGATGTCAATATTTATAGTTCTCTGTGAGTAAGGAAATCAAGAAGTAGGCAGATTGGGTATGTATAAGTCAATATTCCACATAATTATGTGATGTAAAAAACATTGCTTACAATAATAAGCATTAATTTTTTTTAAAAAATGAATTACCATCATAAGTTTCTTGAGTATATTTATCATAAACCAATTTGATCACCATGGCTCAACACTGCAGCTCAATAAACACAGTAAAATTGCTTTTAAAAGGATCATATAAACAATAAATTTATATAGACCAAAAGAGACTGGAGGCTGTCATCATAAAATGAATCATTATATTTGTCTGACATCATTCAAATCTGTGTGCCCAATTTTGAGCCCTGGAATAATAAATCAAGAGAACTTTACAAAAGTAGCTCCTGGGAGCTTATAGTAGATGTGGAAAGCTCTGATTTGGGGTGCAAAGTATCTACATTTTAAGTAATTGTTCATTTCTGTTTCCACGCAAGCACAGAAAGCATACCTAATTGAAATCTATAATCAGGGAAGCTATGGTTGAAATCTGTATTAAACCATTAATTTGTAAGCAATATAAAAATGTATCTCAGAATAATACCACAGAAATAACAGACATGGTGAGTTGGAATGATAGTGCACTTCTGGTAGGACTTTCACTTGTAACCACCTGGATATCTGGATACCTGTAGAAGGATCACAAAATGGTGAAACCTATCCTATATTTAACTCAGAATATTACCTGAAACATAGTGCCACTGAGCACAGGACTATATTTCTAGATTCTAACAAACATAGGAGTGCTATTTTCTATGATGTTTGGTATTTAAATGATGTATAATTTTTCAAAAGACAAGAGCCTCGGAAATATCCCACATAAATTTTCTTTGACTAAAATATATTTTGTTTTGGGTAGACCACCTTTTCTTATGCTCATTTCAATGCTGTTCTTTTTTTTAAACAGTTTTTCATAAATCTACATTTGTCCTTATTGTGATTGGAGAATTCTGAGCTTTGGAGTAACCATTTTACAGATTCTACAAGAACTCTCCCCTCCCCAGGCTCTCCAAATGGTAATTTCAGAACATTTTTAAAATTGTAAATATTTAAGGCTTAAGGGATGAGAGCAGTTATGCCTAGAAGCCCTCAATTTTTATATTCCTGCCTGTAAAACCTGAAAAACAAGCTGAACAATTTTTGACATCCTAATTGCCAAATAACTTCAAGAGGCTGAACTCCTCAAACACTGCTGATCTTCTTATCCAATCCAATGTTTATCACAACATTATTTATTTATTTTGTTAATTATACACCAATTATTTACTGCCCGAAGATTTTGGATGGTTTACAGCAAGAAAAAAAATCAGTATAACTAAACAATCCCTATATAGTTAGCCAGCCTCTTAAAATAGAATAAACACAATTTATGGAAACTCCAACCAATAAGGCAGAATATTCTATGTGTCTCACAGAATGGCCTTTTGAAAAGGTGGCAAGTTGAGAGTCCTACATACGTCAGGAATATGTTACTCTGTAGTGTAGTATAGTAAGAAAGATCATTTCCTAGACCCTGTTGTGGCCCCCAGCAGTTATCAGAGTCAGACATCAGTCAGGCAGATGAACAGGTGGAGCCTGTTCCCAGTGTGCGCATGCGCAGAGTTGCCAGCTAAAAAACAGACTTGGGAGTGAGGCGACAAGTGGACGATGAATGGCTCCTCCCAGAGGAAATAAAAAAGTAAAAGGGGAGTGGAGTTTGCAGGAGACAATTAGTCTGACTTTCTGAGACCCCTTGCCAAGTTTTGCAGATATCGGCCTGGCACCTGTCCAAGCCAGATAAGGTCTGTGACTGTAAATCCTCCCTTGAAAGACTTTGTTGGACGTGAATGAGAAGAATTCTCATTCACAAGGAGTTTGCTTCATGCTCTTGGGAAGCTTAGGTCAGAACAGACCCCATCCTTTATTTTCATGTAGGAGGGGAGACCCTTGACATCCTCTTAGGTGAAACAGACATGATAGGCAGTAGTTCTGTAAGTCCTATAAGTATACTCATTAGTACAAAATATAACATATAACATATGCAGCATGTAATATTCCAAGGTCACTTTGGATAGTGAGACGGGTGGCACATACATTTAATAAATAAATAGATTCATATCTCCTGAAAAAGATTTATTCATAACTGGTTTTTATTGAGTGTTTCTGGTAAGGATCTTGTGTAAGTTAATGAATATTGTTACTTTTCATTAAATAATCAGCAATGAATTGCTTTCCTTTGCAGGAGGAAAGTATGACAAAGATTTCTGAGAAATAGAATGATAGGAATGTCTACAATATTTGTTGAAACCCAACTGTCATAATTCAAGCTACTCAAAAGAAATTCCCAAACAATTCAATAGTACTTATCATTTGTTAAGTATGCAATTTTTAAATTTTTTTAAAAAGTTTTCTGTTCATATACCAAACCTTGAGAAAATTTCACTTCTCATACATAGAAAAAAGACATTTATATGAAAGGTCCACCCCCCCGAAACTTATATTGCATTTTATTTATTTCAGCTATACATAGAAAATATATTATATGTCTAATGATTAAAATGGAAAAGCTCATTCCATGTTATTGTTTCTTGTATTAAAACAAATCCGGTATGAAACTGCACATACTAAATTCAGATTATAGGTACAGGTTCGATATGTTATAATTCTTGGAGGGTTTTTTTTTACCAAAGAAACCTCTGGACAGTGGAGTGACGCATTTGAAATCCCTTGGAAGCTTTGACTGAACCTTTGCTAACAATAGAATAGCACAAGATTCATACCATATTGCTGACACAGCGACATCACTGCTTAAAAAAACTGTGGGAAATGTCAGATTTAGAGCCCTATGGGCGATGGGTAGAAGGCCGGTTTCCCCTCTTCAACAAGGCCCGTCAAAGCTGAACTTCTAGAAAGTTTTTGGCTATATCCCAGCAAAGCAGAAGGAAGCTGTATTCCATACATTCCCAGGGGCCCAATGAAAATATATAGCCTCCGGCTTTTTGGTGTGTGTTTTTTTCAATTTAGTTTTTCAGATGGTTAAACCAATGGGGGGATAAAAAAGACCCCGGCTGCTAGGACATCACATGTTTAGGGTCACCTGCTGCTTAGGGTTTCTCCTGCCAGTTGTTGATATAAGCAACTCATAAACTTTAATTACAATTCACTGTGTGCAAACTCTACAATCTTTTTTCTAAGCTCATTATTTTTAAACAATAGTCTTTACTATTGTTAGCTCAAAAAAACCCAAGCTCAAGCACATAATCATATAAATTCCCTTCTCAACCCTAAGAGTTTTACATGCCTTCCTTGTTTCTGAGTTCTCTATCAGAGTCCTGGGAATTTGAGAATGATGCATATAGTATGTTAACTGTTTCTAGCACCACACTCTTCTGGACAAAGAGCTCTGATGTTGTTTTTGGGAACTGTACACAAGAACAGAGAATAAGCACCCTCCCAAATTCGCTCTGAGTGCTCTTACCACCACTGTGACCATTTTGGCCTTTACTAGACAATAACAGGATATTGGAAGGGATCTTGGAAGTCTTCTAGTCCAGTTTTTCTCAACCTTGGCAACTTGAAGATGTCTGGACTTCAACTCCCAGAGTTCCCCAGCCAGCAAATGCTGGCTGGGGAATTCTGGGAGTTGAAGTCCAGACATCTTCAAGTTGCCAAGGTTGAGAAACACTGTTCTAGTCTAACCTCCTGCTCAAGCAGGAGACCCTGTACAATTTAAGATAAGTGATTGTCCAATCTCTTTTTAAAGTGATGGACACTTACAACCTCTGAAGGCAAGGACATGTATTATTTCTAGATTCGTTCTCTCCTTGATTAGTTTCCATCCATTGCTTCTTTTTCTGCCTTTAGGGGCTTTGAAGAGTAGGTTGACCATCACCCCCTTTCCCTTCTTTATGGCAGTCAACATTGTTATCATGCCACTCCTAGTCCTTCTTTTCATTAAATTAGATATACCCAATTCCTGAAACCATTCTTCTTATGTTTTAGCTTCCAGCCCCCTAATCATTTTTGTTACTCTTGTCTGTACTCTTTCCAGAGTTTCAACACCTTTTTATATGGTGGCAACCAAAACTGGATATAATATTCATTGTCTGGCCTTACCAAGATATTATAAAGTAGTACTAACACTCCATGTGATCCTGAATATCTGAAAATAGTGTAAGACCAGTTTTTGGTGACATCTCACTGACATCTCCTTATAGATTAAAATATGGACAAAATATTCTTTCTTTCCTCACTACTGTTAATTTTGTTTCCTTCATATGGATATTGCTTGAATGTTTACACATTCTCTTCTTTGCAAGTAGCAGCAGAAGTAGGTATATTGAAATTCTTCCTCTACCACGTTTCTGGAAGATGTGCCTGATTTCAGAGAACTGCAGACAGTGCACATTCGCTCCCTGGGCACTCAGAAGCATCTTTATGGAATTTAATTTGCAGCATAGCACAGCTCTATTAAAAATTCTTGTTCTCAGGGCTGCAAAAATTTAAGCAAAAGGATAGGGGCCTGCTTCACAAGAACAAGTTTTTAGAATTCAGAAAGCACTGATTAAAATTTAAAAGACAAAAATAAAAAAGGGAAACTATTTACTTTTGTAAAACCAAGCACATATTTTCAGGAAATTGATTTTTCTTAACCTTTCAAGAATCAAGGAGTAAGTGGCTAGTAAAGGACTTCATCTGTATAAACATTCCATCATGTCACATTTATGTACACCTATTTTGTGTGCAGTCATTTACTTATAAGTTAGTAAGAATGCTCATTACTTATTTATGCAATATATCAATTATCTTCAGGTTAATGTGGCACAAAAATGGGATAATACACACAGTGACTCCAGTTCAGTACTTTGGATATGCCTATAAGCAACAAAACAGGCAGATCTTTTAATTATAGCACATTTTATACCTCTTTTGCCAGCAAGATAATAATTATCACTGACCAAATAGAGTGCTCATACAGTGGTAGTAATTGCAGCAATACTATCAGTCACTATCTGAAAAATTAGCAGAAAGTTGCAAAAGCAAACAAAACAAAAACATACTGATATATAACTTTTCTGTCAATGCCAGGGTACCAGTGGTGGGATACGACTGGTACGCTCCGCTGCGGGCATACCAGTGCCTGCTGGGAGCACCGGGTACCGTTCCGGTACAGTGCTCCGGAGGGCCCACCCGCCCTCCTGCCCTATATTTGAGCCGATCGGGGCTTATGTGCACAGAGCGTATGACGCCTGCGCGATGCTCTGCTGAGCAGCTGGGACATCGCAAGCAGTAAGTATGCATGTGCACGTGCTGCACACATGCATTTGGTGGACGACCGGCCCCGTTGCACTGTACCAGTTGCACTGGGATCCGGAACCCACTACTGCAGTGTACTCTGCACCCATTCCTTATTCAAAAGGAAATGAAACCAAAAAGGAAGCCTATGAAGTCAAGAGCAATGATCTCTGAAACCCCCCCATGCAGAAATAAAATTAAATAAATAATAAAAATAAACAAACAAATAAAATATATAAAACAGAAGACATTTAGATCATTTAGATCCCCCTTTTCCATGACATTAGTTGCCTTTCATTAGATAGAGCACATATCAAAGCAAGGTTTTCATGGCAAGATTCTCCAACCAGTATCTGAACTGTTCCAGAGTACTCCAAAGCCCATTTTTACTATATTGAAAATATCTAACCACAATCTTTCCCTCCTTTAGATTCTTATTAACATGTAAAATATATGTGGTCCAATTTGAACACCTGCCACATTGACTTTATGTCATTTCAACACACCTAGTTGTCATGAATTTTGAGGTCCTATGAACTATTGCTTTTGTTGTAGGGATGAAAATATTTCATTTAACTGAGTTAACAGTTGATGTTAAATACTTACATGAACCTCAGAAAACAAAACTTTTGCTGATAGAACTGTCTCCATGTATGTTATGTGACTGAGTTGCTAAACAAAACAGAATGAAGCTTTAAAAGAAGTATCTCAAGTAAAAGCTTCAAGAAAACTTCACCCAACTTTAATGGGATATTATTTAAAGACAAAAGAACTTTTGCAAATATTTTTAATTAATTGGATCCATTATCTTGATGAAATTTTCTTTCACTTTCTTTTCTTAAATTAATCCATTTATCTATTGTGGAGTTCTATGAAGATTTCATGTACAATTATTTTATTACTTGTTATGCTGGAAAAATATATAACTGAATGGCTCTATTATCAGGATAATCAACATGCTGGTGAACAGAAAGAAACTTTCCAACAGCCATTCACTAAGCCTGTTGTACTGTCTTAGATTCTATGGTTTGTCACATTGAACAGGGAAAAAAGCCCTTACTTTTTCTTTTCACTGTTTCACTGTTTCCACTTTCAATAGTTTTTTTTTTAAGTAGCTTCCACTGTATTTATACTCCATAAAATGAACAACTTCCAGCAAATGAAATCCTTTCTTAAAGGAATCACAATGAAATATGGCATTTTTCAGGATTCTGAACTTTAAAAAAAATATTACATATGTTCCTTTTCTTCCTGTGATAAAATGATAACATAAACCAAACTTAACAAATTCAATTAAAACTACTGTGTTTACATTATTTTGCAACCAGCTAAAGACAAGATAAATACATAAAGCTTTTCAGTCTCATCTAAATGTACCAAATTTGAAAGCTACCTAAGAAGCCTTAAAATATCTATTGATATTTAATGATCATTTTTGATCATTAAAACATGCAACACAAGCTATTGTCAAAACTGCAACACCAACTGAGTTCAGAGTCCAACAAATGTACAAAGTCTGCAAGTCTTTAATTAACTATTATAAGTAATCAAATCATTTATAAAGAACTCAAAGTTCCAAGAAGGGAGATCTTTTAAGTTCTGCTCTTCCACCAGGAAACAGAAAAAAAATGAACAGAAAATCATTTGATAAAATCCTGCATTTGACACATCTGTAAATTGCAGCAAGATAACTTAAAGTGAACAGTTAGGTTATTTATTTATTTTTGAAACCTTGCCTTTGTAAATCTAGCCTTTAGTAGATTTGTTGGATTACAATTCCCAAGCATATAATCTACATAGTTCTATGAAGTCTATTGCTAAATTGTAGTTCCCTGAAATATCATTAATTCAGGTAGGCAAATGTTTTGAAAATGTAAAATTAATCATACCTGGTCTGCAAACAATTAAAACAATAATGTTCTTCCCTTATATTGGGGCAAAGGAATTATTATGCATTTCTTTAATTATAACAGAAGACATAATCATCAAATTTTATTGAAAACCTCTAATCCTCTAAAGGAAAGATCTTTCTAAAGTGGCAAAAATTAATCTTTTTTCATCACAATCGGGAAGAATTCCTGTTTCAAAAAAATTGTTTTGTTTTGCTTTTACTGTGAAGAATGGAGAAAGGAATATTAGACCAGGGTTTTTTGTATGCACATGAACTGTTTCATATTCTTCAACTGCAACTTCACCAATTTGTATTTTTGCCATCGTTGGTTAAGATCACGAAAAGCTACATTTTTCTTAATAGGTTAGATGAACAGAGGCCACAGTTACTGGGTCAATACTTCACACTAATCCATGAGTTAAGAATTTGCAAACCACAATGAATGACTTTAGGTAGCACAAGAACTCCTGTCAGAATATACTCCTGAACTTTATAGAGCTTCTGCAAACCAATCCCCTTTTCTGCAATTTGGGATACAGTGCAGTTGAACAAACATAAATCAGCTCAGTGTAAATATAGAATGACAACATGAGAACACAGAGATCTGAAACAGGGCAAAGAGCTTGTGTGGAAGTGCCCTCAAGGATTAGTGCAATATGTGGACTTGGCTACTATTGCCACTAAAACAGAAATGGCTTCAGTGGTTTAGGGTATATAAATGCACTATCTCAGCAATCTGTTTTATGCTTCTGAGGCTCTAGGGTGTAACTTTGTTTTTAAAACTCCAGTTCCAAAACTATTTCCTAATCCCCTCAAACACATGCCAGCACCACTATAGAAGCCACAGACAACAGCAGATCAGTTAGTTCACAGTTTATTTAATTCAAATGTATGGTGTGCTATCATTAAGTCTAGTTCAGAGAACATGTTTGTTCACCTTTAATGCTGTTTGTTGTTCTGAATATTCTTAAAATAAATGTACTAAACACAATCCTGCATTATTACTGAGAAGGTAGTGTGCTGTCGTTGAAATTGACATAAGTTGAAAAACTACTTTCTTCGTTATTAATTTAAAATTGTCCTTTTACATTGAAAATGTACTATTATTTGATTCCACTTTTGCATGTGAGCATGCTCCGTAGTGAAAAATCACTAGGCCTAAAATAGTCTGGCAGAGGCTTTGGGAGAGTTCGTCACACTCTCTCACCTATGTTGGCAAACCCAGAGCTTTGGCTGTGAAGAAAACCACAATGTGGGAAGGAAAGCCTACAAAAGAATGAAAACAGAAAGTGTCTAAAGCCTTGGCAAAAGGACACTAAATAAAACAGAGAGCAGTGACTCATTCTGGCAGGGAATCTACCTCAACCCCTTCAAAGGTTTTGGCAAGAGTCCTCGGAGGAGACCCTCAGCTTTTGCCAAGCCACAAACACCACAATTATTATCGCAGCAGTCATCAACAAAACAGATTTTGTAAACTGACTTGCTGGCACGTAGGTTAAAGCAGCTATTAAAAGAAATAACAGCTGTTTGGGTGACCCTGGACTGAAACTCACTTTACAGAAAGTATGTGAATTATGTGACAAGCACACACAGAGACACACAGACACAATGTACTAAATACATACATGCCAAAAATATTCTTCCTACCAAGCTATCTTAAAACTAATAAACAACTTTACTAAACTGATTATTACATCCAAGGAAAATTGTCTGAAACCAAGTTTGCATATGGCTTTAAACCATAGTTTGCTTATCTGTGATTTACTGAATAAACCTCAGATATGGACGGTACATTGATACTGAACCATAAATCATGATTTGCTGCAATGGCTAGGTTTGCATAAAACATTTATTCAAAATCAAACAACTTGCTTTCTTTGTGCAATAACTGAAGGCTTCCCTGAGTTCAGTGACCATATACGTGTCCTGGGTGGGGGAAATGGAAGCCTATTTTTTTCACAGCTATCCTCTATGGATAATCCATCCCAGAATTCTAACTGTTCTCTTTATATATGCTCTTAACATGCTCTTAATATTTACCAAATCAGACAAGACCTGGCTTCTCCAATGAGCATTTCAAAAAGGAGTAGTATGTGATATGGAGACTTTCTAAATTTAATTTTATTTTTAAATCTGAGCCAATTTGGGGTAATAGTAAAGGCATTGGGTTAGAAACTGGGAGACCTTGAGTTTTAGTCTTACCTTTGGCACAAAGTCAGCTAGGTGAAATTGGGTTAGTCTTGTCAGTCATAAGAAGCAGGCAATAGGAAACCACTTGCCAAGAAAACTCAAAGGGCTTCTCCAGGCATTTGTCAGGAGTCAACACTGACTTGAAGGTGCACAAAAAACTGTTTGATATTTATTTTAAGTGTTTTTAAATGTTATGTGAACTTCCAAAAGTTTGTTAAATCATGATAGATAGATAGATAGATAGATAGATAGATAGATAGATAGAAAGAAAGAAAAGGATATGCCCATATGTTCCTGGTCATTTGTACCCAGTCATCCTTATTGCTTTATATGGTCAATCTGGGCTTTGAACCAAAAACTGAAGCCACAAGGACTTCACACATCAAACTATGCCAAAACCAAACAAACAATGTAATGGCTTAATAAGATGTGTGAAGTAGGCCAAGTAACCCGGTTAATAGAAGCAAAGTAACTGAAAATACTCAAAAAGTTGGACAACTAAATTCCAGAGAGGAGCAAAAGGCTCAAGAATGAAGTAGTAAAACCCAAAGCCAGAGGCTAAAATGCAGAGCCAACATCTGTGAGAGAAAGAGGAGCAATCCAGGGGCTGCTACTGCAAAGGAGGGAAAAGGCTTTTCTTGCTTTGTAGATGTTGACAGAGATAAAACTACCTGGGAAGACAGCCACTGCTTTAGGCATGTTGTGGGAGGTTGGAAGTTTAGACAGTGCTATTTAATGGAAAGTGCTCTCTTAGATTCTTGTCTGTATTTTTAAGATCAGATCTTACAATGGAGAGGGAAGGAAAAGTGTGTGCCTCTTCCGATATTTATATTTAGCAATTGTTTTGGAAACTTTGCAAGAGCCTGGATCTGAAAAATCTGCTTTGGCTTACAAAGCAGCATTGAAAAGTACATGGGCAACTCTACTCGATTTTTCACCATACTGGATCAGCCAGACGACAAAAAAAAAGATATCAGTTCCATCATAGTTTGTACAGTAGAATCATGATTATTTGTATGACTGTGAATAAGTGCTGGCATGGGATATATATCTGAAAAATTAAGGCAACTGAATCTATGTACTTATATGTTTGATTTTTCTATTGTGATAGGGCATTGTTTGTTTTTTTGTAGTTACTTTGGGATCATGGTTAGTTGCTGTTTTGGCAGAGAGATGCTACAGAATTTCACAACTGAAAGAAGGAAGAGTGAAGCATGTAGACTTTTAATCGGATTATTAATTACCTTAGCACTGCCTACAGGCGATTTCTCTGAAGGAAAGGTTCCCAGGAAATGCTTAGCATGAAGAAACAAAGCCAAGCTGGTATTGCTTCATAAAAAGAGATGTAAAGAAATAACTGTTTTGTTAAAATTAATACAGAACATTTTATACTCTGAGAGTAGGAATCTCTCCCAGTAAGGCAATCAACCCTATATTTCAGATTTTCTACTGAATGGTGCATTTGATGCTTGTCTTTTCAGACAAACATCAAACCAACAGTTCCTTAGGCTTTAAATACATTCCAACTTTCTTTGTTTTGAAGGTATGACACTGCATTATCTGTTTTCCTTTTATTTATTACTACGGTATTAGAATTATAATTACATTATTTACCACCACCTTAGTAGAAGTAAATAAATTCCATTACTAGCACATATAAGTAACTAAATTACAAGACTCCAAGTTCTGAAAAAGAATTCGAGTACACTGTTTTCTCTATAACTCCGGTTGAATCTTTGCCAGATCACAGAAAAGTTGGACCTGACATCCGGTATTTATACTACGCTAAAATTCTAATCAGCACTAACAGCAGTGTGTTTTAATTCAACCTTATGATTTTATTTCAATCTGCTAAGTAGCTCCACTGCCAGAATGCAACTTACTATAAATGTTAAGTAAACAAATGCAGTACCTAAATACATTTAGAGCTTCTACTATATGTATAAAGTTTGCATTTGTTTAGAAGCACATAACAAAAGAAAATAGCCTAAAATACTGTTGACAGCTGCTTACTTCAGAGTTCTTTGAAAATAATATATCTTTCTAGTTCATGTTTAATATACTGCAGCCAAGGAAAGGAAACTTGTAGTGTTATTTTATACTAGCTAGTTCTCCTTCTTTAAAGAGGTTTCTGCCAAGTTCTTTGAAACAAGAACATACTTACAACTTGGATCTCTGGATGACTTTATAAACTGGAATACCAAGAAATTGATGCCAGGTTCAGCATCTTCCTTGCTTTCGTAGAAAAAAAAAGCCTGTGAAATTCTGCAAAGTTGTTCACTATTTTGGACTTAGTCTGTATAGTCGGGAGTTGGCAGCCATCTTATAGCTTGGCAACCATTTTGAGAATTTATCTGGCATCAATTTAGAACTGATTTTGTTTAAATAGAATTCTGGTTAAGCAATTTCCAAAGTAAACAGTGTGGAATGCTTTCAGGTAAATTAGTTCTTTATAAAATTATCCAACAAAGAGATTATTCAAATTTCCTCCCCCCCCCCCGTGGGTGGTCTGTGTCTCCTTCAATCTTGGTTCTTCTATCAGAATCTGTGAGTTTGAAGATTCTATGGAAGATCTTAGCTGTTCCTATGGCTGCTCTCTTCTGGGAAGAGGATGTTGTTCCTGTGATCCTTTGGAACTCCTCTCCAAGCTTAGGAGTCGCGTCTCTGAGTTTTCCTACCACCTCTTTGGTCTTTACTTTCCACATCAAATGAATCATATCTGTATTGATTTATATGATGATGTATTCCATATCAAATGATTTCTGATTCCCGAGAATTGGATTACTAGATATGCTAGTTCTACTGCAAAAATCCAGATGACCATTAAGGCAGCGGTCCCCAACCTTTCTGGCTTAGCGGCCCAGCAGGGAGGAAGGGAGAGCATATTGTTCTGTGTGAGTGGTGGGCACAAACAGCTCCTTTGCACAAATGGCAGGCAGACACACCACTCGCACAAATGGAGCACGACTGTGAGTGCTTGCCACTTGTGCAAATGGAGCTGTGTGTGCTCTTGCCTGGCAGTCACACGTTCTTGGTTCCAAATGGGTCAAAATCCAGTAGTGGGTCATGGCCCGGAGATTGGGGACTCCTACACCAGGGGATAGCAAATATGTACTGATAACTCTATTGCTACCTAAGGGCCACCTGGATTTTTGAAGCCCAAACCAGGCAGCCTTCTGTTAAAACCTTTTATTAGGGAAGCTCAAAGTGTATAAGCTTTAATCCTTTAGCAGACATTATGTTAAAAAGAAGCCTGTGCTTTCATAAATAGGTTTGGGTTTATCATACAGAATTTTACACCTCTGAGTAGGTTGCCTGGTGTGATACGAATAAATAAAAACTACTGAGATCACAACTGTATTGTTCAAAAATCAGGTAATATTGCTATAACTGACATGCAATTAAAAAGTCACAGATAAAAAATTACAAAAGAGAGAATGCACTTTCCCATTTGTTAATCTTTAATGAGGCCTCTGTAACTCTAGCTGAAGTCAAAGTACAGGATCACTATTTCCTTTGGATAAAGAAAATAGAAAATTCACATGAAGAAACCCAGATAAAGAGGACTTTTAACTGAGATATGAGGGACAAAATCAAGTAAAACATAACAATTATGTCAGCTGCTTTCTCAGGCATGTTTCACTTCCTTCAAAATACATATAGTTTACAGCCATATGCAGGAACCTAATTTTTTCCACGATTTTAAAATTATACTTTTTTGTTTATTTCTTATGCACGTGTGTACTGACTTTAACACAAATGGCTATGCATTGTTAAAACAGAAGCTCTAAACAATCTTGCAACCATGCCTCCGTGCTACAGAATCAGTATTCACAAGCAAATTCCACAGAACAAAGATATGTTCAAATACTATTTATAAACTTCCTGTTCATAGGTTTAGGCTTTTATGTTATTTCTCTGGACTCTGCACAGCAGAGGAATTAGGAGACAAACTGCCCCCTAGATTCCCCTTCTTTAGCCAGTTTTTCTTCCTTTCTCTCTGTAGGAATTGGAGCATACTAAATCGCTTTTGTTCCTTTCATAAAAGTGAAACTATTGGAAAGTTTATTTCAATTTCTTTCTAATCGAAAGAGAATACAAGGGAAACAATAGAAAGTAACTAGTAATTGAATATCTACCACAATCACAGATGTAATTGCCATAGAAACACATGCATGACATCTGGTTTGTATAGGTTTTTTTTTTCTCTGTCTTCAAGTGTAGAAATAAGAGCTACCATTGAAAACAATAGAGAAATCCGTGAGATCTGTATAATTGTGATTGTGATGTAACATGTGGTACATCCTCCTGCAGCACAAGACATTAGAATTCAAATTTTTAGCACACCCTATCTTTAAAACCATGAAAATTTCAAAATGTGAAACTCAAAAATGTTGTTTTTTTCCCATCCTCAAGACTCTACAGTTGCTAAGAACATAAATATCTTCAAAAACCTCTAGTACTGTTAAAAATGTAGGATGAACCACAGCTTCTTCTCCAGTGTTAACAGTGATTTGACTGTTGTACCCATTCAAACCTGTTTTGCAAGCACCTCATTTCAATTTTTATTCAGTATAGTAAAAAATAATGGAAAAACCAAAACAAAACTAACTATGCACATATTACTGAAGGACAATGTACAGGAAATAGCAACAATGTACAGGAAATATCTGGCCTTACTAGGAACCACCACTCTGCTATAACCCATGCTAACAACCTTATTTTGGTTGTGTACACACAATAGCAATAGCAATAGCAGTAGACTTATATACCGCTTCATAGGGCTTTCAGCCCTCTCTAAGCGGTTTACAGAGAGTCAGCATATTGCCCCCAACAATCTGGGTCCTCATTTTACCCACCTCGGAAGGATGGAAGGCTGAGTCAACCCTGAGCCGGTGAGATTTGAACCACTGAACTGCTGATCTAGCAGTAGCCTGCAGTGCTGCATTTAACCACTGCGCCACCTTTTGCAATCCTTTTGCATCTCTTTTTAGCCCTAGGCTAGAGATGGGGAACCTTTTTGTCACTGAATGCCAAAAGCGGGCAAAGTGCAGTGGTGGAGTGCATGGGCATGCCCATGATTCTATGCACACAACCCCCTACCTTCCTCTGCTTTGGGCGCGTGATGGACCCGTTTTTCGCCCTCGCTAGGCTCCAGAGGCTTTCTAGGAGCCTGGGCAGGGCGAAAACGGCCTCCTCCCTGGAGGCTTCAGGAGGCTTCACTGAAGCCTCCAGAGGGCAAAAAAAACCTGCGTTACGGGCAACCTGGAAGTCCATTCCTGAACTTCCGCTTTGCACGTTGGGTGGTTTTTTGCCCTTGAGAGATTGAGATTTGTTTTATTTATATGCCGCCCTATTCCTGGCGGGACTCAGGGCGGCGAACAACTCAAGGGGGGAAGGGAACATAAAAGTACAAGACAAGCATTTAAAATAGCCAACAGCCACACAAGTCGAGAGGGGAAGGGAGCTCATCAACCCCAGGCCTGCCGACATAGCCAGGTTTTAATGGCTTTTCGGAAGGCCTGGAGAGAGGTGAGGGTCCGAATCTCTGCGGGGAGTTCGTTCCAAAGGGCCGGAGCTGCCAGAGAAGGCCCTCCCCCGGATCGTAGCCAGATGGCATTGGCTGATAGATGGAACCCGGAGGAGGCCAACCCTGTGTGATCTAATGGGTCTTTGGGAGGTAATTGGCAGCAGGCGGTCTCTCAAGTGAGGTTTCAGGGAAGCCTCCTGAGAGTGAAAAATGGCCAAAAATGAAGACCGAAGTCAGCTGGCCAGGGCAGCCTCACGTGCCCTAACAAATGGCTCTGCTTGCCACCTCACGCATGCCATAGGTTCGCCATCATGGCCCTAGGCCATTCACCATTAATTTACTATTGGTCCTTATAACAACCAAATCTGGAATTTGATTTCATAGCTTTCGTCTTTCTAATGTAAAAAATAAATGACCAGGTTTATATATAAACTCAAAACAAAAATATTTAGTATGAAAGTATCTGAGTGGAAGAGAAAAAGAACAACACTGGCTTGCTAGACATTTATAGTTTGAGGGACAGTATCTGCAATTGCATGACGTCATCTGTGCTATACAGGTTCAGAATGCATTGATAAATTGCTCCATCGATTCTGTTCTGCTTCACTTACCATAATTATAGCACAGTAATGGATGGCATGAATGATATATTCTTACTTTAGAGGAAAGCCAAGACTTTGCCTGTTTCTTTATGAGATTAGACCAAATCCTTTCAATTAATACAGTATGATTGATACCAGAAAGTATAATAAGTTAAGATAGGTTTCTATGTATGCAGACTTTAAAGTTTATTGATGTATTTGCTTGCTGTTTCAAATATTTAGACAAAAAGTGATACTATGACAATCTAGAAGATTCTCTCTTGAAGAAGAATACAAAATTAATTTTGAAGATCAAATTGCCCTTTAAAATTTTTTTGGCACAACATGGAAATTTGCACATCATAAGAATGATGTGAGAAATTGAGAAATAACAGTAGATATATCTTTTAGCTTAACCTTCAATGATATGTAATGCATTAATAAATATTTTATGCATTTTCCATTTCTTGTGGGAACTTTGATTCATAATATAATAGAAAATTAGATAAAAGGTTATTTGCTGTGCAACAGAGGAACAAATTTACCAGCTTCTTGTATTCGTAGAAGAATGCTAAATTAACTGGAATTTGGTCTCATCCAGCATAACCAAAAATTGCATATTCATGATGATGCAGCAGACTTGAGTAAGGAGTATCCATTTGGGCACCATAAAAACACTACTTTAAAAAGCCATGCAAAAGGTCAATCTTCCCTGGCTTTGTGCATAGCATGTTTGATTATTCACCTTTTATATAGATTCACTGAAGAATTTTCATTGTCAAGGCTTTATATAGAAACCCTGCACATTTCAATTCATATCAGATTATATTTGGACTTAGTTTAAAACAATACCAGTAAAAACAATGGGAATTAAATTAGGCACTGCTAAATTAAATTATAGTAATTGCAACGTGTATGTTTTACAACCAATATTGATTGACCTCCACTGCAATATGCAATAGGTATAACCTAGTTTAGGTATGTGTCAGAAAAGGTATCATGTTTATTAGCACAAATGAGATACTATTTATGTGGATTTATATTTTTGGAGTATTGGTGTTTTTAAAATGTGTACAATTTAAAAGAAAATTTGAAAAATTATACCAATTTCTTATTTATTTGGGAAAATAAATCATGCTGATTTAGGTATGCCTAAACAGTTCTATGAAAGATACAGAGAAAAAAAGTTTCATAGATAGAAACAAAATAACACTATATATTTTAAAGATAATAATGTTTAACCTAATATAAGACACTGGTTATTACTTTGTTTTATGGAGTATATTTGTGTTGTGCCACAAATTTAAGTCTGGGATGAAATTATAGCTTTTCCTCTTACTACTTACCAAGAGAAGTCCTGCAAAAGCACTTTAACTCCATAAACATTCCTCAGTCACAACTGTCATTACTAGAAATCAGGAATGTGGTACATCTTTTCCAACTAATGAATGTTATTAAAATGTATAAACTGTTTTGACTTGCAACTAACTTTGTTTATACATAAAATGACTATACTGATGTAGCACCTAAACTGGGGTGAGGAAGAAGGAGGGAAAGCGTGAAGATAAATTGATTATGTAAATGTAGGTTATATGTCAGACAGATCACAATTATTGTGATAAGATCACTTAATAAACTTAACGAGTTAAAAATCTATTGTGTTTGTTGAGACCATGAGAGTGCTGGGAAACATTTTATGCAAGTTCAACAATTTCTCACTCGATGATGTTCATGTCCAGCTTTTCCAAAGGACTCGTGTTGAGGTCTGCTAGGGAAGGTCAGGGAGGCTGAAATGCTTCTAATATTATTTTATCCTTGTCTCTGATATCAAACTTGCATCTATTAATTCTTCTGAATATAGTTTGTCCTGCTCATCCCATGCAGAATCCAGACTGGCATTGCACATTGGAGAAAGACCATATGAAAATGTTTCTAAATCTGTGTAAACTTGTTGGCACCTGTGATAGTACAGCTAGCATAGAGAGGCAAAGTAGCCATTTATCTTTGTTGCAAGGTTTGGTTTCCATGGTTCATTGTTGTATTGTTTCTGGCTGCTTATGGGCAACTGCTTCTGGTTGGATAATTGTACGTCTTTTGAGGAAAGTCTTCTGATCCACAAGAGATACACTTTAGATCAACCTTGGTGACTTGTAAGGAAGTCATACATTATATGTATTATAGTATTTAAGTACAATGACATTGAAGATTACACTTATACTTATATGTCTCTTTTACAATAGATGAGCATGGAGGCATGCTTGAAGAAATATAGAATCCTTGGTACTCTCTCAGCTTTGTGGTTTGCTTGCAGATATTTCATTACCCAGCTAGATATTATCACCAATGTTGAAGAAGGTATGCAATAGCTACTCCAAAAATAGGTTCCTAGCTTGTAAAGATACAAAGTGATGAGGGGGAATTCAAGATTGCTCTGCCTTGACACTCTTTACCCTGTTTCCCTGAAAATAAGACCACCCTGGATAATGAGCCCAATCGGGCTTTTGAGCGCATGCACTAAAATAAGCCCTCATCTGAAAATAAGCCCTCCCTGAAAATATTGCAACACAGCAATAGCCATGAGGTTACCATGCTCACTGCCTCCTGCACCTCAAAAACAATAAGACCTCTCCTCCGAAAATAAGGCCAAGTGCTTATTTCAGGGGTCAAAAGAAAATAAGACCCTGTCTTATTTTCAGGGAAATACGGTAGTAAGACAGGGAGAGAAAATCTCTTCCAGTTCACAAGATTGTTATATCCCTAACAATAGAAATGTAGTGCTTATTGTGCATTTATTTCCTGACCTGGTTTACATTTCCAATCTAACAAGACTGGAATTAAAATGGTATTGTTACAATAAACAGCTGCTAAATGGAAAAATTCACAGAGAAAAGGGTGAGAGATTCATTGACAGAGAAAAGAACTGGGTGGCCAGATCTTTATTTTTCAATTAATAACAAAAAGAAAACAATGAAATAGAAAAATAATAGTCATGTTGATACAAACACTGTCAGAGAGGGGGAAAACATAGAAAGGGCTTTATCAAAAAGTAAAAACATATAATAACAACAATAAAAAATAACATACATGAGTGTGTGGCCAGATCTTAAAGAAACACTGATGTTAATGAATCCAATTTGTTACTGGTCTACAATTTAAAATAAAATTATATAAATGTTATGATTCTTATTAATTAAATCAAGCACTATTATTCTGTTAATAAAGCAAATTAAGTCTTTCTGTTTAATTATTTTTTGGTTTGTTTTTGTTCTGAAGTCACACAGCATCAAAATAAAAATAAATACATAAACATTTAATTATTTAATAGGACCAATTTCTTTATAAAATTAGTTTTTGGAACAATGACCTTTGAATTAATAATCTGATCAAGGGCTTAAACAGAACTTTTTTTTTAACAAATCGTACAACTTAGCTACTGCAACAGCACATAATTGATTTGTACTTAGAAATGTTAAATTCCTTCCCTTCTCATCTTACTAAGTCTGTCACTAGAAATCTAAAATGTAATTTAGGATGACTGTAGCTGCTATCATACCTTCTTTGACACATCATAATGTCTGAAACTCAGACGCTCATGGTTTACATTTGAAAAATTTCACTGTGTAGTGAACAACTCAAAACCAACTATCGATCATATATATTGATCTTTTACAAGAGAAGGCAAGGCTCAGGAGGTCTCACACAAGATAGGATTTCTTTCACCATCGTCATCTCTAACTTACTGTCTCCCAAATTCAGGTCTTCTCAGGATACAGACTCTGTCTAACATTTGTGCTGCAGCAAACTAGGATATGCTGAAGGCAGATATTCTGTACTGGGGAGTGATAATCCAATGAATTCCACTGTGGACTGAAAAGTCTCAAAGGACATTTTAAAATATAACAGAAATGGATGGACTTCAAAATAGTAAAATAAACTTTCCTTTGTCAGCATGTACTAGTATCTTTTTCAGTCTTCAAGAAGGTGGTAAATTTAAAATCAAATTGTCACTCTGCTGTTGAAAAAGAAGGGAAATTCTCATGAAATGTACTTCTTATTAGATCAGGTTTCTTAAACTGCTGCTGCTATGCCACTCTCAGCAATGCACAAACTGAAAGCAAAATTGAAAACTTAATCATAAAAGACTCACAATATAACAGTACAATGTAGTACAAAAAGAGTAACTTAATCTGAGCAAAATAAAAGTTCCCAGGAAATTTTGTCAACAATTTAAAAAGCCGCACAGAACAGCTCCCTTTTAATTTGCTTTCAGACAGACAATATTGAAACTAATGTAGTTTTTTGGGGAAGCTATTCCACAATTGAGAGGCTGTTGCTGTTCTGAAATCCCATCCCCTGTCTCTGAGCTCCCCTAATTTCATGATGTTCAGGAGCTATGGATAGTTCTTGTTTAGTGACTGTCTCCTATAGCAACCATTTGCAGTTAAGCTGATAATTAAAAAGTGCCCTTTTTTCAGTCCTGTAAAGCAAAGGAAAGCAAAAGGTAAAATCATAAGCACAGTTGTGGTTTCATTTAGCAACAGGTTTGCTTAACAACCAAATTGCTAGTGCCAATTGTGGTCGCTAAACAAGTACTGAGCAATTTTTCCTGAGTTTCAGAGTATGTCACTTACATATGGGGGAGGGAGAGAGAAATTCTATCTTGCGTGAGACTTCCTTATTCTGGGGTTTTCTTGTAAAAGATGAATTTATATAATTAATCAAGGTCTGGATGTACTTTGAGGAAATAAAGTAATGATGCCATGGAAATACCTAGGATTTAGAAGCAAACTCACATTCTTGACCCAAAAGAGCAGCTTACTAAGGCTGTGCAAGCTTCAAAAATGATTTATAAAAAGTACTTTATATCTCATGCAGAATCAGCACTCACTGGTAGTTAGGGCTAACTTCCTGTGACCCTAAAAATATTATGGCTGCTTTAAGAATTACATTAACTTTAGTGATTTATTCACCACTTTTTTTCCTTCAGGCTTTGAACTAAGTCCAAAGTTAGAGGTGGTATTCAGCAGGTTCTGACCGGTTCTGGAGAACTGGTCAGCTGATTGGGAGGAAATGGGGATTTTGCAGTAACCTTCCCATGGAGTGAGGAGGGAATGGAGATTTTACAGTATCCTTCCCCTGCCACACTCACCATGCCCACCAATCCAAGCCACACCCACCAAGCCATGCCCACAGAACCGTTAGTAAAAATATTTGACCACTGTTCAAAGTGCTTCAAAGCATGAATAGTCTAGAGTTCATTCCATACTTCTGGTTCTGATAGATGCTTGAACTCTAACATTCAATCCAGTGACTGCTGCCATGACCAGCAACCCCTTATAAGTTCAGCTCAAGATACTCTGATGTAGTTGTTATCCCTCCTCCCCCTTTATAAATTTAACTGGCTTTTAAGCACATTTTAACAGAAGACGAGGAAGAGAGGTAGGGTTAATAATTATACACCAATATTTATGAAAACTTAATTACGGCTTCTTGCCACCTAAAGATCAGAGAGACACTGAAGAAGAAAATACTGAGCTTTGTTCCTCCACAATTTAAAAACAAATGCAAATGCATTTCTATCATAATGTTTTGATATCTAATCCTGAAATAACTTGGCTGGTATTCAAAACCCAAGAAAGATTTCAAACTCCATGTTTCACCACTAGATAAACAGTTTCTCCCCCATTTCTATAAAGTGTGGTTCAGGATATAAATTGTCACACTAATTTTGCATAGCATAAACACAGTAAAAGAAACTTTAATAGGGAAGCTTTTAAATAGCAATATAGCAATAGCAGTAGACTTATATACCGCTTCATAGGCCTTTCAGGCCTCTCTAAGCGGTTTACAGAGAGTCAGCATATTGCCCCCAACAATCTGGGTCCTCATTTTACCCACCTCGGAAGGATGGAAGGCTGAGTCAACCCTGAGCCGGTGAGATTTGAACCGCTGACCTGCTGATCTAGCAGTAGCCTGCAGTGCTGCATTTAACCACTGCGCCACCTTGGCTCAGAAAAGTTTCTTATTTTAAAAGATCTCTCTACCCCCAAAAAATGTTGAGACATCAATATTGGAACAATTTATCTGCCATATTTTGTTTTTGGTAAACTTTGAACTTAACTCATGCCATTGTCCATTACCGTAATGGATAAAAATACTGCAAATCATTGGCTTTGCTATGACTTATGCTTACATCTTTTTTCAGCAGTGGCTTTTCTGCTCCTTTCTGCACATACGTTTCTGAACCATTGTACTGCAGGGCTAACTCACTGCCACCTGCCAGGAGTTTGATCCTGACCAGCTCAAGATTGGCTCAGACATCCATCCTTCAGAAGTCACTAAAATGAGGATCCAGATTGTTGGGGGCAGTACGTTGAATCTGTAAACTGTTTAGGCAGGGCTATAAAACACTGTGAAGTGATATATAAGTCTAAGTCAGAGGTGGTATTCTGCTGGTTCAGACGAACTGGTAGTGGCAGTGGCGGCAGGCTCCGCCCACCCACCCAGACATCATCACGGATGCTCTGCGCATGCGCAGAAGCACCACGTGTGACGAAGCTCACACATGCACATGCTCCCAGTTCCAAACCAGTAGCGAAGGTAGGAGAAGACCATTACTGGTCTAAGTGTTATTGCTTTCCTTAGCAATCAAAATTCCAGTTCCAATTTAGGTCATAAGCCAAGGACAACCAATAGAATTCTTCCATGAAATATTCCAAAGAGTCAGCATTAAAATCTAACCCCCAAACCAGGAAATAAAAGTGCTTTTTAAACATAGGTTAATCCAAATAAGTGCAAAGCTCTTATTGGAAATAAGTAATAGCTTTCCATTAGAGCTCATAAAAGCTGATAATGAATTAAATTTTGATTGTCCATGAATATGAATAATAAAATAATTGCCTGGTGTTAATTTTGGAAGTCTGGTAAATTCAAACCTTTTTTGTCAAAAGACCATCTCAATTTAGCCAATGAAATTCTTGGTGGGCCTATCTTCTCATATAAATTTCCCCAATAGTCTATCCATCTGAATAAAATAAGTTGTGTTAAAAAAAACCAATTTTATGCAAAAGCATTGGTGTTGTGTTGAAAAGTTAAGACCTACAAAGAATTTTGCAATGATACGGTACATAACTTTGTACACAGTGATAATCTATTATTCCCAGTTGTATCAGCATTTCTCCTAGTTGTATTTTATCAAATACTTGCTGAAGTGAAGTGTCCTAATTCCTGCCTTTGTTCTCAGAAGTCGTGCACTGCATAAATCACAACCAAATTAGAAAGTATTAAGGCATCCATATGGCTCAAACAATTTAGAGGTCCACTCCTCGTGCAAAATGGACACAAAAATATTCAGTTGCAAAAATGACAAAAATCCTTGGTAGGATCTAAGGATATAGAACACAGAATTTCTACTGCTTTAGAAATGAAACGGTGGCTTGCCAGTTAATTAATCTAATTGTGGCATTTGGGTGAGGGCTTCAGTTTGTTATTCCCAGACTCATATTATGGCCCCAGTTCAACCTGACTGAACTGCACTCTAGACAAAAGGCATTGGGAACTGTCTGGCGAGCCCAAGCTACAGACTCTGTCTAAATGTGTACAAACTACTGACAGTAGAGACATGGGACGTGGTGGGCAAGCCTTTAGAGCTTTCTAAGAGCTTTAAAATAAAAGCCGCCTGAAGGTTAAAGCTGGCTAGTCAGAGTGGCATATTTGGCTGCATATGTAGCCAGGTGGCTTAGACGTATTGGCAAAGTGCCTGATACATATGGCTTGAATTGTTTTGCTCTTCCCTAAAGCTTTCCTAGACTCTCAATCAGGCATTTAATCCATGCATTGGAGTTTTAAAAGAAAAGTTCTCCCCAAATTTATGTCAGCCTGTACTTTTGTCTTTACACAAAGGTAAGTGAAGATGTGTGTATTTTCCCTCTTTTCTTTAAAAGTATTTTGACTGCTGCTTTGCTCCTTGGGTGACCATCTTTCTCTTGATTTCATTTCATTTCATCTACTCTGTTGGTATTCATGAATCTAAGCTTCAGAAGTAAAACTTTACAAGAATAGAGTCCCCCTACCCCAACTATAGACATTTTAAGTACAGTCCGCAGTCCATCTTTACTAAAAAGCAATTTGATAATTGATTATGCCTTTTAAAGGCATCACCCTCTTCCTTTACATAAGCCTCTTTTGAAATAGAAAAAGGACACAAATGTATCAAGAAGTTATTATTGTATCCAGAGGTGAGTTCCTACCGGTTTGGACCAGTTTGGCTGAATAGGTGGTAACTTGGCCTGCCCTGCCCCCGGTTCTCTCAGCGGTGCCATAGGCGACCCCATCTTGTTTTTTGCTTCTGCACATGTATAGAAGCATTTTTTAGTACTGTGCATACGAGCATAGTGTGTATCAAACGTGTGTGTGAAGTACCCACGCAAAGCCCATCCCTGAGCAAAACGGCAGTAGCAGCAGCCAGATCCCACCCAATTGTATCTATAAAACTGATTTGTGACAGTGTAAATATCAAAGCCTACTCAAAAATTAAAAGTCTGGCTAATCTTCATCCTCCACCTTTGGAACAGCACACCTGAATAAATTAATACCAGTCTTTTCTAAACTAATGTTGCAAATACCCAATACTACAACAGACAATGTGATATGTACGGAATCAAGATCTGCTTTTAACCTGTTTGTGGAGTGTGTGTGTGAATGTCTGAATGAAGACGAATGTACCCACTTTTAACTTAACTAATTTATTATTTTATTATATTGTTGTATTTTTTAATGATTATTGTGGGGTCTGTATGAGGAGAGTGCTTGTGTGGTATACACGATAGGACTGGGAGTGCGGCCTGGAGCCCCCTCCACTGAGTGCAGAAGCACTCAGGTATTGGTATTGGGTGACTTTAACCTGCCATCTCTGGGCGAACACTCTGATGGGGCTCAGGAGTTCATGGCTTCCATGACAACCATGGACTTGACCCAAGTAGTGCAGGGTCCGACTCATAGAGCGGGACACACGCTTGACCTCGTACTTCTCTTGGGGCAGTGGAGACGTGATCTTGAATAGAGACCTTGCCCTTGTCATGGTCAGATCACTCCTTGCTGAGGCTTGACTTTGGGAAGCTACTCCCTCATTGCAGGGAGGTGGAGCCGATTAAGTGGTTCCGCCCCAGGCACCTGATGGACCCGTTGGGATTTCAGAAGGAGCTTGGAGAGATACCTGACTCCCTTGCCCAAAATCCGACAGAGTCCTTGGTTGCTGCCTGGAATGCTGCGGCAATTGAGGTGCTGGATCAGATTGTGCCTTTGCGGCCTCTCCACGGCAGCAGATCCAGGAGGGCACCTTGGTTTACCGAGGAACTCTGGGAGATGAAGCGCCAAAAGAGACGCCTAGAGCGACGCTGGAGGGCTAGTAACTCCAAATCCGACCGAACACTATTGAGAGCCTTTATTAGGACTTATTTATTGGCGATACAGGCAGCAAAATGTGCACATTTTTCCGCTCTTATTGCATCTGCAGAATCTCGCCCAGCCGCCCTGTTTAGGTAACCCGCTCACTCTTGAAAGGTGAGGCTGCGGGGGAACTCTTACAGGGAAGGGCTGAGGAGTTCGCTCAGTTTCTGTTGGACAAAATCACTCAGATTCGGGTAGACCTGGACTCCACTTGGGCAGTACCAGCCGAGATGCCAAGGGAGAATCTTGATCAGATTTTCTGGAATGAGTTCGAGCTTGTCACCCCTGATGAAGTGGACAAGGTCATGGGAGCGATGAGTGCCTCCACCTGTTTACTGGACCCGTGCCCCTCCTGGCTGGTCTCGACCAGCAGGGAGGTAACACGAGGCTGGCTCCAGATGATTACGAACGCCTTCTTACAGGAGGGATCTTTCCCGCCATCTTTGAAGGAAGCGGTGGTAAGATCCCTCCTCAAGAAGCCTTCTCTGGACCCAGCTATTCTTAAGAACTACCGTCCTGTCTCCAACCTTCCTTTTTTGGGGAAGGTTGTCGAGAAGGTGGTGGCCCTTCAACTCCGACGGACCTTGGATGAAGCAGATTACCTAGATTCCTTTCAGTCTGGTTTCAGGCCTGGGTACAGCACCGAAACCGCTTTGGTCGCACTGACCGATGATCTCTGGTGGTCCAGGGATGGGGGACATTCCTCTATCCTGGTGCTCCTTGACCTCTCAGTGGCCTTTGATACCATCGACCATGGTATCCTTCTGCGACGGCTGGAAGAGGTGGGAGTGGGAGGCACCCTTTTACAGTGGTTCTCCTCTTACCTCTCTGACAGGTCGCAGTCGGTGTTGGTTGGGGGCAAAGGTCGACCCTTAGGCCCCTTAAATATGGTGTGTCGCAGGGTTCGGTCCTGTCCCCCCTCCTATTTAACATCTACATGAAGCCGCTGGGTGACATCATTCGTCAGCACAGGGTTAAATACCATCAATATGCAGACAATACGCAACTGTATCTGTCCGCCCCGTGCCAGCTCAGTGTAGCAGTGGACGTGATGTGCCGATGCCTGGAAGCTGTCAGAATCTGGATGGGAGTGAACAAACTTGCACTCAATCCTGACAAGACCGAGTGGCTGTGGATGTTGCCCCCGAAGGACAGTCCAGATAGTCCATCCTCAATCCTGAGGGGTGAGAATTTACACCCCTCAGAGAGGGCCCGCAACTTGGGGGTCCTCCTGGATCCACAGCTGACATTGGAACACCATCTGTCGGTTGTGACCAGAGGGGCCTTTGCCCAGGTTCGCCTGGTGCATCAGTTGCAGCCCTATTTGGATCGGGAGGCACTTCAAACAGTCACTCACACCCTCGTCACCTCAAGACTAGACTACTGTAATGCGCTCTACATGGGGCTGCCTCTGAAAAGTGTTCAGAGACTACAATTAGTCCAGAATGCAGCCGCGTGAGCGATATTGGGTGTACCAAGATACACCCACGTTATACCTATCCTCCGCGAGCTGCACTGGCTTCCTATTGGTCTCCGATCGCAATTCAAGGTGCTGGTCATTACCTTTAAAGCCCTACATGGCTTAGGATCAGGATACCTGCGAGACCGCCTACTGCCGCATACCTCCCAACGGCCGGTGAGATCGCACAGGGTGGGCCTCCTTCAGGTGCTGTTAGCCAGGCAGTGTCGGCTGGCAGCTCCCCGGAAGAGGGCCTTCTCTGTGGTCGCTCCAACCCTATGGAATGGACTACCCCTGGAGATTCGGACCTTACCCACTCTCATGGCCTTCCAAAAAGCCGTTAAAACCCCATTACTGAGGTCCAGCCCTGATCAGATTGGGTGCATGGTGATGTTTTAAATTGTTTTTCTTTTATTTTTTACTAATTACTTTCTTTGTTCTGTAAGCTGCCCGGAGTCCTCCGGGATTGGGCGGCTTATAAATCCATTAAATAATAATAATAATAATAATAATAATAATAATAATAATAATAATAATAATAATAATAATAATAATAATGTGCTAATCAAGAATTCAGAATAATAATATTAAAATATAAGAAGGGTCATTAAAGACCAGAACATACAATGTATGAACTATATATAAATTACTGAGAAAAAAAATAAAGCCTGACTTCAAAAATCAAGACCACTCATGTGAATTCATACTTAGATACGAAATAGAGACAAAACACATAAAACATGATAAAAGACACAGTACCAACTATATAATCTTGTTAAATTAAAGCTTGGAGAGTGGCAAAAGTATGTCTAACAGATCTTATTAATTTATTAATTTAAATATTCTGAATATATATTAGTTCCATAGATTATTTTTTGTGTTATTCATCAAGATAATTACAAACATTTAGAGTATGATTCTAAAGTTTATGTCAAGAGGTACTGCAAGTTGGATAAAGGAAAAAAGGTGGGAATCCAGATATTAAATATTTACCTACATTATTTTTGGGAGGCCAGTGTCTTTTTCCTTTTCTTCTTTTTTAACATTTATAAAGAATAATATAATAGAGCTTTTGGCATTAAGTAAAATGATAGATAGATAGATAGATAGATAGATAGATAGATAGATAGATAGATAGATAGATAGATAGATAGATAGATAGATAGATAGGTATATATATATATATATATATATATATATATATATATATATATGTATGTATGTAGGTAGGTAGGTAGGTAGGTAGGTAGGTAGGTAGGTAGGTAGGTAGGTAGGTAGGTAGGTAGGTAGGTAGGTAGGTAGGTAGGTAGGTAGGTAGGTAGGTAGGTAGGTAGGTAGGTAGGTAGGTAGGTAGATAGATAGATAGATAGATAGATAGATAGATAGATCTAAAAAAGCTTCTTCAATTCTACTTAATGCATAAAGTTGCAAGCCAAATCTGGTTATATGATAATCTTACTGTTATAATGTTATGGTTATATGACATATGTGATTATGGTTGTGTGTTTATGTGCCTGTGTGTGGTATGGTTATATAACAGTTTGGTTATATGATCATCTTACTGTGCGTATATTCAGAATACAGCAATGAACACAATCCTGAAGCAGGAAACCTACTTATGGGGGATTATGATGTTATCCAAAAGACATTTTTCTTAGTTTGGAAGTACTCACCAAGAAGAATCTAGTGACCAGAATAAATTCCATACTTTTTAATCTTCTGCAGGTTATTACTAATCTCAAGCAATCACTGTTTCACTTACCAAATTTGTTCTAACAGAAAGTAGAATTACACAGCAATTGTGCTCTGTAATTAAGTTATTTTTGATGGGTTATCATTAAATTAAAGTTGGTTTATATAATTTGTATAATACAGGGGTACTTGAAAATGTTTGACCAATTTTGCTAGAAAGTGAGATACCATTCTAACTGTCTCAATTACGGTCCTCTGTCAAACTAGTTTATGAAAAGCCTTTAATTTAATGGTAATCCATAAAAAGTACCTTAATTCTTTTTCATCAGCCTGATAGATAAGACCAAATAAGCATACCATAGTAGTACAAAGTGATTCAAACATTCTGCCCGAATATTTTCTTCTTTCTCTTTGACTGTTTCATCTTTGGCCCAATGACTTTCCTATCATGTTTTTATGCATCCTCACGAAATGATAAGATGTAATTAGGGTTAAGCTATAGTTTATGTTATATGTTACTTTCTAGTGGATCCATATTTAAATTGCTGGGTAAAGGTCCATAATATTGATCTAAATCTGAAGTATTCCTTGCAAATTGAGGTTAAGCCTTCAATCGTCCAATAGTTTAATGTGTCTCTCTTGTACACACACAGGTCAAAAGGAGAAGAAAGGAAAAGAACTTTCATTCCTCTCTATGACATAACAGAATAAACTTTTGATCTAGCCAATTGTACTGCACATCCATGAACACTAGCTAGCTAGCAATCAGAAGAGACTTTAAAAAAACTTCCTTAATTTCACAAGACATGGACAAACGTAACCATAATTTCAACTGGAAAACTGTGAGCATCCTAAAGGTAAAGGTAAAGGTTCCCCTCACACATATGTGCTAGTCGTTCCTGACTCTAGGGGGCTGTGCTCATCTCCGTTTCAAAGCCGAAGAGCCAGCGCTGTCTGAAGACCTCTCCATGGTCATGTGACCAAGTAGACTAAATCCGAAGGTGCACAGAACACTGTTACCTTCCCCCCAAAGGTGGTTCCTATTTTTTCTACTTGCACTTTTACATACTTTTGAACTGCTAGGTTGGCAGAAGCTGTGACAAGTAATGAGAGTTCACTCTGTTACATGGTGCTAGAGATTTGAACTGATTTTGTGATTTAGACAAAGCTAAATCACAAAATCTTAGCTAATTCCTGGAAGCTTGGTACTCAGATAAATTGGTCATCAACAGGCACATGTAGATAAGCAATATTTACATGACATTCAAAAGGAATAATAAAAAAGTTACAAAGGAAACAAACATATTAGAACACTTCCTTGCCAGCAATCAATATCCAGATAAACTGGGATTAAACCAGGAGCACACCAGAAAATCAAACAGTAAATGCCACAGTTCAAGCTCGAGCTACATATGTTCTCTTTCATTCCAAACATATCATAACAATATTCTTCAATTTTATTTCTGATCAAGGGTTGTTACATCTATTTTACGTACATGCATAACAAGCCAACACCAGACCTGTTTTATTCAATCAATTTCCTTTAGAAAAGCTTGAATTGCCCTGGTTTAAATTAATGTGTACTTAGAAAGTGTGTGTATGGTGGGGGCTGATTTTTTACAAAAAATATTGTTTAAAAAATTTAGTTATATTTTAAAGGTAGACCTCAAGTTACGACTACATTTGAGCCCAAAATTTATGTTGTTAAATGAGAAATTTGTTAAGTAAGTTTTGCCGCATTTTACGACTTTTCTTACCACATTTGTTAAGTAAATCACTGCAGTTAGTAGCACAATTGTTAAGTGAATCTGGCGTGCCCATTGACTTTCTTTGTCTGAAGATCACAAAAGGGATCACAGAACTCTAGGACATTGCAACCATCATAAATGTAAGTCATTTTTCAAGCATCCAAATGTAAATCACATGATCATGGGGATGCTACAACCGTCATAAGTGTGAAAAATGTTCACAAGTCGCTTTTTTCAGTAACGTTGTAACTTTGAATGGTCATTAAATGAACTGTTGTAAGTCAAGGACTACCTACACTACTGAATCAGATACAGTATTATTCAGAATGAAAGTCTACTGGAATACAAACCCTACTAAAGATACTTAATCTTTGCCTTTGATGTGTTTCAATCTCAAAATCATAAATCTACAGTTATGAGGGCATCAAGGATAGTAGAAATCTATGCAGTGATCTGAGGAATTAATTCCAGAATGCTAATGAGGAGGATATGCAAGTAGGGGTTTGATAAGCTCTGGTCAGTTGTTGCCTTTACCATTTGATAAGCCATGTGGTGTGTACCTTCTCTGCAATACAGCCCCAGTTGATCCCTCTTTAAAATATCTAATTCTATTACAACTACTGAAGGAGGAGAAAGTTTCTTTCTTCCTTTTGTTTTTCCACTCATTTTCATTTAAGTTCCAATAAGAAGAAGGTATGCCGTCTACTCCAATTTAATCATAAATGCATTATGGAAATGGAATATTACACTTTCCCTAATATTAACATTCAGAAAAAAATTTAAAATTTGTAGTAGGTTAGTTCTTCCTTTTCATGGATGCAATATTCTTCCTTCTTCTCCAGTGGGCTGCCTAATAGGTAACTGTATAACTTGGACCCAACAAGCCATTGATGATGACCTGCCAGATGCTTCATTGCCAGCATATTTTTGTAGTTAAAGCCAGATGGGAAAAATAGGAGATCTACTGAGACTTTGGCTGGTATATATGCTAAATTAACTGCATTTGGTTGGTGAGTGATTTACAGATGTAAGCAAGCCCAAATCTGGGCCAAAGGAAGCTGGATTATCTTCCTTTCCCATTTGATGAAATTGTATCATTTGGTATCTTAATTCACAAATCTTATTCATCCAAAATGCAAATTTATTTGTTATTAAGAAAGAACTCAAAATGGATGGAAGTATTTTAAAATATTTTGGTTTAAATCTCTTTTCTGGACATTATTAGTGAATTAAAGGTCTTAAGAAAACAGCAGGCTAGACTGACATTTCAGTATTTTTGTATGAGTACCAACCCCCTAATTCAAACAGCAATTCCTTATGCTACTGAATAAACTGAGCTAATTTAATTAGAGTTTACACAAATATATTTTTCTTATTGTGCTCGGTGAACCAATTATTGGTACAAAACCGTTACCATTAAATTAATTGGGACTGGTAAAAGGAATGACTGATCTCAGTTGGCCTTTTACTTATTTCATAAAGAGAAGAAAATTATTCAAACTAGAGTATCTGTCAATCTGATTAAGTGAAATCTGTGTATTTTGTCATTCATTTTTTGGAACAAATTTAACTACCTCTAATCTTCAATTTCTACCATTTGAAATGATCAAATAAATTAATGCTGGGAATCTAAGAATTCTAAAGTCAAGTTCTCCAAACTATTATCCTCCAGATGTATTAGATCTTAATTCCCAAGTGGCTTAGCATGGCTGGGAATTCTAGGGGTTGAAGTCCAAAACATCTGGACAACAGCTGGTGAAGGAAGCCTGTTCTCTACTCTTAGTAATATTTCTAGACACATGGGAAACTATGAAAGTGTATTTAACAAATATTTAAAGAAGACAAGCAGAAATGTACTAATAAAGAACAAAGTCATAGCATCCTGCTGTGAGATGTCCTTATAGGGCTCACAATGTCTTATACATATTACTATTTGTATTAAGCACATTAATTTACTGATAGAAGTAGGAGCATATTTTCTCTTAGCCACTAATAAGGCGAAATTCCCTCCCCCCACAACCCCCTGGAAGACATTAAAAATTAATTACCGATGGCGTAAGGTGTAAAGATCAAGACTATCACAATGTGTCAGGAAAAAAGAAGACCCAATGGTTGTCAGGTCCCATATTTATGTGCAACCCTTTATATGGCATAAGAAGAATGCCATCTGTCTCCACAGTCAACTTTTGAAGTAAACATGTTCTTATGTTAAGTTCTGAAAGTTCCTAGAATCCAGTGAACAAATATTCAAGTTTCCAAAGCAACAATGTCTATTCATTTTGTCCCAATCTTTCCAGCTTAAATATTCACAATGTGCCATTATGATAGAATCATTATCTGACTTTAGCTCTGACAGCAGCATCATATAGGCTATGAAAGGCCTCTTTCTTCTCATGATTAGTCTCTAAAATATTTTTTCATCTTACCGTGCTTTTTGACTCCCAGAATGCACTGCTCAATTACAGTGCTGAAATTAACTCTATACCACTCTTATTTATCAATAAAAGGATAATCAAGCCTCCAGCCCATATCCTGCTTTAGCCATAATTTCAGTATCATGTTCCAAGTAATACATTTAACTCTTACCAAGACTGAAACTTGCTAATAATCACTACTGCCAGCTATGGAATTTCCTTGTACACATGTCACAAGCGTGGCTATGTGCTGGACTTACTTTGAATCCATCAGCTATCAAATCTAAGGGTGAAATTTCTTCAACAATCCTCCATTCTCCCAGCAACAATATGAATCGGGCCTGTCTCCCTCCCTCACCATGGCCAGATTTCATCAACAAAAATATCTGTGACAATGTTGCGCCGGGGAGTACATATTAGTGATTTAGATCAGTGTGTCCAAAGGAACATTTAGGTAGACAATGTACTGATCTCAAAAGTCTAATCTTGCATTTTAGCTGGTATTTCTTATAAAACAATTTTTACAGTTAAGATTTGTTAACATATCATTCTACCTGGTTTTATTTTAAAACTATTTTTTATAAACATAGGATACAGATATCTATTAGGCTTTATGAATCAGTCCTAACAGCGACTGTGCTGCAGGAACCTATCAAAAAGGATCGATCATTATAGCTTCAACAACCAAGGAAACGACAATAGACTGAAGATAGCTCTACAGAATGGAGACAATGACCACAACAGAAAGAGTATCCAGTGAATGGATAGGATCTGCTCTCTTAATTCCTCTCTGGATCAAGGAGACGATCAGGATTCCTTACAAGTGCTCCTCACAGAAAATCCCATAGTTGTAGTGGCATCTCATTTCCCACTGTTGTTTAGGAAACTATAGGATCAAATTCATGAATTCATCTTGAAGGTGTTGTAATATTACTTACATATACTGAGTTACAAATATTATTAGCTACATACAGCAGAGCCATGTTTTACTCACTCTGTCTCATATTTGTTTTTAAAGGATATGAAACCGTCCTAAGGAGAGGATCTGAAGGCAGTGT
The DNA here is from genome assembly GCF_051295495.1 of Thamnophis sirtalis. NCBI lineage: Eukaryota > Metazoa > Chordata > Lepidosauria > Squamata > Natricidae > Thamnophis > Thamnophis sirtalis. The sequence goes on from NW_028261387.1 coordinate 26,926,427, forward strand.
GTGTAGGGTTGCAATTTTAATATAAGGACATTAGAATCAAGTGAGTGTGTTATGCTGAAAAGAAAGGCATTTCCATGTAATATCAAATGGTTATCATTTAATGATGGTATGTGCAATGGCCAAGAAAAGAATGAAAATGAAGACATTCTTTAAACCTCAATAATATTGCCTACATTAATCATTTATACCACATGATTATGGTTCAGCGTTTGTGCAATAACACAAGACAGGGGGCAGGAGTTACTGTGGGTTTCAAGAAACCACATTCTATTTAGGCAAAGCCAACTATTTAAACAAAAAGTTAACTTGCCAAACCAAGATAAATTCTTGCCATTATTACTATGACAATAATGACATGTAAGCCTTTCCTTCAGTATTACATTTTCTCTTATAGTTGACATTGCTATAAGAAAATGAATTCATATGTTTTCCGTTCAGATTTCATGGTAGTGATTTAGCAATGATCGTGTCTTTAATTTCTTCTAACTGCACTGCATATATCACTCAATCAGCACTATTAATACCACACTTGCCATAATAAATTAGTTAATTATCTAGTAAAATTGATGTTGCTGTACAACTTAAAAAATACTATAATATAAAAAACAGTTACAACTATATTCTGGAAAAAATATGGATTCATTATAGCTAACTATAGAAACTGTACAAAGGGAAAGTAAAATAAAAATAAAAATTATGATGGAAAAATTATGATAGAAAGTGCATTCATTGTTATTATTCCTACAAATTGTTACAAATGCATGGATGAACATGTGTGAAAATTCTATGCACCATTAAAATACCACATGTGATCTTATCAGAACTGGTGTTATCTGAACTATCTGAGAGTCTGCTTAAGACTTCAGGCTAGTAGGTACACATTCTAGGTACTCCAAGATATAAGAAGAAGTAATTGTTCTTGACACTGACTAGTAATAAAGTAGTATTTTTTCTCTACCATTAATTTGGACAGATGCTAATACATATGCAAAAACATATCACCCACTAACAATTGTACTAGAAACCAGAAACTAATTAGAATAGCTAAACATCATGCTATCCCTTAAAATGGCAAATGCCCACTACTACAGAATAAATCCAGTTCTCCTCATATTGCTTTGCTAACAAGTTTATTTAGTGATAGCAGGGGGAACAGTTTAATTTCAGAAGTATTTCAGCACTTTTTCCCCTTAGAAAGAAACAAAGGTAGCAACCATAGTAAATCACTGTTGTTTTTTTTAAAAAACCAATCATAAGAAAAATATTTCCCTATCTGTCCTGTCAACAATGCCCAGATCCTCAGAGCAGAGTCGACTCAATAGTTGAACATGTTAAATGCAAGTGGTTCAAAATACAGACAGAAAAATCAGAAGGCAACAGACTGAGTTGCAAAAGAAGCATCCTCAGAATGAAAAGCTGACTTGGGAGCAAGTTTTGTAGTATCATCTACCTCATCAGTTTGAATCTGATGATTACTGACTCTAAGGCATGGGTGTCCAATCTTGGCAACTTTAAGACTCGTGGACTTCAACTCTCTGAATTCCCCAGCCAACCATGTTAGCTGGAGAATTTTGGGAGCTGATGTCTACATTTCTTAAAGATGCAAGATTCACCATCCTTCATCTAAGGTATACTATTTGGGATATGTTGTTGGTATATCAGTTTGGTTTGACTGGATTGGTTTGACTGGATTTGGTTTGACTAAGAGCCAAGGTGGCGCAGTGGTTAAAAAGCAGCACTGCAGGCTACTGCTAGATCAGCAGGTCAGCGGTTCAAATCTCACCGGCTCAGGGTTGACTCAGCCTTCCATCCTTCCGAGGTGGGTAAAATGAGGACCCAGATTGTTGGGGGCAATATGCTGACTCTCTGTAAACCGCTTAGAGAGGCCTGAAAGGCCTATGAAGCGGTATATAAGTCTACTGCTATTGCTATTGCTATTGCTATTGCTATTTATATTTAATTCCTGAGCTATGCTTCTTTAAACATGGCTTGATATTTGCTTGTCTGGTCCCCAACCTTCATGGCTTGGCAGCTGGAAGGCGGGAAAAGGGAACCGGTCTGCCATTCACGTAAGTCAAGCTGCGCTTACGTGCTTATGCACCAGCCAACTACTTGTGCAGCCCGTTTCCAAACAGGTCACAGCCCAGTAGTGGGTCACCACACAGAGGTTCAGGGGACCCCTGCACTACAATATCTACTATGTATCCCTGCTATCTGTTCTTGTCTTTGTATTGGTGTTCGTTGGCTTGAATATGGTAAAGAAAAGGAAATGCAAAACTTTCCCTTTTTTCCTGGCTCTGTGATAGCATAAGAAAGATATATAATAAGCGTATGGAAAGAAACCAAGTGAAACAGAACCTGGATGCTAAATAAAAACATGTCTGAATAGCTAGTCCCCTTTTCTACTAACAATTCATAGGATGCATCTATATTAAGGAACAAGAATGCCATGAACTTCAGCTGTGGAAATGAAAAATGGGAGAAACGGAAGTTTTTATTTTTCCTAGAATAAGTTGTAGATTTGTCTCGCGTGGCATCAGCTGTAAACCCTGTGCTCCATAAATGGAAGCTGTGGGCTTTATTTGGAGGAAAACACATGAGACCACAGCTGATGCAGAGAAGATGGCTTAAAACCAAGCGTCAACGAGAACTGTAATATATGTTGTCCATTTATACTTGCAGAAATAAAACCAGCATCTTGAAATGAAGAAAGTATATTTGATTGTTCAATTGAAGCAGGATGTTTCTAAACAGGATGAAACAGCCAATCTTTCTGGAGCAAATCAAATTTGAAAAATAATCAAGAATACCAGGAAGTTCACTGAAGTTTTCCAGGAGGAGGATTCAGTGTTCTTATTACATGCCTGTTTCTATTTTACATCTATTTATATTCCATTTTCTTATGGCAGGTATACTTTTATTTTACATCTCTGATTAAAGCAGCACTAAGGATAAAATGAATCATGAAAAATAACTTACATTGTACAAATTACAGAAAGTAACAGACGTCTAGTGATAATCATTGCAATATTTAGCATTTGAAGCTACTTTAGCGGAATCACTTGAAATGACACACATGTAGAGTTAATCACTTTCTCTTGTTAAAGGAAGTGTAGAGTAACCTTCCCTGACATGGTACACATCCAGTGAATTCTAAAACATACTCTTTAGCACACCTGAGGAATTGGAAAAGTTACCTTAATGTGGTGATTCACCTGCCTTCCTTAAAATTCAACAATGGAAAATCTAATTATGGATTTACTAACAGCATATATGGACTCATACATATTAATTCCAAATTTCTGCTTAACACACCACATGCTTATCTTATTTTTTTAAATATAAAGCACTCTCAATGGTTAGTATATGAGTTTAACTACCATGTGAAATTGTCTTTTACATACTAACTTATACCTTTAAGTAAAGTATGCTAAAAGGTATAATTATTCCTGGTCCATTTTAAACCCAACAATATTCTGAAAAAATATCATCTAAAAGACACATAGGTTTCCTTTAGGGAAACCTCTTTGATCACAATCTATTACAAATCAGTGCAGATTTCTTCCCTAGTGATTTTAGTACCTTATTGAAATCCATCCAGATGGTAAACCAATCTGTGTTTAGAAATCTAATAAGAATTTGAGAACATGGACTAGACATAAACTAGACTTAGAATATCAATTAATACTATGAAAAATAAATCCTCAAAAGGGTAAATTCAGTACATCTTTAATTTGTTGTAGTCCTCACTAGTCATTTCAAATGCAAAACAAAGACAGATAATATAAGGGATTTTCATGTAGTAAAAAATAGTTAATTCACTATTAAAAAGGGTATGCAAATAGATCTTAAATACCTAATTCAATACTAAAGTTAACAATGGCTGCAGCTTGTGTTTACAATCATAACATCGCTGGTTGGGGAAAAGACTAGGACTGAAAATGTTTTCCTCAAGAACAGAAGTACTCCCTTATTAGAGTTCTCATTGTGTTTGAAAGGATATTCAGCTAAAATACTTTGCAGGCATTAAAGCAGAAGAAATGAAAATTGGTAGCATATTGCATCATTATACCTTTAAGCTTTTCATGAAGGCCCACAGTGGTGCTTTCTAAAATTATCTTTCACCTTTTATGTTCATCCTGTTTATGAAATATGTTTTATTTTGGTTGCAAAAATAATTTTATTTATTAGTATTTTTATATTTAAATAGTCAAACGGTATTTTAAGTGAAGAAAATGTGTGGTGTAGTAATAACTATATTTTGAATAAAATGTAGCTACCCATTTTTCCATTTCCTCTTCATACAAATTTCTTTTCACATTCAGATTACAGATAATGTATATATAATACTAAATATCATGCACCTAAGTATAAAGGATGTTCCCATTTCCTTCCTCGTCCATACTACCATGAGGAATAAGCTAGATTTCTATTTTGTTAATTCTAGACATACATACATACATACATACTCTTTCTCTCTCTCTCTGAGTGAGTGTGTGTGTGTGTGTGTATTCCAGCATAATTCTGGAACACCTCAAGCAATTTCAACCAAACTTGGTACACAGATGACTTATTCTCTGGAAACAAATATTATGGGGGGTAAGACACCCCTAACACACCTTGGTGTGTGTGTTCTGTTAAGATACAGCCTGTTGTGTCTTAAAGTATCTTCTACTGTACTGCCGCAAAATGTCTTCTACTGTACAGCGCAGTGAAATTGCCATGGTAACAGCTTTACAGTACTCCACAAGGAGGCTCCCTCTGGTAAGGGGGAAAATCCAACATTAGAAATTATGTTTGATCCGGACATTTCCCCCCCTATAAATAAATAACTGGGCAACACCAGGTTATCAACTAGTTAGATGTAAAACAGGAGTGTTGCACTCGGCAATTCCATTTAGTAATAGATTAGTGTTTACTTAAAATAGCTGTATCTAGTTCATGAAAACTTTCGTGTAAGTGAAAGTGAAACTATATGAGTAGGTATGAAGAACACTATAAGTCAAGTTTTGTTTAGCTTGCCGGCTCCCTATGGATATAAGGGTAAATAATGGATTACTCTGCACTTAAAATCTATTGCCATTTTCTAGTTGGTTTGTTTTAGCAAAGATGAAGATTTCATAGCCTTTTTATCATCCTGAAAACATTAAGGTCCACTAAAAAGAGTGAGTCCGCTGCCCTAGGTAGCAGATTGTTAGTGACATAGTGGGGCAAGAAATTATTGGTTCTTTAATTGATTTTGCCTTGGGTCCAAATAACTTGGGTTTTGTGCACCTTGAATCAAAAAAGTATCATTTGCTGTTCTGCCACAGGCAGCAAACTGTTCTTCAAAAAACAAAAATAAAACAGGACTGTAGAAAAATTGTGCAGAATTTATGTTTATCTTAAGTGAATTGATAATTAAGAATATGCTTTGGGCTGAACTTATTTATTGGAATAGAAAAGCAGTTTGCAACTAGTCTTTAAGTCTTTCCCCATTTCCCTGCTCCAAATTCTGAATTTAGATTTTTATTGTTCTTTAAATTATTAAAGCTGCCCTTTCAAAAAAAAAAACAACTAAAATTCTGGGCAGTTCATAATATCAGAACACACAATTAACAAAATAAAATAAAAATGTATATTTTGAACAAATAAGTCTCGAATCCTCTTTAAAACGGGAATTCAGACGACTGCTTTAGGTATGACCAAAGTATATACATATTCATATACCTATACAACAGAGGAAGGGGGAACCAGGTCCAAATTACATTTTCTCCAGATTAAAAGCTTTCCACTACATAAAAGTATAGCTTAAGTAATCAACTGCTTGTGCTTTGTGTTCAGACGAATTGTCTCTATTATTCTAAAAGAAACTTCTGTTTATCCGTTCAGTTTCAGTTTTTTTTTTATGACCTGCTAAAGCTTCCTGCTCTGGTGTTCCAAGTCCGAGGGAAATCCCTGTGGCACTCAGCCACTGTCTCTGGCTTGAGAACATAAGGAATCAAGGCCAGGAGGAAAAGCCCTCTGCCTTGGCATCCCTGGACTCATAGAACAGTCCTTGAGGCTACCGGCAGTCACAGAAGATGAGGTCAGCCTCTCTGTCTCTCTGTGTGTTTCTCCGTCCCTCCCCCCTCTGTCTCTCTCTTTCCCCAATAGAAAAGAAAAGTGCATGTTGAATCTTCTAGTGTAGCAAGTGCAGAACATTCAGAATTCTTTTACTTTTTACAAACTAAGAGAAAGCAAATAAACGATGCATTTAAGCACATACATACACTATAAAGGCTTTATGAGGCTATGAGGATTCATAATTGGTCAGGTCTATAAGGTTTTAATTTGGTAATATAGAAATTTATAATAGCAACCCCCTTTCTCCCTGGATATCTATAAATAGATATAGACCCCAATTCAGCATTCTGAAACTGGCTCCCCTAGCCAGCCAGCCAAATATGAGGCATAGCCCACAACGGGTTATAAGGATTTGGGTAGATTAGGAAAAAAAGTACCAGTACTTAAAGTTATGAAATGCTTATATGTTCTACTAAATGCAACCTCCACAAGCAGTTTCAGCAGGGGTGGGTTCCTGCCAGTTCTAACCTCTTCTATAGAAACAAATCAATTGTGGGATTCAAAAAATTTAACAACTGGTTCTCTGCCCTAATGACCAGCTGGGTAGGCGGAGCTCAGTGTTCATGTGACTGGGTGGGCGTGGCCACTCAACATCACTCAGGTCGATGGGCGCTTTGCCTTAGCTGTTACAATGTAATAAGGCTTAACCGGAGAGGCAGTTTCTGTAAGCAGGGCAATCAAAATTAGGCTAGAAACAACACCCGGATGTTTCCTTCCTGCCTTCCTTATAGGATTAGCCCTGTAAAGTGGCAAAAAACAAAAGGAGATTTCTTCCAACAACCGGTTCTCCCGAATAGGTGCGAACTGGCTGAATCCCACCACTGCCACAAATCTACCGTGCCGTTTAGAACCAGTTCCAGCTTCCTTCTCCTGCCCATCTGCACCATTCTTGCCCTGCACGCCGCTCACTGATTGGCTGGCCCACCAATTGCCCCGCCCGCCTCTAAGAGTCCTATCTAAACCTTAAAGTCTTAAAGCTGTCAAGTTTGAACACCCCTGGGTTTTTTTCCAAAGGGTTAGGGGTACAAGAGTCTTGTAACTTGACAGCTTTAAGACTTGCACACTTCAATGCCAGAGTTCCTGAGCCAACATGACTGGAGGAGGAATTCTGGGAGTTGAAGTCCACAAGACTTAAAGGTGTCAAGTTTGAACACCCCTGGGTTTTTTTCCTAAAGGGGTAGGGATGCAAAGCTCTTGTAACTTGACAGCTTTAAGACGTGCGTGCTTCAAATGCCAGAGTTTCTGAGCCAACATTTTGGTTGCTAAGCAAGAGCATTGTTAAATGGGTTTCACCACATTTTACAAGTTGGCCATGACCACCCAGTCACATGACTGCCAAGCCACTCCTACCCAGTCACATGGCCGGCAAGCCACTCCCACAAAGCAGGCCACACCTACAGAAGAGGTTCTAAAAAAATTTGAAACCACCACTGAGTTTCAGGCACACTAGTGCCAAACACAGTTAATAGCTGGAAAGATAAACTTGGCACTCATCAACACTACAACACCTTTGTTCATAAATAATCTTAAAATTATTTTATTTAGCATAAAATGGCTGGGCATCATGGAAGCTGGATTTTAACACATTCTGATCAAAAACTGTGTCTTATTGTTTACTGCTTGCTTTTAATATAAAAGGGACAACTGCAGTTTCCAAGTCCCGAAAAAAAACCCACCAAATTTTATGCCTAACTGTAACAAAGTAGATTTCTTCCTGTTAGCAACCAAATGCATTTTTACACTTTTTCTCTTCCAACCTTGCACAAATACAGTAGAGAGCGCACTTAGCAAGGTGGTTCAAATCACAATGTACCTGAACACCAACCGTAACAAAAATTTTAAACATACATCATAATCCTTGGTCAAACAAGACCCATAGTTTTAAATTATGTATTTGCTTTGCTTTCAGCACATAATTTGAATTTTTGAAAGAAATATTCCTGGAAGCATTTTGTGATTACAAGTGACTCACTAGTGGGATTTACAGATAACAGATGAACAATTCCTTAACATCTGTTCTTCATAACACTTTGCCAATTGTCTTGGAAGAGTCACAGATGTACAAAGGACAAAAGGGCAAAATAAGCCATTATATGAACAGATAGAAGCTGCCGCTGGAGTGTGAAAACTTCCCAAACCAAACCACATCACTGTTTGTACAGTACAGACTAACAGTTCATATAAGGTCAGATTTTATTCTCCTCCTGTGGCCTTGAATCGTTAACCCTAATAACTTTTAACCAATATTTAACCAAAGACAGGCAGCCAGAAACCCATTAGTATCTGAAAAGAAGGTGCATCTCTTTTTGTGGCTTCAATGGAACTGTGTGAGGATGTAAAAGGCTTACCTCTTCCCTAACTGTATAATCAGGATGAAGCAGAAGGATGATTTTACTGAAAAAATAACAAGATTCTTGAGTACTGTACAGCTGCTTGACATGGGAGGAAAAAACGTAATAGAAAAGTCCGCTTGCACTATGAAAAAAAAAGTTTAGGCACAAGGTCTAGAATAGAATAACAGAGTTGGAAGGGACCTTGGAGATCTTCTAGTCCAACCCCCTGCTTAGGCAGGAAACCCTGCATCACTTCAGACAAATGGTTATTGAATATCATTAAAACTTCCAGTGTTGGAGCATTCACAACTTCTGGAGGCAAGTCTTTCCACTGATTAATTATTCTAACTGTCAGGAAATTTCTCCTTAGTTCTGTTCTCTCCTTGATTAGTTTCTACCCATTACTTCTTGTCCTACCCTAAGGTGCTCTGGATGACAAGGTGCTGGTCATCTTCATATGTGTGTACTTTATAGTTACTTTATCTCTATTTCAATCACTTACCCTCAAAGCTCTCTTTTCTTCCTTGCTTCAATGGTACTGCAGACTACCTCAAATAAGGGATTACACACAAATATCCTTGCACTCTGTTTTTGGTTAATGGGAAAACTGTATAGTGAAATGGTGAATGAAAAGTACTTTCTCATTTCTACTGTCTGCCATTTTTACATCAGGGTTATAAATTAAATTGGCAAATTAAAAAAAAAACCAATAAGAAGGCCATAGCAGGCAAGTCCTATTGATGAACTGATTATGTGCTACTAAGTTGGTGTTAAGTCTTAGCAACCACATAGAGGTTCTACAGAAGAATCTGGATTGCCTTTGTCCTTCAGATGCCATTGCCAAAAGGTACACAGAACACACACACACACACACACACACACACACACACACACACACACAAAATCTCCATCCATCAGAATTAACTATACTTGAAAGATACATAATACATATAGAACAATTAGGAAGAACTGCACTACATAAATATAGTGAGCACTACATACATACTGTCAACTCTAAGAAATATGGTATGTTTTCACCTTTTTTTGCATTTAAGAGAAAGTGGCAGTGAAAAGCAAGATGAAAAACAGGACATTGATCAAATTGTAATAAAAAAACAAGAACAGGCATATTCAATAAACAGAAATAGGAGGCATTATGATAATAAATTAAAAGAAGATTAATGGTTAGAATGCATATTTTTCTATATGAATGTTCATATAACTTTGGACTATCAAATTTGGACTGCAAAAATCCAGATAACCATTAGATGGTACCAAAGGGATAGAGATATTCCTAATTTTCAGACAGTACATGTAGAAAGCAATGGTATGTTCTGCCCATGTAATTTTCCTGTGCAGTTAAGAATCCTGATTTTTTTTCTAATGAAAAAAAGACATATAGAATCTCATTATATACACATGGATCATGATACGAATAAGTCTACCATGAGCTATATAATAAGGCTATGATGTAGTATTTACTCCCCCTCCTGCCACTGTTCCATCTATTTGTTCTCATTATGTGCAGCAAGTTCTCTGTTCTTTCCATCCTTTCATTATCTCTCAGTATCACCTGCCTTGTTGACTAAAGTCTTGGGGATAAACTTTCCTATTTCACATAAAATTATTTGAAGAAGAAAAAACCTTTATCTTCCTTCATCAGATATACAATATATGCTATCTCCTCAGAAAGTGAATTTTTATGCTCCTTACAAGTTCAAGAGAAAAATGCACATATAAGAATATATGAAGATACTTTCTTCGTAGCCATTATGTTTAAAGACATAAGTTTTGCAGAGAGTCCTTCTAACTATTTTGAGACATATGGCTTATTTTATTTATTGGATTTATGACCTGCTATGTTCAATGGACTCTTAGGGGGCTATACAGTGTATTTTTCATTATTTATTTGATTTCTATAGCCACTCATATCAATGTGACACTTTTTACAGTAGTCATCCTTCCCCCCCCTCCCGCTTCAGTTATGGTTGTATGTTAAGGACTATCTGTATACAATATACATTTAGCTGGAGATCAAAACCCATTGAGTTCTGGTTAAGGCAAATGGAATGATGGTCTTTTAGATGTATTAGAGAACGTTCAATATGAAGCAACAGTTTTCTTCAAAATGGAAAGATGTTTGTATGCCCATTACAGTGTGTATTGACTCCTGGTGATTACCTCAACAAGTCCCTGAAGTTATAGGTTTTCCTATATAGGTTTTTGAAAAGTGGTTTGCCACTACCTGTTTCCAAGATCACCCAGCTAGATTTGTGCCTAATACCAGACTAGAACTCATGATCTCCCAGTTTCTAGAATGGTGCCTTAACCACTACACTTACTGAATTTTCAAATGGAAAGATACTGAAAGGTAAATATACTCCAAAAATGTTACAATATGCTGCTTTTATTGTACAACCCCTTTGCTTTTTTATTTCTTACTTTATTTTACATAATAATTAGGAAAAGAGAATAAGAGAAAAAAGTATATATGTCTATAAGCAAGCAGTCCCACATAATTTTAATGAGGGGAAAAAAAGAATCAATACTCTCAAGCGCCAACCATCATTTTGAATTAACATAAACTTCCGTTTGCATCTGAAGCGGAGGGCACATATATCTGTGGAGCAATTTTTTCAAAAAGGAAACATTTGAAATTTTCAACTAGTTCTCTATTCCTTAAAATATGTAGAGCCTGAATTTCTACCATGCCACAGCACAAGCCTATTTTGAAACTGAGAGAACTTTTAAAAATCTCTTGCAATGTGTATGTTGATCTATTTTTCAGAAGGGAAAAGAGAATAAAAATTCTGGTGGCTAGGCTTAAAACACTTAAGGATGCTTGAAGTAGTTATTTGGATTCCAGCCACCAACTGCAGTGGATCTGAATCAACAAGAAACCTCATAGAACTATTTTGCCACCTCAGCATCAATATATGTATAGAAAAAAGCCACAGGGGATGGAAAACAATCTCAATGCACTGGGTCTTTAGTTGTGTGTGTGTTTGCATGTGCGTAGAAATATCAAATTGGAGTAGAAAATGTGGGTCTGCATTAAGAACAGTGCATTTATTTCTTACATTCCCACTTTGTTATTAATAGATGTACTACAAATAAGTTAGCCCTGGAATGGACATCAATGTTTATCTGTGACAAGGTTTTTAATATGCAGGACAAATCAATACCAATGCAAATTAAGCAATGTTGTGTCAGGCTTGATTTCTCAGTGAAGTCAATGAGGCAACCTCCATTTCTGACAACCAGATTTTGGCTCTGCAGTATAATGACCAAAAAGGTGCTGGAATTATCAATGGTTTTAATGGAATAATTTTACAGTAATCCAACTGCCTTATCCCAAAATTTGTATCATAAAAGTCAACTAATAGATTTCATATTAAGCAAATTACATTAATCTCTTTCTATTGTTCTGTGAACATTTTTCTAGCTTGTGTAAAAGGAGTCATCTCTCCCTTTGGTTTTTGTTGTTGTTGTTTAAGTTATTCTTAATTCTTATTTCACACCTCAAACTTTATGCTTGTATAAAAGTTAATGGAAATATAATCATTGATTTCAGTGGAGCCAGAATTCCTGCCATAGAAACTCAATGGAGCCCTCTAAAAGCACAGGTTAAGAGAAGGTTATTTTGTATTGGATTATGTATATAAATCTTTTATTCCACTTTAGTATGTGTACAAGCTGATGCTCCATTTTCTTATTAAGTCTGATCTAATATTATATTATCAACACAGCTATACCTACACTGAAAACAGGTATTTTTATTTGGGTTTTGCTTCTGATTGAACTCTTTAGTCTAATTCAGAATATTATTTACACTCTCTCTCACACATTCAACATGTGTCTTTATTGGTACAATCGTACAGCAAGAAATTGTTTATTCTGTGGCCATATGAGTTACCGCTGTCATTCCTACTGAAGACAGAAGCTTTTTCTGTAGATCCTATCTATCTCTACCTGTGCAAAGAAAGGGAGTAGCAGCTTCTATAGTAGCTTGGCATCAGGAAGGGCATCTGGCCATTAAACGCACAGCTCCATCCAGTCGCTCTGACTTTACTCCAAATTAAGGGATTACAGTGTCATAAAAAGGGAGCTTCTATAGTAGCTACAAGGATAGAGTGCATGTCCTTAAAAATAAAATGTAAGAAGATTGTTAACCCGCATTAACAATTAAAAACCCTTTCCTGATCCTGGTGTGGGAATAATTTAGTTTTCAAAAGGATTAACAGGATGTCCAAGATAAATGGGAAAGGAAAATATGTAGAGGGTATGAGTCAGTTTCAGAAGCCAATGTTTTTACCACAAAGACCTCAGTAGCTGCTAACTCTTGTCAAAGGTCATGAAGCATTAATCATCAAGGTTTTGATAATTGTCTTTTACCATCTACTGCATTTTTGGGAGTATAAGATGCACCAAGATTTTAAAGAGGCAAATTTAAAAAAAAGGTTTTTGCACTCTGCAGACCTCCCAAAAACAACCCATTGTTTGCGCAAAGAGACCCATTTTTTGTCAACAAAAAGGGCATGCATAGCCTTTAAGAGGCTTATAGAGTACTCCTGGGGGGCAAAAATGAGCAAAAACGGGCTGTTTTTCTGCCCTCCCCAGCCCCCAGGAGCACTCTGGAAGCCTCCTAAAGGCTATGCATGGCCATTTTTGCAAAGAGGCCAAAAATGCTATATTCGGTGTATAAGATGCACTCAGATTTTCACCCTCTTTTTTGAGAGAAAAAGGTGCATCTTACACTCCGAAAAATATGCTAATTTTCTACAGAACAAAATATCATAGATACTGGGTGCTTCTTTCTTGCATTTACTATAAATAGTTTTCATCCAAAATTGGATTTAACAAAAATTGGCTGTGAAAACTTTTGTTCTAATCCATCGGACACTCAATTTCTTTGTACAATTTGTTGCGTATGGATCTCATCATAATCATTGAATAAACCCATATGTCTTCACTGTAGATTTTACGTCTGGACGAATCTAGAAAATGTGCGACTTAACATATTGGAATGGAACATCAGTTCTGAAAACTGAAGCTTCAGTTGACGATAAGGATACAACAACTTCCCAGTGCAGCCTTCCTTGTTTTGCTTAATCCAAAATTAGGCTGCTGTTTGCAAAGGCTATTTCAATGTAACCATGAAATTGTACCATTAATATTAGGGGAAGCTGGTTTTGATTATTGCAGCTGGGATATTTACTGTGGAAATATTGACTTGGACAGCAAATTTATATTTATTTTGTCGTTCTGTTTGAATGGTTGTGGATTACTGGTGAAAGCAATTAACAGCATGGAGGCTGGAAAAGCAATCCCTGTAGCTCTGTATTGGAGAATGGTTCGCTCTAAGAGATTCAGTTCAACTGGTTTGAAAGTGAACAGATTCTAAGAAGAAATTAAAAGCCCATTTGCCGCTCCTAATCAAAAACTCAAATACGGATAAACTTTCTCCCCAGTTTTCTGTCTCTCCCCAACATCAAGGCCAACAGAAGTCTGACAATGGCTCTGAAACAGAACGGTTGTTTTAAAAAAATGTTGCTATAGCAGCTATAATTGCACTTTTTCAATGATGCTGCCTGGGCAGACACATGTCCATAGAGAACAAATGGGATTGGCAGGGAAGAGACTTTTTTGCTGCACAATGGGTTAAGATCCATTTGTGTAGCTGGCAGAATTGATGTGATTATTTTTTTAAAAAAAGAAATCAGGGTGGCATATGCTGTTGACATATGGCTACACACTGCCATCTGGGTTCAGAAGGAGATTTGGGTTCCCAAGCTGTTGCTGAGCAAAGCCAAGAACATTGCTAGGTGCTAGGTCAGACTGGTTTGGGAAGGTTCTGCCAAAAAGAAAAAAAAGAACCACCTCTGGTTGCATTATTTAGTTCATAATAACAGGCTGCTTGCTTGCCCTGTATGGTGAAGGTATGTGCAAGAAAAAATGATTAGATCCACCAATAATCTACCTTTCAATATTATTATGTAGTTGAATATCTAAGTGTATAGACACACTTCCTATACATTTCACAAAAATAGAATATCTACAGCAAGACAGGAGGAAAAAAAGGATTTATGTGTAAGCATTAGCCTCTATTAGCAAGCAGCTATAAGGAGAAAAACAAGACTAAAACAATCTGCATTGAAGAATTTATAATCTGTATTTCTCTTATTAACTAAAGGATGGAAATATAAGAAGATAGTTCGATCTTCCCAACGTTTTTCAGAATTACACACTTAAAACAGACTGAATGCATTTCAGAATTTAACAATGTTATTGCTACTGTTAAAAGCTATGTTTCTGCAAAAAAAAGGAAGCTAACTGTTGGATACTTGAGTAATATTCATATTAAAATATCAACAAAATCAATTATAAATTTGATATTAAAATTCCTAGTTACTAATTTTAATTTTAAATAAAAAAATAACAAAGAGTTAAGAGATATTTTAAGAAAATAAGGAACAACCAATATGATCTGGCAGTTTAGAATATTTATTTCTGATTACTTCATCTTTAATTGTTTTTGAATTCATCTGGTAATGCTGTGAAAACACAGTGTTACCTGGTATAGGGAGAAAACCAAACTGATTTCTTTAAATTTTGAAACCAAAAAAGCTACTAAGAAAGTGTTATTTTTCTATTAGTCAGTCTATTAACCACTGATAATTTTCACAAAATGGTAGATTTATAAAACCTAACTTTACAAGTATCAGTGGAGCAATTTTAAGCAAGTATTTTTATTAACTTCAGTAGGGCTTGGAAGTCAGTTTCATTAACTCTCTCGTTTTAAATTTTCTGCTGGTCTCAAAGACAAATTTCAAGAAAAACATTTCCACTTCTGTTTTAACAGATCTGGCCAAGGGAAAATAGAATTAAAGCTCTGAATTCAAATGCCAATTTTTAATCAGCTTTTAAAATGTTAGTTGATTAATTACACTATTGTACTCCTAATAAAAATGTTTTTAAACATATTTTGTTACAATAACTACCAAAATAGGAAACTCCAAGACCAAGTTTGTATTAACAGATTATTTATCATTTCTATACTATCTTGTTTGATTTTTTATCTTGCATTGAATTACTTAAAAAGTAAAATAGATTTTGCAATTTCCTTGTATGTGACATGTAAATTACATGGTTTTAAATAACGTTGTATTTTGTTTCAAGTTAAATTTTGGAAACCCATAGAACAAATTTGAGTTTAGCATCAGTTATTCAGACTTGAGAAGCCACTGCTTCAAGTTAAGAAATAAAAATATTATAGTTTTATCCTCAATAATTGCAAATCTATTAAATTGATACCAATATATATATTTGGTGCTCATACTCCCTAAATAAATTTCCACTTACGCATGCATCAATAAAAATATGCGAAGATATCTCCATCACATATTCAATTAAATGAGATAGTGATCACTATTGCCAGGACAACTAAATAATAAATATGCTTTTCAATCACATTGATGCAAGAATCAAAAGTGATAAATACATATTTATTCTATCAAGATGACACAATATGAAATAGAACAATTTCTTCATACATATAAACATTTCACAATCATTTTTTATGAATACTTGTCACAAACAAGTAAAATGGACATTATTATGAATCTACAAATATTTTTGTTACGTATTTTAAGATAGCAGCTCAGAGAAA
This sequence comes from Thamnophis sirtalis, assembly GCF_051295495.1. NCBI lineage: Eukaryota > Metazoa > Chordata > Lepidosauria > Squamata > Natricidae > Thamnophis > Thamnophis sirtalis. The sequence continues at coordinate 26,942,534 of NW_028261387.1, forward strand.
ATAAAAATGTAGCAATTATATCAGAATTATTGAGGCTCCTATCACAGTGAATATATATTCAGATAATCAAAATCTCACATCAATAGCTCTGTTTTTATATTTTAGATCATGATTGCAGATTAAGGTTAAGAGATATTTTGGATGAAGCTATTTGAATAGAACTTTTGGATACACTCTGGAAAACAGCAGTTGACTTCTGTTTAACACTAATTTGTATAGCCCTTCCCATGTTGTTTATAACACAAGAACACTCTGAACTATAACATAGGAAAAATCAAAACCTTGTAGACCTAAATGTATCTTTGTTTATTACACAGTGAATGTCTTATTCATATTGACCCAAAAATAGGATAAAAAAAGGCTAACACAGGTCAGAATAGCTGATATTTTATGAAAGCATTCATCTGAGAGCAGGCGATTTAAAGAAATAAAAGAATTCCCTCAAAATCTATTATTATTCCCCAGGAGTCTCTAACAAATACAATCAAAGACCATAAGTATCACTTACTAAAACACAGACAAATAATCTCTTTCTTAAGATATCCGCATAGCTTCTCATGCACGTCTGCCTACCTTCTTATCACCTCCTTTCCTTTTCTTCTTTTTCTCCCCCCATTCCCTTCTCCTCCCTCCTACAGCTATTACTTAACCTTCAGGTACTCATTTAAACAACCCACCAACCAGCAATAATGATCACATATAGTTACTAGATTGCTAAGTAATCACCTTGCCTGCTGCGTTAATGTCAGTTGTCTTTTGCTTATGTACATGACATTGCTTTATCCTTCCCGTATGTTAAGTGTGAATTACTGTTTGTTTGGTATCAGCTATTCTTAACTGCACCTGGGCTCATTTTCAATCCTTAAAATAAAACAAAAATTACCAAGGCTGGTACATCCATGAATGCACACACACCAAAGGATAATAAAGATCTACTCTTATCGTTCTATCACAACTGTGAGACTTATAGGGTAATGATACTGATGGATAATCAAGTCCTCCCCTAACAGCTGGGACTATACAGTATAAACCAGTGATGGCTAACCTTTTTCTAAAGGTGTGCCTAAACTGTGTGCATGCGCTATCATGAGTGCGTGCGTGCCCACCCACATGTGGATGTGTGAGTGACCCACCCACCCACCTGTGCAAGCGACCCACCCCACTGTGGATGCGTGCGTGACCTGTGCGGCCTGGGGTTTTTGCCCTCCCCAGGCTCTGGAGGCTTTCCTGAAGCCTGGGGAAGGTGAAAACGGCCTCTCCTGGCCCTCTGGAAGGCAGAAAATTAGCTGGCCTGGGAGCTGAGGGCTGCCATGTCAGCAAATATGGCTCCACATGCCACCTGTGGCACGCCTGCCATAGGTTCACCATCACAGTCTTATATTTTTACAGGTTCCCTTAATCTGTCAATCAGGTGACTCTTTAGTAAGAGTTACTAAACAGTATTCCTAAATAACTCAGTAGGGTTTATGAATATATAAAACCGAACACCCCCTTACCTCACTCTGAGATATGTCTGGCCCCACCCTGGCTGGATTCAAAAGAGCTCTTGGAACCTCCTTCTTTTGCCAGGGTCAAAATGATGGTTGCTGCCAAAAGGCTGCTTTTCTTATGGCATTTGAATGTGGGGGTTTTTGTTTTTATTCTTGTAAGCAACCAGTAATCCATAAAGAGTCTGCAAACTCTAATAATAAAAGTTAAGAAGCAAAGTGAAAAAAATGGGAGTAAAATTAAGTATAAAAAAGAGACCAAACTAATGGTAACAGATAGAACAAACCAGCCTTAGAATTGGAAAGGAGGATATCAAAGGGGTGCTTGTGTTTTTTATAATCAGTCCTCAAGGCTAAAGGTAAAAGCAGTGAAGAAATACTCTGCAAACTAGACCTTGGTAGAACAGTCACAAAGGCCTTCCAAAAGACAGTCAAACTGTTGTGGCTATACATAAAATGATCACAATTGTGGAAGCTATGATATTCTCCATGACATCCCATGGAAGTGAAAGTTGGAATTTAAGGATAGGAAGAGTATTGATGCTTTTGAATGTTGGCATTGGAGAGGCCTCCTGAAAATACTGCAGACAGCCAAGAAAACAAATCAATAGATTATCCCCCATCCCCCCAAAAAATCAACCCATGGTTCTCACTCAAAGCACGACTGACCAGACTAAAATTATTCTACTTTTCTTTTCATAGTGTACTCACTTGGTGATAAATCTTCATGGTGGTAGCTACCTAGCTGTACTGCTCTTGTCAAGAGCAGTACAGAAACTTCTCTTAGAAACTATTAGAAATATTCTGAAGAAAAGCAACAATGGAAGAGTGGCATGGGAATCAAAAATCATCTGGTTTATCACTGTGAGATATAAACTGCTGGACTATTATGAGTCTTCACCAGTGGTGGGATCCTGCTGGTTTAACAATCGGTTCAGTGATTGCATGTTTTGCGCATGTGTATGTGTTGAATATGTTGAGGGAAAGACGCAGGAGCCATGGAATCAGAGTAAGATGCTTATTGCGAGATGACAGCGATTCAGAATCTGTTACAACGGTCACTGTATTTATACTCTCAGGTACCAACTGTCATTTAACTGTCACTAGAACCTCCAATCACAGGCTGTGCTGTGTCCAGCCAATCAGGGTGCAGCACAGGCTGTTGCTGGGTATACGGTATACAATAGTATGCTCCACACGTGTGCACACAATTTTAACAAAACTAACCTTCCACATTACTTCTGGGGAGTAAAACAGCTGAGCCATGGCAATAAGCTCTGCCGCAGGAATCAGCAGGGAGGTTATAGGTAAGTAAAGCGCAGAGACGGGTGGGCGGGCCAAACTGATCGTCAGAGAGAACTAGTTCACTCCCAGCTGATTGTTGGAGGTAACGGTTTACCTGAACCAGTCCAAACTGGCTGAATCCCACCCATGGTCTTCACTTGATCTAGCAAGGCAATTCTTTTGGTCTTATTAACAATCATGCAATCTATAAACTTAGAGCAATGTGATATCTGCCATATACATAATCTAAAAAAAAAGATAACAGACATTGAAACACAGTATTATTAACATGAAGAGGCAATTTCTTCCCCCTTGTCTATTGGAAGTTGGTATTTCAGCTTTATCAATTAGTGGGAGCATACAACTCAGAAAAATAAAATATTTTCAAGTCTATGTCTGGATAATTTTCAGACATTTTCAGCCATAAATTGAACATTTTTTGGAATTCAAGCATTTTCAACCCTAATCTCTGGATCACTAATGTTAAACTAGCATGAGAACAGAGAAAGAAAACAGATAGAAAAGCAATGTTAACTTCTGTAGATAACTACCATCTAAACTGAGACATTAAAAAATCACTGCATAAAGCTTTTACTCCTCACAAATGCTCAAAATGAGACCCTACAAATATCCTCTGTATTTGTAACTATCAGATGCACTATAATGAATCTTCCAAATATCCCATATACTTCTAGCTATCTGATAAACTATAACAAATCAAACATTGTGCCACTTTGCAGTTATATGCAACCGCGCAATCTCTAAAGTATCGTATAGGACAGTGATGGCAAACCTTTGTTGGCTGGCATGCCAAAAGCAGGGAGAGTGCAGGGGCATTGTGCGCAGGTGTGCCACACCCATAATGCAATGCACATGACCCCAGTGCATGTGACCAGCACTCCCCCCATTTTGGGCATGCTTTTTTCATCCTCCCCAGTCTCCAGAGGCTTTATAAGAGATTGGGGAGGGCAAAAATAGCCCCTTGCCCCCCCCCGGAGGCCCTCTGGAGGCTTCAGGAACTTCCCTGAAGCCTCTGGAGTGCATAAACTTGGCCCTACAGGAAACCAGAAGTCACTTCCAGTTTGTCCGTAGGCCCGTTTTTAGTCCTCCAGAGCCTCCAGGGACCTTCCGGAGGCTTCCCTGAAGGCTCTGGAGAACGAAAAACAGCCCTACGGACAAACCAGAAGTGACTTCTGGTTTGCCTGTAAGGCCGGGTTTTTGCGCTCCAGAGGCTTCAGGGAAGTTCCTGAAGCCTCTGGAGGGACTCAGGCGGGGGGAGGGGGGGCAAGGGGCTGTTTTTGCTTATGAGCAAAACAGAAATCCATTCTGAAATTCCAGTTTGCCCATAGGGCTGGTTTTCTGTGCTCTAGAAGGGCCTCCAGGGGCCGGGGGCTGTTTTCACCCTCCCCAGGCAACTATAAAGCCTCTGGAGCCTAGGGAGGGTGAAAAATGCCCCCCAAAAAGGGCTTAAGTCAGCTGAAGTCAGAATGCGCTGGCCAGATAACAGGGCAACGCCTCACATACTGGCCATAGGTTCGACATCACGGGGATAGAATGTCTACCTTCCCTTAAGCTGTCAGAACAGAGAGAGATGAATATCTCAAGAAACACCAGGTCTTCAATGTCATGCAAAAAATAACAGGTTCAAAGTCTTTTAAAATTCCAGAGGAAGAGTGTTCCATAAGTCAGGCACTGCCACTTATAAGTCACAATTTCAGAGCCCAACAAGATGGCATTGTTTAATAGAAAGGACCTGGAACATGTCATCTCTAATCTCTGTAGGACAAGCAGAAACAATGGGGGAAAGGCAATCTTGCAAATAGCCTGGCCCTATAGACAGGTGAAGTAGTCCGGAGAAATAGCACACCTTAGTTGAATTCATTCTATTTTTTGTAAGTTTATATTAACAGAATCTTGCAAATCTGAAAATGCATTTATTCGCTGTCATTCTTACAGCTAATGAAACTAGGGATGGTCTCTCCTGAGACATTATCATGCCCATATACTTGCTGAGTGGTAAAGCTGTCTCTTACATGGCTATTGGCCTGGTTGTGGCTCTTCCCCATTTCCCAAGGTCACTCCCATGTACTATTTATGCACTGGGCCATGGAGAGCTTTGTAGGTGATGACCATCACCTTGAATTGCACCTGATAGCCTACTGGGAACAGTACAGCTTACAGAGCAGTGGTATTACATAGACATAGCCCACATCACTGCACTATGGACCAGTTGCAGCTTTCAAGTGCTTTTCAAGTTCAGGCTCATATAGAGTACATTGTTGTGAACATCATGTGTGGTGAAGTGTAAGTGTAAATGCAAACATTTAGGCACTTTTGACCATACCATATGCTTCATGAACAGAAGCTGAGATCATTATTATATGGTTCAAAGTTAAATACATAACCTTTCTACAAATATAAATATATACCATTTATGTGACATCATTTAGAGAAATGAAACAAGGAAACATTGATTATGTCTGGTGTAAAAATGTGAACACCTTTTCAATCAATACTAAGTAACAGCCTGTTTGGAGGAAATAATAACTTTTAAATATTTCCTGTCATAGCTAAAGATCTTTTTATTCTTATTTTTTAATTTTTCCCTACTCTTCCTTGTAGAACTTTTCTTCTTAAGAAACATCTGTAAGAGTCCTTCAATAATACTGTATGCCTGAGCTGTTAATGCAGCTCATCAATAACATTCAAATCTAAGGACTGTGAAAGACATTTACCTCTAATTTGCAAGGAATTGCATATAGACAGTAAATATCTACTCAAATCTGAAGAAAGTTGTTTAATTTTGCATTACAAAGATTATGCTTGGTTCCTATTCACTTCAGCATTCAGATACATACAAATTGATCAGGAATGCCTGAATTTTTCCATGCAAATGTAGACTATATTAGACATATATATATATATGTATGTATGTGTGTGTGTGTGTGTGTGTGTGTGTGTGTGTGTGTGTGTGTGTGTGTGTATGTGTGTATATATATATATATATATATATATATATATATATATATATATATATATATATATATATATATATATATATATATATATATATATATATATATATATATATATATATATATATATATATATGGCTCTTGTACCTATCAATTCCCCAAAGATATCTCTATTGTAATAGTAGAGATATCCAATATCTACTGTACTCATTAGCTGTCCTTAGAGGTGTCACAAAGGGCTAAGACCATCTCCAATTACTGTAAATCACACTTTTCAGTACTTAGGACAATATTGAGAGGAATAAAAATTCTTCCTCAGCCCTCAGTGTTTCATTGCTATATTTTTTATGCTGTTGTTTTTCTAACATGGAATATGACTACCTATTAAGTGCTATCAGTCTTCCTCATCCTTCCGTTGCCTCATACAGACACACTTGGTTTATTATATCAAGTAGTGAAGAGAGACATATAATTGATCTATTAAAGTCTTTAGTCCCACAATATCTTTCTTCTCATTTTGGATATTTCTGTGATTACTCTACTAAAACACATTAGAGAAGCCCAGCATCTGTTCAAATCTATATGCCCTATTCCACTGCCCAAAGCTGTAGTGAATAACTGGAAAGAAACAGCTATTTCTCATGTCAATAGAGGCAAAATATAGTTTTTATTGAACAATATTGGTTAAGCTGGAAAATCCTGACAGCCTTATACAAGGAGCCACAGCTCTAAAACCATCTGTATGATAGAGAGAAAGACAACAGCTGCAGCTGTTCCATGTTCAGTAAGTTGCGCATCCTGTATAAGGTCCTTTATTCAAGCCCAGGACTTCTGAAAGGAGAAAGCATGAAGCAGCGTCAAAGGAGAATTATTCCACTGCTTGTTTTCTGCTTCAGGTTTGGCTTCCTGATACTCACTTTACAATAGAGCAGTGAACATCTTTGCCTCTTAATTTGCTGCTTGCCAGGTTACCTGCAGAGAAAGGATACACATGAAGTAGCAATGACCATTGTATGCAGTAGATCTTGTGTTTAGATGTGATTTGAAACAGGTGGAAGGGAGGGTCAAATAAGTTCTCATTATCTGATGTGATTTCTTCTTTGGTCCTGTCCTTTTAATTTCTGTTTGGTGGTTTTTCTATAGGTAACAGATGAGGTAGTAAGGTAGCACTCACCTATCTATGTTGAGAGCTGCAGTGGATTTCTGATGGCAATGACTTTTTTTTCCCCTGTCGCTGTTTCAGATTTCTGCAAAGAAAATCAATTCATAAGTAGCTGGTAGTTGCAAAATTCTAGACTGTCTTAATGCTCACTCATACACATCCCTATAAAACCCACTGCCCTCATTAATAGTTTACTTACATTTGAAGCTCGGGGGCAATTAGGACCCTTCATTCTGTACAAGACACTTGATCTACACCCCGTTTGTAAAACTTGTTATTTTAGTAGGTTTAACTAGAATTGTCTCTTCTCATTATTCCCCTTAGGCAGTTTTTCCTCCTTGACATTCCCCCAATCACTGGCTTACCTCTGTGGGAAACTTTATCAATGCAGTCCCAGTTGCAGGATTGAAGTTGAAATTCCAGTTCTGTCCTTTTATCAGGAGTCCTGAGGCAGAGTATCTCTTAGAGTTCTGAGAAATCAAGTATTAAAATTATGCCCTCCCTAGACCTTGACAGTTTCAGTCAAATACTTCACCAAATGTTCTCAACTTCATCAAATGAATGTTCCTATTTATGAATGCCAAGTTCTGTAGAAGATTATTGCAACCTTGTCCCCTGATGTATGAGATTTATGTCTACTAGTTAGGTTGATTACGCTGCTATTTGAATTGTGTGATTGCACATTAGACCTATCCTACATTCTAATTATGATGGTAAAGGGCAAACATGTCTGGGTTTACCCATTGATTCAATAAAATTATGCTGTCCTGGAGGTGGTAGTGATTTCTGAGCAAAATAGTCATTCATTCCTAACCAGTAGTACTATAGAATTCTTTATTGGCCAAGTGTGATTGGACACACAAGGAATTTGTCTTTGGTCCATATGCTCTTAGTGTACATAAGGAGAAGAAAATACATTCATCAAGAATAAAAAGATACAACACTTAGTGATAGTCAAGATTACTAATAAGCTATCAAATTGAATTAGGAAACAAATGAAAGCAATATAAATGGAAAGATACAAGCAACATAGTTATAGTCGTAAGTGGGGAGAGATAGATACTAGGAAGGAAGAGAAGAATAATAGCAATACAGTTTTAGTAAATTATTGACAGTGTTATAGGAATTAGTTGTTAAGCAGAGTGATGGCATTCAGGGAAAAACTGTCCTTGTGTCTAATTTTTCTGGTGTGCAGTGCTCTATAGCGTCATAACTATAATCATATAATAATATATAACTATAGTCAGTTATGTCAGCACCATAGTACTGTAGTACATATGGACCCTAATGAGTTACAGTAATGTCACATTCTTCTGCTAGTCCACAAAACTTACTGTTGATTGTTTCATATTCTAGCAGATCTAACTTAAGGACAGTTAACTGCAATGTCCATAATGTAACACGTGTGCTTCAGCATTCCATTCTTATCTTCTTTTTTACCAACTACTTTGATTTTAAGAATTTTAAACTTATTTTTAATACTAAAATTAAGATTTTGAGTTTGTGGGCTCTTAAATAAAAAAGTGTGTTGTTTTAAATATTTTCCATATAATTTAGAACTCTGGATCGGAAAGCATTGGGTTAACCTGAATAATACAGTGCAAGATTGGGAGGGGAAAAAAATCCTCACTGAAGTAATTTTAATCCATTCTTTCTCCCTCCTTCCCTCCCTCTCTCCAGCCCTCCTGTTTTATGTTGAAACTGTATGATTGTATTCATTCAATACTTTACAGTTCTATTTCCTTCCTTCTTCTGAAATAACATTTTTAAAGTGCCATTTTGAGCTTCTGTTATATTAAAAAAAAAAAGGAAAGGAAAGAAAGAAAGCAGCACTGGTGTTCAGTTCTTGTGTGCCTTTGCTCATTTTGAGTCCTGTTCCTATTACACAATAATGTGTTATTTTGTTGAATTCTGGCATCTATCTCACTCATCTGGTCAAGTGCCAAAAATTTAGAGTGTGTCAGTCCACCAGTTCCTCTGCAGAGAAGCTCTCTTCTCGCCCAGCGAGTGTTCTGTGCTTTTGGATTGAGGCCAGGAGGGGAAATCCATTTTCCATAAAGAATGCACACAGCTCAAGTGCTTGAAGATTTTTTTTTAACCTACTAAAATAACTTTGTGGACAAATGCCAGCTTGCAAGACACGTTCGGCAAAGAACATTTGGCATGAAAAACAAGGTAAAGTAATCTATCGAGGTAACAAAGTTTTAGAAACAAGGAAATGACTGTAAGTGCATTCGTGGCATGTCACATGATTTGGCACAGACTGTACGATTGGCCGATACTGAAGTAAATACAGCCGCCATGTAAGGAGTCTGAAAGCTTCGCCCTTTGCTGAATTCTTAAAATGGCGGACTTGCTGCGCTCCATGAGAAGCAAAATGAGAGCCAGTCTCAATTTTTTTCTCCCCCTCTTTCTGCCTCTCTGAAGTTTTTATAAACCTTACAGATTTGAGTAGAAACAGATTTCTCACAACTTGCTCTGCTTCTCAGTTTCACAGTTCAGCATACACTCAGGCTCTGTCAAAAGCTTGACAGCGTTCCAGGGAAAATATTAACTGTAAACTTTCCAACAGGAATTAAAGGAACAGAGCTCAGATCAGGATGCTCCTCTTTTAAAAATACATCTAAGCCTGATGTTTAAACAAATTTGCAAAGTTTATGTTACAAGATATACAGTTGACACTGAAATAGACTCAAATGGGGTTCCATTTCACTACGTCATGAATGCCATTTAAAAAAAAAAAAGACACACATCCTTTACGGTCAAAGAGGCCAACTGCTCTCCCCCTTTCTTGCAGGCCTGACCAGTTGAATACTGCATGCTCTGATGAATAAATATTTGCCTCTGGCTAAAGTTCAAGCAGCCCAGTGTGGCTGCCAGACACAACAAAAACCAACTTCCAAGGAAAAGTGTTTACTGCAGCACTGACCGAAGAAGCCAATGCCAACAAACTATCAACCCGGACTGGCCCATGCCTCCAAAGGCTTATCATAAAGGACCTGGCCAGATGCCACCAGTGTGTCCCCACCCCTTTTATTAATAGCTGATTTATCTAACACAGCTTTTCTGTGCTTAATATGTTTATAGCTAGGGCCAATTCATTTACATGTCTTGTCAGTTCGAGAAGGTAGGATGAGTCACATTAAAACAGCTGTCCCATATTTTTATTTTCAGTATGGATTTGGAGCTTGATCCTCTGTTTATAGAAGAAGATACAGTCAGAGTTAGAAGTAATTCCTCTGCAAACGAACATCATCAACTTAAAGGAAGAGAATTAAGAAGGATAACAAGGCCCAGTACATTTTCACACAATGAGTTGTCTGACCTTTCCATTTTAAAGTGACAGTAATGACAGTAAATGACAGTATCCTCGTGGCACAATGTTGAATTATGTGCTAGCTGACTAAGAACAACCCTTGGGATACATGTCTCAATTTGAAGGAATATTTTTCTTAACTTTCTGAAGAGTCTCCAATTCAATACAAATCTTAGCTAATTTCAGAGGGAAAATCCATATCTAGTTGCAGTCAGTGGGGGCATCTAGATCAGAGATGTGGAACAATGGCCCCTTTATGATTTGTGGACTCCAACTCCCAGAATTCCTGAGACAGCATGCTGTCTCAGGAATTTTGGGAGTTGAAGTCCACAAGTCATAAAGCATTTGTTGTTCCCCATTTCTGATCTAGATGAATAAAAAATTAAAAAGTAAAGGAGGGCACAAAGAGTCATCCCAAACAGCATGTAAAATTAATAAATAAATCCTTTCAGACTTACAAGTTAAAGTAGCCTCTGTTATCATAACTTTACAATAATGACAATGCTAGTACTCCTGGTGTGCATCTTCTATGGATTACCTTGAAGGATTAAGATTAACATCATGTCAAGGAAACTCAATCTACTCTGCTGAGACACCAGCTCCATTTGACTCTCCCTCAAGTGTTTCCATCGAACTGGTCAACGCTGCAGTCCCAAACAATAAGACACATGGCTAACGAGCCGAGGTGGCGCAGTGGTTAGGGTGCAGTACTGCAGGCCACTTCAGCTGACTGTTATCTGCAGTTCAGTGGTTCTAATCTCACCAGCTCAAGGTTGACTCAGCCTTCCATCCTTCCAAGGTGGGTGAAATGAGGACCCAGACTGTGGGGGCGATATGCTGACTTTGTAAACCGCTTAGAGAGGACTGAAAGCCCTATGAAGAAATATAAGTCTAACTGCTATTGCTATTGCTATTGCTAAGTGAAAAGTCTTTCGCATACAGTTGTATATTTGTGGTGTTGTAAAGGATATACACTATTGTCAAGTGCTAAATATTCCAGAAAATTTAAAGCGAGTTTCTGGTTTTCCCACTGCATTTTAATATGTTATACACATTTTTCTATAATGTTTCTTTGACAGGAGATTCAATGCAAACAATTAGCCTCTTATTTAGATAATTAACATTTTATCTTAATTTAGAAGTTAGATTGTTGGCTGCTGTCTCACTAGTCAGTATATGGATTGCTCCCCCCTATTGTTGCTATTGCCATTTTTGACTGTCTCACTAGTCAGTATTGCCATTTTTATACTGCTATTGCCATTTTTATACTGCTATTGCCATTTTTATACTGCTATTGCCATTTTTATACTGTCTCACTAGTCAGTATATGGATTGCTCCCCCCTATTGTTGCTATTGCCATTTTTGACTTTTGGTTTCTAAATATATTTTTGGATGTTGAATTAAATAGTTTTCATTTCAGTTATAAACAACTTTGGAACACTTGGAACTGGAAGGCTGCTAAAGAATCTATATATTAAATCAATAATCAAATGTTGTAGATAATTTTTTAAAAACCCTCCCAATGCATTAGAGTCAATAGTCACAAAAGTGGAGGAAAAGGTAGTTGCAATAGAAGTAATAAGAAATAGAAAAATTAGCTCTGTCGGAGGAAAAATGAGGATATATAATTCTTTTTTAGTAAGTAGGTATTTGGAAAATTATAATAAATATAATGGAAATTATAGAAATGATTGATTTAGAGCTGGTTCATCATTAGAGAGGTTTTTCTGTGCCCTTTTTCATTTCAATTTCCTTAAAATTAAGACAACTCTCAGTTGTGTGATATATATTTTGTTTTAAAAACAACATCAATGTATGGAATTGAAAAGTGTGTTACTTCAGAGGGGAAAATGTAGTTTCAAGATGAATAAAGGCAAACCAAAGAGATTTCAATTATCCCATAGAACGCTCTTCATTTACAGAATTTCCCATTAGCACCACAGTCCTCTCAAAACAGATATATTTTCCTATTTTCAAGTTGATTATAAATTATAAAGTTGAATGAGTTTAAATGCAGAAACTTTCCTATTAGAAAACTCACCTCCAATCTGGAAAAAATATTTCTATATGTTCACAATTCATTGTGGTCTACCACGGGGTGTGGGGTGAAGATAAAGCCCAAACCTGTTTCTGTCTGAAATTCATTAAATTAATTTAACCTACTTTTAAAACAATTGCTTTGTCATATAACAATAGAGGGAATCAAAATTTTGAAATAAATGTAACCCTTCAATTCATAATTAAATGATTTAAATAAAATTTAGATAGATTCCACACTAATAATTTAATATGTCCACATGAATTAACTTGTATCAAACTAGACCAATACAGAATTTTCACGATCAGGTTAATAAAATCAAGTTGTTAGCTTCATATTATAATTTTTCTATTCTTTACAGTCTTTATATATTACAGTATTTCCAATAAAATTCCCAACAGTTTACAGTTTAATTTAAATTTAATTAAAAATAACAAATTAAACAAAATGTACCCTGACACACAATCCAATGGTAGCAATTATATCTTGAATATTCCCTGTAACTCTACCAATTCTAAAGCTTCTTAAACAGCATCAAGCTGGAGGCCTGTCCAATATCTGGGGAAGTCTGTCCCAAAAAGAAAGGGCTTCAAATGAGGAACAGTGCCTCCAGACTCCCTACCAATATTTTGAATGGAGAGAAACTGCCCACTCCTTGTAAGTCTTCAGAACAAGGGGCTTTTATTTGAAGACCACAATCCTGCAAAAAACATGAAAACCATGAAAGAAGTTATAAAGACTTTATAGGATAAAACCAGCATTTTTCTGAAACCTGCTGGAAGTCACTGCAAACGCTCAAACTATTGCAATATAGCAATAATGCTATGAGTTGCAGCAGATGGGTTGACCCATTTTGTATGAATTGCAATTTACTGGCACTCTTTGTGGGCAGTCTAATGAAACATGCATTGAAAAAAATCTAAGACCTCCTACTTCAAGCTGGTTTGCAACTGATAGAATAATCTGAGCAATGATTTGTTCAATTAAATTGAACAAATCCGAAAGTTGAGGATCCAATCTAGGGGTGAAATGCTGCCGGTTCAGACCGTTTCACCCAAACCGGTAGCAAAAAATTCTATTGTTCACTCCAACCGGTAGCAAAAAAAGGTTCTGACAATCAGCTGTGACAATGTCACACAATCGATGGAACCTTTTTTTTTTTTACTTTGGCAGGGTTGATTCACCAGCTCTTTAGCTCCTCCTCGGGGTCTTCCCTGGCTTGTCTGGGGGAGAGGTGGCTTCTTTCCTGTTTTCCCACCCCAAAAGCAAATGATAAAGATCAGACAGGCCAAGAGTTCCTCAGAAGAGGGTAAGCGGTGGGATGCCGTCCTCTCAAACTGGTGTGTGTGTGTGGGGGGGGAGTTGAGGCTGAATCTGCAAAGTTCCAAAGGTAACGTCCCTTGGCTCTTAGCAGCTCCCTTGCAAGCCGGCTGCCTCCATCTTACTTGCTCACGTAAAGGTGGAGAGGAGAAGCAGAGATGGAGAGGGTCACACACTGTTTTCAAAAGAAACATGAAGCTTGGCACTCACCACTGTAGTGGTGGCGGGAGCAGCTCCAGAGCCTTTAGAGGCCAGAGGAGCGACACTGGCTGTGGAGGGCAGGGGGGAGCTGCAGGAAGAGCTGGGGAAACAGCGGGTCCTTCTTCTTCTTCTGCACTTCAAGTTGGGAAGATTCCTGAGTGCTAAGTGCAGCACCCCGCAGGCGAAGCTCTCTCACTCTCTCCCACCCCCTCCATCATCTCCCAGACGGGGTGGCTGAGATGGAAAGGCAGGCAATATTCGGGGTTAGGAGGCGTTGGGTCTGGCTTGGCGAGGGGGATCAGGCTTTTTAGGTGAATCTAGAGTCAACCAAAATACAGGCAGTTTTTCCACAAACAGGACCTCCATCTGCAAAAGTTTACCCATCGTTTGGCCTGAGATGGAATTATAAAACTGGGTATTGAAGGCACTGACAGCTCATTGGGAATTGATTGATGACTCTTCTGAGGGGGTTCATTTAGTTGTAAAAAATGACAATACAGTGGGTGAGACTCTGTGGCACTCTCCAGAAAAGAAAATACCAAGTCAACTTCTTAACTCTTAATTTGCCTAGCTGCAGAGTCAAATTCAGTAGTACAGAAATACTCTGGTATTTAATCTCATTTTCTACTTGGCTTTTATGAAATAGTTCTTAATGTCGCTACTTGGCAGGTCCAATTTTTCCACAAAAAACACATGTATGTGATGTCACTCAAGAGGTGGGTTCCTACTGGTTCGGCTCAGTTTGGCTGAGCTGATAGTAACTTGGCGGCCTGGGTCGCTGGAACTGGCAGCAACCCAGGCCTGCCATGCCCCCAAACCAGTTTTTCTACAGGGCCACCATCTTGTTTTTTGGTTCTGCGCACAACAATATTCATTGCAATTTTTTAACGCTTTGCGCATGTACAGACATTTTGATTTAAAAATGTGCATGTGTGTAGCAAACTTTTTGAGGCACCTAACCAGCAGTAATGCCAGCAGCAAACCACCCCTGATGTTACTTATGATAGTCTACTTAAAATCTAAGTATCCTACCACTAATATTACCAAGAGGAAGCCAAATTGAAACATGTGATAATAATAATAATAATAATAATAATAATAATAATAATAATAATAATAATAATAATAATAATAAATGATGATGGTGATGATAATGATGATAATAATAATAGTAATCCCCTCCGAGGATTACCTTGTCGAGGTAGAGGGGCATGCACGCTCAAATGATCCTAAGGGATATGCTGAACAGGTACAACCATATCAGACAGATCTTAGGTGAAGGGCCAAACAAAATTTGCTCCACAACAGATACAAATATGGTGAATATGAAAAAAAATGAAATTTATGCCGCCTGAACCGTCGCCCAGATTAACAAAGGTTCCATTGGATGCTATGGCTCCTGGGCATTCTGCGCAAAATGAGCTACAGGGCTCAGCTCCCTCTGCTAGGCAACCAGGGCATGGAGTTGACAAGCTACTGGAAGAAAAAGTGAAAAAGCGAAAAATCTGGACTAGGGAAGAAAACATGTCTATTATGAAAGCTTACTATCAGTCTGAGCCAGCAAAACGTGGATTTCAAAAATGAATGTATCAGATTTGGAAGGTGAACCACACAGACTGTGAACAAAGGCTAATGGACCAACGACGTGTAATTCTAAGCCATAAATTTTTCACTACAGCAGAATTAATAGGAATCGAAGAGAAAGCAACTAATGGTCTGAATATACCAACAAAGAAGAGTAACATCAAGAATGATTTGCAGACTCAAAAGCAAACTGAGGAAGAAAGGGAAGAAGAGGATGCTGAAATGGATGAAGATAAAGAACAAGGAAGCACTGAAGAACGAACACCAACAGATATTGGTCAATTAGCTGAGAAAATAAAGCATCAAATGGAAGATGCTGAAAGAACACGTTTGCCAAAGCTGAACCAAGTGAACCGGAAAAAATTGAGAAAGGTACAAAAAAAGGTCAACGAGGCTGTGCAAACCATTCAAACCACTACAGTAGCTGAAACAAACCAGCTGATGTATGCAGCAGCCTTCATAACGACCAAAGAATTGGGTTTGAAAATACAAAAGAACCAAAGAGGCAAGAAGAGGAAGCCTAAATGGAAAATTCAGTTGGAATTGAAGATCAAAACATTTCGTGGAGACTTGAGCAACTTGAAGAACCAAGGTCAGCTAAAGAACAAGCAGGTCAAAAGCAACCTGGAAGCAAGATACGATTTGGAGAATAAAGAGATTGCGATAGTAATTGAATGAAATTGAAGGAATTTAAATGAAAACCGAGTAACTCAATTCAAGGAAAACTCACAGTTCAGAGCAAATCAGCACCAGTTTTATAAGAGCTTAGAAAGTGGAGAGGGGGTAACAACAAATGAAAAGCCTAATAAAGAGAAAGCTCTGAAATTCTGGAAGAATTTGTGGGAAAACAACAAGAAGCACAACAGAAATGCAAAATGGATCAAACAGATTGAGGATTCTATTAAAGTTCATAAAATGGAAGATGTGAAAATAACAAAAGAAATTGGTGCAAAGACAGTCAAGAAAAGAACTGGAGTGCACCTGGACCACATGAGTTACATGGCTTCTGGTTAAAGGCACTTACAAGTGTGCACAAAAGATTGGCAGCCCAAATGAACCAGATCTTTAAAACACATGAAAATGATGAATGGATGACAACTGGAAGGACATTTTTGATCCTAAAAGATAAAGAAAAAGGAAAGGATCCTGGAAACTATAGGCCAATCACCTGTTTGCCAACAAAATACAAGCTGCTTACTGGTATGATTGCAAACAAAATTTATGGATACTTGGAAAGAAGTAACTTGCTTCCTGTAGAACAGAAAGGATGCTGCAAAAATTCAAGAGAAACAAAGGACCAATTGCTGCTTGACAAACTAATCCTAAAGAATTCAAAGAAAAGATGAACCAACCTGTTCATGGCTTGGATAGACTATAAGAAAGCGTTTGATTCAGTTCCCCATAGCTGGATCAAGAAATGCCTGAAAATCTTTGGCATCAATAGCAACATACAAAAATTCATGGAAACTTCAATGAACCTCTGGAAAACAAAGCTTATAGCTAATGAAGAAGTACTAGGTAAAGTTGAAATTAAACAAGGCATTTTCCAGGCAATTCCCTTTCATCCCTACTTTTTATACTCTCAATGCTACCACTGACAATCATTTTGAAGAAGATGAACTATGGATACGAACTTGCAAAGAAAGGACTGAAAATTTCGCACTTGGTGTACATGATTTGAAGCTGTTTGGTAAAACAAAAGCTGAACTGAATTTATTAATTGAAAGCACAAAAGAATTTAGCCAAGACATTGGTATGCAGTTTGGAATTGACAAATGTGCAACAACGGCAATCAAAGCAGGCAAGTTCATAGAAGATGATGGAATAGAACTTGAGAATGAAGAAATGATAAAGACAGTAAAACCAGAAGAAGGCTACAAGTACTTGGGGATTTTAGTGGCCTCTGACTTAATGCATAATAAAGTCAAGGAATTAATTTCAGCCATGTACATTTGACAAATTTGCAAGATATTAAAGTCCAAATTGAGTGGAGGAAACATCATAAAAGCCATAAATACCTGGGCTATACCTGTGATTTGATATTCTGCAGGAATTGTCCAGATGGAGTTGGACAATTTGGACAGAAAAACAAGGACACATGCTTTGCACCCTAAAAGTGATGTTGACCGATTATATCTACCAAGAGCAGAGGGTAGTCGAGGACTCCTACAAGTAAAACAGACTGTGGAAGAAGAAAAGTACAGCTTGAATGATTACATCCAGAAAAGTGAAGAAGCAATGATTAAGGAAATAAATTAAGGAGGCCTTTTAAAGAGAACTGAGACAAAAGCTGAATATAAGAAAGAAGTAATTGAGAAGCAAGCTGAAAATTGGAAAAACAAAGCTATGCATAGCCAATACTTGAAAAGTATTGAAGGCAAAGCTGATCAAAAGCTAACTTGGAACCGGTTAAGATCAGGAGCACTGAAAAAAGAACAGAAGGCTTTATTTTGGCAGCTTAAAAACAAGTCTTAGCCACAAACTGCATGAAGGCAAAAATTCAACGTGTTACCACCAACAGCAAATGTCGCCTCTGTAATGAGAAAGACGAAGACAGTCGACCATTTGGTCAGTGGGTGCAGCAAAATTTAACAAACTGACTACCTACAATGCCATGACCGCGTTGCTAAGATCATTCACTGGAAATTGTGCCAAAAGTTTGGATTTGAGTACAGCAAAAACCACTGGGACCATCAGGTTCAGAAGATTTTAGAGAATGAGAAAGTCAAGATCTTGTGGGACTTCAGAATTCAGACTGACAGGCATTTGGCCCACAACACATCTGACATAACAATAATTGAAATGAAAAAAGTATGGTTCATTGACATTGCAATACCTGGAGATGCACGAATTGAAGATAAACAGCAAGAAAAAAATCACAACATACCAGGACTTGCAAATTGAAGTTGAGCAACTGTGGAAAAAGAAATTGTTTGTTGTTCTGATTGTAATTGGAGCCCTTGGAGCAATACCTAAAGGGCTATTTCGCTATTTGGAAATTTTAAATTTATCAGACTTGAACATTCTGATTCTACAAAAAACCACCCTACTTGGAACAGCTTATATCCTCCGACGTTACCTTAACAATAGCAGTTAGCAATAGCAGTTAGACTTATATACCGCTTCATAGGGCTTTCAGCCCTCTCTAAGCGGTTTACAGAGTCAGCATATTGCCCCCACAGTCTGGGTCCTCATTTTACCCACCTCGGAAGGATGGAAGGCTGAGTCAACCTTGAGCCGGTGAGATATGAACCGCCGAACTGCAGCTAACAGTCAGCTGAAGTGGCTGCAGTACTGCACTCTAACCACTGTGCCACCTAGGTCCTTGGTTAGGACTCGAGCTGTTGAGCTACCAACCAGCCCCAAAGGCTGTGAATCTCACCAAAGATTAAAATGATGATGATGATGATGATGATGATGATGATGATGATGATGATGATGATTTGGACATTTTGGACCGAAAAACCAGGAAACTAATGACAATGCACTATAGTTTACATCCACGTGGTGATACTGACAGACTATACCTGCTTTGAAAATCAGGTGGCAGAGGATTATTACAAGTGAAGCAAACAGTTGAAGAAGAAAAACATGCACTGGCTGATTATTTAAAAGAAAGTCAAGAACATCTATTAATTGAAGTAAAGAACAAAAAACTACTGAAGGCCCAACAGACAAAACAAGAATACAGAAAACATGTGATAAAATCAAGAATGGAGAGTTGGCAGAACAAAGCACTGCATGGCCAATTTCTGGAAAAAATAAAAGATAAAGTGGACAGTGAAAAAACTTGGTTATGGTTAACAACAGGTACATTAAAGAAAGAAACAGAGTCACTAATCCTGGATGCGCAAGAACAAGCTATCCGCACAAATGCCATTAAGGCCAAAATCGAAAAATCCTCTGATGATGCCAAATGCAGACTTTGCAAAGAAGCTGATGAAACGACTATGGCACAAACCAGCAGTGGTAATTCCAGTGGTAATTGGCACACTGGGTGCTATTCCAAGCACTGGAATTACATTTAAAACAGTTAAAAATTGACAAAATCACCATCAGTCAAATGCAAAAAGCCGCACTGCTTGGATCTGCACGCATATTACGAAAATACGTTACGACGTCCTAGGCCTCTGGGTGGGGCCCGACTAGTAACCAATGCCAAATCCAGCGAAACAACTGGCCGCTGTGATACAATTGTATAATAATAGTAATAATAACAACAACAATAATAATAATAATGTCCTGTTTCACTAAGAACAATATACAATTAATTTCTTCCTTCTGTTACTCTTTTGTCAGAAAGGTCAACATGATTAGTGCTTGTATACTCACTACTAGTAATCAAAACAAAACATATGTAACAGACCAAGTACACACAGTGAGAAAATAGCCTAGTTATTTGTCAACATGGGCAAATAAAAATCTGCCTTTTTTATTGTGTATTAGATCTATATTTGAAACATTAATAGAAAATAGTAATGCATATGTGTGTGTGTGTATGTGTGTATGTGTTCTATTTGTGTTGATAAATAAATAGAGGGAGACTAGTACAATAATACATACTAGTCTCCCTTTATTTATTTATCAGCACAAATACAACACAAATGTAACAAAGGCAACAGTAAAAATATTGGGTTTCTGTCTGGATGGTCTCTTGTGATGAGCCGATACACAGAGAAAGGAAGCAGTAAGCTTCCTCCCATATTTGGGCATACCGGGGTTGTGACACTATCTCTCTCTCTCTCTCTCTCTCTCTCTCTCCTCTCTCTCTCCTCTCTCTCTCTCTCTCTCTCCCTCCCTATCTATCTATCTATCTATCTATCTATCTATCTATCTATCTATCTATCTATCTATCTATCTATCTATAGGCATTTTATATATATATAAAGCAAATTATGACAGTATGCATCATAATTTAAGTCATAGGTCATTCAAATGAAAAGAGAATCTCAGCAATTTTAAAATTAGCAATATTTTCTTCAGTGGACTACAGTACTAAAGATTGTACTCTAAAGTTAAGCCTAATTCCATGTAAAATAGTTATATTTTGCAATATTATAAATTCTGAATTTTGTTCCTTAATATTGCTGCTTTATTCTTACAAAAGATCTGATCAGTACCTGATCAGATTTAATTCTTCCATGTCATGATCAAAATATAGTTCTGAAACTGTACCTGGATATTCCATCCCTATAGGAGATGAAGGAATAAAAAAAACTTTCTTTAAAGCCGAGGTATTATAAAAATCATATTCTGGTCTTGACCATCTGCTGAAAACCAATGGATTATTGGACTCTTTCTATTACCTATGGAAGTCACTGCAGGTGACATACATGGAAAGAATTTTGAATTGCCATAAATACCTTAATGAGAAATAATTAACAAATCCTGTAGATTAGTAGGGAAATGGAAAGTTATTTAGCAATGGTAATTTTTGAACTAATTCCACTAGTCTGTCAATGAAGAGCCTGAAACGTGTGTGCAAAGTGCACACAGAGTTTTAAACAGTAGTAATTTCCCTATTGTCAAGTATAACATGATGCAAGAAAAATGGGTACCTAAAATTTTGTTTCTTATTGTTGGGCTTGGGCAAGTCTTTGTATAGGCAGGAATACCTTGTGTGCTTATCAATGCCGACACCCACAAGACTGTATGGATTGGGGCTTTTATGTGTCTTAATTACTGAATCAGCATATGTACTGAATGGATACAAAATGCTATACTCCATAAAATCCTGCAACATGTGCACCTAAAGGGCATTTTAAAATGTTCAAACAATAATCAAATAAAACTAACAGCATCCAATTGTGCTTTCTTTTGTTGTACATTAATGTCAATATAGTCTGAAGTAATCAAAATGCCAGAAATATAAATATTCCCTTTAATGCCACTGAATCCATCATTTTACTAGGAAAAGGCTTAGCTATGTTATTTGCAATTCCCCCACTGCACAACAATGTACATTACTGTCTGTAAGCTCTAATTTGGCATAGCGCATCATTAATGACCTGAATGGTGGCTGTTTCACACATACATATTTAATTACAACAGCTGAACAAATTACATATTTATGCTTTATAAAGGGGATTGCCAGTCTAATTCATTTGCTATGCATGCAGGTATAGGGCTCCATCTGCAGCAGCATCTGCACAACAAGAGCTAACAATTATCCATTGTACAGCGAGTGTATCTGGTGAAACCTGTAAGAGATGCAATCGCATTAACCACTTCACTACATACGTGCCATTATTTTTCTCAATGGCCCTAAATATTTTAAATAATGGATTATTAACCATAATTATTCCTTGCATGTCTTTTGACACGTTTCCCAAAGCACTTTACAAACAACAATGAAGAAAACCTTGGGAAAAGCCCTTTGGAAATACAAACCCAATGCAGACTAGCTTTATGGCTGAGGAAGCAGGACAGAAGTTAAGTGAAACTAAGGTAGCATCACAAAGAAAAGAGTAAGAAAACAAAGCCACATATTTCCCTTTCTCAAACTCTTTCATACTTGCTCCAGATAGCTCTATTCGTTCATTGTTGGTGGGGAGGCAAGGAGGTCCTGGCATCTTAAAAATTAAAAATTTGAGAATGGCTTTGTGTTCTTCTTTCTGAGTGGAACACTTACCCATGAGTTAGCAATACTTCTAAAACATTGCTTTGCTGGTGTGTAAAAAAATAATACTTAAAAACGTAAAGATCTACATCTTCACACAATGACTGCCCTGTTTTATAGACCTGGATGAACAGAACCCAAGAAGAACTCTGAGGTTTATGCGAAGAACCACAGATCCTCATTCTGTATTTACTCGCAAATAATCCTTATCAGGAGTGATGCCTGAACCCAGGATCACCCACTCACCTGCGGTCTGGTCACTATTATATGATTTAGACAGGAGTGTCAAACTGGTGACCCACAGGCTGAATGCGTCACATGCAGGTCACGGCTACCCTAGCTCTTTGAATGGGGAAAAATGTCAGAAAAGTCACGTGACAGCAACATGACACCGCAGGTTTGACACCCTGATTTAGAGGGTAGTTAAAATTCCTCACCTTTAAAGCCTTGCCAGAAGAATGGATAATCCCATTTTGGTTTTGTCCTCTCTATTTTTAATGCATAAGTTTCATAATTGCATTTTAATCACTTTATTGTGAAACCTCTTTGAGATCAAATATATCTAAAGGATATAGAAACCCATTAAATAAATATAATATCAATATGATATGACAAATAAATTGCAGTGCAAAGTTATTATGGATCCAAAAGGAAAGATTGGCCCGCCCCATCAATGGACTTACTAGGTGCAACTGTGGCTGAGCTCATGCTACTATTAACATGGGAAACACCAATTTGTTTTGCTAATGACAGAAAAAAAGAATTAAAGGAGTTAAGAGGCAAAATGACTAAACCACAGAGTTTTGTCCCTAATATGCCTCACAGCCCAAACATATGAACAATTAATAACTTAGCAGCACCCACTCTAAGGATTCTCTATGGAGCCTAACCAAAGTGCTGGTGAGTATATGCAGCACAGTATTCCAGGTTTGAATATTTTGCTAAATCAAACATTGTTACTTTTGACTGTAAAATAATCTGTTAACCCAAGCTAAAATTTGCAATCCTAGATATAAATCTCAATGAAATTAGTATAATTTATTGCTGAATAAACATTTTAGGCAATGTGTTGTAGGTTGGGAACTGAGAGTACCAACCAAGAAGATATACAGTATGAGGTTTAATTCAAAAAAGGAATCACTCATAGTGCAAAACACAATTCAAACCAACACAACTTAAAAGGTTTTGTTTTTTCAGGATCATATATGGTTTCAAGTCAAGATGTTCAAGTGAAATTGCAGTACTCTATTTTTTTTAGACTATATGGAGGAAATATGCTGACTATATAAGCTGTTTAGAGAGTGCTGTAAATCATCGTGAAGCGCTAAATAAGTGTAAGTGCTATTGCTATTACTTGTTGGCATTTTCTTTTTATTTTATATGTAACAGTGGTAAGAATATGAAGGATTTCCCAAATTTTAAAAACATTTATCACGAAATAAGTTTCATTTAAAGACAGCAGTGGAATATCTGAGAAACCAATTGAGAATAACGCACACATACACAAAACCACCACCACCACCACCACCACCAACAAAGAAGTCCTATAAAATTTTATCTGTATTAAACAAAAGCCAAGGTACGCCAAACACTTGTACATTATGAGAAAATCTAACAAGATTCATCAAGTGTCTAAAAATGCCTCTCTTCTTCATGAACTTTCACACTTCCCTTTCTTCCCCTGCACTAAGTGAATTATCTCTAATCAACCACCCAGAAATGCCTGTTGAAAATTCCAAATCCTTCAGTAAAATGCTCACTGTTGTAGCCCACTACACAAAATATCAAAGAACAACCACCAAACTAATTAGGGGACTAGAGAAATGGATTAAATGATTAACACTTCAAAGAGCTAAACATTTACAGCTTGATTATGCAACAACATCAAAGATGGCTCTAAATATTTAATAGTATAAACATCAGGAAGAGTAATACAAGATGATAAAGCTAAGAACCAAGTTATTAAATTAAGAAAGAAAAAAATCATTCAGGAGATTAAGAAAATTGTTCCTGCAACACGATAGAATGTCCTGCAAAAGAATCTCACAAGGGAAATGATAAAAAAGGTAAATCTGGACAAAAACATACTGTAGGGAGCAACTTCAAGAGAAGAACATATTGACCTATTGGATTTCTAACATCTATCATTTTTATGGTTCTATAAGAATGTTGAAGAACTTTCACATACCACATTTCACATATTCCATGTGCAGCATAAACATTGTTTTATAGAACGCAACACAGTAAGAAAATTGGCAGTAAATAATAAATTAAGACACTTTCCATTATAAATTAATCTTGAGAAGCAAATGGGTTTAAATAAGAGGGTTTTTTTCCCTCCAGGGTGCAGCTGTTTGTATTCATCCAATATAACATGCTAGAATACACATGTTTTCATTAAGTTACAGTGAATTTCTTAGAATCATTCATCCTTTTTCAGGGGGCCATTCAGAGCTTAAACATTGTTCCCGAGGACCCAATGATATTAACAAGAAGGGAGCTGCTAAAATGGTGGATACTTCATGAGACCTTGTCCTTTATATGTGCATAGCAGTGGTGGGTTTCAAAAATTGTTCGAACCTACTGTGGGTATGGCCTCCTTTGTGGGAGTGGCTTGCCACCCATGTGACCGGATATGAAGATGCCAACGACACTTGTCAGAACCACCTTAAATTATCTCACACACAGCACTGGCATGCATAAGAATATGATGTAAACTTGTTTTTTAAAAGGCATCTTTGGTTTGCGTTAAAACAACTTCAACCCACGCAATGTTCTGATTGCACCACAAATGCAGTAGTCATCCTTACCCTTCACAGAGGCACTGAGTTTTATAAATATGAGCATGATAGTGTAGAATAATCATATCCAAGGACCAGTGGTGGGTTTAAAAATTTTTTGGAACCTCTTCTGTAGGTGTGCTTTCCAGGTCCACTGGTGGAACCTCTTCTAACTGGTTCAGTAGATTTGACGAACCGGTTCTACCGAATAGGTGCGAACTGGTAGGAACCCACCTCTGGTGCATAGACACATGTTATACATGCAAACTCCCTTTTTCAGTGCCATTGTAACTTTGAAAAGGCATAAAATGAACTGCTGTAAATTGAGAATTACCTGTATACTTGAATGAAACCAATTTCACCAATAACCAAAACCCAAAAAATTAGAGGAAAGATTACACGACTGTGCTACACTAAAACAACTTTAAAAAAATCTTCTGATTTTTCTAATCAGAAGATCAGTTTTTGTGTTTTCTTATACAGCAGATAAGATTTGCAAATATCCAATTATGTACTCTAGGATATTCTGAAATTCATTTTATTTATAGAAATGATTTTATCCATAGAATATTTTTCCTCCCTTTTCCTAGTCTTATTCACTGAAATTGCTTAAGATATTTGCATAACAAAAACAACAAGCGGAAAGACAATTTAAAGGTTTCAGGTGTTCTAAATTTTACTTTTAAAGTGTGCACCTATTTATTGCATAAATAAGCCCAAAGACACACAAACTGGAATACAGGTCAGTGAGAGGAAACATATGTATTATATCAGGGTTGGGTTCTGGCAGGCACTACTGCTGGTTTGCTTGTGCACACTTCACACACCTGCACAGTGCAAAAAAAAATTGTTTCGTGCATGCGCAGAAGTGAAAAACAAGATGACAGTGCCTACGGTGCTGCCAGGAGAACCAGTTTGGGGGCATGGCAGACCTGGGTCGCTGCTGGTTTCAGCAAACCAGGGTGCCAAACCACTACTGGTTTGGCCGAACCAGTGCGAACCGGTAGGAACCCATCACTGTATTATATGTATTCGTTCCTACACAAACTTTCAGTGACAGAGAAATCTACTTCTAACCATTAGTGTCAGCCAAAGTTGATTTTAGATTTTATCTGGTTCTAATGAAACAATAAAACCAGGCTTACTAGGCTCTTCCATGGTTCTCCTTGAACATATTATTTGACCTGAACCCTGCATTTTATTTATTTTACATGCAGTTTACTCTGTATATGTTCACCATTTCCCCTTAATAGCCCTTATTTGGGCTCTTGTTCCTTTTTTGCCCACCACTAGCAATAAAATCTTATATCCCTCAAATCCTAAAAGTTGACTTTTGGGACTTTTATTGATTAACCAGTCAGTAACATGAATATTAACCAACATTAATTTAATCACATGAACGTTACACAGATAAAGTATGTAGAAATGCCACACTATCAAAGATATCCTTGTGGTTATTAATACTTAAATTTGGCTCATTTATTGAGAACTGTATCCTAAATTTCCGCTTCAGAATGTTACATAGGATTATGGTATTTATAAATGTGACAGTCAAAAGGTTGAGGATAGCCTCGAGAGAGCTGTTCTTTCTCTGCTATGGGGCAGCAATTCTATGATGTTATAGCAATCTTTCCAATATCTTCATTATGGGGACTGCATTAGGAGACTGGGGGCAAAACATATTGTATTAGGTATGTCTACTTTAATGAAAAGAAGGACAAGGGGAGACATGATAGCAGTGTTCCAATATCTCAAGGGATGCCACAAAGAAGAGGGAATCAAGGTATTCTCCAAAGCACCTGAAGGTAGGACAAGAAGCAATGGTGGAAACTAATCAAGGAGAGAAACAACTTAGAACTAAGGAGAAATTTCCTGACAGTTAAAACAATTAATCAGTGGAACAACTTGCCTCCAGAAGTTGTGAATGCTCCAATATTGGAAGACACTCAAACACTTTTAATGAAGATGTTGGATAACCATTTGTCTGAAGTGATGTAGAGTTTCCTGCCTAAGCAGGGGGGTTGGACTAGAAGATCTCCAAGGTTCCTTCCAACCTTGTTATTCTATTCTATTCAAATAGAAACAAGTGAGCTAAAAAGAAACAGAACAGGGATGCACTGTCCCACTAATTGATTCACATTGTCACCAAAAAACAGCTTCCCAGATATCCTCTGGAATTTTTTGTGTAGCTCCCATGCAACAGAGGAAAATTTCTTGCTGCTCTCCAAGTGCAAAGATCACACCTATTTTTATACATAATGCTAAACCAAGACTTGTCTAACGACTGTTGAACAAGCCAAACCAAAAACTCCACATTTGGCTATAGACAAAATGAGGCCAAGCATTGTGGTTAAAACAAAGAACCATACGGCAATAACAAGTCATGTTTTAAAAAATAATTGGTTGCCAAAAATAAAACAAAGATACCATGTTGGAACAGGATTATATGACCAAACCACACTGGATATAAAAATCATATACATGTCTCACCGCTTAGAACCAGAAGAGAAAAGAGCAGAACTACAGGACGAAAATCTTAACATTAACTAACATTGGGGAGGTGAAAGGTGGAGTTTACACTCTGAGCTACTACACATCAGTGTATGTATAAATTCTAAGGGGAATTTATTTGTTAGTTACATATCTTCATATTTCATATTTTTAGGTTTAAAATCCTGTTTTAATAAACATTTCAATATCTCCAAAAGAGAATGGGTAGGGGTTTCCTTCAATATGGCCCGTGTTTTCAATTTATGAACCACAAAAACAAATGATAAGAAATTCCTTTACCCATCATATTTTTGCTTTTTGGTTTCAGATCTTTTTTTGCATCTCAATGTGCATGAAAGTTAACAGTACAAATTTCCCTTCTCTCCAGAACTTTACCACATATTATGGGATAGCGTGTGTTATATTTCACACATTATAGAGTGAGATCTTCAACTTTGTTTGAGTTCATGCACATCTTGAAACATCTAGAATACATGCCATGGACAATGACTATTCGCACAAAATGTGTGCCATGATGGATTCCGTTCATAACGAAATATACGTTTCACAGATCGGACAATTGGGGAGTGTATTAAACTTGTTCAGCATTGGAATACATGACCGATCTACATCCTGAGTTTTAAGTCACCAAGTCACAGAATTTGTTTCATTCAAATTTACCACATCTCATCTTTTTTCTCACACCGCACATTCTAAGCACATAACAGCCTCATCACTTTTTTTTTTACTTTTTAACATCACCTCATTTTCTGTCACTAACACTGAAAATCTAACCGATTTTACCTTTTACTTCCTCTTTTGTATTTCAATTACTTTACATATACCCCTAAATCCCCCATTGCTCTTGGTAGATTTCTTGAGTCCCCATTTTCCTGTTTTCTCCCTCCTTTCACCTCGTTAACTAAAAAATACCTTCCAACTTCCCTTTCTCTCTTCATCAGGACATTTCTAGAATCTTCTGGATTATTTTTCTATTTGAATGTACGGATACACTGTCTTGTCGAAACCTCATGGTTTATCCCTTCCTTCCTTTAAGTTTTAGGTTAATTCCTTCTGATTAACAGACTCACTTCCAGCTTCCCACAATCTTTACTTTCTAATTAGGTTTGGGCTCTATGTGAAATCCAAAAGCAGGCTTTCAGTTCTTCATTCTCAGCCAGCTATTATTGATGTTGTTCTTATTATTAAACTCCAGGTATCAACTGAGACCAGATGTGTATAAATGTAGGTATCTGTGGGTAGCACATTCTCTATTCCATGTGGTTTGCGCAGGAAAAGCAAAAAAAAATAAGCCAGATGGGGCAAAAAGACACACTTTTGTTTGCTTCATTTGTATAATCCAGTAGGTTCTCAGAGTGTCTATTTTCATGAACATAAATAACAGTTTTCAGACTGGAAACTAAGAAGGATTTTGTATGAAACACATATCAAGTTCAGTTCGAGCACTTTCAATTTTAGACTGATTAATGTTGCATAAACTTTATTTTTTTATTTGGACACGTTATATGTTGGATATGACAACTAGTGTTCGTTTTACTTAATATATTTTGAATTGTGCATAGTAATAACATATTGAATAGAATAAGAATTTATATTGTTTATGTTTGATTCTACTTATATTTTAGATGGGATCTACCTCATCTGCCTTTTATATTCCAAGAGTATCCTAAAGAGAAAATAAAAGTACTTTTCCTCCAGTTAGGATGTTTGGAACAAGTCTTGCATACAGATACAAATAAAATTGAAAATTAATGAAATCTGCCTTTGTATAAAATTATAAATATTTAAAAACTGTGCAATATTTAACAAATAGCAAAGCAATAACATTTTTTCTACTGAACTGATCTACAAACAGTACAAAAAAAGGGGGGGAAAGATTTTCGTAGCGCCTTTACTCTTGCTCACATCTCAATGCTTCATTTCTCCATCCTACACTAAACAATATGATAACTGAGGCCTTGTTTTTTAAATAAATGGACAGCTCCCCATCAGCTAAGCAGCCATGCAAAACCAAACTGCTGATAAGTGACTTTAAAGGAAAGATTCTCCACTACCAGCCACAATTAACATCTGTTTTAATGAACCGAAAAAATACAAAACAAAGGAGATATTGCTGTAGCAGATGCTTCCAAGCCTCTTTGTATACTGTTGCCAGGAATAAAATTGTTAAACCAATGTTCTTCCAATTTACCTAAAAATACTTTGTGCCTGAGATACCTTTGCTCTGGACAATGGCTACTAAGATACAACCCTTACAGAAAATAAGCAGAATTTTTTTTTCTTAATACTTTGGGTTGAGAGGAAAGAAAATTATATTTCTAAGTAAAGCCTAGCCTGCAGGTTTTGCCATTGTGTGTTACCTCTTTGCTACACAGTAAGCCTTTGTTAAAACATGCTAAATTCAAACCCTCAGAAAGATTTATACCATTTAAACTTGTGATCTACTTCATCATACTGCATTGTAGGTATAGAATGTGGCACTGTAGACAAACATATCTGCAAATAAAGAAGAAATTTACAAATAAAACATTCTGCAACAGCAACAACCCTTAAATCTTAAAACACCTAGATTAATTATTGGAAAATAATGAACAAGACATGAACTAATTTTGATGATCAGGTGGGAAAATACTACATCTGTTACATTGTGCTCTTAGACTCTCAGAGGTATGTGAGATAATTCTAATAAGTAACAATAAATAGCTAAGGCTATTCTCACAAAAGTGCCAAAATCTGGACTATAAATTGAGTAGTGTCTCCATGATTTTTCTCTCTGATTCAATTATTTATTTGCACAGTGTTTATTAATTAATGAGAATCTTCCTTTATTGAAATTAGGTGTTTTTCAGCCATTTTGTAATTCAACAATATCTCAACGAATTGTAAAGCTTAAGTGCTTTAAAACAGGTTGAATCAACAGAAAAAGATCACAATATATGTTATAGTTTCAGTCAAAAAGTGGGACTTGGGTACAATGCATCATGCTGTGACATTATATTCTAATAAACTGAAATGTTATACAATGTATACAGAAAATATGAATATTGCAGAAGTTATTTCTACTTCTGGGAACATTTTTTTTGTGTGCTTCAAAACAACAAAGCTTGCACTCAATCCTGACAAGACCGAGTGGCTTGTGTGTTTCCCTCCCAATAATTGGCTAGGTATTCCATCTCTCAGGCTGGGAGGTGAAATTCTATGCCCCTCAGACAGGGTTCGCAATTTGGGAGTCCTCCTGGATCCACAGCTGACTTTAGAACATCATCTGTCGGCTGTGACCAGGGGGGCATTTGCCCAGGTTCGCCTGGTGCACAAAATTGTGTCCCTACCTGAACCGGGAGGCACTCGCAACAGTCACTCATGCCCTTGTGACCTCAAGACTGGACTACTGCAATGCGCTCTACATGGGGCAGCCCTTGAAGAGCATTGGGAGACTTCAGCTTGTCCAGAATGCAGCCACGCGAGCGATTGTGGGTGCACCTCGGTACACCCACGTTACACCTATCCTCTGCGAGCTGCACTGGCTGCCTATTGGTCTCCAGATACGCTTCAAGGTCTAGTCATCACTTATTAAGCCCTTCATGGTATTGGACCTGGGTACTTGAGAGACCGCCCGCTGCCAATTACCTCCCAAAGACCCATTAGATCCCACAGATTAGGCCTCCTCCGGATTCCATCTACAGGCCAATGTCGATTGGCGACCACATGGAGGAGGGCCTTCTCTGTGGCTGCTTCGGCCCTCTGGAACGAACTCCCCATGGAGATTCGGACCCTCACCTCCCTTCAGGCTTTCCGTAAAGCTGTTAAAACCTGGCTGTTCCGGCAGGCCTGGGGTTGACGAGTTCCCTTCCCTGCTCGAATTATGTGACTGTTGATGGTTTTTAAACTTTTCTCTGTATTTTGTTTGTTGTGTTACCTTGTGTGTACTTACCCCCCCCCCGGGTTTGTTAGCTGCCCTGAGTCCCTCCGGGAATAGGGCGGCATATAAATGCAATAAACCTTTAACCTTTAACCTATCTTTTTCAATCTGTAAATGCTATTAGGACATATTTTTTCCAATTAATTTTGAATTTTTTTTAAAAAAATTCCTTATAGCAGGGGTCCCCAACTCCAATCTGTGGTCCGGCACCAGTTCACAGCATACCAGCAACCAGGACACACAAATATGCGAAGTCCCTTCCACGGGATGCAGGCAATATGCAAAACCACATCCCTTTTGGTCTGCAGAGAAACTTTTCTCCATGGGACCGGTCCCTGGTGTCCAAAAGCTTGGGAGCCAGTACCTTATAGTAAGAACGGATAATAAAGATTAGAAGAATATTCATTAAATGTTCTTTTGACCAAAGAGAATTTTACACATCAAAATTGATTGCTAAAGGCGATTGCTAAATGAGGACCAACTATACCTCTCCAGTCCACTCTATTATCTTTACAACAGTAGTGCAAGTATAATTTGATTGCTTTTTGAAAAATACACAGTTCAACTCTAAGAGAAAAAAAACCCCACCTGTAATAGTTACCACTACAAAACCTTATAATCAAATAGCACAGAAAATAAAGAAATTTTGTCTTTTACATTTGCTTATTGTTTATTCTGACTCAATTTATTTAAGAATGTAAATGTAGATAAATTGTACTATCTAAATTTCAAAGATAGAAATCTTGTCTCTTTCCAACTGCAGAGAAGGTCCTACTGAGCATCTGAGGCCACAAAGGAAGACATGTCTTCCTCTCTCCTTATGTCTGGCAAATCTATCCCAAGGAGGCATCTATTTCATCACTCCAGTAATGTTGTATAATAAATATGCTTTCATAAAAGGCTCAGAAAACCAGGCTAAAAATCTGTCTTATTAAGGAATTCATTTTTTAGCTAGAAAAACAAGACTAAAAAGGGATACATAATAATGCCTCTATTAGCATCTAGCACTGCTTCCTTCTCTGTTTCCTATCCAAGATTGATCTTGCTTTTGACGGTAGCCAATTTTTTAGTTGTTTGCCTCTTGGTTGTAAGTGACTATGTTCCTTATTCAATACTACTGCCAGGTCTGATTTATGTTCTATTTTAAGGGCTTAGCTATATGAGATAGTAGTTCACTCATCTGTGGTAGTTAACTCTGATAAGCAGTGTTTGTTCTCAGGTTAGTTCAGCTTTACTGCAACTTAAAGGAATAAATTTGAATAAAACACAAATTCTGCTATGCTAATCATTTGTTTTGTGTGGTGCTCAATATTTTTTAGATTATGGTTTATTGCTTGGTTATGTATGAACCAAGTCAAATATGTTATATTTATCAGATTGTCATTAGTCAAATCAAGGGTTATGCAATGTATAATTGCAGTGCTAATTTGTGTGGCACCAAAATTCTAGAATATTCTTCTTTTTAGTTTATTTCTTCTTTTGTCTATGTGTTAGACCAGGAGTGTCAAACTTGACTTCATTGAGGGATGCATCAGCGTTGTGTTTGACTTTGGTGGTGTGGTGAGAGGGTGTGGCCATGGTGGGCATAGCCAGCTCAACATCACTCATGTCGGGGGAGCCCTGGGGTGGCCCCAGTATTCTGCCAGAAAAAATGGGCTCCCACGCTCCATTTTCAGCTGTGACAACCTCCTGCCAGCAAAAAAGGAGCTTGGGAGGACTACCTGCGGCTCTCCCGAACCCCATTTTCACTGGCAGAGGCACTGTGGGTTGGTCCTTTGCTGTTTCCATGATGGCCATGCAGGCCAGATCTAAGCACTCCATGTGCCAGATCTGCCCCCCATGGCCTTGAGTTTGACATCCCTGCATTAGATAGTCCTTGTGTTGCAAAATACCTTGTAATTTGACTATAATTTTATTGGGCGTGTTTTTAAAATAATGCTTCATAAATAAACAAACATATAAAGGTCTTTGTTTCTATACAGAGAATAATGGAATCATGGAACTGTTTTAAATAGGACCAAAACTTTTTTTAAAAATAAAAGTATTAAAGTGTTAAAAAAATGAAATTGGATAGCCCAAGTACATTATTTTTTGTGCTGCAGGAGATTAAAGTGTAGAGTGTTGCCCATTTAACTCAACACAAATTTCAGGAAGGTGACAGCAGGCAATTCTGTGTGTATATAATAGTTCCATATGTCATCAAAGTAGATGATACAGATGCAGGACAGATGTGTTGTGCAAATTAATGCAGCTGAAGCCACTTGGATGAAAATCAGATACCTGAAATCGGAGCTTAACCTGCAATTGACAAAAAGTACAGTTCTGCTTTCAATGGAGGCTTGATATAAAGAATATGGATAATGGGTTAACAGCTAAATATGAAGATAAATTAACAAAATAGTATTCCAATCCTCCCTCTTATAGAAAAATATGAGCTTCTAATGCTTATAAATACAATCAGAGCTGCAGCTTTGATGCTTATTTCTACTAAACTTTCCTTCAAGCTGGTTTTCCTAATGAATATATTGATTTTAAACCTATGTGTGTTCTCAGAGACAATACAGACGAACTTAATTATAATCAATAAAATTTACAGACAGTGATGCAACCCAGCAGAAATGTTCTTATCCAGTACAGCCAGCATATTGTTCCACATGTTTTTTCCTAGTGCACTAGTTCTATAACCTTAATAAATATTTTATAGTATATAGTGAATAACCAAGTATCAAGATGGCAAATTTTAATGGCTGAGAAATAATAACCTGAAAGAATTTACTAAAGAAAATACATCTACTCACACTAAGTGATTTCTTGTCTCTTTAAAGTTAACTACAAAGCCTATATAACAATAACAAAGGGCCCATATTACCTCACTGTACCCCACTGTCTCCCCAACTGCTTTCTATATAGTCATGAGATAACAAAGATATTTGGCATACTGTATTGTAAGTTAGCACATATTATGAAAAGTTGGATGTCTTGAATAATTCAGAAAATATGTAATTGTAAATTTTGTCTTTTGGAAATCCTAAAGAAAAGTCATTTTTTTCTAACTTTCTCCTTGAAAATAACAAATGAATCAGTTCTAAAGGTAGAAGATTTACACTATCTCAAGAGAAACTAGATAAAGTCTAAACCATGTAAAGTCCATTGGCTAAAACATGGGTCCCAAAAAAGCACGGGCAATTTAGATTTTGAGACCAAATCACAGGCTCTCTTTTACCAGAAGATAAATTGATGAAGTTGCTCATCGTCCAAACTAGCTTTCTAGGATGTTCTCTGCCACCTCAGCTTACCTCTGTCTTTTGGAGGGAAGGTAAGCACTTTTTCAAATGAATCACAGGATGATAACTCTTATAATTTTTCATTTTATAAAATGTGTACTGGCTTTGACATATGTCTACTAATAAACTTTGGAGATTGCAATTTTGTAATATTCTAACTTTTCATGGAATTGCTTTGAAATAAACCAGGCGGGGTGGTGGGTGGGGCTCGTTTGTTTACTAGAACTGATTTCCAGATGTCTGGTAGATGGGAGGTATCGTCACGTTTATTCACCCTCACAACATGAATTCTACTAAGGGCTAATGTATATCAAACCTGTACAATGTACCTTCAGAAAAGAGTTTAAAATAAGACAGTGACCAATGGATTCCTTTTATTATAGTATAATCCTTCAACAAAGAAAAAATATTAGAATTCAGCTCAGGCCTTTCAGTTCAGCACAAATAAATTAAGAGAAAGCTCCTACTTACTTTCTATTTCCTGTTCTGCAATAAGTCATCTATAATCAAAGAATATTTGAAAAGAAGGAGATTTCCGTGTGGTATGCTTGTTTCAGGGAGCATTATTTCTTCAATATAATATTTTTAATAACAACTTTGAAATATAATACTAGTTTGTTGTTTCTGTCAAAAACAATTCTAGATGAGCCAGTCAAACACTTTCTACTTTTTGGTTAAATATATGAACAATTACCAATTATGGTGTATAGCTTTTCATGGACAAAATGATCTTATTAACTAGTAACACAAATTATACCCTTAGATTTACTATGATATCATACAATTAATAACGCCACACTGCAGAATAGCTATTAGTATAAGAATAGAGCTACAACCTAGGAGTGCAAGTTTAAAAAAACCATTCATATATAACTGCACTGTAATAACATGTCTATAAATTCAGACAGTTGTGCAAAGTACAAAATAGGCAACAATGAAGAAATACTAGAGCATTATATTTCTTAGGAGATCAACAAATTATAAATGGTTGAATGACTAATTCAAAAATCCCATTTAATAATTGAGTTCCCCAATTTTAATTTTAATTTTTTTCATGGAATAAAGCATTGATTTTTATTCTTTCTCTAAACATGGCTCTAGTTTGTCAGGCAGTCAGAATCTGCCAACTGCCTACAATACTCAAGACATATTGTTAAATGTTTCATACTTCTCCAGCAAGTAGCACAAAGCTATTAGTGGTTTGCCCTGCTAAAAGCTCAGCAGTGGGCATAAACGAATTTAAAATGCAATTTAAAAAAAGAAGGCTGGAACACAATGTAATGCAAACTTGTGCTTGTTTCAAGATGTCTAAACTCTGACCACACAGTCATTCTGGCAAAAGGCAAGGAAGTGTGGGGGGGAAGCTCCTTATAAAAAGTTCTCACACCCTCTTGGTTTAAGAGACAGTGGGTATTAATCCTCACCCTGCCTGCTTAGCTTCCTTTTTGTGGTCAGCTGAGAAGCTGTGTGGTTGGTCTGAAGGAGACCAGTCCCATTTTTCTCGCCTGTGTTAAAACAAGAGAAAGTTGGTCTGTTACACAGTGAATAAACCACAGACAATTCTCTGTACTGCTGCTTTTCCTTGAAATGTGGCCTGCAGCTATTCGGCTTTCCCAAAAAGGTTTTAATTCAAATCATACACTGTACTGCGAGCTGCCACGTTTCCAAATGCACACATTCCTCTCTAATCTGTGCTCTTCAAAAGTGACAGATTCTGTTTTCACTGATAGCCAGATAAATGCAATGGCCAGAATCCAAAGACTTTGTGAAACGAAGGTCAGGTTTTCACTGAGAAGTGGTATGTCTACACTGTGGATGTCCTTTGAGCTGCAGGTGAGGCATTTCCATTCAAAATATAAACAAATTTACCCATAGAGGGGTAAAAAGGTAGAAAATAAGAGAAACCCTTTGGTCTTCATTTTCTATTTTTTAATCAAAGAACAGAAATCATTAAAGTTCTCAACCTAAATTCTGGAACTATATTGTTTACATATTGGTTTTTCATTTCAGTGGGAATGAAGCATATCGTGAATCTAAGGTTACTTTGAACATGTTATTCTCAAAGATTGGCTTTCTAGGATGTACTGCAAAGGGATGAAGCAGAAGTACAATCTAATTTTGGATTTTTGAATATTATGGGAAATGGCTGGTCAACACTCAAAAGCACACATACAAATATTGAGAACAGTCCTCTTTAAACTTTCTAATGATACTCTTCAATTCATTGACCCCTTCATAAAATTTAAGATTGCTCATCAACTCACAAACATCATGATATAAAAGTAACAACAATAATGGATAGTTCTATTACCCCTTAAGGGTCAAGAATGATCACTTTGCCAAACCCTGGTATAAAAAAAATCAGGGTGAGATGTCAGTCCAATCATTAAAGTTTGTAAAGCAAATTACAAGTTGATATAATGTGAAACCAACCAAAGGTGGCTTATTCAGCAAACTGTGGCAAAGCAAGCTGTGATTTAGGACTACATGTCATCTCCATGTCCAGTCTGTTGTAAAGAAAAGGTAATATAATCAGCTTTTGTGACCTTCTGATGAGCAAATTTAATGTAAGATCCAGATTCACTTAACAACCATGTTACTCATCTAACAAATCAATGCTTCACTTAACAACTGTGCAAGGAAAGTCGTAAAATGGGACAAACCCACTTAACAAATGTTTCACTTAGCAACATACATTTTGGGCTCTATTGTGGTCGTAACTCAAAAACTATCTGCAGTGCATGCCCATTTAGTTTTTCAAGAATGCTGTATTACTGGAGTTCCACAGAGGCGTAACCACTCCGAGGTGTGCATGCTGTTGTAGAGCTTGAATAATACTCTACTCAGCCAAGTATTGCTACACAGGGATAATGTAGTCAATGGTCACTCTGCAAAGTTGCAAGTTAGATTAGATGGGTTGGATTGGACTAGGTAACTGAGAAAGGCTGCTCAATAACTCTTTTTTTAGAAGTTTAGTAACAGTGATGTTACAAAATTTGTTGCATAACCCCAGATATTTTATTATATTTTAGAATCCCAGCCACATGGAGCAGTCTGGTTGGAACAGAAAACAAGTCTGGGGAAAAACTGACATGTAGCCAAGAGTTCAAATCTGTTCAAAGAAGTCCTCTGAATTTCACATACTTTTCACTTTAATTTTAATGGCTGCAATCAAGAAAAGAAAAAGAGCGAACGTTAAAAAAAAAACCCAAGCTCTAACTTTTACAATTTTATGGTTTAGATGCTAGTCAGTGAGCATACTATTATGCTTGTTGAAGTTTTCTAAAATTTTCTTCCACTAGTATTCATCTGGTGTCCTGATATTTGAGAGGAAAATTAAATGGATAAATATTCTATTTTAAAAAATGGGTAAAGGCTTCAATCATGTGATTACAATTCTTATTCATGGAAAACTAGGTATATACAATAAACCGCAAATTTATGGACAATAAAACTCGTTTAGTGCACTTAGGTCTACCTCCATTTCATTCCCATCTATTTGCCAAAAATTAAGAGGACCAGATGCCATGATCTTAGTTTTCTTAATGGTGAGTTTCAAGCCAACTTTTGCACTCTCCTTCTTCACCCGCACCAGGAGGCTCTTTAGTTCTTCTTCTACCTCTTCATATTTAGTTCTTAAACATGGTTATCCCCCCACACACACTCTGTTTTAAATGCTGGAGATTTATGGCTTAAATCCAATTTTTCAACTCTTTAAAAATTCTCCTGCATTTTCTCCCAGAAAAAGCTCTTGTAGAAGCCTTATCCTCATCATAAACTGCCTATAATAAAAAGTTCACCATAGAGTACAAGGTCCTATAGCATACAACATAAATTGCAATCTATTTTGACCAAGAAAGCAAAAACATTTTATTGAATCATCTGGATCTTGTCATGGGAAAAGAAGCAATGCAAATTCCTAGAAAAAAATATATAATTTCTCTCAATTCATGACCAAACCCTCAAGAATAAAAACAGTGTTTCAATCTATTCTGAAAAAGCTACATGGATTAAAAGTTTTAAGTACTTTCAGAACTATTAACTTTATACAAATCACTTTTTATTCTAAGAAAATGCATTACCAAATTTATAAACAGAATAACTACAATGGTTAATTGGAGGGGTCTCCTCTCCAACAACAATTTTAGTGACAGCTTTTAAAAAAGAGTAAACTCACACTTTGATTCGTATCTAAAATATTTTCAGAAATTTACAGCTTCAAATAAAATAGGGTCAAAATATAAGAAATCTTATTACTGCTATTTTACAATAGAAAGATGGGACAATGTAACTTCAATATAATCAGCTTATGTCATTTATTATAATTTGTCAAAGGAGTAGCTGGATAGAACAGAAAGATTAAAGGTTTAATTTAATTTAATTTTTTTATTTGCTTCAAGAATTTTAATAATTTTAAGTAGCTGCATTGCTTTAGGTCCCTTATTAATAGCCTACAACCTACTGATGTGTAATTCTGACCTGAACACACTGAACAGGTCCTCTACAATTCTCATATCTATAAATAGATTATATATATGACACCTGTTGTGTTTTCTAGCTGCCTCCTTTTTAAAAGATCACTATATGTCACATTTCTTTTTCTTTTAAAAACAAACTATGATACACTATTACCAGTAAAATAATACTGAATGTAATTTTGACAACAAAAAATTGTTTCCTTCAAGTTAATAAATTTCAGGCATGCATTAGCTTAAAAAAGAATGCTAAGTGAATACAACTGAATGTAGGGTATTCATACAGGGATGTGGTGGCTCAGTGGCTAAGACGCTGAGGTTGTCAATCAGAAAGGTCAGCAGTTCAGTGGTTCGAATCCCTAGTGCTGCGTAATGGAGTGAACTCCCATTATTTGTCCCAGGTTCTGCCAACCTAGCAGTTCGAAAGCACGTAAAAAATGCAAGTAGAAAAATAGGGAGCTCTTTGGTGGGAAGGTAACAGTGTTCCATGCGCCTTCGGCATTTAGTTATGATGGCTACATGACCACGGAGACATCTTCGGACAACACTGGCTCTTTGGATTTGAAATGGAGATAAGCACTGCCCCCTAGAATTGGGAACGATTAGCACATATGCGCGAGGGGAACCTTTACCTTTAGGATATTCATTCATCAGGAAAATGCGCTGTCTCCATGATTAAATTCAGTTGCCAATGAAAGATTTCAGACAATGGCTCAGTTACTGGATTGGGACATATGACAGAGGTTCAACCTGGACGTTTAGCATTTTCAAATAATCATTCAATAATACACTCTTCCACATAATCCCACTTCCTTCCTAACATTTCCATTTTTGCTTCTGAGAGACAAAACTACTAAAAATCATTTTGGTTCACAGCAGCCTTAGATAAATTGCCTTTACATTCTTCGCTGCAGCCATTGGATGGCAAGTCCCAGCAAATCATTCACTGTAAATAGAAACTAGAGTTGGCAGTCACAAAACTAAATCTCTTCCTCTCTCTTTCTTCTAAAAGTTACTTTACATACGGTAACAAATTTAGGGAAAACTGTACCCATTCTTTTCAGGCTGTCTCTATCTCCTACAATAGTGAAAAAATAATTGTAATGGGTTGTAAGAATAAGTAACCTTGAGGAACAGGAGCAAGAGTCACAACCAAGACAATGATCACACAAAAGGAATTTGAGTCCAAGACAGAAAATGTAATTTGAAAAAGCTTCTCAGGCCCAAGCTCCCTTTTTTTTCTTGTAGATAAAAGAAGGAAAGAGAGAAGCACATTCAGACTTGCAAGATTCTGTTATTGTAAACTTATAAAATAATTAGCATTCACAAGTTTGGTTTCCTACTCAGGCCTACTTTGAAGAGCACCCTATTGAAGATGCAGAAGGATTCAGATTCATGTTGGTTCTATTCAGAATCCAATTCGGATCTCTCTCAAATCAACATACCACTGGTGAGAACAAATTATCCAATGCCTTGAGAAAAGGTGTGAATAAAATTGAAACCACATTTATAAAAAATGCATTCTTTGTTCCAAAACTGGATAAAATAAAAAGAGCCAGGATGCTTAAACATAGGTGCATGTTTTGCTAATGTTTAGATAAAAGCAGAAAGCCTTATTTTATTAGAGTCAACTAAAAAAAAAGAACAGTACAGCTCTAGGATTGTTTAATATACTATCATCTCCAGCTATCCAGTTAACAACTGTGGTGTCGTGTGGCAAAGAAAATGAATGTTCCTATTCAGTAGGTCAATGTAAAGATGCAGCAAGAATACAGGACCTCATCCAATTTCCTCTGGCCCATTAATTTATTTTCTTCTGTAAACACAAAGAAACAACTTTTTTTTTAAAGAAAACCAACTTTTTTTAAGATCAATGAATTTTACCATAGGATGAACACCAGTAATTGTCAGAAGATTCAATTAAACTGATTTATTGCTAAAAGCCTACACACAAGAATCTTCTCAACTAATTGTCAGCACTTGGTTTGAATTAAATAAGGGTCAATGGCATTCAAGAGAGGGGGTTGAACTAACTTTGCTTGTGGCTACGATAAGAATTCTAGGCTGATCTCCCTTTTCACTCTGCCCCCAGCTTCTGCCATTCTTTCTCCTACACAGCAATTATAGGAGGCTTCAGGATTTCAAAAAGTGCATAAAATTAAATGTCTACCATGCATAACCATTAACATTGTTGGGAGCAATATGCAGACTGTAGACTGCTTAGAGGGGGCTGTGAAGCACTGTGGAGTGGTATATAAGTCTAAGTCGGCACCCCCCCCCTTTGTGGACATATCATCTCCCCGTTCCATCTCCCCATGATGTCATCCTGTTTGGTTGATGCCTCACTCTCCTCTATGTTATACTGCGACAGAACTGTACTTCTTTCATGAACTCCCCCTTTCCCGGGGATGGCCTTCTTGCCTATCAACACGCTTCCTTAATGATGGACCTTGGGATCCCGAGAGGTGGTATGCAAAGAAGAGACTTCTTAGGGGTCTCTTACAGGGGTTTTTAAATCAAATTTTAAGGGGGGGGGCTGATCCGGATGGCTCATACAGGCTTGGGGGGGGGGAATCTGCCAGGGCACAGGCCAGAGCTAACTGATGGGTGTGGGTCAGGAGTGCTGGGAGGGGTTGGGATTCCGGGGGAGATATGCCATTCCATTGGGGGGTTTACCATCTCTACTGTTTGTGGGAGAGGCAGATATGGTAGGGGCCAGGGGCCAAATTATGTTCGAGGGATGCGGGTTTGCTGTTTAAGAGCGATCGTGCGTTCCAACCCTCATCGCCCTTCTCGCACACCCAGGTGCTCAAGATTACAGGACCCTGGTCTCCAATTGGTGTCGCTTAACACCAAGTCCGTGGTACATAAGGCTTCCCTCATTTACGACCTCATACAAGAGGGTAGAGTGGACCTGGCGTGCATTACAGAGACCTGGTTGGGCCATGAGGGGGGTGTTCCCCTTAGTGAATTATGCCCACCAGGCTTCCGGGCATTTCACCAACCGAGAGCCCAGGGCAGGGGGATAGTGGTGGTTATTAGGGAAAATTTTGGTCAGTGGTTATTAGGGAAAGTTTAGGACCTCAGCAGGTCACTGTGCCTCAGATAGGCGGGTGCAAGTCCCTTTTTGTGAAATGGAGCCTTGGAGTTCAGCTGGGCCTTTTTGTTACGTACCTATCTCCCTGTTATGTTTCATCAGCCCTGTCGGAGCTGCTGAATATGTTAGCTGGATTGGCGGTTGATTTCCCCAGGTTTATTATCATGGGGGATTTCAATCTGCCTTCCATTGGCGAGATATCTGAGTCAGCTCGGGAGTTTATGGCTTCCATGACGGCCATGGACCTAAGTCAGTTAATTCAAGACCTCACCCATAACAGGGGACACACACTCGACCTGATTTTTGTCTCTGCGCAGTGGATGAATGATCTAGATTTAGGGGATATTTCTATCCAACCCTTGTCATGGTTGATCATTTCCTCATCAGGCTTGACTTCCATGCTGCTACCCCTCACCGCAGGGAGGTAGAACCGACTAGATGTTCCGCCCCAGGCACCTGATGGACCCTGAAAGGTTCCTAATAGAGATTGGGACTTTTTCTGAATCTCTTGCTCACAGCTTGACCGAAGCCCTAGTGGAAGCCTGGGATAGGGCGGCCACTGGGGCCTAGGATTGCGTTGTGCCGGTATCGATCCTGGGTAGCTCCCTGGTTTACCGAGGAGCTCCGGGAGATGAAACGTCAGAAAAGACGCCTAGAGAGTGGTTGCTGCCACTTGTGTGCTGGACCCATGTCCTTCTTGGTTAGTTTTGGCTTCCCGGGAGGTGACACAAGGCTGGCTCCAGGCGATTACCAATGCTTCATTGAGAGAGGGGTGGTGAGGCCCCTCTTTAAGAAGCCTTCCCTGGACCCAGCTTCTTTAGCCAACTATCGTCTGATCTCCAACCTTCGCTTTGTAGCGAAGGTTGTCGAGAGTGTGATAGTACGTCAGCTTCCCCAGTACCTGGATGAAGCTGCCTACCTGGATCCGTTTCAGTCGGGTTTCAGGCCTGGGTACAGCACTTAGATGGCATTGGTCGCGTTGGTTGATTATCTCTGGCGGGCCAGGGACAGGGGCTGCTCCTCTGTCCTGGTCCTATTAGACCTCTCGGCGGCTTTCGATACCATCGGGTTGGGAGTGGGGGGCACCGTTTTGTGGTGGTTCTCCTCCTACCTGTCAGATCGGTCGCAGTTCGTGTTGACTGGAGGACAGGGATCAACCCTGAGGCGCATCACTTGTGGGGTGCCCCAGGGGTCAGTTCTCTCACCCCTCCTGTTCAACATATATATGAAACCACTGGGTGAGATCATCCATGGTTTGGGGGTACAGTATGATCAATATGCTGATTATTATTTATTTATTTATTTATTTATTTATTTATTTATTTATTTATTTATTTATTTATTTATTTATTTTATTGGTCTTGTATGCGGCCCACTCCCGAAGGACTCCCG
The DNA here is from genome assembly GCF_051295495.1 of Thamnophis sirtalis. Lineage (NCBI taxonomy): Eukaryota > Metazoa > Chordata > Lepidosauria > Squamata > Natricidae > Thamnophis > Thamnophis sirtalis. Next base: position 26,985,979 of record NW_028261387.1, read on the forward strand.
AAGGACTACCCAACTTTTCATCTCTACCCCAAACCACCCAAACGATGCCCTTGACGTGATGTCCCGATGCCTGGAGGCTGTGCGGATCTGGATGGGGAGGAACAGGCTCAAGCTCAATCCCTCCAAGACTGAGTGGCTGTGGTTTCCGTCATCCCGATTTGTGCATCTTGTTCCATCTTTGATGATAGGGGGAGAAACTTTACCCCCTCAGAGAGGGCTCACAATCTGGGAGTCCTCCTGGATACGTGGCTTAGTTTAGAAGAACACCTGATGGCCATGACCATGGGGGCCTTTTACCAGGTTCGCCTGATACGTCAGTTGCGCCCCTTTCTGGATCAAGATGCTCTGTGCACAGTCACTCATGCCCTCATCCTTTCTAGCCTGGATTACTGCAACACTCTCTACATGGAGCTGCCCTTGAAGAGCACCCGGAGGCTTCAGCTGGTCTAGAATGTGGCTGCGCAGGTTATCATGGGGGTGTTCCCATGTTACACCTCTTTTAGGCAGCCTCCACTGGCTGCCGGTTGTCTTCCGGGTGTGATTCAAGGTACTAATTATGACCTTTAAAGCGCTCCATGGCTTAGGCCCAGGGTACCTGCGAGACTACCTACTGCCCCTGGTAGCCTCCCACTGTTCAGTGTGATCCTACAGAGTTGGCCTCCTCTGGGTGCCGCCGGCCAGACAGGGTCGGCTAGCGACCCCCAGGGGGAGAGCCTTTTCTGTGGGAGCGCCTTCTCTCTGGAAAGAGCTGCCCCCGGAGCTTCGCATAATCCCCGACCTCTGGTCCTTCCGACGTGCCCTAAAAAGTTGGCTTTTCCAACAAGCCGGCCTGGCCTGAATAGAATAAAATATAGGATTAATTTGGTTGTTAATTTTAATTTAATTTTTAAAATTTTATTATAAATATCAATTGGTTTTTTGGGGGGATACTTTATTTAATGTCCCTTTTAATTTTTGTAATATGTTTTCTTTTATGTTGTACGCTGCCCTGAGTCCTTGGGAGAAGGGCGGCATATAAATCCAATAAACCTCAAACCTCAAGTGCTATTACTATTTCAATAAGTGACACATCCTTATGTAGTGGGAGAAGATATAACATAACCAAGGTGTTCTTGGTCACTGAGCCTGGACATTCTTTTAAATACTTCCAAAAAGATGCTAAAACTATTTAAGATGCCAAAACTACCAAGCCTACCAATCTGCCTTATATGTATGACATAAGAAAAGATGTAATCCAATAAATAGGTCTATTTATAAAAGATTTGAAGATAGGCAAGTGTTTTCATTGCACTTCTCTTACCAAATCAGAATCCATTTCCCATATCAGTTGTGTAAACTGAGTTAAATTTAGGAAAAAGTTAACTCAGGCATTTGTCATGTTGCAAAGCAATATTATTCCTCCCAGAGCTTTCCACTACTCTTCAGTGGACAAATAAAAAGGCAATCACTGTATACATTTAAACTAAGCTAAAATCACTAATAATGACAGAAATCTATTCATAAATCAGTGCAGTATGTTTTCCCATTCTTGTCTGGGCAAGATACACCCAGTCATGAGCCTAGGAATGCAAGTGTTTTCCAATACCGTGGCCATATTGTTTTCAATTGAGTGCTGCCCTTCAATATCACATTTTTGCATGTCCCATAATCATGACTGGCAATTCTTCAAGCTATCAAGAGGATTCTTTTCTCTGATACAAATCCCAGGGTTACTTCACCTTAAAGATCTCCAAGAGCTTCCTGATCTTTCTTATTGGTGAGTGTTTCTTTAGAAGAACATAAGCCTAGCTTTCATCACTTTCCTCTCCCTTCCCTTGCAGGAAGCAACTTCCTCCAGATATCAGTGTAGATCAGGGATGAGCAACTATGGCAAATTCAGAACAACTTCTGGGACTTCAACTCCCAGAATTCCTGAGCCAGCCATAAATACAAGTTCATTGTCAAGCATCCACATTTGGATCATGTGACCATGTGGATGTGACAAAATTGTGTTTTCCCGAAACTAATAAAGGGTCTTATTTTCTTTTGACCACCGAAATAAGTGCTTGGACTTTTCTCAGGCAGGAAGCTGTGAGCGTTGTTGCCTCATGGCTGCTGCTGTTTTGCAATATTTTTGGGGAGGGCTTATTTTATCACATGCACTCAAAAGCCCAATTGGGCTTATTATCTGGGCTTATTATCAGAGAAACAGCCTGTCATGTTAATTTTTTCAGTGCTGTTGTAACAATTAATAATAATAATAATAATAATAATAATAATAATAATAATAATAATAATAAATAATTAAGCAACAAAGGAAGCAAATAAGCAAGCAAGCAAATGGTTGTAAATTGAGGACTTAGCTTTAGCTTTGGATTTCCTGAGCAAGGCCTCACCAGATATACAGATACTACCTGTTATATAACAGGTAATACCATTTTGATACTTGAAATAATTTAGGAGTTGATTTTATATAGATTGTAATTCCCCTGTTAAACAAGGCAGTTGTTAAGTCAGTCATGCTCCATTTTTTTGGATATTTTTGCCATGGTTCATCCCAGAACCCCGGGATGCTGCAACCATCGCAAATGCACTCTGGTTGCCAACTACCCAAAATTTGACCACAAAACCATGGGTCATAAATGTAAAGGATTGTCATAAGTCACCTCTTTTCAGTGCCATTGTAACTCTGAGCTGTCATTAAATGAATTTGAGGACTACATCTATTATTTTTTTTTAAAAAATTACATAGACGTGTCTATACTCTGACATCACAGAATATTTTCTAATGGGATTTATATTACATGCCATAATCTTGGGAGCCATTTGACTAAACATAAAATGAGAAAAAGGATAAAGAAAGGAACAGCCAGCATAGCAACCATACCAAGCTGATTCAAAGGTAATGCAACGACCGAAATGCAAAAACCCAGGATCTACTTTTATTCTCCTCCCTAGATTAAAGATTAACAGAAAAAAACATGATCCCTACCTCTCTCTTATGTACACACTTATACAGAAGTATACAAGTGCCCCAAGAATTGTGTGCATCAGTGTGAAATGTAAACACTCTTCAAATATCTATGTGCCTCGCACAATTCAAACACACAGGTTCAGGCATTATAGTTTTATTGCACAACCATAATTCATGCCTCCTCCTTAACTGTCTTATCATGAGCCTTGGAAATAACAAGAACAATATTTTGTGCTGTGTATTTTTAGTACAGAACTCTGTGCACTGCACTTTCACTGACCTTTGTAGCACAGACCTCCCTGGTAATGGTGTTAATTCCATTTTCAATACATGGTAAAGTAAACCATGTGTCAAAGCTAGACAAATGGCATTAACTTTGTGCACACTTACACAGGAGTCACTTCAAACAAATACATTTGGGAAAGAATGAAGCAGACCTGAACGGGAAAGGAAAACTTTCATGACATTTAAAGGAATTGTCCAGAATAAATTTAAAGGGGTAGACTGAAATCTATTTTGTATGAAGTTTTCTCCTCCTCCCTGCAAAAATTACTTAGGAGGTTTTTAATAACTATGTAGTGCAGTGCTTTTATCTCAAAAATGCTATCAATACTATGGTAGAATATTTATTTGATACTAAAGCAAAGGAAGATATCAGCTAATAAAATATTATAGTTGGGTCTTGTATAAACAATCTTGCCTTCAGCAGACTCCTCTATGTATCAGGCAGTTCTTCTTAGCTATAAAGAAGCCATCCCTTTAAAATATCACATTAAATGTAAATATTTAAATCTTAATATATATCCAGGTACTCCACTCTAAAACATATGCTACAAGCCTCACTGAATATTTTCTAAATCTGCATAAACCACCTCTTTAGATCTAACATTTTAACAAGCAATATCATTGTAAACTTTAACCCTGGAGTTTACTTTGATACTTGTATTATAGTATTACTGTTATCTATAAATCTTACTTCAATAGTCTGGTTCATTTAGGCTGATTTCATGCATCACAATGAACCATCTTTTAACATGGCATACATGATCTAGGATAATAGCTTGGCTTCTGTGGTCCCCTTTCATCTTTCATCTCCTTAAAAAAAACTGTAGAATTGATTTTTCTGTAATAATGGTACCTACAAGTTTCCCGTTTGAATGACAAGCACAGTTATGACCAACTAATTACCAAATTTTCTGAATTCTCTGGTTAGGGATGAATCTTGTTTATGACTATCATGTTGAACTATGATTCAGCATGTCTGAAAATGTAGCTACATTCTGAAATACTTTTTGAATTTTTAGATTAATTTTGGACTATGTCTAAATTATTTTTCTCTGTTTTCACAATAGAGGTGGATAAGACTCAAAAGAAAGTATATGCATTAACAGAGAATATAAATCAGTTTATTGTTTATCTGAATAGAACAAAAGCTAAGTTTCCTTCTCAGCTTCTGGAAATTTATTTGTGAATTAAATATGCAATATATTAGTTTCCTGTTATTTATATTGGAACCACAGGGGGGGGGGAAATCTCATATGATCTTTTAGAACATTGTTATTTACTTAATTAATATCTTCCCAAGTATTCTCAACTATAACTACTTACAAAGTAACCCCACATTCAAAGCAAGGCATGAATAATTCAAAACTTTAAACCTTGTTATTACAAAGATGTCAAGTTCACACACTGTCAACACTAATAAAATTTTCAGTCTTCTCAAACCAAAGACCTCCCTCAATTATTGTGTTCATCCTCACAAAGAATCCAAGGGAAAGACAGAGATGGATAGTCCTTTAGTGAGAGAAGAATTTCTGCAAAATGAGCTTTGTGTTGGTCCAAGAAGAGAATGTTTTGCATAATTAAGACTTCACACCTTTTACAAAAATATCTACTCCATATTATAAAGATGAAGAAGAGGAAATGCCATATCAATAAAAATACAAAATAAAAGAGCAGGTTAAAAATGCACAAATCTTAAACAAGAGTACAGTTATTCACATTATAAATTATGTTTGGAACTAGAGGTAGTAGGTGCAATAAATCTCATATTTTCCTTCTGAAGTTTTAAGAATCTCCCAGTCTGTTAGCCCATCACTCTGATAATTCTATTATTAAAAGACAAATGAGTTTATCATGGTGAATAAGGCAATAATATCATGAAGGTAAGCTTGTTAGATGTATCATCCTGCTGGAATGGCTCCATCATCAAATATCAAAGAAAGTGTGCTCCACAAATATTGAAGTGGCCTTAGTAGTCAACAAATCTTTCTGGTTGCCCTTGAAATTGACCTTTCCATGTCTCTAACATATTATCTGAAGTTAGACCAAATTTAAAGAGATGTTATGGTGGTTCTAGGCAACTTTCTTGGTATTTATTACTTCAGAAATAAGCAAGATTTATGCTGAAATTCAGAGATACGTCCTTGATGTACATTATGCTTCAGGGCATTCTGCAATATGATTTCAGCTGATAAAACACTATTTGGCTTCAGTGTTATCCTAGCTTATATTAAAACAGAATGCACACTTCAGTTTCACCATTCAAAATATAAGGAAAAAATAAATTAGTCAAATACAATAAAAGAATCAGTAGTTAAAGCTTAAAATGGTGCAGCTAAATCAGTTACAACACAACAGTAATAGCCAAATTAGTTGCATCTTGAGAGGCACTGAAACTAGATAGATAGATAGATAGATAGATAGATAGATAGATAGATAGATAGATAGATAGATAGATAGATAGATAGATAGATAGAATTACGACTCATGCAATGCATATTCAACAACAGACAATATCAGCAAATAAGCAGTGGATAATGTCAAGAGTTTCATTACTGATGCTTCAGCAAATTGCTTATAGACCCTCGGAGGATCAATTCATCAATTCGGATTGTCAACATCTAGATCCATGTTAAAAGTTTTTACTGTCCTCCTTTAAAACACAAATGATTTCAGAGGCATACAGCCAAGTCAAGTGGCAGCCGTGAGCTGTTTGGAGGATAAACCTCAGAGTTTGGTAGATGCAATCAAATCCAGCTGCTTCTATGGCAGCATATGGTTAAGTAAATCATGCCTGAGGGCAGGTTGGATGGTAAGCAGCCAAACCTCTTTAAAATGGGCACACAGATTATTAAATCAGCTTATTGCCAAGCCGACCACATGAAGACGCTTGCTGGTCTTCATAAGATCCTATGCGGTGGCCTCCTGTAAACTAACCCTTGCTTAGACAGTACCACAAAAATTAAGACAAATTGTGTGGCTGTGTGAGATCAGAGCAGTGCCAATGGCCTTATCTGAAAGTTCTACTAGGGAAAAAAGTATTTCCATGTATGGTGTTAAAACCAACGTTCCAGATCAGAACACTTCAAGATCAATAAGCCAGCATCTATTGCCAGGACACATTTTCATTCAGAAGAGAAGTTAAATTCTGATAACCTATTTGCACTGCATTTTCTAGGATATTAAGCATGTCCACCTGTTAACTGACTAACTGTACTTCAAGTTAAGCTTAATTCTGATTGAATCCTTCAGGCTTAAAAAAGCGAAGGAAATCTGTATGCTTCTTTGGAAGTTTGTTAGCATATTGTTTGTCAACCTCAACAACTTTAAGATGTTTACTCTTCCAGCATGCTGGCTGGGGAATTCTGGGAGTTGAAGTCCACACATTTTAAAGATGTAGACCAGGACTGTCAAACTTGCAGTCCACAGGCCGGATGCATCACGTGCTGGCCATGCCCACACCTGGTTTAGTGAAGGGGGGGGGGGTCATGATATGTCATGTGGCACTGCCGTGATGCTGCCAGTTTGACATTCCCAATGTAGAGGTTGAAATGTAGCACACAGTTTGTAATGTCTTAGATACAGATACAGCGATTTGAGAAAAACTTTTCCCGTTATTTTTATCAACACATGATGAGGTTTAAAAGAGTGATTATTTTCCTTTAACTCTAGATCAAGGTTGCTTAACCTTGGCAACTGTGAGATATATAGGCTTCAACTCCCAGGATTCCCCAGCCAACAGGCTATAAGTTGAAACCTATACTTCTTAAAGTTTCTTTTCTTAAAGCAGGTTGAGAAATCCTGCTTTAGACCATTTAATTGAAGTATCTTCCTAAACAAGAAAAGTGTGTGTATTGCAGTGACCATAAATGGCAATATATCATGTAATTCCATACATTATATTGTACAAAAGCAGGTTCTACATTTGCTAGTATTGTTGTACCATTGGCTTTGCCCTGATTATTGGCCATTTTTGGTCTAGTAGCACCAGGCTAGAAAATGAGACATTGTGTGTTCAAGCACCGGCTTAGCTATGAAAGCCAGCTGGGTGACTTGGCCCATTCATTCTCTCTTAGCCCAACCCACCTCACAGAATTGTCGAAGGGAAAATAAATAGGAAGAAGGGGCATCGGATATGTCTGCTGCCTTGAGTTACAATAATAAAGGTGGGATTCAAATGAATAAACAAAAATAAACAAATTTCTGCATAAATAAGCAAATGTGAATGGGAGACTGAATCTCTACTTTTTTAAAAATGAAAAATGATTCCCTACTCACACAAACACAATCCTAAAATGTTAAAGCTATGTCTGCCTATAGGGTTAGGGTAGTGTTTTCAGCAATAGTGTTTTTCAAAGTAGAAATAATTTTGGAGTAGGTTTTTCTTCCTGAAGAACCTACTCCAAAAATAAACCCTATTTCAGCATGCATAATTTTCTTAAATCTTATTCAAGGCCCTGATCTCTTGTTTCTTAAAGAGGCTGGAAATAGAGTGAAGGAAATAAACTCCAGTCCCAAAGACAGACATCCATTTATCCTTCTATCTATATCTCTATCTATCTATCTATTACACCATAGACATTTACTATCAGCAGGCTTAATTCTGCATGTATTCATAGAGAAGGAAAAATTGAGTTAGGGGATTAGTCCCTGAGGCTTTGTCAGAGAACTGATTCAAGAAGTAAAATAAAAAAGCAACAAGCAAGAAAGCACCCAGGGCAAAGAAATACAGCAATACATTTCTTCAGTTAATTGACCTACAATCCAACAGGCAATTTGTTCTTCCTCTCCTTGACTTATGACTCTCCTTTCTGATCTCTCTTTAATTTGTACTCCTTACTGCATCTTCACATAGTGCTCTGGTAAATTTAATGCAAATCTCATTATTTTAACCTTACTTTAAATGGAATCAGTACTTGTAATTTGCAAGTACAGTGCAGGCTGTGAGGGCAATGGCTTGTAGTTTAGCATGTTTACATACACACTATGTCAGCAGAAACCACTCCTTACCACAGAAAGATTGTTGCATGTGCAAGAAATAAATAGCCTTTGACATGCTGGTTAATTACAACAGTTAGCTACTATCAAACATGCATGAATGCTGTGCTAATGAAAAACCTTCACTGTGCAAAATGAAATAGATCAAGATATCGGCAACTACTGTACTAGTTAAATCTTTATACAAATGTAAAGCAATAGTATTAGAGCGGCAGGCTTTAAATTAAATGGAATAAAGGTTTTATAGAGGACAATACGTATGCTAATAGACATGCCATGTTACAAATAAAAGAAAAAGACCATTGGCTTACCTGAACGGTCGTTCTCAGGGCGCTGCGAGGAGAGTCCAAGTGTGGGTTAACACAGACTATCTGCCCTAGGACTGAGTGAGTTTTTTCTCTTGGCCACGCCTCCCTTTGCCTCCAATATTCAGTTTAAAAAATGAGGAACCAAGCAGGAAGCCCGTACACAGTCACATCCAGTCATCACCCTCGCATCCGCGAGGACCCGGGCAGGATTGGACTTTCCTCGCAGCGCCCTGAGAATGACCGTTCAGGTAAGCCAATGGTCTTTCTCCAGTGCGTTGCTTGGAGAGTCCAAGCGTGGGACATGCCCAAGCTATATTGTCCCCAGGTGGGAAGAAACTTGAGTCTCCGGAGCCTCCGCAACCCTCTGTAGAACTCTTCGGCCAAAGGAGGCTTTGGCTGAGGCAAAGGTGTCAATCTTATAGTTCCTAATAAATGCAGTGGGAGAAGCCCATGTGGCCACTCTGCATATGTCGAGAATAGATGCCTGAGTCGCCCAAGCCGCAGAAGTGGCAGTACTCCTCGTCGAATGCGCAGTCACCCAGCTAGGCGCAAACCTGCCCTGATGCTCATAGGCAAGCTTGATACAGGCCCATAACCAACGCCCAACGGTGTGGGAAGATGCTTTGCGACCAAGCGAACCCGGATGAAAACACATGAAAAAAGATTCGGACCGCTGAAACTCTTTGGTCCTTTTAACGTAAATCCTGACAGCGCGTCTCACGTCCAATTTGTGCCAGTCATGTTCTTTGGGATGTGACGGCTTGGGACAGAAATTGGGGAGAATAATATCCTGAGCCCGATGGAACATGGTGTTGACCTTTGGAACAAACGTGGGGTCAAGCCGCAGGATAACTCTGTCAGCATGAATGATGCATAAATCTGACCTGACCGATAGAGCCACCAACTCGGACACCCGTCGAGCGGACGTGATGGCCACCAGAAACACCATCTTGAGAGTCATATGGTGAAGACTCACCTGTCAAAGCGGCTCAAACGGCGCCCCCATCAAGGCTCAGAGAACCAATGGCAGGTCTCAGGATGGGTATCGGTGAACAGCCCGGGGGCAGATGTTCGTTGCTCCCTTCAGGAAACTCTTGACCTGTGGATGATGGCTCAAGGGCCGGGATGACCCCTTGAACAGGATGGTAGAAAGGGCCACAACCTAACGCTCAAGAGTGTTGGGGGCCAGACCCCTGTCCAAACCCTCCTGCAGAAAGTCCAACAGCTAGGGAAGAGACACAGACACATCCCTTATGCCCTGTTTCTGGCACCAGGAAGAAAACGCAACCCAGGTCACCTCGTATATCCTGGTGGTCGAAGGCCTCCTGGAAGCCTGGATGGTCTGAATGACCTTGTCCGAGATCTTCTGCCTCCTCAGGAGCTCCCCATCAAGTGCCAGACAGCTAGTTGCAGCCACTGGGAAATCCGGGTGGCAAACCGCCCCCTGGCAAAGGGAGATCTGCTCCTGAGGAATCCTCCACAGTCTCTGCACCAAGAGACCCACTAGATCCGCATACCAGGACCTCCTGGGCCAATGGGGGACGACCAGGAGAACCTCCGTGCCTTCTGCAATGAGCTTGGATACCATGTGCGGAATTAGAGGTAGAGGAGGGAATGCGTACAAGAGTCCTGGGGGCCACTTGCACCTCACTGCATCTGTCCCCTCCACCCACTGAGAACGGTATCGGGAGAAGAATCGTGGCAGATGTGTATTGGCGTGTGTGGCAAAGAGGTCTACTTGCGGTTTGCTGAATCTCCTCACAATCTGTTGGAACAGGTCCGGATGCAGCTGCCATTCGGAGTGGTCGATCTGCTGCCTACTTAACCAATCTGCCTCCTGACTGCTGGACCCCGAGATGTGGTCCGCTCTGATGGATGCCAGGTGGTGTTCTGCCCACCTGCCCAGGGATTCCGCCTCTGCCATGAGCTTTCTGGAATGGGTACCGCCCTGCCTGTTTATGTGGGCCTTCGTGGCCACATTGTCAGTCAGCAAAAGTACATGGTGCCCCGCAACCAGGTCCGAGAACCGCCATAGGGCAAGGCAGGTGGCCCTCAGCTCCAACCAGTTTATGCTTTGGGAGGCTTCCTTCTGGGTCCACAGTCCCTGTGTGAGTTGGCCCTGACAGTGAGTCCCCCACCCGATGAGGCTGGCGTCGGAAGTCACCACAATCTGCTCGGGTTCCTTGAAGAGGTACCTCTTCTCGACCGCCACCATCCTCCACCAGGCAAGGGACCGGATCACCTTGGGGGAAGGCCTCACCCGTCTTGACGAGTTGCTGGTATTGGCGCTCTGCATCGGCAGAAGAAACCATTGCAGCTCCCTGGCATGGAGCCGTGCCCAGGGAACCACCTTCAAACAGGAGATCATAATCCCGAGGACCTGCCACAGTATGACGATCGGCACCGACTTGGATCTCCGACTCTGCTGTACTGTGTCTGAAGTTCTGCAGATGGTCTGGAGTGAGAAACATCTGACAGGTGAGGGAGTCTATGACCGTGCCCAGATGGTGGATGCACGTGCTCGGCTCCACTGGCTTTTGGCCATATTCACCGGGAAGCCGTGTAGACACAACGTGCGAATGGTCAGCTGGACGTCTTGCCTGGCCTGCTCCCGGCTTGCGGAGTGAATGATGATGTCATCCAGGTAGCACTCCAGATGAATTGGGTGATCCCTGAGATGCGCCGCTACCACTGCCAGGATCTTCGTGAAGGTCCTGGGTGCAGACGAGAGGGCGAATGGCAGTGCCCAGTACTGGTAGTGCCTCCCATCATAGAAGAACCTCAGGAACCGTCTGTGAGCTGTGTGAACCGGAACGTGCAGGTAGGCCTCTTTTAGATCTATTGATGTGAGAAGATCTCCCCGCCTGACGCAGTTCAGAATGGTGTGAGCGACTGCATCTTGAACCTCTTGTACACCAGATGCTGATTTAGACATTTCAGATCCAAGATGGCTCTCCACCCCCCTGAGCTTTGGGGACTAAGAACAGTATGGAATAGAACCCCTGCCTCTCCTGTTTTTGGGGGACGGGTTCTATGGCCCTGATCTGGAGAAGATGAGCAATTTCCTCCAGCATAAGGGACCTCTTCAGGGGACTCTTTGGAGTTGGGCACCGGATGAATGTCCGTTGTGTAAAGGAAAGGAATTCTAACACCAGGCCCCTCCTGATCGTGTTGAGGACCCAGGAGTCTGTGGTCATCTCCTCCCACACATTGGCGTATAACTGTAGCTGACCCCTTATGGGAGGACCCCTGTGATGGTCACTTGCCCTTATGGAACTGGTGGGAGTACGGTATGGCTTCCAAAAGGAATGCTGCTGCTGCTGCCTGACCCAAAGGAACCCCTGTCCTGGGAATAGGGTCTCTGATAGGTGGAAGAAGTGGACAGCTGGTTGGTGTCCGGGGCCTGAAAGGACTGCTTCCGAAAGGAGCCAGAACCCTCGTGGTCGCCCTTCTTCAAGTTGGCTGGGAGAACCTTACATTTGTCCTTTGTCTCAATGACAAACTTGTCCAGGGCATCCCCGAAAAGCTGCCCCCCTTTAAACGGGGCAGAAGCAAGCTTCCACTTGGCCTTCATGTCGGCTTGCCAGTGACGAAGCCACAGCAGCCTACGTGAAGTGACATTGGGTGCCAATGCCCTAGAGGCAAATTTTGCAGCGTTCAACGAGGCATCCACCGAATATTCCACAGCCGTAATGATCTTAGTGAGATCATGCTTCCACTGGGATCCCCTGGTGGGAGGCCTAGCCCACAACTGCCTGAGCCAGAGAAGAGACACTCTGATGAAAAAAGAGGCCGAGGTGGAAGCCCTGATAGCCCAGGTGGCCACCTGGTGCATCTTATGGCAAGCCTTCTCAGAACGTTTATCTTCCTCCTTTAGACCATCCAGGAGGTCAGCAGGAAGTCGATGTTAAGGAAACCACCGGCGCATCCACTTCGGGCAGTTTCAGCACATCCTCCATCTTACTCTCCATGGAATAAAGGAATTTATCCCCTCCGCTAGGATTGGTCAAGGTACCAGGCTGAAGCCACTGTCTCTGGACCACATCCAAAAACAGATCCGGAACTGGAATTAGCTCCTGAGTGGGAGTGATTTCCTTGAACAGACCCTCCTTGGGATCCTTAGTAGAGGAGGAAGCAGCAGTCATAACCTTTGGGGTAGAACCCAAGTCTGTAGCCGCCTTGGCCTTATGCAATATGGACTTAAATAATGTTGGTTTGAACAATCCTGTAAAGGCTGGCTTGTCAGTAGGCAAATCCTCATCCTCCAACAATTCAAAACTTCCAGCCTCCTCCTCATCCTCCCAGATGACTCCTCCGTAGTGCCCGAAGTGCCCGTAGAGGCTGGAGCCTGAGCGGAGCTCGAGGCCCGCTTAGGCTTGGGGGTCCCAGACGACCCCGCCTCCCTGTGCTTAATGCCTTCAGCGATCCCTTGGGTGCACCAATTGTGACTCTACCTGGATCGGGAGGTCCTTAGAACTCACGCCCTTGTGACCTCAAGACTGGACTACTGTAATGCTCTCTACATGGGGCTGCCCTTGTAGAGTATTCAGAGACTTCAGCCACCCAGAATGCAGCGATTGTGGGTGTACCTTGGTACACCCATGTTACACCTATCCTCCACGAGCTGCACTGGCTGTCTGTTGGTCTCCGGACTCGCTTCAAGGTGCTAGTCGTTACTTTTAAAGTCCTACATGGTATTGGACCTGGGTACTTGAGAGACCACCTCTTGCCAATTACCTCCCTATGACCAATTAGATCCCACAGATTAGGCCTCTCTGAATTCCATCTGCTAGCCAGTGCCAACTAGCAACTCCCGGGGGGAGGGCCTTTTCTGTGGCTGCTCCAGCCCTCTGGAATGATCTCCCCGTGGAGATCCGGACCCTCACCATCCTTCCGGCTTTCCGCAAAGCCACTAAGACCTGGCTGTTTCGGCAGGCCTGGGGCTGATGAGTTCCCGGCCCCACTTGAATTATTGCGACTGTTGTTGTGTTTTAATTTGCTTGTCTTTTTGTTTCTTGTGTGTACTCCCCTTCCCCTCTGATTTTTTAGCTGCCCTGAGTCCCTCGGGAATAGAGTGGCATACAAATTGAATAAACATAAACATATGGCAATGGAGATGACCACCCTCATCTCTGCAGAGAAGGCCGAGCCTTTCTCCTCCCTAGACCGAGGCCTAATTGGACCAAGCCCGCCCCGATGCCTCTCTGAGCTGGATCTTTCCTCAGCAGGGAGGAGGCCTTGGAAGGGCCCCAGCTCCTCCCTGATAGAGGAGCTAGGGGAATTGGGGTAACCCCAGGAAGCCTCTGAGGACTCACCCCCAGATCCTTTGCCCATCTGGGAGGGAGACCTGCTGCCCTGGAGGGAATGGGAGTCCTGCATTTCCCCATGCCATGTGGGCGAGCCCACCTCGTGGCCTACTGACTCCAGAGACCCATGCGGTTGTGAGGCCTTAACCTCAACAGGCCCTACTGGTCAGGGACCCTCCCTGGCCCTGTCACCAGTCCCAGAGGTCCCCGGGGAGGCCTTCTTACAGGCGCCCTTCCCTCCTTTACTTCCTTTGGCTTGAGGGACTAGCTTGCTGCGGTTAGCGGAGGGCCCTGCCTGCGCCTCCTGTGCCTCCTTGCCCATGCTGATCAATGCAGACCAGAACGTTCCCTGCAGCAGCTGGGCGCCGGGCTACCAGCCAGCCAGCGAAGGTGTGCCTGCAGACCAAACAGGGAGGAGAGGGCGCCCAAGGGCTGGATTCCCTCCTCCAGCCGCCCTCGGAGACTCCGAGCGGTGGGGAAACAGGAAGGCAGACCTGGCCAGCACCCCGGACAAGGCCCACATTCCTGGTGGCGGTCTGTGGCTGAGGGGCTTTAGAAAAGTCCTCTTCCTCACTCCGATGCGCACAACTGCACTCTCTGACCACGAGGCACAACCAAAATGACGGCCAATGCGCGCACAGCCACAAGCGAAAGCGTGTGAACTGCAAAGATGGCCACCACATCTCCTGGGCAAGACAACCACTGCCACCCTCACTGGAGCGTCCAGCTCACTGCACGAGCTCGCGACGGCCCCAGTGGGGCTCAGCGCCGATTGGAAAGCCTCCCACTGTTCCCTCGCTTGCCGGCCCTCAGCAGACAAGCGGACTGTTGCTCCCACCCGCGTGCGACCAGCGGGCGGAGAAAATGGCCCGGAGCCAGCTCAGCACATAAACTACCTGTAAGTAGATCTTCTGATCCTTCTAAAGTACCCAAAAGAAAAAACTGAAGCTAAAAATCAAATCTCAACTACAAACAACAATTTAGACTATATATCTAATGTGGGGAATCCAGGTATCTGCTCTAGGACTGGAGCGCTCCCCAGAACAGTCCGAATGGGCAGACTGAGTTTTTTAAACTGAATAATGGAGGCAAAGGGAGGTGTGGCCAAGAGAAAAAACTCAGTCCTAAGGCAGATAGACCGTGTTAACCCATGCTTGGACTCTCCAAGCAGCGCACTGGAGAATTAGAATATTTAAATATGATGTTCAGTCAATTTTAACCATTACCCTCCAGGCCAAGGTGTTGTTGACTATCAACAACTCCCCATTAATCCATGGGCAAGTGATTTAGTTCTGCTTCTTGAGTGAGAAGCTCTTCACTTCCATTTCCCCAACAGCAAATAAATCTCTGTCACCTAAAGTTGGTGAGAAAACTTTAAAGGAAAAAAAATGCTTCAAAAGAGCTACTTGAAAATATGAAGGGTGTAGAGTCTTTCTGTCTGTCTGTCTGTCTACCTACACACCCAACTATCTAAAACTGGTATACGTTAATGTGTGATAGGCTGCTTCAGGGATGGGCTGCTGCGAGTTTGCATGGGTTTGGGAAAACTCTAGTTAAGAATCTGCCTAGTTCAGAGAACCCACAAATGCCAACCATGGCTGGCCCCACACACCCTTCCCCACCCCTCCTTCCCGTCCCCTCCCCTCCCCTCCCAGGGGTTCCCACATGTCTTGTTTGGGATGCCAGGTAAGTACAGGGATCGCATTGAGAGCAAAATGGGCCTCCCAGAAGTTCCGGAAGGTCAGAAACGGGCCTCTGGAGCCTGGGATAGGCTGTTTTTGCCCTTTTGGAGGCTTGAGGAAAGCCTCCGGTGCTCGGGGAGGGTGAAAATGCTCCCCACCCACCTTGGTGCAGGATGCTGACTAGGCCATGGCCACCATGGCCTCGCCCACCCAGCAACCCAGCAAATAACCCATTGCTAAAATTTTTGAAGCCCACCCCTGGGCTGCTTTGCATACAAACATCTGTTCAACAGAACTCTAGATGTCCTCAAGCACTGTGAGCTTTAATCTTCATGGTTCACTCTGAACCATACTGATTTTTAAGTAAATGGTTGACTTTACCTAGATGCTTGCATTCTACTGAAACCAGTAAGAGTGAAAGCAATTGCCTAATGCAAATGCCTCCTTAAGAGCTTTGCTTAAATGAATTCTAAAAAAGCGTGAATCAAGCATCCCCAAGGAAGTTGCTAAAGGACACAGGAACAGAAACAGAAAATGTCACTTGAAGTAGTCACTTGAGAGTCCTAAGTATTAAGAGTCATTCCAACAATCCCATCAGCTGCATATGAAGTGATGGATAGCCTTAAAAACATTTACAACAGAGCACAACATCATTTTTACTAATTAAATAAACAAAATGCTTTTCACATTCAACATACTTAAAAATGATATGGTCAAATCCTCTTATGGAACATACCTTCATTGCAAGAACTGGAAATAAATAACTGGATGCTGTTGTATTCCTACAATTAATACAATATAATATTAAACTAACGTTAACACTAAACAGGTTCACACTGCAGGAAACGATTATATGGTTAGTCTCTGCTTCCTTCTGTTGAGTGCTCAGAGACTTGATTAATTGTTCTTTGTGTGTGTTATGGAGTGGCAGATTATTAAGCTAGAGATGAATAATAGTTTTGAAGAGCAAACTGTCCCTTTTTCCACTGTTAAAGAAATGTTGAATAAAAATTTTAAATACCAAATACAAACAATTTTGTGATTACATTTTACTGGCAGTATTAGAGGTGTGTCTATAAATGAAATGTTGAGGATTATGTGCAAATTGCAAGACACAATTTGTAATCTCTGTAATGTCAGGAATTGTGATTTGTGATTTCCATTATCTCTGGAAAATGTGAACATTCTTTTAATTCTCCAGATGGATACAGTCCCTCAAAACCTTGGATGAATCTCTTCAAAATACATCAACAATTTGTACTTTTTAAATATGATAAAGAAATGATTAAAATGTATTTGGAGTAAACACAGTATGTTCAAACTAATTTTTTATCCTGAAATGCAGACCCCATCATACCAAGGATCAACTAACATTACTGAACCAAAAAATACTGTATGCTTCATGGAAATATCTGCTGTATCTTTCTTGAATTTAGAACATTACACACTGACAAAGGCAAAAGCTCTTAGGATTCCATTTCATTCAAATTAGCAATTTAAGAATTGCAGTTCCAATATACAGTATCAGGAGGGCTAGGATGGGAAGTGTTGGTGTACTATTAACACAACCCAATCCCCTTTCACTAACACTAATCTAGATTTCAGTCATGATCTACAAACGCAGATCATGGATCTGGTTATACATGCAGTATTGTTATTTCAGTAACTAAAATAAATGGTTTAATTCTATCTCTGAACGATAAACCTCATCCACAAAAGCTAATATATGAATTTTCTCATTTCTAGTTTTCATAAGATTCTAATACATTAATATTTGTTAAATCACATTTTACTTAATAAAAGATCTTATTAGGAGAAACTTTCTGCCATATGTGATCATTACATTAAAGATTTTAATAACAAAATTAAAATTCCTCATAAATTAAAGTTTGTATTAGTTCTTTGAATTAAAGCAGAACCAACCCCCTAGACTAACAAGATGAGGATGGTTGATGATGATGATGATGATGATGATGATACTGATGATGTTGATATGGGACTGGGCAAAGAAACCTTCTTAGACATTATAAATTGGCAACTTTTTGTAAAACAGTGAAGAGAAAATCAATATTCTTTTCTGCAAGTTATGATCAAAATACACCTTAAAAGTTCAAAAATTAAGATAAAAACTCAAAGGGAACTTTGGAAAACAGTACATTTTAATTAAAATTAGCTTCTTGTTAAATAGCTTATGTAATTTCCAACCATGACAGAAAAAAAGCAAAATAGAAACATTTAAAGCAGGGATGTGCTTGTTTTTGGCATTTTAAGAACCATCATAAAAAGATCATGAATTAAAGGCATTGGTTGTGTTTCAAAAGAATATTTATATTTTATAGAGATAGAAACTCAAAAATTCATTCTGCACACAGCAATTCTCCTTCAGCAACTGCCTTCTTAGTCTTGGATCACAAGAAGTAAGCTCCAGGTTGCAAAAAGCAGAAGCTACACGCAGTATTGTTTCTGATCTAATAAGTTTGATATGCCATACCATTTTATTTCTGTAACAGTAACACATTAAGCCCCAATGGATCCAACTTTAAAATATTGCAATCTAATTAATTCTACAATAAACGTTTATTTGTCGATCCAATATTTTCTTAACTAGGTGATAAGCATTGGCATCATCCATTGAAGTTCTTTATTTTTCATCATTTTATACACTAAAGCAATACAGAGTGTTATTGCAATACAATGCATCCTTTGTCCCTTCCATACAGCACATGTGTGTGTCGTGAAACACATTCAAAAAGTATGGAACTTATATCATGACAAAGCAATACTCATTTTGTCATTTGTCATCCAACTGGGAACAGCTTACTTCCTGGGACAATACCTTTAGCATTATCACACATCTGCCTATTCCAGATAGGAATCGATGGAAGGACTCCATCGATAGGTGGATAAAAATGCCAAATCTAACATAAACACCTGCCTTGTATGACCTACAGTAATAATAAATATGAATGAATTATATGAAAGTAGTTGTTCCAGCTACTTTTGATGGTAAGGGAGATAAAATGTATGCTGATTCATTCATGCAACTCACTACAGGACTATCACAATGGATGACTTATCACTTTTGAAGTTTCTACAAAGACATAGTTATCCCAGTGCATACAGAGTACATCCAGAGGGAGAGAAAGAGTTGTCAGCTATTTTTCTTTGGCAGTCCATTGTCAATAGGAGAATCAATGGGAAAGAGCAGAGAAATTCACCATAAAGAGGGGAAATATGTAATAGGAAACAAGGAAAGGAAAACATGGCAAGGCAGAACTTGCTTTGTTGTTGGCTTGACTATCATATCTATCATTTTCTCCATTTTCTCTAAAAGTCCTAATGATCAGGTGTGATATACATCACCTTTACCTACTCTGGGCTTTCAAAAGCTCTCAGAGAGCATGGAATGGAACTGAGGTCCAACACTTGATTTCCATCTATATCACGGGATGCTGGGCAGACTTGGAGACAAGTTTTCGTAACAGATTTATAAACAAACATTCAGTACATGGAAATTCATGCAAGTTTATGAAAAGCATTCATCATTCAGCATGCTCTTCAGTAAGCAGTAACATTCTTCTGAAGTGAAAAAAATCATCTGTTTACTTTAAGCAGCCTTGTTTTTTTATGAGAAGTCAGCCAAGACCCCACCAGTCTAGCTCAACAGAGAAAAGGCTTAAAAGTTCCTGAATTATCTGCTGGATTGAGCTATAACACGTGCAGAAGCCTTGCAATAATATATATTTTTAAAAGCTATGGATTATGTCCTATCAGCAGCCTCCCATTTATAATAAAAGGACTATAAAAAAAAAGATGAACCACAGATTATGTCTGCTGGCGGTTTAGCTGATAAGCATGGTAATAAACAGCTAGTAAATATCAAGGACCCAAAGAGAAAGCTTCCTCTGTTCGCAGATTGTAGCATATTACCAAACCAGTTTTATCCAACATTTCCTCTCAGACTTTTCCTTCACTGCTTACCCTCTCTGTTTGCTTGACCAAAGCAGTCAGTATTTCACTGAACCTGCATGAGTCAGCATTAACTGGGCAGCAAACCCTGGACAGAAAATAAAAAACGCAACCACCACAACTTTCCTTCGCAACATATTTCAGTCTGATGGGCTTGCAAGTCATGCAAACCTTAAACAGAATGGAGGGAAGTCACCATAAATAATACCTTTAAAAAACCAGGAAGAAGACTATAACAAATCAATATTGAGATTTCATGTGAGCTTTTAAGTTTGGCTCCTGGTGTTAATTTTCTTCTCGGTACAGGGTTTACATTTTTCCCCCTGCCGTCTGTAGACTCCTTATTAACCGTAATGTTGATTACACTCCTAGGGCATCAACTGGGTTGCATATAATTTGTCTAATTAAATGTAAATACGAGATGTTTTGTGGTACACCAGCATGTCTCAGGCTCACGCACACAGACCTTGGGCTTCATGCTGTGGCCTTTAATGAGGACCTAAAACACCAGTTTAACTTGCCTTCAGTTCATTCGCCTTGTTAAGATTTTTAAACTCATCAAGAAAAATAGCTTTATTAAGTTCATGGAACTCTTGAGGGTTTGGGGCTAATCAAGAAGGAAAAGAATGGCCTCAGCTACATGTTGAGGCTCCCATCCATAAGGGCATGCTATCCAATGGCACCCAGGAGGGAAACCTTTTCTGTCACAGCACCCACTCTTTGGAAGTTTGGAGGTCAAATTAGCCAAATCTTGCTGGATTTTCAGAATAGGCTGAAACCTTGGCTTTGCCTTCTGGTCTGGGGATCTAGAAGGCCGGGTATGGAGCTTGCAAAGTGGCTATTGTAGATGACCAGGCTGAACCCGAGGGAAGGATCAAGCACACCATCAGTTTTGAGTGCCTTCGCACCAGTGGTATAATTCTTTTTTTTTTACTACCAGTTCTGTGGGTGTGGCTTGGTGGGCGTGGCAGGGGAAGGATACTGAAAAATCTGCATTCCCACCCCACTCTGGGACCATACAGAGGTGGCTTTTGCCAGTTCTCCAAACTACTCAAAATTTCCACTGCCGGTTCTCCATAACCTGTAAGAACCAGCCCACCTTGAATTACGTTGGCCCTTATTTACCACTAATTTCCTTTCCTTGTTAGTAGTTCAGATTCTTGTAAAGAGTGTTAGCATGCAATAAACCTAAGGTCATTTTAACCATCCTGATGGGCTGTCTGCTAAAAAAAAGCAAGGCTATGCAAAAAGAATGGGGAAAAAAAAACCCTGGAATGCTCGTAATTGTGGAATCTGTCTGGCAAGAACAAAGAATATTCATAGAGAATATGCACGTTTAACACATGTATCAATTCTAGGTGGTTAGAGGACTGATAACAGTGACAAAGAATTAGACATCTTGCATACTTCAGCTAGAAATCAGGAATAAGGATGGCCTGGAGAAAATGTGTATTAGATAACCCCTGCAACATTCATTAGCCAAGGCTTAGGAATAGGGACAGCTAGAGATCAATAGGACAATTGTTAGATCATTTACTAAAATGTTTATTAGATTATTTGTTTTATATATCCCATCGTATCCTGCCTTCTGCTTTAGCGAAAATGCGTAAAGCTTTCTTAATTCTATTGTTCAGGGTTCTTTGGCATTTTCTAGCCAGGACCCCTTTTCTTGGAGCACTTTAATAAAAGGTAACAAAACTTGCATCTCATGTCTGGTGTTCTTCATTGGCTTTGGCACCAAGCTCAAACCTTCGGCAGCAAGCTCAGATTGGGGACAACAATTCTGACTACTTACGTCTTATTTTTGAAAGCTGTATTGCTAAGGAAATTGGGTGTGCTCTGGCACAGATGTTTTTCTAGATTTAATGTTATTTTTATGGTTATAAGTCAAGGACTACAATTACATGTAATCCTTGACTTATAACCATAATTGGGAACAGAAAACCAGTCGTAAGTTCTTATCATTATAATTTGAGTTACTCACATGACCAGAAATAATTTTATGCTTTTTCACTGAAGTTTGTCAAACAAACTGGTGGGGTGGTTTTTTTTTTTTTTGCCAGAAATCAGCAAAACAGATCACAGTCACGTGACCAGGGAATGCTACAAAAAATCATAAAACTGATCTGTTCAAAATGTGGTCTCATGTGACCCCAAAGGGACCACAATCATTTTTCAGCAGATGGAGGTGCTTTATGGGCCATGAGGGATACATGTATTCTGTTGTTATTTGTCTGTTATTTTTTGTATTTGTAACTCTATAAGCTGCCCATAGCTACCTACGTGAGATGAGCAGCTATATCAGGGGTGTCCAACTCGCGTCATCATGGCAGTGTCTCATGACATATCATAACTTTCCCCCTTCATTAAAATGGATGTGGGCGTGGCCAGTGCGTAACGCATCTGGCTCGTGAGCCGTAAGTTTGACAGCCCTGGGCTATATGCATTTACCCAATAAACGAACAAATATGACTGAAAGTGATTTCAGTTCCAGTGATTCTGCAGATAAGTCTTTTGTGCTTGACTGGCTCCTGTTCCTATCTACATTTATATTTATTTTTTTCTTTTCATTAAAAATTATAAGTAGGAAATTTGTATAGTGGTAGAACAAAACGATGGCTTCTAGTGCAACCTTAACTTACAAGAATGCCTCTGCATCCCACAGCGGTCTCATCGGCATTCTTATGAATAACGACAGGTGGTTGGACATGTTTCCTTCTGTCAAGAAAGCTGTCAAAGGCAAGCTGAGATGATATGGAGCATCAAGAGGAGAAAGGACAGGAATGAGGTGGAAGAAATATTTATTTTCTATAGAAGATGACTTTTGTGCCTGCTCATGCTATCCACAGCAGCCATGTTCTGAAGAATACCAACTCCAAGATGTCCAAATATGAAATATAACCAATGACTCCAAAAGGTTGTTTTGCACTTTCTAAATACCCAAGAAGTTATTACAGGATATTCTGTTTCATTAGGCCATGGTAATCAGTCTGGAAGAAGCTCATCAATTTCAGTAGTATGCAAGTGTAATCAGTCTCACAGCGAGTCTCTCTCAACTTACTGTCATGCAGGTGGCATTTATACCATTTTACAATGCCCTTTGGACATTTATCTCTCCTACCCATACAGTTTTGGAAAGATGATGAGGATTAAGGAAACATGGAATAATGCTCCATAACCATGGCTTCTTTCTGTGATGGTATACAATTGTTTAGCCATCCTTAATTATTACCTAGTGCTTTAGCTGTGAATTCAAGTTGCAAACAAGCACTGCTGTGTAAGAAATCTCTGGGTGGATAAGCTCAAAAACAAAACAGTTCAATGTTTTATTTCTGTCTCTTTAACACATTATTTAAAAAAATCTGTGGGCTTTTCAATTACAAGATATGTGCAGCTATTAAACTAACGCAAATGGCATTTGTCAAAGACATGGATGCTCTTGTCTTTTAATTTTTTTGCGGGGGGGGGGGGGGGGTTGCAGGGTTCAAGCGTCTAAATTGGATGGGAAATAATAAAACCAATCGAAAACTTAAAGTTGGAGCTTCAATTATCCTTGTTTCTGGTCTAATGCTGCAGAGGAAACCCTGTACGTATATTATTAAATTCTAACAGCAGAAACTAAGCAATTAAGATAGTAAGAGTACTCAAGTATATTTATAATAGTTGAGAGTTATGAATGGAGTTTTTGTAGTCTGATCTGATCGGGTTTATTAAGCAAAATAATTTCACTAAATATTTTGTTTTTGCCATGTAGGACGTATTAGCAATTTAAAAGAGAAGAACACTGCAATAGGGAAAGAGAACAAGGAAGCAAAGAGGAACTAGAATGCAGAGGTCAAGAGGAAGAAACATTAGAAGACAACAGAAGAAGCAGGAGAGAAGAACAGAGGCAAGAAAGAGAGAGAGCAGAGAAGGAAGGTGCGAGAGGGAAAAGTCAGATACAAACTAGAAGTAAAAGAAACAATCGCAACTAAAGATGGATCAAAAAATAACAATTATGTCGATAAACTTGAATGGACTAAACGCACTAAAAAAAAGAGCAATTTAAAAGAGACTGTAAATGTAGAGTGGAATTTGCTAATGGTGCCAATTGATGAGAAACCTGCTTTCTGACCTCTGCAGCAGCCACTGTTGGTTTTTTTTAGACATCAATATCTACTGCCTGCCTAGATTTTTGCATCTTTGCTCATGGCAGATAGACAACTCCAGATCACTGAGCTGTAAACAGAATGTCAATGCACAAAGGTGTGAAAGAAAGCCAACTGGACATTGCTGGCTGCAACACTTTCTTTGGTTAAATTCATACATATTAAATTGATAGGTATCAAGTATTCAATGATACGATTGTGGCCCTGGGCATTATGCTGGAATACCAGAGCAAGGTTTATGGTGAAGACAAAAAGTCAAACCATGGTTAATTTTAGAGTTATTAATCAGTAACAAATTATGACTTCAAGGAATGATATGTTGAGCGAAAAGAGAGAATTCAGTTTATACCCTGGGATAGATTTATACCACATTAAACCAAGAACCAAATAAGTCACATTATAATTTAGGAATATCAAACTAGTGAAAAGTGTATTAGGAATAAGTAGCTGGAAATGGGACAAGTAGTGAATCTTGAACAAGATAGCATAATTTTTCTAAAACTGTATAATTTTTTCTATTTTACTAATTGAAAACAGAAGTGGTCAAAGAGCACTAATGCAGTCAGAGATATATCTATGCATTAAAAAGTTTGTTTTAATTTAAGTTTGCTAAAGTTAACAAAGGCCATCAGGCTTATGAAGCAGCTGGCAAAAATTTTATACTATGTTCCACTACAAAAATAAATTGAATTACAATCAGATAATCAATCAATCAATACAACCATTAAATATAATTTATACACACATACTTTAACACTTTTATTTTTGCTTACTTATTGAAATTGCCCTAAAGGTCCTGTGAAAATTCTCTTCCTCTCATAATTTACACATCAACTACTATACTAAAAAGGGGTTAAATTTGTATAAGCTTTTGGAGGGAAACAAATACAGCTTACAGTATAGTATTTGTATATCATCAGTTTAAAAACCAGTCTGCCCATTCCAATGTTGTACACGTAAAAAAGAAAAAAGACTTCATCAGGGATAGTGGAGAAAATACATTCATTACTCCTATGTTTTCATCCTTCTTTTTTTCTTTTGTTTTATTCTACAATTATTATACCAGCTAAAACTGGATATGTTTATAATTTCAATAGTGTTCTTAATTTGGCATGGCACCAAATCAATCCAAATCAAATACTTAAGCCTCTGTTTTGTAAGAATTCTATCAAGCCCATTCACATCTGTTTATGACTTTAACAATAAAAGAAAGCATTGTGGGTGAGGCCTTTTAAGGTTAACTATAAAAATGGTTCCTAGAACTTGAGGTATACACAAGGATATCCTGTTAGCAAGCATGTTTGCCAAGAATGAATTTGAAAAAACCCTCCCTATTGTGTATGCAGGCCTTGTGTCCATATTTTATCTATACGCTAAACCTTGTGGAATGTTTTTATACACTCATACTTTTTTTCTATACTTAATGCCCTACTGTTACTTATATTAGTAACAGTAAGTTTTGACAGAAAAAGAAAAATACATAAGATATTCAACAAGCAATGCAAAGCAGTACCCCCCCACATCCAACTCCTCAGAGATGGATAAAAAAGAGGTACCGTGGTCAGTGGTATCTAAAGATGCTGAGATATTGAAGAGGACCAGGACAGTTGCTCTTTGCTTACTGCCATGCAAGGTAAGCATGATTACTAAAAATTATACACTGTATCCCAGCCTGAACCATGATGATTAAAGGTCTAAATAATAAGAATTCATTTCTTCAAGGGTATCTTCTCCATAACCGTTCCAAGAAAAATGCAGAAGACAAATTTAAATTGTCCAAGACAGTTTAGCTGAGGGATAGCTTCTTGAGCAGCAGATATATCACCACTCCTTTCAGATATGATGGACAACTCTCTGCCCCTGCGATTGTATTGTTTATTGATTAAATCCTACTTCTTGCTTACTTATGAAAGGCCTTATCAAAAATGAGGATAATTCACATCTATGGGAATCACAAATTATTCCTTCATCACTTCACAGGCTGAGGCCCTAGCCAACTTCATTCGCCCTGTCCAGATGAAATTCAGTTCATCATACATCTAAGGGGTTTTATTTGCCAAATACTCTGAAAATATTTCACAACAGACTTTCAGATAGTTTGGCAAAGATCCTTCCATAAAAGAGAACACACCTATATAGAAGTAATAAGGGCAGTTTGTTTTTTGTCCCTCAAATTGCCACTGTGTTGAGCTCTTTTCAGTGTCTAGTCAGACTAAAATCAGCTCTTCATCCTGAATTTCCCCACACATTTTTTCCAGATGCTTTCTATCATGCCCTTCATTAAATCAAGGCACTATAGTGAACAGACAAACTTGAAGTGGCTACTTCAAAGGAACCCATTCCATCACTTTGGATGCCTTTTTGGTCCACTGAAATCCATATTCTCAACCAATGAGACTATCCTATCCTTAGGAAGTTGGGAAACTTCCTAAGACAACAGATGCTAAATATATGAAACTTAAGTGGGGGCAGATTTCTGAGAGGGGGAACCTCCTTCTTCCCCACCAAGGTTTTGGTAGCACAAATCATCCAAATTATGAATCATGAAGGTCTTACTACAGACCGACTGGCATTAAATAGCATCACTCTATTTCACAAGTTTTGTTTTTCACCATCATGAGCAAAACCTAGTTAATTGTTGCAGTGGAAAAGAATGGTGTTGAGACTACTCCTTTGGGGATCCTTCAGGTGCAGCATTTTACCATATGTGGCTCTAACAGCTGTAACAGTCTAGAAAGACATTTGGTTCAGTTTGCCACTGAAATGTTCTTATATTTCATGCATCATGACAGTAAGATTGAAGAATAAGAGCTTTTTTTAGAGAGATGAATGAATGAATGAACATTCCTATTGCTCCTCTTTCCTCACACCCATATAAATCAAGTCAAATGAAATCAAAACCTTTATTATGGCCTTTAGACAAAACTACAATAAATATATTAACCTACAATTATTAATAAAAGTAAAAGAAAACATAAAATATGCACAATAATGTTCTGTACATATTCTGTCAAGTCAGGCATTGTTTACAAAGATACATTTGTGGTATAATACTAATACTAGCAATCACAGAATTATGGTGTGACTTTTGAAGAGAAAACTGCCACACATAATTCTTTTGTTGTCCCCCCTCTCTCCCTCTGTCTCTCTCTCTCACACACATACACACACTTATAAATTAAAAATAAAACAAAAATAAATTTACTCAAAGCTTTTTAACAACTAAAAAAAAAACCTTTGTTTTCATTTTTAAAAAATGTGCAATTTTTCTTTAATGTGGGCAACTGTTCCTCAGGACTAGAAAACAGCTAACATGATTTACGTGAATATTAGGCCAATATTTCTCAACCTCAGCAACTTTAACACGTATCAACTTAAAACTCCCAGAGCTGGAAATATCCCAGGCTGGCTGTGGAATTCTGAAAGCAGAGGTCCATACATCTTAAAACTTGTTGAGGTTGAGAAACACTGTTATAGGTCATGTGAGGTAACTCATTCTCCCATGGCACTCCACTGTCCTAACATTCATTTACCCAACAGATATGTAGCAAATCCTAGGAGTAGAAGAGTACTGCTGCTGTGTATTGGCAAGGAGAAAACTTGAGGTTTGGGGGAAGGAATGTTGGGAAGAAGGACAAGAAGGGTATAATAGCTGCAAATAAAACATTGAAACACTGTTGGTTCCAGGAAAACTAGGTACAGGACTCTTGAACTGGAGATAAGCAGAGACTCTAGAGAACACCCACTGGAGGTCAAAACACAAAAATAGTTTTACACATCAGAGCCAACTCTCATAGAAAACTGAAGAAGATAGGGGGGAAAAGCATGTTTGGCAGGCCATCAGGAAATAATGCCATCCTGAAAGAGAAAGCCAACGAGTATAACCATCCCTTATATAATACTTAGGTAGAAGTGTATAATATGGAACTAACTTGCTTACATATATAGGAGATATAATTTCTAATTACTTGGGCAGATACATATAAGTGAAGCCTATTTATGGCCTTTCCTTTTTTCTCATTAGAAGAATGGGGAAAGAATTTTAGTGCCTTTATTATATTTGATGTTTGAAATCATAAGTGCTTCACATGTTTACAGAGTTAATAAAGGAAAAGGAAAATTCATGAAAGGTGTCTGGTGTGCTGTGAGTTAAAATCAAGTCCCCCCTATCCACAAAACCTTTTCTGATAGCTGTTCTGGGGAAAGTGGTTGAAAAGTTTGCCAAAATGTGCAGTCTAGCAAAAATAATTGTTTCATCAGCCTAATTTTCTTTTAGGATGTTAGCAAGCAGATGGACAAGGGAGATCAAACAGGCACTGTATCCTTGAACTCTAACCAAAGGCTACTGAGCAAACTTAGTTTCAATGAGATAAGAGGACAAAAGTTCTCCTGAACAGTAACTGATTAAACAACAGTGGACAGGAGTCAGAGAATATACAGTAAATGTGAAATGTTACTGGTGTAAATATCCAGAGTGAAGTCTCCAATTATTCAGTGCCATGATGTTGTGTTAGGACTAAGCACTGAAGCTTAGCTATGTTGATGGATGTTACCAAACTTTATTCAGGATTATAAAATTAAAGGCAAAATTGAACAGCACCAAAAGATTTCTCCAAATTAGATCTTCAAAATGCAAAAATGAAGTTTAATATGCCTAGTGGCACAGAAATTACAAACTTCATTTATACATCAATGGGATATGAGCTAGTAGCGGTGATGGGAAAAAAAGAGGAAAATTTGGAGTTATGATGGGCAGTTCAATGGAAATGTCACCCCAAAATGTAATTGGTGTCAAAGGTAAATTCCATGCTTGGAATCATTAAGAATCAAGTTATGTCCTTATACACATTTATAATGAAACCTCACCTGGAGTATCTGTGGGACTGTATTACCAGCTGTCCAGGGCTGCATGTGACCCATGATTCATGGATTGGACAAACCTGATATAGACATTCACAGTCTTATGGTTATTGAGGGAAATGATTTAGTATTATATCCCAAATATAATATTTATATTTATAAGATTTTGTCTTTCAGCTATTTGAAAACAACGGAAATAATAATGAAAAAAAAGGAAGAACTCAACAAAACACCAGTTGTATGAATTCTCTGAGAAAATCCCCAAACCCTGTATCTTCTTGGCAATAACTCCAGTGAAGATAATGTTGCACTTTTAACTGTTAACAGAGCTTTCCCAAGTTATAACATAAAAGAACAGCTTGCTCTTTAAAAAAAAAAGCAGGAGTCCTGCAAAAATATAGATTGCTTTCTTTCCCTCTGCTATAATAAAGATGTTGTTTCAGATCTGATAACATACCTCACTTAGAGTTCTGAATGTGAGTAATATAAATGAAATTGTTCTCTTGCCATACCCTATCTTTATACATATATTTATTGGAGATTTTTTTCATAGAGAAACATGTAAACATGCAAAGAAACATTCTAAAACAAAAGAAAAACAACAGAAAAAGTACAAAAAGCAATACAGGAGAAAAAATAAAGTTTAAATCTTCTTAGTAGCAACTATAAACAAACTTTTTTTAAAAGAAAAGATTGGACAACTATTTGTCCGGAAGAGTATGGGGTCTCCTGTTTGATCAGGGGTTTGGACTAGAAGGTCTCCAAAGTCCCTTCCTCCTCTGTTACTCTGAATTCTGTATTCCTCTTCCTTTTAAAATTACATTATAAATGCCCCTTCTGTCCCATATTCAACTCTTTTTTCAATCAAAGAATCAAAAAATCACCCACCCACCCATTTTCATCAAAAAGTCCACTAAGGTTTTCAGTCTTTTATAACAGTACTTATTTTTTTTAAAATCTCTGAATATACCAAACAAATTTGCCATTTCTGCTAATTTTGCATTGTTTACGTTGTGAGTTTTTCAGTGTTTATCTATCATTGTGTGTATACTCATTAGCTTCTTGTCATACGTCATTAAACAATAGACCAAACTCACTTTCTCCTCGTATGTGGAATTATAATTTCCAAAGTTCTCATCCATATAGCCAATGGCAATTATTACAAAATACTAATTTGGAGCAAAGTTTTTTATGCAACCTCACTGAAGTTAGTGGTGAAGGTAAAGGTTCCCCTCGAACATATGTGCTAATCGTCCCCGACTCTAGGGGGCGGTGCTCAGCTCTGTTTCAAAGCCGAAGAACCATCGCTGTCTGAAGACATCTCTATGGTCATGTGGCTGGCATGACTAAATGCTGAAGGTGCACAGAACACTGTAACCTTCTGACCACAGTTGGTTCCTATTTTTCTACTTGTATTTTTTAAATGCTTGTGAACTGCTAGATTGGCAGAAGCTGGGACAAGTAACGGGAGATCACTCAGTTACATGGCACAAGGGATTTTAATCTTTCTGATCCACAAACTCAGCATCTTAGACACTGAGCTACCGTACCTTAGTTAGTGGTATAACCCTAGATTAAGTTTTTTTCCAATTGTTGATACTTTTTGTAATGCTGCAGCTTCAGAAGAAAAGTGTAATTGCGATAAACATACAGTTGAGGATTCCATATGTTTATTGCCTATTATGACTTGAAAATATTCTGATACGAACTTTAGGAAACCTTTCAGTTTTTGAAAAGATGTAGCTGTCATCTGCTTTTGTGATAGCATTCTGTGGCTCTATTCCAAACATCCACTAGGGATTTCAAAGACAATAACATTTTGTACAGACCAGTTAACTTCCTCCATAGAAAATTAATTTATACATCCACTTTCCTTTGAGAAATGAAATGTTTTTTAAAAACAACCACAGAGCAGGTTCATATCCAACAAGCCTTCAATTGTTCCTGCTACAGAATTCTGGGTTCTATTTCTCTTGAAGATATTCCCATTCAACAGCATTGTATGTCCATTTTTAAATTTACTATAACTATCTTTGGGCAATTTTCTTCTCTAGTGAGAAGGACTTCACTTAATGCCTAGCATCTATCCAGTATTAGGGAAAATCAGCTATGGAATTGATTAGAAGCTATTCTTTCTTCACTACACCATGTTGGACTGCTGCTGGTTAAACTGATTTGTATAGTAGTTTCTTCTACATATCCCAAGAATATGCATGCATAACTGTAATGTGTTACTTTGGCAGAAAAAAAGCATGCCTTACAAACTTCCATATATATAAGGATGAAGACATCATACTTGCAGGATCCAATCTGGGCTGTTCATCGGGCCAGAGATTTTGTCTTCCAAGCTTTCAAACTTGTGCTGGAGCCCATGGAAAAGTTCCCTAAAGATGGGCTCCAACACGAATCCGAAAGTTGGAAAACAAAACCTCTGGTCCCGGTAAATGACTTAGATTGGATCCTGCAACATTATCCTAGGACACAGTGGTGGGTTCCAGATCCCGTTGCAACTGGTACAGTGCAACAGGACTGGGTGTACACCACATGAACATGCGCATGCATACTTACCGCCCGCAATGCTCCACGATGCCTCCAAGATGCTCCAGCTGCTTGGTGGAGGGTCACTCAGGCGCCGTACGCTCCATACACGTGTGCAGAAACCCCAAACAGCTCAAATACAGGTAAGGAGCGCAGGCGGGTGGGCCCTCTGGAGCACTGTACCGGAATGGTACCTGGTGCTCCCAGCAGGCAGCGGTACGCCTGTGGTGGTCATATCCCACCACTGCTAGGACACATATATTTGCCTTCATCCGTACCTTGGTCTGATAGGAAATTATCACTAATACAATTGTTCCATTAATTTGTGACAAACAATAAATCTAATTGTGTTGTTTCAATTATGTTAATTGTTTTTTTTCAGCTGCTTATTAGCAACAACACCTCAGCATTATTTTAGGAACATTAGAAAAATGTTATACAGATGGAAATTCTACTGGCGAAAAAAAATGTACATGGCCCTTTAATGAAACACAGATTGTCCTAAAAATGATTGGGTGGTGGTTTTTTTCCTAGCCTTATTTTTGATACAATTTCATTTGTTATTTGGATGTTATACTCATGATAGCGATACACAGATGATTGATGGATGGATGGATGATAAGATAAGATGATATTTTCAGAAGGTTTCTACATGAATGGAAAAAATTGAAAAGGCAAGTCTTGTCACCAGATAAAACTATAATTTAGTCATGTGTTCTCACATTATGTCATTATCAATGTCACTGTTCCTATTCTCTATGACTATAATTCATTTGACCCTGAATGGTATCCTAACTTAAAAACTGAAACAGCTATTGAGACTTATAAACTTTACACATAAAAAATAATTTCTTTAAGTTTCAAACATTATTACTGTAGAGCAAATAG
Organism: Thamnophis sirtalis; assembly: GCF_051295495.1. NCBI lineage: Eukaryota > Metazoa > Chordata > Lepidosauria > Squamata > Natricidae > Thamnophis > Thamnophis sirtalis. The sequence goes on from NW_028261387.1 coordinate 27,017,911, forward strand.
CACAGAGCATGAAAAGAAGGTCTTCGATTCATAGGACAAAAAAAAAAAAACCTATAGAGGCGAAGTGGGGACAACTTTCCCACCATCCACTCAGGCTGAAGAAGCTTCTTGGATGAGAAGCAAAACATCTTCAAAGAAAAACCAAAAAGTGCAGTTGTCCCGTGGCTCAAAAAAGCTACTAGACAAGTATAGAATTTGAACACTGGAACTGCCATAGAGACAGAGCTGGAGACAGAGAGATTGAGACAGACATAAAGATAGAGACAAAGATAGATACATATACATATATATGCATATATACGTGTATACACACACAACAACTTTAACCTGTGCTGCTGTACATATGGCTTCCTAATTCTGTGCAGAAAAGAAACTTATTTCATATCCTTCTGCTTGGTTAAGAATATGCAGCTAAAAGAGTTTTATAGCCCTGCTTGGCATAACACCTTGACAGCTAGTTCAGCATCCCATTACTTCCAACACAATGAGATGACAGCCCACCCTCTGACTTTGAGATTAAGCAAAGCCTAGAGATACTTTTGATAGCATGCTGACCAGTCATCAAAACTTTGTTCAGTTATCAGACTCAACATATTAATACAGACAATGAAACAGCTAACCCAGCAACAAGCAGTTATAGTTCTGCTCCTGGAAAAATAGCCACTAGCCACTGATATTGTGACATAAGTCATCCAACAACATCAACAACAACCTATGTCTCTAATGACAAGTATCAGAGAAATCCTTATAAATTGATCGTTTAGCTTACTCAATATATAGTTTACCATAATTCATCTTGGGTAGGGTTTATAATCAAACAAATGGCTACAAAATGGGAAGCCTTCTTGCAATAAAAAGAAATTCAAGCAACTATGCCAATTTTGTGATATTCCTGAGGCCGATCTTTCATGATGCCATCAAATGGATGACTTCCAACCACTACATCCATCACTTACAACAGGGATCCCCAAACTTGGCAACTTTAAAACTTGTGGACTTCAACTGCCAGAATTCTCCAGCCAGCTATGGCTGGAGAATTCTGGGAGTTGAAGTCCACAAGTCTTAAAGTTGCCAATTTGAAGACCTCTAATTTACAATAATGCTGGTTTTCAGTTGTAGCTCAGGAGTTTATCAGAAGAAATACGGTCTAAACTCATTTGGCAGAAAGCCCAGAGATTTTGCCTTTCTTAGTTCAATGTTTTGGTATCAATACAAATACCTGCGAAATATGCCAGAGTATTTGTATGAGAATTCCCACCTGCTCCTGCATCCCAGTTCAGATATTATAGAAACTGAACCACGCAGCTGGGCATTATGACCTTTTCCAAACAAGTATGGTGCTCAATTGATGGTCCAGAAGAGGGGTGTTAGCAGGGCATTCGCAGAGCTCAATTGTATCGAGAGAAAAGCTGTGTCAATACATGCAAAATATACATTTATACTGTGGAAAATCTGGTCACATGCGAACACACCTCTTTGGATCATCAACTAAGAGCCATACTTGTATGGAAAAGGACATATTTTGCTTCAAGTGTCCCAAATGTTCTAGATCCGACCTTCTGGGACTGAAGCATTTCTAGCCACAGGGCTTTACCTCTACCACACCAGTGTATCTATCAGTGTGAGTGTTCTATTAAGATCACTGCTGGAGTTCAGATTCCTACAATGCACCACTGCCCAACATCAAAGATAAAGTCAGCATTCATAAAAGAAAAGTGGAAAATATGTAGAAGAGGTTTAGCTCACCATCCTTCTCGCACTAAAACTGCTCCTATCATTTTGGAGAAAAGGAATGGAGTCTTCCATATAATCTACAAACACCAGCTCCCAAATTCTGTACTATTAGGCATTTCTATCCACTTTTACTCATATTGAAATAGTAGAGAATACATCCATTTTTACCAAGCTGGATTGGATTCACATGAAACAAGGGCATACATGTGTAACAGTCTTTGATCCCTGGCCTGGAAAGTTTAAATATACAACTTGGGAAATTGTGTCTTATTCTGAATGATTGATTCATTTATTAATATAACATTCCTGATGTTTGAAAACTTTTGGGTAGGTTTGTTTGGACCCTTTGCTTATTTGCACTTGAGAATTCCAGTCTCTACATGGAACAGACAGAGTTAGTACTGCAACTTCTGCATGAGCAAAAAGTCTATGCCAAGCTGGGGAAGCCTGACTTTGATCTGCCTACATTAGTTTATTTGAACTACTGTATTTTCTTTGGAATAATTCAACTGTATCCAGCTAAGGTTAAATCTCCTCTATCTTTGGATTGTGAACAGCACACTACTGAGCTAGAAGATACAAAATTTTCTGGACTAGGCCAACTTTTATTGAAAATGTTCCTGTTTGTTTTCCAACTGCACTCATCTTACCAAAGGATTCTCTTTAAAAGGGATTCTTAGTCAACAAAACCAATCTCTTGCTCAAACAGACCTTTATTTATTTTTCAGCCTATTCTCCATCAGCTAGATCCTATCTGCCTGTTCGAATTCAGTCTGACCTGTCTGGTTTTACTTTGAGTGCTGTGCTTATTCTTTTGTCATTTCTATTTCAGCCACTCCTTCTAGTTCAAGTTAATTCTTCTGTTTAGTTAACAAGGAACTTGTAGCCAATGAAGACATCTTCCATCAGTGGTCCCCGAAGATGCAGAACATCCAAATTGACCATAAGAACTCAGAACACCTACAAACACAGCTTTGTTGAAGACCAGATTTGATGTCCACAGTTATTTTCACATCAACTTTCATATCCCTACATTCCTACCTTGTAATTTTTATCACATAATCCAGAATATTTCTTGCCCTTCCTTCTTGGCAAAGGAAATGTCAAGTGGCTGGGTCACAGGAAACACATACATGTATACACAAATGAAGCATAATAAATAGATGCCTGTGGTAAGATTGGTGACCAATAAATGTAATTTAGTTAATTAAAATTTAATTAATTAATTAATTAGTTAAATAAATATTAATTAATAAACATACATAAAAAGTCCACTTTTTCTCAAAGCTTTGAATGTTAGCATATTGCAGATGCAGCTGCCTGATTTTGACAACTATAGATGGACTTGTTCTTCCTTTCTATTTTCAGTCTTGCAAGGATTGTTCTGAATGCTGAATCACTGCAACATTTCCTTCAGGAGTCCCACAATTTTATTTCACCTTACAAAGTGTCTTTACATTTCTTCTTTTCAGATGTTTAATTTGAACAAGGGACAAATGATGTAGAATGCTACCATACCAATGATGCTAATGGTCATTAGGCTGAAACAATGTATGGAGATTTCCATGACTGAATATTCCTCAGTTGTTGTCATCATTATTATTTTTAACCCTGCGAACAGCCTTTTAGAACATCACGTAGAAACCCAAGCATAATTGTCTTCCTTAGAAGAGCCTGGGTCTTACTCTACCAGTGGAGGATAAGATTGGGAATGTGCAAGAACCATTACCTAGGTAAAAAGGGCTGGAAACCTTTAAGCCAAGAGCAAGGAAAAAACATTTATAGGTAGCTCAGGCAGACACTTCCCTGATTAACTGTATAAAAATAGGCAAAAGGTACAGTACAATCAAGCTTGCAAGTATTATGGTATAGCTATTTCAATAAAGTACTTTTAGCCTTCCTTTGGAGTGGATGTAATGGCTCCATTAGAGCATAGTTCGGAGGAGTTGTTGTAACTGGGACCACTGACAGAGAAGGCAAGCCAAGGGCTGAGGATGATGCTGTCCCAGGCCCTTCAGGCATTGAGAGAGGTGGTCGACCAGACAGAGAGCTGCCTGCCTACACAGACAGGGGGGGGGGGGTAGTGGTCCCTTCCCAGGAGTCTCCACGCAATGCCAGATAAGTACAGGGAAAGTGTAGAGGCTCTGGGAGGGCATTTTCAATCTCTGGAGGGGCGGGAGAGGCTCCCCAGGCTCCAGAGGCTTTTCCGGCTTCCGGAGGCTTCAATGAGGCCTGACTGCCTTTGTCTTCTGCCTGGACTCTGCCTTGTGGATTGGACTTGGAACCCTGGACCTAGCCTTGTGAGTGTGCTCCTATTCTGTGGGCTTTCTTTGTACTACCTGGACTGTGTTTGGGAGACTGAGGATGGCTGCCTTCAGGGTAGCATGGGGGTGGAGCCTTATCAGTTGTCGGAGCGCCGTTGGCTGGAACATTTTTTAAGAGAAATAAAGAACTCTCTAGACCAAGGGTATCAAACTGGATTTCCTTGAGGGCCAGATCAGCATTGTAGTTCTCCTCCATGGACCGAGCAGGGGGCAGGCCAGATGCCTCCTGCAGCACCCTGCCAGCCAAAATGGGGCACTGGGGATCCGCAAGCAGCCCCCTGAACCTTGTTTTCACCCTCCATGGTCTCCTCCTTTTTCAATCCTATTTTTGGCTGGCAGAGTGCTGCAGAATACCATGAAGAGTGAATATGGGGCACAGGGGGTGCACGTAGCCTGTTTTAGCTGCCAGAGGCACCATGGACTAGTCCTTTGATATTTCCAGGCTGGCCCCACAGGCCGGATTTAAGCACTCTGTGGGCTGTATCCGGCCCATGGGCCTAGAGTTTGACACCCCTGCTCTACAGGTCTGCCTTGCCTTGACCACTTGGGTCATAACGCTGATTTCCAGGTCTGCTCTAACTAGTAGGGCTGAAACCATCTTTACAGTTGCATGTTTTCCAAGTAAACTATCATTTCTCTTGTTCATGAAAGAGTGTGTAATCAATTCAGCCACTCTTTCATGACAAAATGTGTGTTTGTGTCTGTGTCCATGTGTAATATTAATATAGATGCTATAAGTGAAGCAAACATAGGTTATTCAGATCTGAAAATAAAATAAGATGCCTACTGTGAGAATGGTACTTCCTGCCCTTTTTTATACTGGCTGAAGGAAATCATCCGATTCAGATGTTCATGCATGTAAACACTATAGTTCTCTGTGGAAATCTACATCTCAGAATGTCTAAGGAGAGTTTTTTCAAATGCCTTCACATTAATGCCTCATGTATATGGAATGCTTCTTTCTGGCAATATGGTTTTCACATACAAAATACAATATGGGCAAAACTATCTCCTACATGAACACCAACAGGGGATGCATGCAAAATGGCTATTCTGTGAGCACCTAAGTGTCTGAATTTGCTTTAAAATAAAGTGTTAACAACAAGGAAGATGGACTAAGCATGGTAACTTATCTTCTTCTGTCTTGATCCTTGTCATCTGCAGTGCTTTGAAATTGATTACTAACAGTCTTGCCACACTCTGTCTCTTCCTGAGCAAGCATGGCATACTTTAAGGATGTCTCAATAGATGAAATGTCTTTTTTTTAGATTTCTTTTAATCCCACCTTTATTATTTTTACACATAACTCAAGGCAAATAATATATCTAATAATTCTTGCTCTTCCTGTTTTCCCTACAACATCACTGTGAGGTGAGTTAGCCTGAGACAGTGAGTGACCAGCACAGTCACCCATCTCAGCTCTCATGACTAAAGTAGTACAGACTTACAACCACAATTGAGCCCAAAACTTTTGTTCTTAAGTGAGTTTTGCTCCCACTTTATGACCTTTCATGCCACAGTTGCTAAGTGAATCATTGCATTGGATAAATTAGTAAACTGGTTGTTAAGTGAATCTGGCTTCCCCATTGACTTTGCTTCTCAGAAGGTTACAAAAAAGACCTTGAACCATGGCAATGGTCATAAATATGAAACAGTTGCCAAGTGTCTGAATTTTATCACTTGATCATGTGGACACTGTAAAGGTCATAACTGTGAAAATGGTCATAAGTCACATTTTCCAATGACATTGTAACTTTGAACAGTTGCTAAATGAACTGCTGTGAGTCGAGAACTACCTGTACTAGAATTCACAATCCCCTGATTTCTAGCCTGGTTCCCTTAATCCCTAGACCAAAATGACTTATTTCAATGTATCAAATAGGGTTGGTGCAATGCAACTACCCAATTCCTCCGGTTGTTAATTTGTACCACTTGATTATTGAGGGCACTCATAATGCCACAATGTCCTTGATTCTCATTTATCCAGCCTTGTTATCTAGACGGTTTAGTTATAGCCTGAATTTTTGGCTATTGCATTCATTGTAAGCTGCAGCCATCCACAGATGCTATCTTTATACATAGCAATTGTAAGGCCAAACACCCCAAAGGATGGGTTTTACAACTGTAAACAGACAACAGGCTCATCAAGTGTGTACATGCTGTTATAGTTACACTGAAGTCACAGATTTATTACACAATAAGATAACCTCAACTGTAGGCGCTGCTTTACTGCAAGTCCAATGTTCTGGTAAGTTGTAGGGATGCCCTGCTGGCACTTCCTAGTGTGACCCATTTCTAAAATGACTGCAGCTTGAGTTAAGACCCAATTAACAAAAATGTTATGCATCACTGGTGCATGCTTCATCTGGAACTTTAATTCCACAGTTTTCCCAAGTAAATTCTCTTTCATTTTCTAGTCATTAAGTATCTTCTTCCCTAGAGTACAAGAAGCTTCCCCCATTCCAGACTTCCTTTCAAAAAAGGGCTATATGGCCAAAAGGAAAAAAAAACAAAAGGTCAACTGAGAAACAATATTTGATTAGTCATATTACCATAATGAAGCAAAAGAAAAATATATGTTTTCCTTTGAATAAAATAGGATTCATGATATTCGGGGAAAGAAATAAAAGAATTAACTATACTCTCATTTTGTGTAATGACCTACTGAGAAGACATGAACTTAGGACATGCCTCCAAGTCCATTTATTTAAAAAGTATGAGACAGCAAAAAGGAGATAGATAGATGAAGCAAGCATATTACTAGCTGCTCAAGAGGATGGCTTGTTATTTATTGCATATGGAGAAGCCCATTTTAATTATTGCAAAGAGGTCAGAAGCTCTGGCATACAGACCTTAAACGTTTGCAACTTTTAAAAATTGAAAATTTACCCATTAGTCTATTGCACATGATTATGTATACTAATCTTCTAATATGCAGGCAACATTTAAAAAATGCATTTCAGAAACTATTTATTTTACATTTACCCTCCTTGTACATATTAATGGGAAAGATCGAGCATATAACTAAAGTCAGCATATAACTAAAGTACACATTCCATAATTCTAGTCCTATTTATTACTAAGATCCCTGCAATCCATATTTTTCCTTCAGCTCATTCCAGCATTTTTCAAAAAGTTTTAAGTACCTACCATACGACCAGATTTAAGGAAATTTAAGTTACTGCCATTACTTCAGCAAACTGTATTTTTTTTTTTTTGCTATCTCAACAATTTCCTATGTACAATGATTAAAATCAGGGTATGTGTACATATATGTGTGTGCACAAATATGCATACAAATACTGCCTCCATGTGTATATATGAATCTAATCAGTTTTTGAAAATTATTTTTTCTAATTAATAATGGCTGTCTTTTTAATAAGTGTTTGGCCCAAAAATAGTAATTGTAAGATTTGATAAGGGAGATAACAAAGACATGTTCAGTAATACACAAGTACAGAAAATACTAGTAGCACTTCATGCTCTTAAGATGAAAACTCTAATTTCCTCAATATATCTTAGAAAAGATACTAAGCCAGAACCTTAAAACCTTCTAAGAATGTTTTTACTTCCCTCAAATAGGAATGCTGATCTTAACTAGCTAATGGTCTTAAAACCATCTGTCATAAAGCAATGGAAACTGAACTTTTTAACTATCATAAGTTTCAGAATAATGCATGTTCTTAATTTATTTCAGGTATGACTGATGGGATAGAGCCATGCTTATAGTTAACTGGATCTGGCCCAAAATTAATATATCAAAAGATTTAATCCAATAATGATGCTCATTCCTGATGGACACTGTATTGGTACAGCTAAAAATATATTCAATCTGTACGGATGAAGATTTAAAGCCACTTCATATTTTAAATGGAAGCACTTTCTTTAGTAAGACTGTTAGAATGGTTCCTACTACTGGCTATTCAAAATCGTATATAGCACTTCGTTTTTGCAAAATTTTGGTGGTTATTTAAGTAATATTTGGTACAACCTTTTATTAATCTTCTCAAGAGAAAGTCCCGCTGTATTTACTACTTGAACTACTTTCAAATCGCCAAGAAAATGGATATACTCTGGAGGGGGGGGACATGGAAATTTTATTTAGCAATTTTATTAGCTGCCTATCTACTAGATTATCAGAAAAAATTCTGAGTGGTAAATACAATGAAAACACATTAGAGGTAGTCCTCTACTTACAACCACAATTGAGCCCAACATTTCCATTGTTGTAAGTGATCATTTAGTAACCATTCAAAGCGGAAGTGTCCCAGGGTCACATGATCACCTTTTGCAACCTTCTGACAAGCAAAGTCAATAGAGAAGCCAGATTCACTTAACAACTGGGTTACCAACTTAGCAACTGCAATGATTCACTTATAAACTGTGGCAAGAAATGTCATAAAATGGGACAAAACTCAAGTTAACTGTCTTGCCCAGCAACAGAAATTTTGGGCTCAATTGTAATCATATATCAAGAACTACCTATGTAAGGTTCCATGTATGGCATGCGTACATGCACATGTACATACATGCACGCACGCATGTGCACACACACACACACACAAATATAAATACCACAGTAGTTATAGTTCATTTATCTTCCCTACCTCTTCTAATTTACCAGATGGACTATCAGGTTTATGCTGTTATCCTTGTGTACTATATTTAAAACAAAGATGATAGAGCATCATCCTATAATCTTTACATCTATTTCAATGAGATCAATGAAGGCAATTCCCAAGTTAAGTAAGGGGAAGGGTCTACAGACTAAATGTGAGATACTATGAAAAGAAGGCATCTTAAAAAGAATGCTAAGCAAGAGGTAAGCAGTATGAATAAAGATACCCTTAGATACTTGAAAGTGAATAAATGTGAAAAATGTGCTACTTGTTCTCAAAAGAAAATTCCTCCTCTGAAATAAAATTTCTTCCCAGCACTCAAGAACTGAAACTTGTGCTGAGCCACGTTCCCCCTCTAAATTATACAGACTAACCAACAATTATGTCATTTCATTCAAACATTCATTTGCACGTCATGTGCTCAGATTAAACAGTAGCACTTTGTTTTAAACATTCCGCTCAAATTAGCAAAGTAGCATTTCCGTCACCTATATTTAATTGCTTGGTAAAGCATTCAAAGTAGCCTCACTTGAACTCAGACACGTCCATGCAAGACTTTGTAACTTTGATTTAAAACAGCCAAGCAATAAACCCTTATTTCTTTTCTTTTTAAAATTAAATATCCCACTAGTTGGACAGCAATTCCTTGTTTAAGAAACTGATTTATTATCAAGGATCTCTGTAGAGATTTAGAAGCAACAATGCATTCACTGTAGGGGGGGAAATAATTACAGGAATTATAGCATATAGATTTTCTCAGCCATTTTTTAAAAGGAAAAAAACAAGAATTCTTGAAATAAAAAACACCAACAGAAATAGGATAATAACCTTTAATCCTGAAAAATACAGCATAAATTTTCAATTAACTATGCAAAAGAAAATTCCACAGTAATAAACACAAAAGAGTTATTTTTCCTACTCAGGAATGGGAACCTATTTTTTTCTTAGGTCTATGGAAAACTCCTTACTTTCATTATACAGCAACTTAGAAAATAGCTTCAGGTTTTGTTTTGTTTTAAAGAAAATGCATGTAAGATACAAAATCCAATTGCAATGATGTGTATTTTGAAATTTCATTCTAAAGATATTTTTAGCAAGATTATTTGCATATCAAAGATCAGTACCATCTCCCCCACCCACCCAACTTATATTAGACAGAGAAGATTCATGATGCACAATGATTAGCATTAGTATTAAAAAGCCGTAGTGCTCTTCCTGGATGTCAGCCTGCTTTTATCCATTTTGTAGGACTTAATAGGCTGTATATTTAATTACTCATATTAACATAAATCTATAACAAACTCTCAGAGACATGTGGATTTTCCTAAAACTCTACAAATATGGTCCTTATGATGTCTTGACTGCCACAGCCACAATTAGTTCACTCTTATTGCTACTAATCTTCTTGTATTTTACATATGGTTGACATTTTTTATGTAATTTGAGTATTTTTTGCACATGTAGGCTATATGGAAATATTAGGAAATATGTACAAACGACAAAGAATGAACTGTACAACAGAATGTTTCCATTTAGCAATGAAGGATGGAGGCAAAATCCCAATTCATGCAACATTCTGTACGAAGATACTGCATATAAACAAAAAGGTTCATGAGAGCATGGTACATGAAAACATCACGTTTTCCACACATTATTTTTTAGTCAGTAAAAAAAATGTATAAGCAGAGGAAATGAAATCAAGACATATGGCACACAAAAAAAGCACTACTATTTTCTCCCCATGCGAAAAGGGAGTAGCATTAACTTCCTTTTTTGTCTTCCTACAAATCACCGACTTGCTTTTGCATACCATTCGGCCAAACCAAGCATTTCCTGGGTTATCTGTTGTATATATTGTCCAAACCAGCATGATATCTATTCAGCTGAAGTCTATTTAGCAAAATTCATTACATCTCCTCATCCTGAAAGGAATCAAGTGATGTGTGAACACTAAAGACATCCAAGAGATTTATGTGACACACTCCAAGAGATGTACCTCCATCCATGGCTTTTTTCCCCCTTTTCACGTAACCCAGGCATTTGCAGATTTACCCTGGCCAAAAGGCATATGGGATATGGAAAGTAATGCTAGGTATTTCATGCTATCCCATCCTGGGAGAAAAGTAAATCTGTTTTGCTTAATTGTCAGGGCTATCTCTATCCACTGAACATACTATACCATATTTCATGGTTTCCAAAATGGAATCACACTGCATGTTAAGCCAAATAGTCAATATGAAGTCTTCATATGAACTGTTCCAATTAGGGGACATAAACATAACAGGAATCACACAAACAGCAATACTGGGTTTTGTGGTCTATGTCACCTGGATGAAAAAAAGATCCTTGAACCATCAAATGCTATCTTAGTCTCAACCTTATTTATTTATTTATTGTCAAGCATGTACTAGATAACAGGTGTAAATATAAACATAGACATGAACACAGGAAATGGGCATGAATAAATGGGGACAGTAGGCATGCTGGTGTGCTTATGCAAGTCCCCTTACAGACCTCTCAGGAAAGGGGTGAGGTCCACGCTAGACAGTTTAAGGTTAAAGTTATGGGGGTTTGAGGATCTTACAACAGAGCCAGGTAGTGCATTCCAGGCAGTCACCACTCTGTTACTGAAGTCATATTTTCTGCAATCGAGTTTGGACCGGTTTACCTTGACTTTGTATCTATTGTTTGCCCCTGTATTATTGCAGTTGAAGCTGAAGTAGTCATTGTAGCAGACAATTTTGTGTACTAGGCTTAGGTCAGACTTTAATCGGTGTAGTTCTAGGTTCTCCAAGCCCAAAATTTCAAGCCTGGTGGCATAAGGTATTCTATTGTGAGTTAACTTAACAACTGATTACCTCCCATAGACCAATTAGATCTCACAGGTTAGGTCTTCTCCGGATCCCATCTGCCAGCCAATGTCGGCTGGCGACTCCCCGGGGGAGAGCCTTCTCTGTCGCAGCTCCAGCCCTCTGGAACAACCTCCCCGTGGAGATCCGGACCCTTACTACCCTCCCGGCCTTCCGCAAAGCCGTTAAGTCCTGCCTGCTCCAGCAGGCCGGGGGGCTTTCGAAATATCCAGCCCCACGGAAACTGTGACTGTTGTGTATTTTAAAGTGTTGTTTTGTTTATTTATCCCCTTCCCTTGTTTATTGTAAGCCGCCCGGAGTCCTTCGGGAGTGGGCGGCATACAAGACCAATAAACTCAAACTCAACTGCAGTGATTCACTTAATAATTGTCACAAGAAAGATTGAAAAATGGGTTAAGACTCACTTTTTAGTCTCACTTAGCAACAGTAATTTGGGGCTCAATTGTGATTGTAAGATGAGAACTACCTGTACAGGTTTTGCAAATACATTAAGGACTGTTGTATTACAAAGAAATAAATTTAGAGACTGAATTGAACATCATGGTTCAGACTTTGCCTTGGAATGAAAAATATTTTATGCCAGCAGAGGGGACAGATTATCAAAATATGTAAATCTCAGTTGAGTGAATTCTGGGGAACAAGAGCAAAATGACTGAGGCCTATAGGTAATCAATGATTCAGGATAATGAGAATCAGCCAGCAAATCCTGGCAACTGATACAGATGATAAGGATTATTTCTGAGAAAAACTTGATTCTTCAGACTGACTCCTAATGTTCATTTTTGAGATATTTGTAACTCCTGTTCTTTTAAACCATTGTAAACACTTACAAGCAGAGGTCTCTAAAATCCGATGAGGTAATAAAAATGTTCCTGCATGGAGATGTTTTTATACGTAATTAAGACTAAAGTAAAAACAACTGGCAAGCTTCTGATAAAGTACTATGAGTCAGGATATTGAAGTCCTTGACTATCATAGTTTTGGGTGAATGTTTTAAAAACCACTTGCCATTAATTAAATATCAAAAAGAGCTATTTCCATTAGTCTAATTACTTAAATGAACAAATGCATGCCAAATAAAGATGAGAAATGCTCTAGAACGACAATTCCCTTGATTAATATGTTCGTAAGATGCATTGTTTTACATTTGTGCCTAGTACAGGACATACAGTATCTCTCCATCCTGAACAGTTTAGAGCATTACTTAACTTTATAGTGCTTTCTTTGGTTGTGTACTTAATTCATTCTCTTGATCAATGATATCCATTTTTATTTAAGAGGAATTAAATAGTTCTTCAAATTGCAATCCTGAAGAATTGATCTAGACATACTGTATTGCTTGCAGAGCATTAGGTGGGATCAGCTCTAGAATATATGACAATGTGTGAATAAAATAGAATAGAAAACTTCCCTGAACAACTAATGCATAATAAAGCACTTAATGCTTTATTCAAGGGTTCCAGATTCTTATTTCATTATCAGCCATGTCGTTTGTTGGGTTGTCTTTGATCTATAATCATTCCTAAAATCAACAATTGGATTGTTGAACTGTTGCACACATAACACATACTGATGAGAACTAACATAAATGAGATTCTCATTTTCCCCCAACTTCACTGCTTGTTTAATTTCAGCAGTCTTGGGCACTAATCTTTAATTATGGTCAGAAGTCTGCTATACCATTTTTTCTTACTTTCATTATCCACTGCAAACTTCAACATTCTTTATGTCACCATTAAAATATTAGTATAACTAAGAAAGTATTTTGCACAGCTATGCATATACATTCTGTCAGCTTCTATCCTGTGGGTGCCATTGTTCGAATATTATATATGTCCTTTATTTATTGCATTGACATCTGACTTTTCTTCCAGGAACTCAGGGCATACATTGTAAATGCATACAAAAACATACAAAAACCATTTTATTTAAAGCTGTGAGAGATGAATTGGGCCAAAATAATCCACTTTGTCGTTTAGTTAAATCTGAACAGATTCTTTCCCCCATCTTACCTCAATAGTTTATCTACTGCAACTTCTGAAATAATAATATCTATATGATGTCTCATCTTCTTTTCTGTTTTTCTGCCCTTGAAATCATGTTGTGCCTAAATAGCTGGACAGGTATTTAAAAAGCATTACACATAATAGATATAATTTACAACATTAATTTTCAATTTAGAATATCTTTATATTTGTGTCTTTTACACTATGCAAAACTCATAAATATCATAATCCAGACTTTACTTCTAATGAGTTTTGAGACTGTATTAATGGTGGTTAGTACTTTAGAGATATGAACTATGCATAAAAAGATACATAAAATAAGGAGTGAGTAACTTTGAAAGGGTTGACACAACTTGGTGGCACATTATCAGTCCTAAAGTAATGGCTTAATTATTCAATCATTTGCATTAAGTCCCTAATGCATAGGTAAGAAACAGTAACACAAAGCAACATTCTTCAAACTTTGCTTTGGGTTGAGTTGTACCTCAGAAATATCTAGAGAACCACATGTTTCCCATCCAATTTTGTGATAATAGAGTACTTCAGTGACATATGAGGAACAAATTAATATGTGTATTTCTATTTATTATCCTTATATTGAAATTATGCATAGCAGCCCATTTCTTAATTATAAATTCATAATCATCTTTCCAAAAAATTCTGAATGTCTGATCAAAATTAACAGACAGTAAAAAATTTTACTGTTAAGTACCGCAACATATAGTTCATAATTTTAAAATTCAATTCAAGATTGTAATATAGGAGTTAATTATTTAGCAATATCCAATTTAATTTGTTACATCACTAAGCACCTATTTAAGGTGCTTAGTGATGTAACAAATCACTACGAGCCCACACTTTTATGTCAACCTCTAGACAGACTTTTCCATTTGGGTAAAATAAAAGAGCACCTACTGTATTTTTCAGACTGTAAGACACAGTGGACTGTAAGACACAACTACATTTTTGTACATGTAGTCTATATGGAATACTTTTTGGCCTCCACATGTCGCATTTTCACCATCCCCGTCCCCCCAAAGCACTCTGCAATATCTGCACAACCCGTTTTTGCCAAAAATGGGCCGATTTTTGGGCTCCCAAGGCCTCCATGCATTGTGTTTTTGCCCCCCCACCCAGGCCCCCAGAAGCACTCCACAGTGCTCTGCACGGCTCGTTTTCACCAAAAACTGGTCTGTCATCGGCCTGCAGAGTGCTTCTGGGAGCCTTGCAAGGTGAAAACACGATGCACAGAGGGCTTGGTATCCCAAAAACAAACTTGTTTCTGGCAAAATTGGGCCACGTGAAGCATTGCAGTGCGCTTCTAGGGTCCTGGGAGGGCAAAAACACAATATACAGAGGGCTTGGAAGCCCAAAAACAGACCCATTTTTGGTGAAAACAGGTACTTTTGGGCAAAAGCGGGACATGCAGAGCACTGCATAGTGCTTCTGAGGGCCGGGGGACCTAAAATGTGATGCATGGTGGGTTCAGGAGGCCAAAAACACCCCCATTCAGTCTATAAGATGCACCTAAACTTTCACCCACTTTTAGGGTGGGGGGAGAAGATGCATCTTATATGCTAAAAAATATGGTATTTTTCTTTAGAAAGAAGCATCTTGAAATAATACTCCACCAATTTGGGAGATGTTAATATACTAATGCCTTATTTCTTACACCAACTTTGTTTTTTCACTAGTCACATTTAAGATGCAATTCTGTGCCCCCATACTTGAAAATAAGTCCCACTGATACAATTAGATTTACAACTTAATAGAAATTGATGACTAGAATAATCATGGTTACTAATCATTTTGAAAAGCAATGCAATCAGTGGTGGCATAGAGCATATATATTTTTTAAAAAAATCAATGCTTCTATTAACATATGCGATAAAATAAATTGTGGAGGAAGCTATTATCCTTCCTTGAAATTTTTATTCTTTAAGAGAATATTAAACATAATTCTATCTTTATATTTATTTATTTTTAATTTATTCATCATGTAATGAGTTCACCAGAAGAATTTCCAAAAAATGAATTCAGCATTAGAAATCTCAAACGTAAATGGATTTCTATAAAAAAACACTAATACATGTAGAGAGTCACAAATTTGTCCTTCTTTTATTCCGTATCCAACCAAACCTTTATATATGCATTATTCTGGTCAGGAAACAAGAATATAAGCCTGCTGTTCCATATTTGTGTCAAAAAATTAAGCCTTTTAAATAAAATAAAAAATGAACGGTTTGATAATGTTGTAGATTTATTTACTTTCCTGAGCTTTTTCTTGCCTGATCCCACATTTGGAAGATGAGATTGAATTTAATTGTGTTTTAAATTCCACTGGTTTTATTTCATATAAGCAAAGAATTTGGCTACTGTGGTATATTTACGTACATGGGAGGACTTCAATGAAGTACATCTCTACAATGTGCCTCATTGTAGTCACTAAGAGCCTGTGATGCCTGAACAAAATTGGGGATCACTAAGGAAACAGGACACCCATGTGGAATTATGCCCAAAACAGCTATTCAAAGAATTTTTTGTCAATGCAGATATATATTACCAAAATATAATACTCTCCCCCTCACTTCCTCTCCCCCACAAGTCCTATCATGGTGATGGTCTTATAATTATGATGAAGCTTGGTTGATTGTTTGCTTGTTTACTCCCCACCTTTACTATTTTTTACAAATAACTCAAGTTGCCGAACATATCCAAACACACCTTCCTTCTCCTATTTTCCTCACAATAACCCTATGAGATGGTTAGGGCTGAGAGAGAGAGAATGACTGACCCAAAGTCACCCAGCTGGCTTTCATGGCTTTAGCAGGACTTGAACTCACAGTCTCTTGTTAGAACATAGAACAATGCCCCAACCATATTGGCCCTTTCAGATAGCCCCAAAAAGAAGCATAAACCAGGAGCATTGGCACCATCTTTATTCCAAGATCACATTAAACAGAATCTTGAAAGACTTAAAATATTTCTCCACTCCTTTCTTTTGAGTCTCTGGGAGTATCTCTTTTGAAATGCTTCCCATGTTTTTGCTGGACTGAACTGCCTCTTATCAGAAGTCACCTAGGCAGTGGGTCTTCCTCCTTTCTCCCAAGGTCATCTCCACATACCATCACATTGCATGAGGTAATTCCATGAGATTAAGGAGTAATCCTAAATTCTACATTTGCTAAATATTGCAACGTTTTCATGGTTTATAACTGATCTTTTTGGTTGACACAAAGAAAATTGATACTACTGTGGTTGTGTTTATCATATCTAAGAATGGATTTTTCAATAACATGATACTTTTGCATGTCTTTAAGATAAATATTTAATAGCTAATAAACAGAGCAGATCATGACCAAAATAAAAGAAAAATATTGTCAGCTTCAGAATTTTTTAAAAAAATCCTATGTGAAACATTCACTAGTCCCAAAGGTGCTTTTTCAAGAGGCAATAGGACTTTCTTGTTTTTCTGTGAAGACATTTCGCTTCTCATCCAAGAAGCGTCTTCAAAGAAAACCCAGAAAGTCCAGTTGTCTCTTTAAAAAGCACTTTTGGGACAACCATGACCTGGATAACTGAGAATCTCCATAAACATTGAAGGCACTCGTTAGTATTTTGCAAAACTACTTTGAAAATATAAGCTTATATTTCCTTGATGGTCTATTTTCAAGTATTTATGCAAATAAAATGTTAAGCGAAATAGCTATGATATTATGCTTCTGTAACCCTTTTTATTGATAAGATAGTATGGAAATCTAGACAACCAGTTTTTAAAGCAGTTGTATGAACTATTCCGCAAAATAAAAAGATCATGTCTTTACAATGTTTTATCAAGTGTAACCTCCTCTCTCAAATATTAACAACTTTTAATTTTTCTTAAGTGATATTCTGTTATTTGGATTATTAAGAACAAAGTACAATATTCTAGCTACAACACATTAACTACTGAATAGAAAGAGAGATGTTAATGTGGCTACAGAAAGTTTTGAAAAATGATTTGCACACTTTTAACACTCTTTATTAACATATATATGTTAATAATAATCACTTATCCATATTTCTTAAAAAGTAACTCTTTAAATTAATCACCAGCAGCATTTAATGGAGTGCAAGTTCATCTTAATAAAAGGAATCAACTCAAAGAATTGAATCATCTTGCATTTCAAGCCTAACCACTCCTAATTTTAATTTGCGTTTCAAGGATGTTTGGAAAGAGGGGCTATTGTAATAAAAAATATGAAACATAAAGAGGTTTTCATTACTTGCAAATTCTACAATAGTGTATATAATGCATTCTCACCAACTATAAGTCAAATGACAACCAACGTGGAAAAATTCATGATGGGACACAAGATCATCACAACAATCAAGGAAAATCTAGAAGAAAAATCAGTGAGGTAGCGACATCCTTCAATGAATAATATTTAGTTGATGGTTCCACTTTCTCAACTATAAGACTTTTACTTTTGCACTGCAGTTTTTTCTCAGCCTTAAAAAAAATCTACAGCAATTTAACGTATGTCTCAATTACATTCCCATATTGTAGACGTAATTCTACAGGGTTCCTTCCAACAAATGTCTGTAAGAGGTAAAGCCAAGTATGCACATTTGGGTTTTGTCATGTCCAACTTCACAGTTGGGAATCAACCAATTGCTTCATGCAAGGACTTTATTGGCTTGTCCTCTGCGCTATGTTGTAAGAAATTGGCATTCACCACAGAGTCAAGTCTGATGTCTATATATTCCCTCATGAGTTAAGGGAAGTAAAGAAGTTCAAGGAATCAATATTTCTTAACTCTGTGCAAAATACTGTTCTATTATCCTTCCTAAAGTGTAATTCCCCAATATCCTTTTTAGTTTTAGCCAATTTCAACTTGGTAGGACCAGTAAATGTGCACTCAGAAGCATTATTGGCTTCCTGCTGACCTAATCTTTGCCTTGGCCAATTCGGTACAGACATTGTAAGAAATTCCTTTCTTGGTAGACTGAGTGCCCAATCCAGCAAATTATGCCCAAAAAGCTACTTTTGAAATTGAAAATTGCATCATCTTTAATTATACACAAACCTAAATAATCTTGAATTGTTAAACAAAACAGCACTTGCTTCCAGCAAGTTTAAAAATGGATTCTTTTCCTTGGGTAAATAAATCATCATTACTTAATGGCCCAAAGAGAAACAGCCAGTAGGGGCCAAACCTTATGTCTCTCTTTCACTGACTCCACACATTTTAAACTTAAATCTGTACACCCTTTTCAAGCTGATTCACCACCATCACGTATTCCTTAGGGGCCAATAATTTAAACTGATATCTTTGCCCTTCAGCAGGCTTCTGATTTGTTTTTGTTTTGTTTTTTTTAGACACATAGGCACCGTGCATGCAGAAATTCTAACTCTTAAAAAAAAGGAGCAAGCAAAGAAATGTGTGTGGCAGTTTAGAAATAGCCATTTAACCAAATTGCATACCTGTGCTGTGTCAGCTGTATAGTAGATTCATCTCATTCCATTGGTCTAATGGATGGCAATTGAATTTAATTAGTGAAACTACTTTGACTTAGTCTCATACTGTGCTGAATGTAATGAAATCTTCCCCTCTCCCTCTCTGTTCTCTCTCTTCCACTAAAGAATGTCCTTAAACTGCATTCCACTATCAGAATATTAACTGCTATCTGTGTTATACTTAAAGGCATAATGTTTCATCTTTGTTTCAGGGGATTTAAATTTCTTGTACAACGTAACAAAGTCATTTTAAAGAAAAATTAACTGATAAATGTCATTTCAAATCTGAAAAAAACTTTGGGACCTAAAAAGATTAGATTCAATTACTACCTTTGCTTAATTAGAAGCACTTTTACAGTAATAACAATATGAAAGTCATTTTCCAGATCAATATTTGAAATATAGTTCCACGCTTCATTCTGAAAGAGAAGTGGCCTTACTAAATTACCTCCGCATAGTTCTCTAAAATGTTATATATGTGTTATTTGTGCTCACCGATGCATGAAAGCAGTTAATCAAAATTGGGCTGAGTTCCTTTGATTCAGTCTTGACTCCTGGCAACTGCCTGGACTAGTCCCTGTGGTTTTCTTGGCAAGATTTTCAGAAGTGGTTTGCCATTGCCTCTTTCTAAAGCTGAGAGAGAAAGTGACTGGCTAAAGGTCACCCAGCTGTACTTAGGATGGAGCTACAACTCACAATCAGGATTCAGAGCTCCTCATTCTGACAAACTAGCCAACGAGAACAGTTCAAGTTTTAGATCAATATGTTGCTGCATCATCTTCTCTAACCACATTTTGTTTTTTTGCCCAGCATTTTTTTGCTTCTGCACATGTCTACCACATATGATAATACAACCCCGGTGTCTTGTTACATTTCCAACATTTAGTTGATTTGTCTTTAGAAAAATATAGCAAAGAAAATTATATTTGATTAGTCATGTAATAACTGTGGCTAAAATTGTATTTGCACCAAATTGGAGGGGTAAAGAGATTCCTACAGATGAAAATGTGATTAAGAAAATATTAGAGTGTGCAGAAATGAGTAGATTAACACTAGCAATTAAAGGAAAGGAAGAATCTGATTATTATATATGGGAGCTATTTTAGCAATGGTTAGAGAATAAATATGAATACATATGAAAGTAATGTATTATAAAGTTAAATAAGTTAAGAACAGAAATGTTATAACAATAGATATGTTAAGTTTTAAGTACTAGTATTTTTAGAGGCTTTTTTAAACAGTTAAGCAGAGTCATTCATTGGAGACTCTGGCAGCAGCTAACCCAGCCTGACCTCAGCAGCTCTTGCCTTTTTCCTTTTACATTTTTACATTTTCATCATGGCAGACAACAGCAGAGTTGAAATCCTCTGTGAAACAGCTGGAAAAGGTATGTGGGTCGGAGGGAGGGGGAGGAATTCAAAATTAATGTAATTTGTAAGTAATTGTATTATTGTAAGTAATTTGTGTGTGTGTTTGTGTGTGTGTGTGTGTGTGTGTGTGTTTTACCCGCCTCTGCTGGCACGCTGGGTGGCAATTTTTTTTAATGTTTCAGCAACCCAAAACTGTTAAAGCGAGCAGGCTGACCATTCAGCAAACATGTTTATAATCATTTTCAGTTTCCTGTCTAAGGGGAACCACTTTAAGTGTGGGATGTCTTCATTAATATAATCTGCCCCTGCCTCCTTCTGATGCTGTTTTGTAGGAGAGGGGAGAAAGATGGGTTCTCCCTTGGTGTGGTAGAGCCCTTCTGAAAGCCCCGCCGCTGTGTCCGACATAGGGCAGCTTTTACCCGCTTGCCTCACCAGCCATAAACCTCACCGCACGTCACACACACACACACACACACACACACACACACACACGAGAATATGGTGGTAAGCTTTAAATATTATGACACAAAAAAATTGTACCCAGACAACACACTGTTCAATGAATGATAAAATGTTTGTATTAAAAGAAAAGGAACGTTGGTCCTTACCTGAACTTGTCTTTTCAGTAGAAAAGAGGGGTGGGTCACAACTGGGTATTCTCAAAGCCTGATTGGTCCAAATACTGAGGGAATTTTATTTTAATGCTCCACCATTCCCTGTGGTTCCCAGTTTCCTCGAGGTCGACTGACGAACACTGCAAAAAACCCAGAAAGACAGAAACGGGATGGCCCCGACCCACCATCAATCTAACTAAGGTAGCTAACTAGGGGGGATGTGACCCCTCCCTCTGTTCTACTGAAAAGACATGTTCAGGTAAGGACCAACATTCCTTTTCCAGTAGAACTGATGGAGGGGTCACCACTGGGATGTATCCAAGCTCAGTCCCAGGGCAGGCCATCAAGATCCCAAGGGAGGGGCAGCTGCTATCTGTTGGAGAACCCTGTGTCCAAAGGACACATCTGCCGATGCGAAGACATCTAGCCGGTAGTGACGGATAAACGGGCTCGGAGACAACCACGTAGCTGCCCGGCAAATGTCCTCAAGCGGGGCTCTGGTAGCTCACACTGCCATATTGCCACTGTGGCGATACTCCATGTGGAATGGGCAGTGATACCTGATGGGGGAACCTGACCTGAAGCCTCATAGGCAGAAACAATAGCCTGTTGTAACCACCTGCCAATTGTGGCAGAGGACACCCTGGCTCCCAAGGAGCCGGGCTGAAAAGAAATGAAGAGACCCTCCCATCTGTGAACCGCTACCATGCGTCTAAGATAAATATGCAAAGTGCGGCGGACATCCAGTCGGTGCCACAAGCGTTCTCTCTTCTGAGAGGGCAAGGGGAAAAAGTTAGGCAGGATAATTTCTTGTGGCCTGTGGAAGGGAGAGTTGACCTTTGGGGTCCAAACGGAGGACCACCCTATCCTGGTGGAATTGGCAAAGGTTGTCCTTTGATGACAGGGCCCCTAACTCAGAAATTCGCTGTGCAGAAAGCTACTTTCAGGGATAGGAATCTGAGATGAACCATCCATAGGGGTTCAAAAGGAGCTCCAGTGAGCGCTCTAAGGGCAAGTCCCATGTGGGGAAACCTGTGGACAGGAGGGGGATGGAGGTTAGCAGTTCCCTTAAGAAACCAGAGGAAGCTGCAAGAGAGGGGAATGACCGTCCCCAGCAAGGTCCGAGGACAAGGCTGCTTCTTGGCACCGTGGAGTGTTTTGTGAGAGGCCCCCCTCCAACCCTTTCTGCAATAATTCAAGAACCTGAGTGACTGAGGCCTTGGTCGGACTGATGTTGAGGGGAACACGCCACTTGACGAAGGTTGTCCACGTTGAATTGTAAATTCATGTGGTGGACTGGTGCCTGGAGGCCTCAATGGTACCAATAACATGGGAAGACAGGTTTGTGTCCCTCGGGAGGCTCTGCTCAAGTGCCAGGTGGTCAAGTGGAGTCACTGAGGCTCCAGGTGTATGAGGACCCCCTGGCACAGGGAGATCTTCACCTGAGGAATCCTCCACAGGGGAGATATGAACAGTTGGACAAGATCCGCAAACCAGGGACATCTGGGCCACTATGGAGCCAGCAGAATGATGTGTGCCCTCTCTACCACTATCTTCCTCAGGGTCCCTGGGATTAGAGGGAGGGGGAGAAGACATAGAGCAGGCCGGGTGGCCATCTGCTCCTGAGCACATCTGTCTCTTCTACGTACTGGGCCGGGAAGCGGGAGAAGAATCTTGGCGAGTGTTTGCTGGGGTGGCAAACAATCCACCAGTGGAATGCCGAATCAATGACAAATTGCTTGAAATAAGTTGGGGTGGAGTTACCACTCGTCGTGGTTGCCTCTTGCACAGCTTAGCCAATCGGTCTGATGGTTGGCGATGCCCAAGATGTGTTGTGACGTTATTGATGCCAGGTGCTTCTCCGCCCTTGGAGTGGGTGCCCCCCTCATGGCTCCTGTGTGCTTTTGCGGCTACATGAGCACATGATTGATGATCGAGTCCTGGAAGTGAAGGAGGTCCAGGCACGCTGCTTTCAGCTCCAGCCAATTGATATTGTGGCGCAGGTCTGAGATTGTCAAATGACCCTGCACCAGCTTGGAATTCATTAGGGCCCCCCAGCCATATAAACTCATGTCTATAGTGATCGTGACACGATCCGGCTCCCAAATTGTCAACCCTCGTCAGAGATCCGGAAATAGCCACCACCTCAGAGATAGACGAAGTCCCGGAGACATGGGAATGACCTTTAAGGAGTTGTTTATTTGCCGACATTGATACAGAATGAGAGTCCACTACAATGGCCGGGCGTGAAGGCAGGCCCAGGGCACTATACCCCATGACACCATTTTACCCAACAAGAGGGCCAAGGTCAGGATGGAAACTGACTGTCTTGTGCAGACATGACGTGCCAGCAACTGGAGGTTGGTGAGACGTTCTGTGGAAAGTTGGACCAGTCCCGCAACCGAGTCTATTATTGCTCCGAGATGGAGGATTCTTGTCATGGGCAGAAGGCGACTCTTGGGAAAGTTGACGGAAAATCCCAAGGCCTGTAATGTCTGGATGGTGCGATTTAGGTTGTGACAGCTTGTGAGTGAGAGTAGTCCTGAACGAGCACATCATGTAGGTAGCATTGGAGTCTCACCAGGGAGGCTCGCAGGTGAGCCGCCAATGCCGCCAGGACCTTGGTGAATGTGTGTGGGGCTGAAGCTAGACCGAAGGGAAGGGCCCTGTATTGAAAGTGTCACCTGTTGTGGGAAAACCAGAGAAATCTGCGATGGGCTGGCAGGATTGGGATGTGAAGGTAGGCTTCTGCTAAATCCACAGATGCCAGATAATCCCCTCACTGGATCCTCAGGAGAATGGACCTTAGGGAGGCCATCTTGAAGTGCCTGTAAACCAGGTAGGTGTTGAGATGCTTCAGGTCCAGGATCGCTCTCCACACCACCACCCCAAGTTCTTCGGGACCACAAATAGGTTGGAGTAATGGCCCAACCCGTGTTCCACCCTTGGAACCGGTTCTATCGCCTGGATGTCCAGCAGATATTGAATGGCCAGATTCATCAGCCGGCGACGCTCTGGGTCTCGGGACTGAGGGAAGGTTCTGAAGAAAGTCGGGGGAGGGGAGAGAAACTCCAGACGGAGGCCCTACCTGATGGTGGACCTGACCCATGCATTTGAGGTTATTTGATTCCACTGATCCGTGAACAGTTCCAGGCAGCCGCCTATTGGAATACTCGGGTTGGAGTCATTTCCCCCTGAGGAAAGGGTGGCCGCCCCCTCCATGAAAGGGCTGCCTGGTCTGTCTTTAGTATCTACCCCTATTTGGGTAAAAAGGCCAATGAGGTGGTCTGTTGGCCCTATAGGGGGCATACCTATGTTGATAATCAGACTCGGATGCCCTGTAGGAGAGCCTGGGGAAAGAAGTTGGGCGAGTGTCCTGTTTCTTTGCATTAGAGGGTCGGACCTTCTTCTTATCCTTATTCTCTATGAAGATCGGATCTAGGGATTCCCCAAAGAGATTAGTGCCAGAAAATGGAACTGCCACCAAGTTCCATTTCACCTTGTCAATTTGCCAACTGCGCAGCCAAAGAAGCCGTCTGGAAGTCAGCGAGATAGCAAGTGCTCGGGACACAAACTTAATGGAATCCAGAGTGGCATCAGCAGAAAATTGAGTGGCAGCAATAATTTTGGTGATATCTTGCTTGAGACGCTCGTTGTGGACAGGAATGCATTCCTGCAATTGGCGCAACCACATAACTGTGGAAAGATTGAAGTATGAATCCACTGCAGTGGATTTAATCGCCCATGCAGAAGCGTTAAAATTCTTACGTAAGTTTTGCATGTTTATCCTCTGGTTTTAACTTATCTACCACATCCCCTGAGACTATGGAAGAATAAGAAACCAGAGCAGCTATCAGGGGGTCTATGGCTGGAAGCTGCAGGGCCTGGGAGAAGGCCTGACCCATGTTGCAGAAGCAGCAATCGTTACTCCAAGAGTTGGGAAAAGTGGAAGGGCTGGCCCATTGGTTCTTAACCACCTCTAGGAACAAAGGAGGGGTAGGAACCCCCTCCTTGTTGGTGGCCATTTTGGCAAACATGGCCAAGTTAGGGTCCCTAAGCTGAGACATCGTTGGGTCTCCTGTCCCAATTTGGGTGGTCTTTTTGCCTTGTGTAGGAAGGGTCTTGAACATAGGTGGAGAGAAAAGACCAGGGAAGGCCGGAGGATCAGGAGGAACAGAGTCCTCATCCTCTGAAAACCCCATGTAGTGTTGAGCCTCCTCCCCCAGAATGGAGCCTTTACTGACTACCGATGGGAACGGAGGTCTGATGCTGTCCTGCCTACAAGAAGCAGAAGTAAAATGTCTAGCCTGGTGATCAATACGAAGCCGATTCTCACTAAGAAGGGCACGTTCCCGTTGGGAGAGACCTATGGCTATGCCCTTCGTAATGGCTAAGGAGATGTGATTCTTTATATTCTTGGGAAGGAGTTCTAATTCATGCAGGTCATCCTCTGATGGTCCCAGTGGGGGTGCCTGGGGAGCAAGACTTGCAGGCAGAAAGAAATCACAAGATGACCCTACTAATGGGTCCTCCCCACCTTATCTAACTGACCTCGGAGAAACAGGAGGGGATGGTGAAATCTCCTGTCTAGCTTGCCTAAGTGGCCTAGCAGGGGAAACAGAAGAAGAAGAAGAGCTGAAACCCCTGGGAGGAGAACCAGAAAGGTGCGAGACAGACCTGACTAGGGATCTGGATCTATCAGGTCTGTTGGGTGGACTGGGTCTGATAGATTGAGACTGCCTTTCCACCCTGGCAATGTGCTTTTCTAGTGCCCGCTGTCTTCTTTGTTCGCCCCTGACCATGGCTCAAAAGGGGCGCTGTGCAGCCGAGGGTTTGGAGGCAGCAGCCCTGGTTCTGGGCCTTTCCATCCTCTCTTCCCTTACATGCCCGTGGACTTGCATAGAATCTTCCATAGAATCCGCCATCGCATACTCAGGTGCCACCAAAGGAATTCAGCCCAGAAGTGGCCGCTAATTAGGTCAATGCTGCCTGCCGGCCTCGATCAGCAGCCGCGATGCAGAGCTGATGCTCTGGAAAATGGCCACCTCCACGTGCACAGAGAAAATGGCCACCAAATACTTCTTTACCCCTCTTGAGCATTCAGGAGTCGCGGTTCTCTGTTTAAATGCCGCAGCTCCTTTTCAAGCTGGCTCTTAATAGCCGCTGCTTGCTTGCTTGGGTTTGTTGTGAAGGACGACGCTTGAAAAACAAACGGCATCCGCGGCTCACTGTTTAAATTCGCAGCATGCTTAACATAGCCGCGGCTCATTTAGAAGCACATGGCTCACCTTAGCACCGTCCTGCTCGCTCGGGGACTTGCAGCCACTCCCTGGAAGCTGCCAGTGTGGAGCTTGTCACGCCCATTCGCCCAGGGACCAGACAGAACTGCCAGGCCCCTGAGGCAACCTCCTTACCTTGAAGACGAGATGGACGACCCAGTCTCTGAAGGCTGCAGCTCAATATAATTTAGAATTTATTCAAGAAAGCCAATTAACCAAATTAAATCAGCAGAATAGCAACAGTAAATTTTTCCTCTAAGGGAACCAAAACCAGTGCTTGGACCAAAGACAGAGGAAACTGGGAACCACAGGGAATGGTGGAGCATTAAAAGAAAATTCCCTCAGTCTTTGGACCAATCAGGCTTTGAGAATACCCAGTGGTGACCCCTCCCTCGGTTCTACTGGAAAAAAAAAAAATTACACTGGAAAAAAAAGGATAAGAGCTCCTGATTCAAAGTTTCAAAGTTCCTTTGATCACTACACCAGAAATCTCTTATCAAAATTTATATTATTCTTATACCATTAATGTCCCTATAGTTTGTTTTCCTTCCTCCCTCTTTGATGTCAATAAACATCAAAGTTGTGTGATGTCATCTAAGAAGAACTGAGGTGCCCCCAACATCTTGAACTGAACCACCAATCAAGTCTATCTTCTTCAATATTCTATTTCCATTAGCAGGGGAAAACATCATTTATGAAATAGATTTCTGGCATTCAAACCAATTTATTTGCATATGTATGTAAATAAGTGTACAGGTAGTCCTCAACCTATGACCACAACTGAGCCCAAAATTTTATTGTTAAATGAGGCTTTTGTTAAGTGCGTTTTGCCCCATTTTACGACCTTTCTTGCCTCAATTGTTAAGTGAATCACTGCAGTTGATGTTAGTAACCTGGCTGTTAAGTAAATCTGGCTTCCCCATTGACTCTGCTTGTCAGAGTGATCACGATCTTGGGACTCTGCAATGGTCATAAAAATGAACGAGTTGCCAAGCATCTGAATTTTGATCACATGATCAACCTATATCTAACATTCTTTTGAGTTAAATAACTGATTGCCTTTATCAATGACAGAGAATGAAAAAAAATGTGATTCTCTTTACTGTATTTTTCAGAATATAAGATGCACCTTTTCCCCCCCAAAAAAGAGGGTGAAAATTTGGGTGTGTCTTATATACCGAATGTAGCTCCCCCACCATCACCAAAGGCCAAAAATGTGAGGCATAGAGGCATTGATGGTCTGTGGCAATCCCTGCAGCCTGGAACAGCTGATTGGGGGTATTCCGGCAGTCTGATCCACCAGCCAATCAGCTGTGCTGAATCAGGCTGCAATAAGTGGTGAAGCTGACCTGGCTGGTCAGAGTTTGCAGCAGCAATCACATTCAAAAAGTACAGTAACTGATTCAGCCGGATTGAAATAATAATATACAATACATTACCAAAAGCAGGTTTTCCAAGGTAGCAGTATATACAAGCAAAACACAAGCAGTTTCACTTTCAGTTCTCGGCTAAGCCAGGCTCCTTTCTCGCTTTGTTGCTCACACAAGCAAATTTCAGAGTCCAAATAGCCCTCATTGGCTGACTTAGTTGCTATGCCTATTCATTGGCTGACCTTGTTACCATGTGTCAGTTAATGCCATGGATGCTAGTAGGCAGAGGCAGAATTTTTTTCTTCTTATTTTCCTCCCCCAAAACTAAGGTGCATCTTATACTCTGAAAAATACAGTATCTATCTATCTATCTATCTATCTATCTATCTATCTATCTATCTATCTATCTATCTATCTATCTAACTAACTAACTAACTAACTAACTAACTAACTAACTATTATCTATCTATCATCTATCTATCTATCTATCTATCTATCTATCTATCTATCTATCTATCTATCTATCTATCTATCATCTAGCTACATCATCTATCTCCATCCATCCATCCACCCACCCACCCATATCTATCTATCTTTCTACCTATCTACCTCTCTACCTACCTACCTACCTACCTATCATGACTGCCACCAATATGGCAAATTCAGGGATGCCATATTACTGCTGAAATAGTGCCAAAATCTTATGCAGAAATGCCTTTGATGATTAGATCTGGGCATAAACAAATAGCTTGTGATCTGAGTGGCAATAACAATACCACATGGGCAAGAGAAAGAGGTTCAAACCTTGAATCCTATTTCTACAATGAATAGGATCTGCATTTTACACTTGACAGTTGTTGGATTTCTTTTAGTTATTTCTATAAACGTAACTTATTGAAGAGCCACATTTTGGAATCACTGCCTACAAGGCTTCCAATTCTACTCTAGGCCAGAAGAAATCTGATGGTTCCATTGGTCAATAGCTTACTCAACTTTGGGAATATTTAAGAGGCACCTACTATTCTGGTTTTCATATTTTGCTTCCTTCAGAATATCCCACCCCATTGAAATGACAGGGAAATTCATGCACGAATGGAACTCATTTGGGATTTTCACTGAGGAATGTCAGGGCTTCAGTTCTAATGATTCAAATCTCTTTCTCTAAAAGGAAATGTGCAGTTGTTAAATTGCCTTCAGACTATTTTCAATGGAATGCGTCAATGATAGCCTTCTCTAGATGTGATAGGATGCTCACAGTGGATGAATCTTCTTCTCCCCATCATTTTACAACTTTTGATTATGATTGATATGTGTTGAAAGTACGCATAGAGATGTGGACTAAAGTTTTACCACTTCACTGTACATCCTGAAAAAAATTTAATGTCTACTGAGTAGCATTAAAGGTCCCTCAGTACAAAATAGATTACAGATAAAAAGGTAGTATTTTTTTCCACTGGAGTTTTAAATAAATTGATGGGATTGCTGTATAATAAAAACAAATTATCCAAGCCCCAAGTGGGTTTTAAAATTATAATGCTCCTAAGACATGCAGTCTTTCTGATGGTTTTTTTTACAAGATATTTTACAAATGTTACCAGAATACACATTATGGTCTCTTTCAGTCACACTCTAATAATGATTGTAACTGGCTGTTTTCTTCCTTTTCCATCTTTTGTTTTAATTACAGCTTACTTTTCGAAATTTGTGCTGAAATACTCCAGTACTTTTGGCAAGAACTGTTATGAGCTTTTTTTATGAAAATGCTCTAGTACAAAAAGACTTGTTCAAATTGTATGAAAAGAGTTTTGTAAATGAGATAAATGTTTAGGTGGTCATTTATGCTATTGCCAATGTATGTTAAATGGAGGCTCATAGGAAACTTTAATGAACAAATAATTCATTAAGGCATTTTCCATTTTCCACTGGTGCAATTATTGACTGCTTGAGAGGGAATAAACACTAAAATAGAGACATATAGACCAAGTGCTTCATGCTTTTTAACGCTACCTATCAGACTGGCATTTTAAAACATAATTTCCTAATGCTAAGGGATCATATTTTATCCAATGAGAAAATTATGGCCATATGAACTATACAGTTAACAGGAATATTTGAACTAGCATAAATGAAACTCAGCATCTTGCTCCAAAGTCACATATTTAATTCCTATTTCTGACTTGAACTTGAAGTTCCAGGGAGCAGAAAGTCAAAGCACTAAAGCTGATGCATTAGTATATTGAACTGCTATGCTGGCAACCAAGACTGTGCAATTTTGGAGAGAATCCAATCTAAAACAAAAGCAATCAATTTCCAGGTGTAGGGCAGGGGGTTGGAAATATGCTATTGTGGAGCAACGCACTCTGAGGCAAAACACAGGGAGGAAACAGGGTAAGATGACATCATTAAGGATCACAGTGCAGCTGGACAGTATGTTTGTTTGCAGAAAGGTACATTATTAAAACCTATTTATTATTAAGGAAAATGCTTTCATCTACTGATTATATCTAGAACAATCACACAAGACAGCAAGTAACAAGAACTGAAGAGAATGATTTGAAAAATGCTGGGGTGAAAAACTTTGACAAGCTATAACAGTGGGCAGGATCTAACAAGAATAATTTCAACAGAAACAAATGCAAAGTCCTTGTCAGGCACAAAGAATCAGGACTGTACATTAAGTTCCTATAAAGACTTATTACTTGGACCTATAAAGAAGAATATAGTCAACTAATGGTCAGTATTAAATTGACCCTAGATAAGAGTAAATGGAATTCAAGGGAGGGCTGGATTTGGAGTATTTGTGGACATATAATGATTCTAGGTGTAGTCCTCTCTTGACTCCGTCCCCAGGCTCTGCCTCTTCTCCTACAATCCTTCATTTAAAAAGGAAAATTCCAAGGCAGAAATTAAGGATAGGACAGACTATATTTGGCAGGGCCATATGCAAAAACAATCTGGGGCTTTTGGTAGATTACAAGCTGAACATTAATGATGTAAATGCAGTTATATTTATTCCTATTGAACACTTAACACTTCTTAACACTTAACACTTCTTCTTTTTGTAAGCCACACGGAGTCCTTCGGGATTGGGCGGCCTATAAATTTTATTAATAAATAAATAATGTCATTCAACCTACTGCTCAACCTGCCATATTGAATGGCAATCTTTTCTGTCATCCTGATCTGACCATACTTAGAATACCTTGTCATCATTTTAGGAAGGATGTTGACAAAAGTACGTTTGTTTATTAAATTAATATGCTACCCATCTCACCATCAAAACCAACTCAGCATTGTCAGAGCAGCGACTAAAATAGCAAAGGATCTAGTTCTATGAGGAACTAGAGTACATACTGAGAAAAAACTTCATACAGATTTAATAGTTGCTATCAGGAATATGACAACTGGAGACGAGTATGACAAGAGTTGTAAGGTAGAACACAGGGAAGAACTGTAGAAAATTGATCTATCAGACAAGACAAGAAATAAGTAAAAGTGTGTGAGATAGTCATCAACATGGTTAGAGTGGTTAAGTGTTGGACTCAGGGCAGGAAAACCCAGCTTAATAAATCCACCTGGCCATTCACTATGAGTTCAGTCTAGCCACAAAGTTATAATTGTCCAGTTTTCCCAGCTCTCCATTGCCGCTCGAAAATCACTGATTTAACTATTGCAAACTATTATCAAAACATTGTTATCTTTCCTGGATTTATCAAATGACAAACAGATGCACAATTAATATCAGATAATTGGGCTTTTAAAAAGATGAGATTTCTTTTTAAGGAGAATGGTGCCCCAAAGAAGAAGTGGAGGCCTAAACTAACTCTAAAGGAACAGGAAAAACCATGGGCTCTGGTTTCAAAATAGATTTCTATATCCATTGAAAGCTTTTGTGTAACAATTTATAGTTTCTAAAACAGGAAATGCACATCTTCTTTTTTCAGAAGAGAACATTTTCTTTTAAAATGTTTAAAAAATATTCCCTGGGTAGCCAGACTTTTTTCTTCTTCCTGCTGGCATTCTCCTGTTCAGGAGAGGATGGATAGATTCCTGAAAAAGCAAGAATCACTTTTTGCATTAGAGACTGTTTTCATTAATAAAACCATATAACCAGTTGCGACCGTCTTGCTTCCTTTTGAACTGCTGGAATAATAGCTAGAAACTCTCTCAGTTGTCTCATGTTCCCTTAAATGTAAAGATATTATTGATCATTTAAATAAGCATTATTCCCCAAAGCCAAATGTTATGACCATTGTACATAAACAGGGAGGTAGTATGTTGAAAATTTGATATCATATATGTAGAGACAGGGATTGGTCTGAATCCCAGCAACTTGGTTCTCCCCTTGTCAACTTTCTTTTCATTATGCTGCAGAGATAAGCCTTTCAATGAGATATAAATGGTAACGTACTGTATGTCACTATTCCCCAACTGACTTTTGCCTTTGACTTATGACCGTAAGGGGGACCAGAATTTCCTTTGTAGGTCATTGGAGTTGTGTTATGTTAGACCCAATTTTATGACCATTTTACAACAGTTATTAAGTGAATCACCATAGTCATTAAACAAATCCATGGACATTAAGCAAACTTCCAAATGGATGTTTTTTTGCCGGAAACTAGCAAAAAAAGGTCACATATTGTGATAATATGGCCAGTTTGCCAAGTGCCAGATTTATAATCTACATGATCATGAAGGTGGTGTGAGGTCGTAAGTGTGAATACTGCTGTAAGTGTGAAGACCAGACATTTTTCAGCCCGGTGAACAAATTATTGTAAATTGAAGACTACATATATTTGATAGGTTGCTGGGACATATCAAAATAAATAAATATTTGTTACTTCCATTTATTTTTTAAATGAAATAATTTCTTTTAATTTTTTTTCTGCCACTCTTAACCAAATCCAGATTTGTGTCATTTTCTTTCACTTTTTCTATAACAGAAAACAAGCAAATGAGCTTCTCAGCCACCACCATCTAAAAAAAAAACACCCCACAGTTTAACTGTGACTAATTCAGACCTAAATTCATGCAGAGTCTTACGGACACCATTATGACAAACGCGTGACATGCTAAATGTGAAGAAAACCATATGTTTAATTATCTCCTCTAATAATTGTATGTCATGTAATTTGTAAAATATTTTCTTCATATTGCAAACAGAATCTGACCTGAAACCCTGCAGTCACTTGCATTTGCTGGCTGAATCACTGGAAATCCAAGAACTAAACGCTGCACCCCAAAAATGTATAATTTACAACGATCAACCAACATAATGCATTCCCCCCCCCTTTTTTGGTATTTCATTTATCAGCCATGCAGTCATCATCCTCCTCCTTACTACCATCTGTACATACTTTCCCAATAGACCATCACAGCTGTCCCGTTTTTCACACACACGGAACCTTTTATATGCTTCCCAACTGTTTTTAATAAGTGTTCTGTGCTTAGCACTGTAGTTCCTTTGTCTTCTTCTCAAATATGAAAAGATATTATCCCAACATACAGGTCATCTCAGCAAAAGGTTCTCCCTTCACCATTTTTTAAAAGAAAGAACAATGAAAATGTTTCATTGTTGATCCTTCCAAAGACTCAAAACATTTTAGATTCCAGCTTATGGGATGAAAGGTGTTAAGAAAACACTTCATTGTATAGTAAAAAATAATAATTAAAACAGTGCCAAAATTCTACTTCACTTTTATAAAACACACCTCATCCTTCCTTAGCTGTTACAGCATTGCCGGCTACTCAAATAGCCTGTCCCTGCCCATAACACTGAAATCATATAGTCATGCCCATCACCAAGGAAAGAATCAAACTGAACTGGCTTAATATCAGGACTTCATCCAATATAGGTCTCCAAGGTCAAAAGTTGCAGTAGGTGTTCTTTTTCAATAATGCAGAAGGGGGGGAGGATGCATTTTCTGCAATTTCCATCAAAAAGAGTCTCTGGCCACAAAAAGGAAAAAGAAAGAGCTGTGACCTCAGTGGAAACGTATTCTTCTAGGAATGAGGTATTTGGGGTTTTGC
Organism: Thamnophis sirtalis; assembly: GCF_051295495.1. Classification (NCBI taxonomy): domain Eukaryota; kingdom Metazoa; phylum Chordata; class Lepidosauria; order Squamata; family Natricidae; genus Thamnophis; species Thamnophis sirtalis. Next base: position 27,051,627 of record NW_028261387.1, read on the forward strand.
CCAGAGTATCATGCTGCGGAGGACAATGAGCTGTGTGAGTCCAATTCCTCTTGAGATATTATGTATCTCAACAAATTATCATTATTTTACATAATTATTACTATTCTGAGAGGGAGAAAAGATGAAAAATGAAACAATGCAATCCTAAATTTAGTGGCTCTTTTTTTTTCAAGATCGTCCAGGCAATCTAAAAGTCTTCAGCATTTCCAAACTAAAATACATACTGAGATGAGAATGTAGATTGCCGCTTGGCAGGATGGAAAAAGCAACTGTGAATAATGGCTTTTTTAAAGGCCCTTCCACAGGCTACATAGATTAACTACAAAGTGCATTTCTACTAAGTATATGGAAGCATAATTCTTTTTCCAGTTTGATATTATTTATCTTAGGTTTTTTTAAAGAAATCAGCAAAATATGAGCATTCATGTCAATCGTTACAAATACTGTTAACCAGGAGGAGGCAATAAATGAGCACTTCTGGAATTTTAAGGTATGTTCTGGGCAACTTCATAAAATGGCTGACAATAAAAGGCTTGCCTAGTCACAAAATGGATGAACAATGGGCACAGTAAATCACAAAATTGGCAACTAACAAAAGAAAAGCTAGAGATGTTCCTTGCCAAAGAATTTAAATCACTAGGATTTTAGCCTCTCGTGTTAATATAATTCCCAGATCTTTGAGGGAGAAGGTGCATTCCTGAATCCATTATTTTTAATATTTGAGAACATTTTAAAAACCAATAAACAAGTTTGAAAATAAAGATGCCACCTTGTAACTTATAATTTAAGCATGTGATTAATTTTTAGTTAGAATATCATAGAATATCATAAATACCCAAATATACATACATTCTTCAACTCAGATACAGAACATGCTAAGAAACAAAAGAAATCTCCATAGGCACTATGTTGCCTTTTTATTTCATTGTGGTACTTTTGTGTAAGTCAGAACAAGTCCCTGTAGTTTTTTTGACAGGATTTCAGAAGTGGTTTCCCATTTGCTCCTTCCTAGGGCTAAGAGAGAGTGACGGGCACAAGGTGAAACAACAGTCCCACAACTTCTAGCTTGATGCCTTAGCCATTACACCAAATTAGCTCTATCATGTTGCCTGCCCAAGGTATAAAATTAGTCCAGAATATAAGTATTAGCAAATACTTCTCTGGAAACAAGGTTGTGAGTTTGTTCAGCATGTAATTGTTGAGTAGGATAAAGTATGTAAATAAAATATATTCCAGCATAATTCTCACTGCAAGTACATAAAATTACTTCTCTTACAATATAGCATAGGTTATTTTATTATATATATCCTGGTACATGGAAGCTACATAGTATTATTAATTTAAAACAGAGATAGAATGAATTATAAAGAGCGAAATAGGACATGATGTTGCATCTCAACAAAATGTTAGATAAAAGAATCCTCCCACCCAAAATGTATTATATTTTGTTGAACATTCATCAATTTTTAATATTATTCAAAATGGCTCATATGTTTTATTTTCAACTGAGATTCTTGAAATAAGGAATTCTATAACAAAGGATAAAACCTTTGTTATAAGGTACCTACATCTCATTGGTAGAGATCCACTCCAAAGAGCTCTGGAAGAATAGATTATTTTCATCCTTTTCAGCTGAAATATGCGCTGAAATCAGTTGTTGAAATCAGTCATGCTTATAGATGACCTTTGGAGGAGAACGGGTGATGCATCCTTCCTAGCCCTCTTGAAACTCTCAGCAGTTTTTAAAGCCATCAACCATGATATCCTTCTGGACTGGAATAAAAAATTAAAGGATTGGGGTGGGAGTCACTTTTTCCTCAGTGGCCAGTTCCAATCAGTGTCAGTAGATGAGAGACCAAGCCCTATGCCCCTCTTATATGGGGTGCCTCAGACTCAGTTCTCTCTCTCTGTATTCAATCTGTACACAAAGCTGCTGAATGAGCTCATTCAGAGGCATGGGGTCAGTATCATCAGTATGCTGATGACACACAGGTATACATCTCTATCCCATTAAGATGTTGACTCAATGGTTGAAAGTTGTGGTGTTTTCTATGGGTAGTAACTGGTGGCAACGTAACCCTGGTGAGAGCAAATGGCTTCGTTATGACAATTCTGATGGGTGTGACCAACAAATCAGTGGAGATTTCTCACATCAAATTCAAATATATATTAAAAAATCAACAGGCAATCTATAACAAGAAAATAAGAGCCAGTCTTGTATGTTTCAGAAATTAGGAGGGAGGTATTTTCTTTTATCCTGGAAACACTTAATGTGTGACCCAAGCCCTGCTTTTTTCTCTTCTGACAATTCACTAAAATTGACAGTAGTTCTGGCTGTAGTCCTGGGAGGCATTATATTACAGGCCTGCATGGGTCCTGTGGTCTAAGTCACAGTCACCAAGGAGGAAAACAACCAGTGATTGGAAGGGCAGGGCTGTAGTCCAAGGTGATCAAAAGGAAGACAGATTTGTGGGCGAACAAAGTTTATGTCAGCAGAAAATGAAAAACACTACTGCCACACTGGATCATAAAGTGTCAAAGTTATCCAGTCATAGTTACAAAGTTGGAAGTAAAGGAGGACCACATCAGGAACAAATGCAAATCTTAGAAGTGGGGATGGGAGACATACAGATTTTCCCCCTCCATCCATATGCATTTGGTAGGACAAGTCTGAAGCAATGCTTAAAGGAAGATTTATTTATTTATAAAATGTATTGGATGCCTATCTTACCATAGGGCCGTGATGGCGAACCTATGGCACACATGGCATGCGGAGCATTTCTGAGGACATGCAAGGCATTCCCCTGTCAGCTCCAGCATGCATGTGCGCCCTGGCCAGCTGATTTTTGGCTGTGCTTTTCTGCCTTTTCTCACCCTCCGGAGGCTCCTAGAAAGCCTCTGTAGCCTGGGAAGGGTGAAAAATGAACCTACCGGGCCCATTGGAAGTTGGAAAATGGGCCATTTCTGGTCTCTGGAGAGCCTCCAGTGTGGAGGCCATTTTTGCCCTCCCCAGGCTCCAAGAAAGCTGTGCACACACATGCGGGGCAGGGGGGGGTCACCCGCGCATGCTCAGGGGACATGGTGTAGGGGGCATTAAATTATGGGGTGGGCACGCGATAGCATGCACATGCTTTTGGCACCCAAGGCAAAAAGGGTTCAGCAACACTGCCCTAGGGTAACTCTGGGCAGCTTACAGTTACATATATGGTAAGCTAAAACATAAAAAGTTAAAAACAAACATTAAAACCAAAGACACATGGGGAGGGCTTGTGCGGAGTGGGGGGAAGGTGAGAAGATATTTCTAAAAATGCTTCTATTTTTTAGTGTTGCAAATATAATATCTGACAATATAATATTTGGTTGCTTGATTTGTAGAAAGGGATAGAAAAGAAAAATTGTTGTAACTATGAAATAATTATTTTGCCAAAAACTGGTGCAAGACTTGTCCATTTGTACATAATGCCAAAAAATGGTGTAAGACTTGTCCATTTGTACATAACTAAGTTGTTATAAAATTGCTTTACATGTTGATTTAGAAAAGCTAAGTTAGATTACATGATATTTCATTTCAAATAATACAGTTGATTTATACTATTTTATATTATGGTGAATGATTACCAGAAAAAGTGCCTTAATGCAGTTATTTGCCATTTTAAAGGATGTCTCTTGGTTCATTCTTTGTTTAAAACAATTATTAGGATGTGAGCAGCTGCCTATATGTTTTTTACAAGATGAAAGGCAGAAGCATCCAATATATGTCCATTTTCCAGCCTTTAAGAATTCATAATAAATATTCATAGCAAAATAAAAACAGAGAGACTTCAGTGCTGCTAAAGTTAATCCAGGTCCATTTCTACTGCATTGATCTAAAAAGCTGGGCCATCTTCTTGAGGGTAAAAGCAAAAACAGAAAGGAAATAAGAATAGGAATATAAATAATAGGAATAGGATATAAATCATAGGTTTTCTGTGTCAAAAAAAGTTCAATTGAACTCAATGGTGCTTTGTTCACTCTTGTAGAAGATTCTCATGTTTCATATTGTGAAATGTTTCTTTGTAACATATTCCATTAGAAAGACTCTTAAGAAAGACTTCTTAGTGGTAATCACAAGACCCAAATATGAAAAAACTTGATAGTCTCTATTGTTCATCATATCTATATTCCACTTTGTGAGATGGTTAGAAATCTCTTTGTAGTCCTTGGTTGTGATGCTTTGTTATAATAATTGGCCCTGGATTGGAGAACTTTGAAAGGTTCTGTGTATTAGAAAGGTCTACCACTTACTCAACTGTACAATCAGGATACAAATACATGTCATACATCATGACATTGTAGTAAGAATTCAATCTTGTAAACAACTTTTTCCTAATCAGATCAAATTCCATAATATCAAGAGACTGAGGCTGCTCCAAGGTTTATAAAAAATTGAGAATATGCTGGAAGAAGGCCCATCTTGGTCACTGAGGTAAATCATCTCTTAACATGGTCCTCAATGTCAAATCAGGATACTTGGTGAGAGTTTTGAGAAATGCATACAATCATCCATTCATATTTAGTGTGACTGGCTCAGTCATTATATATCCACAGTCCCCATTATCTCTATGTTCCAATGTGTGATGTACACAAATTTGGATTTATCAAAAGTATTTTCAAAAAGGTATACAATTCCTCCTTTAGTCTACCTCCAAAAGCTCTCTTGGATTCTTGCACCCTTACTAATTATAGACAGGAAGCAAGCAAGTCAAAAAAAATCATTAAATTGCATGTAGATTCTGCATATTGCTAAGCTACAAAATATAACTTTTCTTAATTTGGCATGTAATAATTATAAGAAAAAGTGACAGACTTTACTAAAAAAAAAGTAGAAAATTGTGTGAAACTTTTTTTTTCTTTAGAAAACAGTGGCATGAAATAACTAGTCAAATTCAGAGGCTGCATCATCTCTTTGGATGAACAATTGATTCTGAGCTTGCCACTAACCATGCATGATACAGGAAAATCTAGCCAGACGGTTTCTGATAACTGAAATCAAAGGGAACATCAAGTTATTAAAAGTACTGTGAGTGACACACTGAAATCGGACACACAGATTATTTGCATTCTGGCAGAGATTAAAGGGAGCTAGGCAACACAGACAATAAAGGAACAGATAAGTATTATAGACACATCTGTAACTAGACCCTAGCAAATAGCAACACTGAGATCCAAGACAAACTAATACATGAACTTTTAGAATGTCGGTACAGCAACCCAAAAGACTGAAAAAAAGGGGGCTTTTCCCAGTATTTGAGCTGTGTCTGCCCAGAGGACATCACATACAGACAGGATTCTGAGCCTACCCATGTTACCCTATCCACCTTAACAATATTTTATTAATATGCTTTTCATAGAGTTTCAACTTTAAACAAAAAAAGTTTCTGGGCTACTTTATGAAATCCTGTTGTATTGCACAATATAAAGCAAAACAGAGAATCTGGACAAGATCTTAAGTCACCATATAGTCCAGACAAGGCCAACCTGTAGCTTCTCCAAATGCTGCTGAATTTCCAATTCCCCAAAGCCTATCCAGCAAAGGACAAATAAAAGGTTACCCATAATCATGAGTTTTGATATCATTGTGATATGATGCATTTTAATCATACTTTACTTATTTTAGTTGTTTTTGAGCTTTATATTAATTTAAGTCACTCTGGAAAAATCTAGTCTTGAAGGCTAATATGCAAAGGTAATAAATTAAAAACTCTTTTGCAGCAGTGTTTATCTACCCACAAACTTCACAAATGAACATATAAATAAAAAGGTCCATATTTACATAATGCCTTTTGACTGCAACAATCTCATTTTTGTAGTTGCACACTAAAGACCAGTCTATTAGCTTGCTGGGACAAACGAATTATGGCTCGAGCTAATAAGATGCATTATAACATTGGTATACAGACATTATACCTTCTAAGCAAGCAAAGTTTGGCAATAAAGCACATACAATCCTAAATATGTACTTCTAGAAAGAATAAATGCAACCTATTTTTAATGCATGTACATCTTTCAATAGCATCCTATTGTTGATTACTCCATCCAGCTCTCCAAATGGAGCAGTATCTAATCAAGAGTTTCTTTGGGCTTCTCCATGAGTTAGGAATAGTTTTCATTCTGCTACTGTAACATAAGACAGGTGCTGTTTATATCGCCTTGACAAAAGCAGCTATCATTAAACTTGCACATTAAATACCACATACCCTCTTTAAAATCTGTATATTCATTTTCATGATGCTACATTTCCAAGTATGTTCCTTGCTAATAGTGATATTTAATAGTTTTTAAATTGTACTCTACACTCTTCATGCATGCACCTCAATCAAGATAATTTAATCTTTAAAAAATGCCCTTGCAAACACACTGATAATACAAATAACATTTCTTTTAAAGAAAAGATTAGGTTTTGACCAGTTTCTTAAAACCTGGTAATATTTTTCTGTCTGTTAAGTATGTTAAAATATATGTAATGACTATTTCATTTATCTAACTTCCAAGTTATGGTCTTTAACTGAAAATGTAACTGTCATAATGGAGACACTGTTGTCTCATCTCCATGTGTTTATTTTTATATAAAAATTATAGAGAATATACAATATCATTAAAATGCATTAAAATGAGTAGATTGGTTGGCATATTGCACAAGGTCATAAATGTGGTTTGGCTTTGGTTTTACGCAATGCACAAACCCATCACAAGAAACTAGTTAAGACCCACAGTTGATTAGTTTGTTTATTAAACTGAACAAAACATAAACCACATTATAGCTTATTGTAATGTCTGAACTCTAATTTTTTACGCAATATTAGCATTTTTTCCAAATGCAATTAAGATATTATGATCACAATTTAAACAAGAGGCCACACCATATATTCTTCCACAATATCATAATTACTTTAGGAACAAAACTAAGTTGGAAACTATAACTTTTGCTTTAAAAACATTAATAACTGGTACTTGATAGGAAAACTATTGTTGAATTGCACTGTCCTTCCCACTCTACCTCTGTATCAGGGGTGAAATCCTCCTGGTTCGGCCCAGTTTGGCTGAACTGGTAGGGATGATTGTCGATGGTTCTGCGAACTGGTAATAAAAAAAACAACCCTCCGATCGTTGGAAGCTTTCCCCCCCCACACACACACAAACTTTTCAAAGCATTTTTCCTGCCTATTCACCTGATCTGACAGCAGAAGAATGCTTTAAAAAATGAAAAAAAGTTGGTCGTGCCCACCCAGTCATATGACCCACCACCACCACCAAGCCACACACAGAGAACCTGTGGCAAAAAAAAAAATAGATTTCACCACTGCTCTGTATTCAATTGATTAAACATTCCTGAACATATATTATTAAAAAACTGTGGGCCTGGCGAACCCAGAGTGGGATGGCATCCATTAAATGATTGCTTTGAGTATGTGTTGTTGTTGAGGGGTTATTTTATTATTATTATTATTATTATTATTATTATTATTATTATTATTATTATTATTATTATTTGTTTTCTACATTGTGCCTTTATTATCTGTAAACAGCCTAGAGTCACTGTGAGCTAGTAGGCTGCCATATAAATTATCTTAAGTAAATTAATAAACAAACAAACAAACAAACAACAAATAGTACTTACTAGTACAAGTAATACTACTGGTAGCCACAGCTGGCAAAGACAGATGTAGATGGTGGGAGTTAGCATCCAACATATCTAGAGATACACAGCTGGGAATGGCTGGATTACAATACATGCAATTCATAAAATGGGATGGTGGTCAAGGGTATAATATGGTGAATTAAAATATTCAAAGAATATGCTAACACAATGTATATAATTCAAGGGGGAAAATCAGGAATGCATTTATTAAAATTGATCATTGAAATCTGAATCAGTCCCAGAGAAACAAAAAAAAAATATGGAATCCATGTGGTCTTAATATCTTATTGGTGGCAATAACACCTCTCAATCTACCTCTTTTATGACATACACAACAACTTTAGACATTGTTAACTCAAAATATTGAAATCATAACCTTTAAATTCTATTAGTTCAATCGTGTATTGAGCCTGATGCCAAATGTTGTATTTCATTGAATCATTATAATTGTTTCCAGAAAGAAATCTAAGGATTGTATTGATTAAGGATTGTATTGATTACTCTAAGGATTAAAGCTCTAAGGACTGTATTGATTAATTTAGTCACCTAGAGACAAATGCATTACGCAAAGTTCATTCACCTTCAAAACTACTAGTGTTTATTTCAGATACAATCCTATGTAAAGCCTGTCCCCATTATTATTTTGGCAAGATAATTTTAGGTCACTACTGCAAGATAACATAACAGCTCAGTGGAAATTGCTACGTATAGGAGTTTTTTTAAATCTATCCCATTATCTAAATAACAGAATCCCCAATGTTTCCTCACCCCTCACGCATGCATGGCAGACACCTGAAAATCAGTTGGCCAGTGTGAGGAGCACGGACATGTGCCGTGGAGCTGAGCTTGGATGACGGCTCACATGCCTGCAGTGAGGACTCTGTGTGCCACCTGTGGCATGCGTGTCATAGATTCGCCATCACAGACTTAAACTTCTAAACCTACTGATTAAGTCTTCAATATACAAAATGAATTATTGGATTGAATGGATATGTTTGGTTAACAGTCACTTTCTCAGTATATTAAATTAATCTGCTTATACTGCATGCTTAAATAGAACCAAGCTTAATAATTATTATTAGAATCACAAGCCTTAAACACAACTCAACTGGTGCTAGTTTTTGCTTACAGCAAGGCTAAGAATTATATAACAACACATATCACATTAAGAGTTTACTTTTTTAAAAAAAAATCAATTGGTTAAAATTTTAATAAGCCTATGATACACAATTTATTAATTTGTTAATCTTCAGAAAATATCAATAAACAAATTCACAGCTATAATGAGTTGGTTCCAGAAATCTCCTACCAGAAAATTTTGTTCTGCACACCAAACCATCTTTTCCCCCTCATTGCCTATCTCTATACTTGCAGACTTTTGTAATTATTTTATATACCCTTTATGACCTACAAAATGAAAGAAAACTGAAAAAGTGTAAATAAGGAAAGAGAACTTGCCAAATGTAGTCAAGGCTTCAACTTTGATTCGCATTTCCATTTTCATCCTCAATGCCCCTGCACATATTGCAGGCAAATGATTTTAGAAGAAAAGAGTCCTGCTTCTTACGTGAGTTCCAGAACAATTTAATCCCCTGATTTTTATATAACTAATTTGAATGACACCTGTATCCGTCAATTAAACCCATGACTGATTTCACTCAAGATAAATGTGCTAATGGGGGGGGGAAGCAAACCACTCATAGTGAGGAGGTGAAAAAATGGAATTGGTATTTTTAAAACCTAATAATTTACATTGAAATGAGGAAGGAAGGCAAGGGGAATACACTCCATGATATTTAAAATGTGTTATCCCTACAATGTAAAACAGGGGTCTCTAATCCTGGTCCACGGACCGCCACTAGCCCACAGCTCATTGGCAACTGGGCTGCAGAAGTGGCAGGCAAGTGAGGGAACACATGCAAAACTATCCCCTGCCCCTCGCCCACCACTGCTGCCAGTACATGGAGCTGGAAAGTTTGGGGACCGGTGATATAAAGGAATTGTTAGAGGACAAATTATTTCCTTTTTACATTTTCCTATTCTTATCTCACCCAACAATAACATATTTAGTTCTGAGGTTAGTAGATCCTTCTGGAGCACCTATCTCAGGAGAAAAATGTTACCCTCAACACTACTAAAAGCCTCTATGTAAGTGCTTGGGCCATACATGACACCAAGCATATTTTGATTGAATCTGTTTGTTGAGTATTTCACAGGACTGTGCAATGCCTTGGATTCAATTCCAAAAGGTGCTTTTGGGCATGTGGAGGTTTTATCATCACACTTGTCTGCAAATCTTTAAAATGTAGATAAACAGCATCAAAATACTGCAAAACTCTGTTCTCTATTTTACAAAGACATGGATGATGATTACTCAGTCCACTTTATACAGGAACAGGCACAGCTGGAGTAACAAATGAAACAGATAAAAAACATTCTGGTCCAAGACTGCCACCTGTGCCTCCAGGAAAAAAGCCAGATCCCAGATATTCTTGAACTAAAAACTGATTTATTCATGACAATGAAATTGCATTAGAATATGCAGGCTTCAGATCACATGAGCTGACCACCTTAATCACTTCTATTTTATCTGAATTCTCTTATACTTTTTTTTATTTACTTCCAAAGAAATGGTGTATTTTAGGGAGGCTGGAATAGTTCCTGGATTAGATGAAAATTAAGATATGGAATTAGATGTAATTAATATTCAAAAGACATCATAATACAAATCCATTCTTTTAAAATTTCATGAAATGTATCCAAAACAGATGAGGAAACAGATTTTTGAAATTCTAGAAACAAAGTCCTAACTATAAAATAAAATTCCTAATTACTATTTGATTAATATCTATTTCTCTACTAATGCAATTAAGTAATCCAACAACTAATTCATTTCAATTATTACATTCCAAAACAGAAGAAATGCTTTGATAAGAGATTTCCCAAAATCTTGTCCATTTTTTTCAGTTCAGTACAAATCAACACATTAAGCACTGTTATGATGTGGCCTAGTTCTTTAAATTTTGACTATGTGAATCTATAATTTTAGTCATTTCTGTTCACTAATTTGGTTTCATTTGTATGAACAATCTACACAATTTTACCAGGCATTTAATGCAAGTACACAACAGCATGATCTCCATCATGACATCATTGTGCCTTTATTGTCATTTTCATAGGTAGCCTTTGGTTTCATACAGTTAAAAAAATTCCAAAGCAATAATAGTGAGAACAACAATTAATATGTGTATATTATAGCAGTATACCATATAATTTCCTGAGCAAAATAAGACAGCTAAGAATCCTAAAAATATATTACAGGTAGAGTACATTTGTTAACTATCTAGGTTATAAATTATAAAGCAAAGGAACAAAATTTGCCTTGTTCACATGTAACTCTAAATCATAACATTATTTCTGGCTTGGTATGACCTTAGGTTCATGACACCAGAGGAGCAGCAAAAGACACAATGAATGCTAAAAGTTATGCTACACTGTTTTGAACAGAATAATAGAGAGAGACTCCACTGCATTGCAAACCCAATTGGAGAGAACAAGAACTAAAACATAATAGAAATCTCACGTATGATACATTTGCAAAATTTGACTCCACAGGACCATCGGTGTAGAAACATAGAAAACTGAAGGCAGAAAAAGACCTAGTAAGTCCACTGAGTCTGTCTTTTGAGGCATTTTATTGGGGGGGGGGGATGTTTGTCAGATGATGGGACATTTGTTTATCCCAAGCATGTTTAAACTCAGTTACTGATGATTGATCCATTACTTCAGTTGGAACTTGGTTCCAAATTTCTATTTCTATTTCTTTAAAGTAATACTTACTAAAATTACTGGTGAACTTCCCTGCTGTCAGTTTGAGGTTATGCCCCCATGTTCTTGATTTTTGCTTAATACTGTATTGAAAATACTGCCTTCTAGAATCTTATTTACACCCTTATTATATTTGAAGGTTTCAATCATGTCCCCCTTTCCCTTCTGTTCTTCAGGTTATACATATTCAGTTCCTCTGAATTCTAACATGATTTCCCCCCTCAGATCTTGTACCATTCTTTTTGTTGCTCATCTTTGGACCTGCCCAATATTATCTTTGACTTTTTTTTTAAGTGACTGGGCAAAATATTCCAAATGGGTCTGACTAAAGCTCTATATAGTAGATTGGTGGTGATCTCTCTAGTACTGCATTCCTAGAATTTTGTTTGTAATTTCTATGTACCATAGAAAGAAGTCTACTAGCATCAGGCTATTACTGTCATAAATTCGCACATTTCTAATGAGAAAGTGGAACCTCAGTTGTTCTCCACATTTGGCCTATAGTTCTTTGAGTACAGTTAAGAGAGAAAACATCAACACAAAAGTTACCATCATAGTCCCTCAGTTTAGTTCTACACTTTAATCAAAACAAATGTGAGAATTGTTTATTATTGAAACTTGCTTGAAGAGATGTATCATTCCTAGGCCAAAGGAATATATATAGCATTGCTCCTGGAAGCACCAAGCCTGAAGATGACGAATGAGACTTCGTCGAAACGTCGCCAAGACATCTCCAATTTTATGGGGGAGAAACCCGAATAACTAGAGACCTACATACTAACACCCGCGAAAACCTCAGAAAACATATATATATATATATATATATATATATATATATATATATATATATATATATATATATATATATGTGTGTGTGTGTGTGTGTGTGTGTGTGTGTGTGTGTGTGTGTGTTGTATTTGTGCTGATAAATAAATAAAGGGAGACTCAAATATCAGCACAAATACAACACAAATGTAAGAAAGGCAACAGTAAAAATATTGGGCTTTCTGTCTGGATGGTCTCTTGTGACGAGCCGATGGACAGAGAATGGAAGCAGTTAGCTTCCTCCCATAATTGGGGCATACCAGGGGTTGTGACACTAAATGTATGTATGTATGTATGTATGTATGTATCAGTGGTGGGTTTCAAAAATTTTTGGAACCTCTTCTGTAGGTGTGGCCTGTTTTCTGAGTCCACTGGTGGAACCTCTTCTAACCGGTTCGGTAGATTTGACGAACTGGTTCTACCGAATAGGTGCGAACTGGTAGGAACCCACCTCTGGTATGTATGTATGTATGTATGTATGTATGTATGTATGTATGTATGTATGTATTCCATTAGGCTTCAGGATAGTTATTTTCACATAGAAAGTAGAATTGTTCTGTTGTTGCCACTGGGAATATTAAACAACCATCCCATAATAATTACTGTCACTATAAAAGAACTTTCACTTCTTCTCATGCAGAATCAGAAAAAAGATGACATGGCATCTACTAGAGTCAACTTTGAGGCCTCAATCCAGTGAAACATCCAATCCTGCTGTGTACACCACTGACCACAATAAAGGCTGTGGTTTCTCCCACACTTGCCTTAAATAGATTTAAATTAATGCTATTCATCATTGGATGAAAAAAAGGGGGGAGAAATATAAAAGTACAGTAACTTAAGAAAGACTGGCCTGGCAAGGGAGATTGGGCAATTTTTATGCTATTGTGCTTGCTTCGTAGCTCTAAATGCAATGCATTCCATTCAAAGGCTTTTCTTAAAGTTACACCAGGAACATTCTTTTTGGACTGATTGGGTCCATCTGCTATTTCAGGATACAAGAAACAGCATTTAAATCATGTGATATTTCTTTTCTAAAAACACCTGGGAGAATTCTAAGAAATATTAAAACCCTAAAATAATACTGCCTGGCTTCATTTGTTTCTGTTTTGGAGAAAGCTTAGTCACATGACTGAATAGGTGCCAACGGTTCACGATATAGCCTAAGTTCCACTACTGTTAGGGTTCAAATTAGCATGAATACCATCTCAATTACAGCACCAGGGAGAATGCAGTTGTCCTCATCTAAATCCTGCTTCTGTCAACTATAGTCACTGACTCACTGCTAACAGTAGAAACAGAATCCTTTGCTTGCCAGAATAGAAAAATATCCCTTTATATGCAGTTTTAGATAAAGTGTTGCAACCTGGAGAGGAATATAAAATCTTTGGCAGTTAAGATTAAAAACCATGCAAATATTTATAGGCAACTCTTCCAAGACAGAGAGTAGACCTTGCAGAATTCCACTCCAAGCCTCCGAGAAACTTGAAGGAAAGGCATCATTGCAGCAATCCTTCCATGGAATTTTATACAACACTAATTTTCACAGGCGAGACAAGAGTCAAAAGTATGAGAGAGCAGATGATAAGCATTTTAGCTGCGAGACTAAGTTAATTCATCACAAAAACTTTGTGATTGCAAGAATCAAGACTAGCTGAAGTGTTAATAATGTAAATAGCTCTTCTATAATTTGTTCCTACAGCTGTTTTCAGATCTCAAGTTGCCAGAGATGAAGGGACAAGATACCTTTAAGTCTAGTTGGGGAGAAGATTCTCTGGTATCAGACTCTGCTGAAGTGCTAAACTGCTAAAATCTGAGGATCCTTTTACCTCCCACTAATATCAGTAAAATGTTGGAAACCTATTGTTGGAAGAGAGTAAGTGTAATGTAAAAAGCATCTTGCAGTATCAACATGCTCTATATGTATACTTTGCATTGGTATAAATGTGCACTGAACAAAATGTCTTGAAAAAGGTTTATAACTGAGATACAAATCCAGATATTAAAATCCTTCTGTTACAACTCGTTGCTTTTGGTACAACTCAGAAAAATATGGATACCCTGCTGTCTCATTCATATTAGGCTTCCTTATATACATGGTAAAGCATAATCAGCCAAATATGTAATGTGCACAGATATATATCCATATCACAAGGGCGGGTTTTCTGCAGCAACCAAAACATTCCACACATAGAACTTTAATTTACAATTGCTTTCCAGCTATGCAGAAGATACAAGCACCTATGCTTACCTGCTCATCAGAATATCATAAAGACTTGCTTGCCTGGAACTTATTCAAAATGTTCTGACTATCATATCATATTAAAAATCATGCTCCCTGATTAATTCATTTAGTGTAAACACAGAATCCAAATAATAATTTAAGTTCTGATACAGATAATCAAAATTACTTGAATCCAGGTTCATTATGGCATCTGGTTCAGATACTTTGAAAAAATATTTAATGTTATAGTTTACATTTAAAATGAAATGCAATTATCTTTACTGTGAGTCACATACAATTCTAAAAGGAATTTCTAATTCATTTGGGGAGAAACTAGAAACCTCTGTGATCTTACACCTGCTTTTTATTAGTATAGAGCAGGTTCCCAATCTGTTACCTTGGCCATCTGGTTAATCAGCAAATCATGGCTAACTGTACTATCATTCAAAGGAATAGCAGTAATAACTAGAATCCAAGGAAAATGCAGTTTGATATAAACAAAGGTTGTTTTCATTTTATTTATAGTAAATAATAAAATAATTGAACAAGAAAAGGAACTTATTTAAAAAGATAAACAATTAAGAATTCTCAGTCCTACATTGATGTAGAAATAATATGACAATATTAGAAATACATGATAAAATAACTTTTTTTCCTAGTAAAATGGACTACAAAGATTTGTAGTAACTATTTTATTTGCAACTTACTGTACAAGTATACCTGCAGAATTGCTGCTGCAAAATACAAAATGATCTATTACCAGGATGAGTACAATTAATGTAATTTATATGAGAGGAGTACATTATAAAATTACAAAGCCAAAGTCCTATAACAGTATCCAATATATTTTATTATTGAATATGTATCAGCTTATTTCAGATTAAAGACATAGTCCCATCTAGACACTGATTTATTTCCAGAACAACATACATTTTCACCATTATCAAAATTAAATTGGCCTTGTAGCTAATTTTGATTCAGTACTTAATAGCATTAAAATCTATACAAAACAACCTAATTCAAATGTAAAAGCCCTAGCTTTTTCAATGCAGTTTATCATTTCAAAAAACTCCTCCTGAACTTTTAAAAACTATTTTTTAAAAAAATATAGATCACATTCTTTAATAAATAAATTGACTATGGAATAAGGCCGTGGAATTTACTTCAGAGTAAAAAATGAATAGGCTTGTGCTGTTAAAAGTCATATCCAAAACAAACAATAGACAAACCCGTGGACTATTGTGTGGCCAACAGGACACAGCTTTGCCTGCAGGAAAAAGGCTAAAAAGGGGGGGAAAGGGGGGGAGGAGAAAAGAAACCCACACAGAAAATCTTTAAACTTTTGCACCGAATCCAATACTTGAGCTAAGAATCACTTTTAACAATGTGATCATGTTAGCTACCGCAGTAAAAAACAAGGAAGTTCTTGCTTGAGTGCCTCCTAATGAACAAAGGTTAACTTTATCACAAAGGTCAAATGCCTGGTGGCGAAGGTTGTGACCCCAACAACTTAAATGGTGACCTTGCCACGTGCCTAGTATATGGGAGATTCTGATACAGATCATCTGGTTAAAAGACTGGTCATAAATTTCCTGGAGACTTATACTCCCACAAAGAAACAGTTTGCCACAATCATTTCCAACTTGTCATTTGATACTAGGGAAGCAGAATCAAGATATATATAAATTATATATATGTGTGTGTGTGTACATGCTTATGTATATGTATATATATATTTATACACACACACAAATATCCATTTATTTAGTTAAATAAATAAATGGTTCACAAGAGTTAGCTTTCCTCCCCTCTTCTGTACTGTATAAAATCAGAATAAACATTGAGACCTCTAAGCGAATGACTTAGTGTTTGTATATATATATATATATATATATATATATATATATATATATATATATATATATATATATATATATATATATATATATATATATATATATATATATATATATATATATACACATACATACATACATACATACATACATACATACATACACACATACACATACACATACACATACACATACACATACACATACACATACACATACACATACACATACACATACACATACACATACACATACACATACACATACACATACACATACACACATATATATATATATATATATATATATATATATATATATATATATATATATAAATAAATAAATAAATAGCTATTTAGCTCTCATCAGCTAGCCATACCCTTGCTGGGAATCGAACCTGTATATATATAAATATATGGAAATATATTTATATATAAGTATATATATATGGAAGTATATATTAAGTATATATATATGGAAAAAGTTTTTAGTTACAAAATTGCACTTTCTTGTTACTACATAGGACTAATACTTTTATGATTTAGCCTACTTGGAATAGGACAGTGTGGCTAAATAATTTTAAAAGTTAAGACTGAAAAAAGGTAAAATGTGGAAAACCATAAAATTTTAAAGCAATCGTGGTACGTGAACTTTAAAAAGGGACAGCTTGTCTAGAAAAGGTTAAGAATTAAATTATTTCAGAAGAGTATGAAGCAATAATAATAATAATAATAATAATAATAATAATAATAATAATATACAAAGTGAAGATATCGCAATAGTTTTAGTACATATAGGACAAAAAACTTATACAATGTGAATTTCTTTCCATTTCTGATAACAAAAGTTTTACCACATAAAAATGTTGAGGATTTCTGAATTGCTCTTCAATTCTCACTGCATGAAAGTCAATTTTAGTATTATTTCTTCATTTTATACTGGCAAATTCCTTACCATAATTAATAATGTTTACCACCATTTGGAAACATTTGACAACAATGGATGCCTAAGACTTGTATTAATGTTTGCATCTGATGTAAACTATAAACTGTCACCTATAGAGTTGGGTGGCTCTATAAATTTGTTTAATAATAAACAAACATACAAATAAACAAATGCTGGTTTCATTACTACACCTATCCAAGGGCACTTAGCACAAACCTCACTGGTATTCTGGGATGACAAAGGATTCTGGGAAATATCAGAATAAAGCAGACTTCAAGTGCAGGTAGTCCTCGACTTACAACAGTTCATTTAGTGACCATTCAAAGTTACGGCACTGACAAAGTGACATATGACCATTTTTCACACTTATGACTGTTGCAGCATCATCACGGCAGTGTGATTCACATTCGGATGCTTGGCAATTGACTCATATTTATGACTGTTGTAGTGTCCTGGGGTCATGCAATCCCCTTTTGGGATCTTCTGACAAGCGATCAATGGGGAAGCCAGATTCATTTAACAACAGTGTTACTAACAGTGCTACTAACCTAGCAGTGAACTGAGGCATGAAAAGTCATAAAACAGAGCAAAATTCACTTAACAAATGTTTCACTTAGTAACAATTTTTTTTGGCTCAATCACGGTTGTAAGTCAAGGAATATCTGTACAATCTTTCTTCCTCATTCACAAACAATGAATGTTGCCAGGGATATATTGCATATAAAGATAATAGGTATGCTTTTCATTGTGATTACTGAAATATTTTCCAAAACACGTCATAAAGCGTATGATGCAATACATACATGTATTAAACCATAATATGTATTTTAAAAGCTATTTTTATTTATTAAAAAAACTATAAGTACCACCTGTATTTTATATAGAAACACTGAACTCAAATGAACAAGTCTTGAATAAATTATATGGTTGAATTGTACAATACCTTTAGTTGGTTTTCAAAACAATTGAAAAAGTTATTCAAAATGAGAGTTACCTCTCTTCAGCGAAAGTAAAGCACAAGAGTTGTAATTAAAATATTACAATATTTTCTTAACATCTATATTGGGAGCAAAGGGTTATATTCAGCCTGCTTGCATGCACTGTTTTCTTTTTCCACTTTGTGCATTTTATTTTTGCTAACAATATGCTAACAATGTGCAGTTATAGTTTTAGAAAAGGTTTTAAAGCTGTCTGGTTTTTTGCAATATTACCAATTAACAACTTTAAATAACTAGACTACAGTGAGAAAAGCATAGCATTTAACAAACACTTTCAATGAAATATGAATCCTTTAAAAATCTATTTAAAATTTGCATTATACATCAACAAATGTGCAAAAAGAGTTTGTAATATGCCGTTAACACCAACTTTATTAAATTTCTGTATTTTTAAATCTGTTCTTAATTCATTGATTTTTCCACTCGGCACACTATATATATATAGCTATGAACTCTTACAGAGGCCACAATCTATTATAAACATTTGCACTTAATAAAACACAGCCATTATTAGACACATACAAAACACAGATCCCAAATAAAAGTCATAGACTTAGAGAATTTTTAAAAAAATCATATCTTTATGAATATTTTCAGATGCTTCATTAGTAAAAAGTGCATGATAGTTCATATTCAGAGCACACCACTCTGTGTGATTTCATAGAAAAAACCAAAATTATAAGTGCACATACCAATTATCACAGTAACACTACTACATATAAAGCCGTTAAGAAACACAGGCAACTTCACTTTTGTACAAAACCACCTAAAAGCTAACAATATGCCTCACATTTAAAAAGGCTGCATACAAACACAGATGTATGTATTTAAAGTATTGAGAAATCTAACACTTTTCCTCTCCATATCTCCAAACTGAACTTTTGGTAAAACTAAATTACAATGAATTGCTTAGAAATATCACTCTGGTGCTTATTTTATCCTCCAAAAGTCATAAGGTAACAAACTTCCTCAAAGCAGGCTGCAGAAAAATGTATTATTTTTCATTAAGAATAAAAAAGAATGCATACATCCATTTTCCATCATGCAGCACGGTTAAATTAATAAATCATTCTTTAAAATCAATAATATTCTATTTATATAGAGGAATTACTAAGAACATTTTTTTTAATTTTTCTTCCTTCATTAAGCAGAAATTTCTTTAATCCATATATCAATTGGTAAGGCCTCTGTTTTTGCCTACTTCTTTTTAGGTATGCTAACCATTTAAACACTTGACTTATACAGCATAAATATTGTTTTCATTTCTTTTCTTCGTGGTCAAATTAACACCAAACTAAAAAAATAATTCTATGAAATACACAACATTCTAATGCCAAGCATTTTCAAAAGGGATTCTAATGAAAATGCTTCAGGTACGTTGCACATTAGGTCAATAGTGAAAGACACTGTTCTTTCACAATCACTTTTTTTTGTACTATGTTGCAGTTTTACACAATCTATAGCTTCTCCGCTTCTGAGGACATCCAGAACACCATCAGAGATGCAGCAAAGCAACACAGTTTAATTAACTTACATGGTCAGGTGCAAACACGCCTGGCACTGGAATAACCATGCGGTTAAGTCCTTGCACAACAAACGTATTCAACAGTGGACAACTTTAAATATAGGCACTTACCTGCTGCGTGCACAAAGTATGCCAAATATAAATCGAGTTCCTTAACAGAAACCCCTATGTGATGGGGCTGTACACATAGCCCTGGATTTGAGCATTGTGGGGACTTTACAAGGCGTTCGCCATCAGTACTTTCAAGCGGAATACCTTTAAATAAAATCACCATAACAAGGTCCAGCCTCCAGACCTTATCTGCTTGCCGTAAACAGTCAATTCTTCTCATTTTGCCCTTCTGGTCTGGATTGGAAAGAACACAACAAGGAGGTTTTTTTCCTGTCACAGTTAGAACAAAATCTTCCCGATATTCAGGCCTGATGTCTTTCCGAAGCTTTGCCAAAAGTCTGGATGCCCATTTCTGTTTAACCTCAGGTTTTTCGCTTAGCAATTCATCCTTCACCACTCTTTCTTCCTCTTTTGACATGCGCTTTTCGTGTTTTTTAAAGTATTTTCGCTTTCGAGCTTGTAAGTTGAACCAGGTGTACGCAAATGCTCGAACATGGGGAAGAAGTGCTTCAATGAAGGGATGAAATTCATCCTGAAAATAATCAGTGGGGAAAAAAATTACTACAAGGAAAAGGTGTGAGGTGTGAAGGTTTTATGTCTTCTGAATTGGTGACTGTAACTTACAACTAGGCCAATAACAGAGCAACACCTATATTATGCACAGGCCTAAATGTTTCTACATTCTGATAACAAAGGATCAACTTTTTGCTGTCATTCAGTCCCACACATCAAGTGCTGAAAATATTTTGCCGTAATAGTGTGAATCACATTTGCTAAAACAAGCAAATTCAATAAAACTCATAGCATTGACTTTGCAGCAAATGTTATTTTAGGTCAGAAAGGTGAGACTCTAAGCTTTAAACAGCTGACTTTACAATAGTTCAATGTTAAGTCAATAGGGTAACTCCAAAATCAATTATTTCAAGTCTGCGACAAGACCACTGTAATTTTCATCCATTTTTTAAAAAGAAAGAAATATATTCTTTTGCTTTTCCCATTCTTGTGAATGATGTGACCAACTTGCTATATGCTTGCCAAATTTTTAACTTTTCAAAGTCGAAACATTATCAGCCAATTACCATCTGATGTATGATAAAAATGTATTTTTTTTAATTTAAGATTGAATGTGTGAATATAACACAATAGAATGCTAAATAAAATGGAATATATAAAAAGAATTTCACACTAACAAAAAATAATTTCTACACACAATAAAATATAGAAATCTTTCAACTAAGCTTTCTGATCTTTATTTAGGAAACAATAATAGTATAGAAGATATTATGGCTTTAATACATTCTAAGCCACAAATATTTTAAGAAAAAATGAGAAACGGAACTGAAATGCTAGTGCGTCTTAAAATGCATTATGTATGCATGCATGTATACAAGGGCTTCTACACTTTTAAAAAATATTATGTGAACAATCGTTGCTAATGAAAACATTATCTACTTTTTCATGTCTTTTATGTGAAGTTTTCCTTTTATAAAACCAAAAAGGGGGTTTAAACATTTCTCCAATGTCTACCTTACAGTAAGAAACATTGTATTATAAATATTTAAATAAATAAAGTATCCTTCAATGCTATAAAACACCACCTGAAATTAGTAAGAGTGCCCATTATTGATACGTATGCACTTAGTTATAAAACCATATGTAGAAAAAATGTGCAATGTAAAAATATGATCATGAAAATGCACTATTTTGAAATATTAGGAGGTCTCTTGCCGAATTTGGGCTTTCTTTGTAAGAAGAGGAAGCACTCTTGGCATACTAGAAGACAACATGGCCTCCGTCTTGTTCCTAGAAGTATGTGCCCTTCAATACTGAATGTCTACTGTGCAAATGTATACATGCCTATTCAGAAGGAAGTTCTTGTGAATTCATTGAGACTTACTTCCCCTAAGAATGAATAAAATTGGTGTCTAGATTTCTTAATTCATGTTATTCAGAAAATGAATTCTTAAAATAATTTGATGGGTATTCTTATAAAAGGGTATTGTTATGTAATGCTATAGCAATGTCTAAAATTCCTTGAACAATGCAGGAAATTTCAGAACCAAAAGATAAGGGATAAAAGAGCGCAAAAATATGAAAGAGTTTCACCAGTTGGATCTTCTGTTATCTTCTAAAAATAATTACCCGCTTTCTACCAACATAATGAAAATATTGAGTTGAATTAATTTTCTGCAGAAAATATTTTTCAAAATAATATAAAGTAGATTAAGTGTATTGACTGATTTTAAAGGGAAAAATGTCTTAATATTTATACCATTTAATACATAATGATTACATGTAACAAAATAACTATTTACATAAATCCCATGAAAAAAACTAAAAAAAATTATATTGACAATTAAATAGCTATATTTTCATAAATTTCCTCTCACATCCAAGCTAGTCACTAATCGGAGCTACAACTGAAATAATTGTGCATAGAACAAAAAATGTTGAGGCCTTTCTCACATTCATACAATCGCCAACTATGGCAAAAAAAGAGAGAGAGAGCGAGAAAGAATATTTGGGAATGCTTATCATTCTGCCATACATCTGCAAAATTACCCATCCTAAAATAAAAGATTACTACAAATTTTTGTGCTTTCTTAAATGCATCTTGATTTTATTTTACAAACGTTTTTATCATTTATTTAACTATATGTAGTGTCTCACATTTTGAGTCAATGTTATTGTATAATAAAATCTGGTAATGCTAAATACGATTGAAAAAAGAAGACAACAGCTTAAAAATCTACCTAAAATATTCAAAATCCATCAAATGATTTTCTCATAATGATATAATTAAGAGATTCTCCATTGCTGGTATAAGTAATGCTATCTAGATTGGCTTCCGCCAAACAGTTGAAAGATCAATTGTTCAAGAAGGACCTGTCTACTCTATAATACATTATTTTTTTAAAAAATAAGAATATTATTATACAGTATATATTCACAACTAAAACAAATGATTGCTTTCCAGAAAATTTAAGAACATTTAGATGTGGGTGAGAATTACTTAAAAATTAAAAGTAACAACTACCACCACCAAAAGAAAAAAGAAAGGTATGTATGCTTTTCTTTTAAAGTTGAAATTATAGGTAAAAGTTCTATAACATTAAATGAAGAGGGTTTTTTTTATATATCACATGATCCCATTTATATCTTCCACATTGGCAGAAGAGGAAAGTAACAAAAGTGAGTTTATAATACTTTTTATGGTTCACAGCTATGGGTTCTTAATAACACTTTACCATAGCTATACAGATACATTTGAATTATTTAACAAAACTTGTTAACGTATATTTGAACATGGAATATACAACACAGAAGCCAAGCATACATATTTAAGTAAAAACAAACTACAGCAATATTTAGAAACAATTCACTGATCTGCTCTATTTGAAACTTTGCCAGATTTATAAACTTTCACAGCATTAATATTTTCATTGTCCATAAATTTACATAATAATCTGTACATCTAGAATAAGATGTTACAATAAAGCCAAAACAGTATATAATAAATAGCAAATAGATAATTTCCCCTATATTACAAGGTAAATTTAGAAATCCCCTTATTATATTCTAATCTTCCAGCACTGTGGATGGATGTTCATTCAAATTTAAAGAAAATAACATGCGACGCTAAACCTTTCTTAATTTTGAAATCTTTTGGTCCAAAGCAATTAGGTGCCATGTGTACAACTTTTTGAACAGATTCTATAAAGATGTCTCTGAATCTCTAAACATTTCCAAACCTACTATGAGACTGGAAAGCAACATGCCACAAAGTAACTCTTAGGTTAAGGACCAAGGTACAAAAAATATATCTGGAAACTTATAAATGTGTAGCAAGGCCTAATAAATTAGAATCCTGTCCCCGCTTGTGGGAGGTGGGGACTGAGAACATTTTATTGGTATTTAAAATACCAATATTTTAAATATTATCTATTTTAAGCAAAATAGAAAACAAGTAGAAAATAGATCTGACTTGAGTTTTCTGTCAGACATAAAACTTCTGAAAAAGTTGGCTTTGAAAAATTCACCCTCCAAATGCAGTATCAGTTATCTTCTACATATAATCAATGTAGTCAATAAAGTTTAATGGCATTGTATAGTACTTTTGGTTTGATATGTTCTTATAAATAAATGTATTCTTTGGCTCTAGGTGACAGCTTTTGTGAATCACTGGGTACAATTTTTCCAAGTTATTCATTCCTAAATTTCTATTGGGTCATTTGGAACATGTATTGTTCATTCTTCCTTCTTTCCGGTGTTTTAAAGGTGTTCTAAGTGCTCAATTCCAAACCACTCTTTTCATCACCCTTTAGTAACTAAAGTATGCAAGTGTTGTTGTTTTTTTCCCTGTGGGGGCCAGAAGTGCTGAAATGGCAATGGAAGAAACTACACAATTTCCTTAGGAACTTTTCCGATTTCACTGTTCAGAGTGGGAAACACCAAAGGTCTAACAAAGATTATCAGTTAAAAAAGAGGGGCCGAGCAATGTAATTTGCTAAAACCATCAGCAGAAATGCAAGTTATTTTTTCTGATTTTTAAATAGTGGCAACTCATCTCAGAAGGAGCATGGATGGGGTAGTGTGGGAATGTTGCCAAAAAATCTGGCGCTGCATGAGAGTTTTCTTTGGGAGGGGGGGCAAAGCGCTAGGGGGTGGGTGGAAGTTGTGTAGGGAGTTAGAAAAGTTGCCGAACTCCTAAAGTTCGCAGTTTCCCAGAAAGATCTGCCTGGGTAGTATTTAGGCGTCATCCGCAGAACTCTTCAAATTTCAAAGTAATGCAAACAGGAGATCTGGAGAGGCGCGAAGTGGGCTGGAGACCCACTTGGAAGGATTTGTAATCCACGAGGAACTTCGCTCAGATGCAAACAAAAGGGACCCAGTAACTTTCTCCAAACAGCAACTCCCTTCCCCGCCTCCTTCTTTCCCCGGGCAGGACATTACAACAAACCTAATTTCCCAAAGGAAACAACCCCAGGCAAATATGACACCCGAGCAAGTGACAAGCGTTAGAGGCAGCCAGGAAGGGCAGATCTGATTGGGGATGGAGAGCCCTGCTTCAACCGCCTTGCGAGAGGCTGCTGGAGACTCCGAAGCTCCCGAACTGGGCCGTGCAGGAGAGTAACGGAACGGATTGCAGAACTGCGGCCGCTGCAGCTAGCGCGGTGCGCAATGTGGATTCCTTAAAGCTCTTAAGTTCTCCCATCAAAGCCCGGGGCAACGTACGGGAGGGAAAGTTAGAGGCTTAGGTGCAATGCATCTCTCCAGACCTCCGGTTCCGACCAGGACCGGAGCAGACGTTGCGTGCCGCGTACGGGCAAAGGCTGAACCCCAAAGCTGCCGAACACATTACACGCTATACCCAACACAAAAGTGCGCGAGGACTTTATGGAGAAAAAGCAATGCAGCTCCAGCAGTCCGGGAGGCGGGGAAAAGAATACACGCAGCACGCAATTACTTAATGCTACACTTTAAAAAACAACACACAAAGCATCTAATTGTATCTGGATTGCGTTTGTTCCACGTTCGTCCGTTTCGGAAGCACAAACAGTAAGTATTGATTTCAGATGACCAAGCATGTAATGGGTTGCGAGGCTGCTAAACACGTGCAGATCGTCCTAAACACCCACATACGCAGACATCCACACCGCATTTCGCTACGGACCCTCCCCACTGCCGAGAGGCACCCGCTTTTTCTCCAACACAAAAAAGCTCGCACATTCCCATATCAATTAAATAAAAACCTTAATAACAAGGCGCCATTAGCCATGTGTCTATACAAATGGCCGAGTCAGAGCAAGAATGTAGCCTCGCGGAAAAGAAAGTTACTTTCCGCAAGCTGGGTCTCACCCTCCCGCCCTCGACGCGCCCCCCCCGCAACGCTCAGACGAACCTCCCGCAATCCCCCCCCTCCGCCATTCCCCTCCCCCCCCGATTCAATCCGGAGAGCTTCTTACCTGGGTAAGGCAGAGAGGAGAGTACATGGTTGCTGTGGGGGGTTTGTGGCTTGGAGGTGTGTGAGAGGGAGAGAGAGAGAGAGGGAAGGGGGGAGAGAGAGAGAGAAAGGGAGGGGGAGGAATAGAAAGAGGGAGAGAGAAAGAGAGAGAGAAGAAAAAAAAAGAAAGGGGGAAGAACCGAGCCTGCTTCTTGCTTTCACATTTCCAACTCTGCTAAACTGCAGCCAGCGCTGATCAGCTCCATGAGCTGAACTTTAACCCCGCCTAGAGTTTCCCTACACTACACACTATACATGTCTACTGTACCCAGGCGTTAAAGGCATAGTGCACACTTCCCCCCCATCCTCCCCACGCTTCCAGCGACAGCAGCAGCAGTAGAAAGCCTCGGGCTCCAGCTTCTCCGGGTGCCTGCCAGCGTGCCTCCAGCCAGCTTCTGCTCCGCTCTGCACCGCTCCGCAGCAGCAGCAGCAGCAGCAGCAGCTCGCTTGCTCGCTCGCTGCCTTGGCCGGGGGAGGGGGGCTGCAGTGCTACTGCTCGGCCAGCCCTCCCTATCCCAGATCCCCGTGCTCAGTGTATTACTGGGAACGCAATTAGGAGCCGCTTGCATGTCGGGCTCCCGAGCGGCTATAGGCTATGCAGGATGTGCTTAAGCAACCAAAACTTCTTTTTGGCATTTCGCTCTCTCTCTCTCTCGCCCACCCCACACCCCCCCGACTCCCATGTGCACACACGTCTTTTTCCCCGCTTCCCTACTTCTTCTCTTTCCGAAGGATTTCGAACTAAACTTTCTACCGTTCATCTCCTGCAGAGATTTTTCTGCCCGGAAGAACCATTTATAAGCCTGGTGGTTGCAATGCCTTTCCAAAGCAATCAGCTCGAGAATAGGTGCTATCTTGAACACGCTCCTCCAAGTATCATAATCGTGTTCTTTGGGTGCCGAAAACTGTATTTCCCCCCAAGAATTTTCTGCCTGAGTGAAATTCTTTGGGGTTTTAAAGGTTATTTTCTTTAACTAATAAAGGTAACAATGCATTTACCTCAACATGCTGACATTCATAGACCTATATGGCTCATTTGACAAAAGATCCTGGTAAAGATCCTGGTGGGGAGTTCAACACCAAGCCATACTTTCCAGCTATTCTCCTGAATGTCCATGCTTGTTTGTTTCTACTTTGAAAAACGTTAAAGCTTTGCTACTTTTACTAACAATGCAGAACTTAATGACTGCATTGCAACCCACAATAAGAAAGCACCAGTATTTACTACTTAAAAGTGATTAAACTAAGAATCCAGCCTTCCGTCCTTTATTTATCATAATGCATTGTTCTGGCACAAGAAAAGCTTTGGTTTTGGGGGTTTGGAAAATTGCCAGCCAGCCAGCATTTTCTTGCCCTGAGCTTTATATTTTCTTTCCAGCCTTACTAAATCTACTAAGTGGAGTCCTTTCTGATCTTCTTTCCATTTCCCAAAAGAAACAGCAGCCTTCAGACACTTGACAGATCCATAACCATTCATTAAAAAAGGGGAAGAGGATACCACAAGACATACCACATTCTGCTTGCCAGCCTTCCTTTATGGAGCTTAGATTTAGGCGCCTCGAAAGTTTAAAATGTTAGACTTTAAAAAAGGGAGGGGCAGGAAAACTTTTAAAAGTCTATTAGAGGGATAAGGCCTATGTTATTATATTATTTGATTCCTTTTCAATGTTTCACTCAAATCTTATCATTTGTAGGCTGCAGAGAGTTGATTTCAGAGAAGGCTTTACTTTCCAGTCCAACTTTGTTAATAACAAAAAAGAGTGGCCAAGATACCTTTGATTAATATAAAGCCATGGAGAGAAATTTAATGGGATTTCTTTGTTTTCCAAGTTTTCTGGACAGTATTTTATGGTTGACAAAACTTGCTTAGAATGAACATACTGGGGAAAAACAACTCAAATACCATGAAAATACCACTTGTATTGCTTTCCATATGCACCAAATGTGGTTTGCCCTCCTTTTTTTCAGAACTCAAGAGAGCTTGCTGGTCCAGAGAACATTTTTCTTTCCTCTGCTGTGTATCCCAGATGTAGATTAGGTGTAGTTCCTGCTGCTTGCCACAACCAATCCAGTTTAAGGCTATTCAGTCCCCACATCAGACACTACACACAGGTTTTGGCATGCAAGGGGCACTACAGCCACAAATACTTCCAAAGCGGTGTCTGTGGTGGCAAGGGGAAGCTGAAACCTTTACCCATGGCGGTGAATGTGCCCCATTGGTTAGCCACAGACTGACAGCTTGGCACCACTTTCCTGATAGCAGTCCAGTAGTTGTGTGAGCTGGGCAGACAAGTTAAGTAAGGCACCGGGTTCAATGAGACTACTGAGTTTATTTTGTTGAACAGAGACCACAAAAATTATTCTTTTTTAAAGGGGTTAATACCTTTTTTTCCCCGGGTGGTGGTGGTGGACGAATAACATTCCTGTTTTCTATTGTGAGTGTCCATTTCACAAACTCTCCCTCTTTCTCCCACATTAGATACCCCACCTCCTTCATTCTGTGTAACTTAAGCCAGTTTTTTTTTTTTTTGCTCCAATTTCTCCTCATGGAGGAAGAGGAAAGGGGTCGAAGAAGGAATCGGTGAGGCCCCGGCTGTCCTTCCCTCGCTGGCAAGTAGTTTTGCTCTACGACTTCCAGCTCTTTGTGGTTAGCAATATGATCTTAAGTAACTTTTGGCGCCCTTCGTAAGACTTTTGGACGCGGGATGCTGGTTTGCGCCCTCTAGGCAGACGTTGCATCCAAGTTCAGCGCCGAGCCGTTCACATCCGCTCCTTCCTCGCCTTCCCCTCCCCCGCCCGCAAAACCTACACAAAAATGCCCTCAGAGGAGCGCGCGCTCCCCCTCCCTCTTCCTCACATAACCCACACCCCCAACACAGTGGAGCTAGTGAAAAATCGAGGAGGGGGAGGCACAAATAATAAAGCCTAAGCTTAAATCTTTCTCTCCCCCCTCCAGCCCCCATAGGAGGCAGAGAGGTACAAAAAGAAAAGCGTATGAAATCTTTCTCCGGGGAGGTTTCTCTCGCGGAGGGTGGAGGGAGAAGCCCCGAAAACCCTAAATGTGTGTGTGCGTTTGTGTGGGTCTGCTTAAAAGCTTGGAAAGCCAAGGGAGGCTAAAGTATATCTAAGGGAGACCTCTCCATTACAAACCCAGGACGAAAATCTCACTCGAGCCAGTACGTCTCCCTTGAAAATGGGAAGTTTTGAAAAGCGCTATAGGCTGCTACCGTGAAATAGTATATGTCTCTGTGAAAAGACTTTCTGCCATGATCCCTGCTATCCATATTGTACCTGGCACGCTGCCCGGCATTGCATTTACAATGTTTTATTTGCAGAAACTTTTACCTCGCCAGCCTCTGTGAAATCCTCTTAGATATATAAATTACGTTGCGAAGGGTTCACTTATACGGACCATCTTGAATATATATTAAGGAGAAGCTTAACGGGAAATTGCATTAATATGATTTAAAAACTCAGAGGCTGGGATGTTTGAAACCACTTCCTCGAGATGAGCTGGTCGGGCGAAAAGGAAGCTACTCCGGAGTAGGATGACTTCAAAGTCAGAATTAATGGTGGATTTTAACACCATTCCCTCCTCCTTCTCCATGCCATAATTTTTATTTTAAAGGAAGCGTTCCTATGCAAACCGACACATTTATTTTTTTTAAAAAAAGTCTCTTAGGGCCAAGGAGACAATATTTTGCACCCAATAGGTACAACTCTCCTTTTGCCAGTTCAGCACAAATACCCAGGATTTCTGTGGGACTTTGGTCCCACTAAATTTTCAACCTTGAGGATTCTGTCAGCCATCAAGTATGTCCAAAAAAGTGTGTAGAGACCCTGCCTACACCACTCAACCAGACAATTGTTTTTTCTCAAGGAGACTCCTGCTGGAAGTCCAGCTGAGTTCAAGGAACATTTTCTTAGGCAGCTTTCAAGATTTACAATAAGGGGTCTACATCTTATCTCCAAAGCCAGGAGTAGTCTTCAATTTGGTTTCTCCTGAACCGTGGGAATCTGGAACATAGGGCCAGATTTCCAACTAGTTGGGTACAGATCTCCTTACTTACATTCCCTCCAGCATTGGACAAGAAGGATCATATTGTACCTATTCATGTTCACTTGCACATCCATCTTCACATCCACTCATTTTTCCCAGTCCTTTACAAGACTTACCATTTCCATTTTTTTCTTACCTCCTTTCTTACCCACTTACCTACTTTTTCTGCCCCATGATTTAAACTAGATGCAGGTATGTATGTAGCAATGGAGATTAACAAGAGTTAAGTACCCGTGTTAGGCTGGACCTTGCCATTATTGCTTCAATGAAAAATGGGAAAACACCTCCCCAATGCATGCCTATAGGATAATCATTAAAATAGGTAGAGGAAGAAAAAGTTTATAGCCCATGTTAACACACAACAAGTTGAGCAAAGGTCCCGATTCATTCCTGATCATACTTCCTTCCAGAAATCAGAGTGTTATAATTCCATGTTGTACTCTGGACTCCTCCAGAAAGTGAATTATATTCACAGTACAGTCTTTGGTTTACAGTACCATAGACCTGAGTACTCAGAATAAAGTTGGAAGTTACAACAGTACTGAAAAAAGTGACTTTTTCATATTTATGACCCTTGTAGCATCTCCATGGTTGTGATGAAAATGTGGATGTTTGACAGCTGACTTAGTTATGACGGTTGCAAGGTCCTGGAGTCATGTGATCCCCTTTTGCAACTTTCTGATAAGCAGTCAATGGGGAAACCAGATTCAATTAACTACCACGTTAAATGTTACTAATTTGTATTACTAAGTTAAGCTAAGTTGTGTTACTAAGTTACTAAGTTAAGTGTTACTAATTTAAGAACTGCAGTTAACAAATGTGCCCAGATAAGTTGTAAACTGGGATAAAACTCATTTAACAAATGTCTCACTTAACAACAGAAATTGTGGGCTCAATTGTGGTCATCAGTTGAGGATTACCTGTACAAGCTTTTAAGTATAATGATGCACAAGGGGTGGGGGTGGGGGGCTTAGTCATATCTATCCCCTTCCCCTCCTAAGAATTATACTCCAATGACAGCTACTATAAATAAGAGACAAGGCGAGTGGAATAATGGCAGTCTTTCAAGTACACCACCGCATATAATGTAACTCAGTATTTTCTCTAGGAAAAACAAACCATCCTCTTTTTATTGTTAAGGATTCTTGAATATCTAAGTAGTTGGATGTACCGATTCGACCATTGGTAACTAACCCTCCCGCTCCCGAACGGGGAAGAAACTTCAGAGAATACGGGAGGAAGATTATAACTAACTCCGCTCTTCTCCTCCCCCCCCCCGCCTTCTCCCACTTGGGATATTTCGAACGTTACCACAACCAAGCTGCTCTCTGATTGGACCGCGCTGGAGTCCATCACAAAGCTTTACTACATTGATTAGAGAACGCGCTTGTCAATTACATCCCAAGTCTAGACACTTCCTTTTGTGTTAGCCTGGCTGCCGATCCCAGACGTCTTTTAACAGAGCACGTACTTTTCGGGGAGGGAGGAGGGGCGGGGGCAACGAGCAAGCGCTATGAAGCAAAGTGGGGGGGGGGAGAGGAAATCTGTCAAGCTCAGCGGTTTTCCTAAATCGCTAGGGAGGGGGAGGAAAGGAAACACTAGTGCATAGACAAACCCACCCACCCTGCCGCTCTCCTCTGCATAGTGCACAGAGTATACATGTTACTTTGTAGCAATCGAAAAAAGGTCACAAAGCAAACGCCCGCAATATAATCATTATAAACTCGTGACACTGTACGGTACCGTGTTGCTTTCCTATTTTTATCAAGGGAAGGCTGAAAGTCCCCTGTATAGAATATAAAAGTATGGGAGGGGAGTACTTTATAGGGTGGAAAAAATACGAGAAACTTTTTAAAAAGAGAACGAGATTATAGACTTCATGGGTTGGCACAGGGTTCCTATTTATTTATTTATTCACAGTGGAATGATGAAAACTTGGAATGGCTCGTGCTTAAGAAAATACTTTAAAAAAATACATCGAATTCAACGTTTTCATAGGCAAGTTTCTGCTTTCCAATAGAGAAAGAAAGATGATAGATAGATAGATAGATAGATAGATAGATAGATAGATAGATAGATAGATAGATAGATAGATAGATAGATAGATAGATAGATAGATAGATAGATAGATAGATAGATATTGGAACGCAGAAACTTGATCATGAAAATGTGAAATTCGGTGTATTTTACTATAGAAAAAGCAGTGGTGCATTCTGAGTTAGTTTCTCTGTCTTGGGAAGGCGATCCATCCTCAAGGGAACTAGCTGGATTTCCAGATACTCCGGCTTCTCTCCGGTTGGCGACTCGTGTTAGACTTCGCAGAACTTGCGGTCGATTGAGATCCCACCCTCCCCAATCCCCAGCCGCCAGCGCGTGGATTTCCGCAACGGCTGCAATTTGCATAGGAACACCCCCCCCCCCCCCCACACACACACACACTCTCGGAGCAGGTTTATTCTCACGGAGCCCCAAGCGCTAGGCCAATCGCCGCCGCCGGAATTCCTTTCAGGCTGCGCTCCTGGCCCGGGCTGCGCTGCCAACGGTCTAGGCCCAATTCCAAGCTTCGCAGCGGCAGCGGCAACAAGAGCAGGAAGGAAGGAGAAAAGGAGAAACGCTCTTTATGCGCAGTGCGAGTCCTTTCTGAATGAATGAAAGGGGGGAGGGAGGGGGAAGACGAGTGTGTGTGGATCTCGGTGCGTGCCACGGAACGGGTTTCCCCCGCCCAAGCCTGGGAGATTAATAATGCATGTGCGAGCGCGATCCTGGCACGTTCACTCGGTGTCGTCGTCCTCCCCCCCCCCCCCCAAAAAAATTGGTCTTGAACAAATGGTTTGCCAGTGAAAACAATCCAGCCTGGGGCGAAAAGAATCCACCTTGAACTTTTGCACTCTTGAGTGAAAATGCTGCTCATCGCCACCACCCCCTCAATCCCTGATGTTACCCGACTCTGTCCAGTCTCTCATGCATCCCTTCCGATGACGTCTGAATGGGGCTGCAACCCATGGTTGGTAGATTCTTGGGGTTTTCCTCGGTTAGGCCTGTTACCCCCCTGGTGGACGTCGTGAGCCACTCGTGGTGCTGCAGGAGGGATGCGGGGGGGGGGGCAGAGTTGGCCTTTCTTTCAATGCCCTTTCTTATGCCCCCCTCCTTATTGCAAACTCAACTGAATAAAGTAAAAAAAAATCAGGAAAGGAGAAGAGGGATAAGCAGCACTTTCCTTTGCATAGATGAAGAATGTCAGTTGTCCTGCCTTAGTTATTTTAAACCCGCCCTTATTGGTTTTTTAAAAATGAATAACTCAAGGCAGCCAGCATACCTAATGCAGGTACTTCTTGAATTATAACTGCAGTTGACCTGAAAATTGAGCTGAAGGAAAGCAGTTGCTAAGTGAGTTTTGCCCCATTTTACCCTTTTTACCACAGTTGTTTTTAAGTGAATCATGTCATTAAGTGAATCTGGCTTCCCCATTGACTATTCTTGTAGCCAGTCAGTAAGGTTACAAATGGTGACCCCATGCCAGTTGCCAAGCACCTGAATTTTGATCATGTTACCTTGGGGATGTTACAAGTGTGAAAAATGGCTATTAGTTACTTTTTTCAGTGCTCTTGTAACTTCAAATAGTCACTAAATGAATAGTTGTAAGTTGAGGTTGGCCTATATTCTTTCCTCCCCTGTGTTCTCCACAACAATCCTGTGAGGTAGGTTAGGCTGTCAGAGAATGAAGGGCTAAAGTCACTCAGTGAGCTAAGGTGGAACTAGAACTATGGTGGAACTTCATTCCTAAGGTGGAACTAGAACTCACAGACTCCTGGTTTATAGCCTTATTCCATTTATTGCATTGTAGTGGTGTTGAGGACAATGCTTATTTATTTATATGTGGGCTGAGCTTATGAGGTGGGGGTCAGCTGAGAGAGAAAGACTGGCTGCAGACTACCCAGCTGGCTTTTGTGGCTCCGGGAGGATTTGAACTCATGTTCTTCCAGTTCTTAGCATGGTACCTTAATTACTGAACCAAAATGGTCTACATGTTCCTGACATTCTACTATTTCAAAATTGCCCCATTCTGGCAAAGCAACACTGTATCCATCTCTTTAGAGCAGTGGTTCTCAACCTTCCCAATGCCACAACCCTTTAATACAGTTCCTCATGTTGTGGTGACCCCCAACCATAAAATTGGTGTCTCGGTTCCTTAGACCATCGAAAATATGTGTTTTCCGATGGTCTTAGGCGACCCCTGTGAAAGGGTCGTTCGACCCCCAAAGGGGTCCCGACCCACAGGTTGTGAACCACTGCTTCAGAGAGAGCAACATAGATAGGGTTAGCGACTGACCAGGAAACGGAAAGGAATCAGCATGCCAGTCATAAGCCTTATAATGATCCTCCCAGTCTAGGTCACCAGAATAACCTTCCAACATAAATGTACACACCTTGTTAATGTGTAAGAGATTGTACACATCTTG
Source organism: Thamnophis sirtalis (assembly GCF_051295495.1). Taxonomy (NCBI): domain Eukaryota; kingdom Metazoa; phylum Chordata; class Lepidosauria; order Squamata; family Natricidae; genus Thamnophis; species Thamnophis sirtalis. Next base: position 27,086,141 of record NW_028261387.1, read on the forward strand.
TGGCTGTCACTGAATACAGACGGGTTAAGGGGGAAAACATTGCTTTAGCATTGGTGCAACTAAGGAAGCCTTAATCTATTTTTCATCCTTCGACTGGCAGAAAAAACTATTGCCAAGCAAATCTGTACAGTATTGTGCTTGGGTGAAAGTGGGAAGGACTTCTAGCTCGAAGGCACAGATCTCATTCTACCTGAATCAATTATTTGTTCTCCCAGTTCATTGGCATAAATTCTTTTGAGTGAAGTGGAATTATATCCAAGCACAATTTTTATGGTAAATACTGCAATGGTGAATACTGCAAGGTTTCTCAACAATGAACAACAAAGTTAGGCTGTGTGGACTTCAACTCCCAGAATTCCCCAGTCCACACAACTTAATGTTGCTGAGATTGAGAAACATTGCAATAAATGTTTACATATTATGCATACTTACTTGGGAGTAAACAATACAAGCATACATACCTCATTGCAACAAATGTCTTGAGGCGTACTTTTCATTATGCAATTCAGCCTCAGATGAAATTGCATAAGAATAGTGTCATTAAAATAGTTGATTCTGTGAAATAATTTTGCATTCCATTTGTGTTAAAATTATAATTGGAGGCTTGAGAATATTATAGTTTATCTCGTTGCATTTTTTGGTCCTTGTCCAGGAACTGGACATATAATTTTATCAACAACAATGCATACAGGTTTGTCATTGCCTTCTGGGGTGTTTGTTTTTCTTCTCAGGATGACCCCTCCCCACTTAATTTTTCAAGATTAGTTTTCCATCCAGGTTTATTTTCTCCACCATTTCTGTTTTTTTATTATGTGCTGTTTTGTATTGTCCTTTGTTTTTAAATGTTTTTTTAATTATTTGTAAATTGTATAGGGTCACCGGAAGCCAGGGAGCTCTATAAGTATAATAAATTAATATTGCTATCATTAGCTAAGACCAACCAAGTGTTGAAACCTATGTAGTTGAGCCAGTTTTAATTTTGTCAATAAGGCAAACTTTCTTCAGTGTTGACCATGCTAATTGGAATAAAGCTGGTATCCAGTAACATGTTGTGACCTAAACATTCTCCACCCCATGTAAACATTGCTGGGATAATATTGGTGTGAATTCCATTTATTGAGGAGATTATATTGAAGAGATTCACCGGTAATGAATACAATTCACAAAGCAGAACAAAAATCTAAATATGGGGGGAAAAATTCTGTGCACCTATTGCTTTGGATGTTGTTTTTGTTCTAAGAGTTTATGAGATATCCTTTTTGAAGGCTTCTCTCAACCACATTATCCATTCATTTTTGGTATTCAAATAAAACATGCATTAATTTTAAGGATGAGGACAACATGCTTGATAAAGTTCGACCAATCGGCTGGATGCTTGACCATTTCTCTTCATTAGTTATTATGCATAATAGCATGGGAGTAGTCTTAACCTCATTAATAAGATTATACCGCATTCCTTCCTAAAAATGAATCCAGAAAACTCGTGCAGTTATAAGTGACTCAAATATCCTTCCTGAGCAAACTGCTTGAGTGAGTTTCCACATTAAGTGTGTGTGGACCCAATTTTCTGGTGCTTCTGATGATACCTGAATGATCATCCATAACACTAAGGAATTTCTCCTCAATTCCATAATATACCACAGTCATTTAATCTCCCCTATTGTGAAATATCTACTTAGAACCACTAATTGTGACAGTTTAGAGCAGGGGTGTCAAACTAACAGCCCACGGACCGGATGCGTCACGTACTGGCCCTGCCCCCCCACGGTTTAACAAAGGGGGGGGGAAAGTCCCAATATGTTGTGTGACGCCATGTGATACTAGAGATTTAGAATAAAACATTAGTATCCTGATGTCATGCATCTTTCCTTTTCCCCAAATTTCCTTATTGGCCTAAATGAGTGGTATTCAACCAGTTCTGAGTAGAGTTGAGTACTTCTCTACCTACTCAAGTTTGGACACTGAAGAATTTTCTAGGTTGAGCTTTATTGTTAGAAACATTCTCTTTGTAGCACAACACACTTTTTAACAACTTGGCATCAGCTAGCCCTAGTAGTAAAAAGATAACCTTGGTTGAGTTGTTCCTACTCAGGTAATTTATTGCTAAGACCAATCTATATTGTAAAAGTGGGTCTACAGTACATTTAAGAGTACCAGTTGGAAATGGAAATTATGAATATATTGTTTCACTTTTATAAATCTCCATTGAATTCCAGTTAACCTTCAATTCAGAATGTTATTATTAACCTATTACATCTTTATGGCTTCAGATCATAGCATCTAAATTTTGAGCAGCATGCAAGGTATACATACATTTTTTATTTTCAAAATCTTTTAACTAATTCTGCCATTAAATTAGTTAAGAATTGTAGAACTGGAGGGATATTTTGGATCTTCTAGTCTTCTTTGAAACTCAATGCAGGGAATGCATAGTTAGAAAGTCAAATGGTTTCTCATTTTGGCTTGAAGGCCCTCAAGGAGGAGAGTGCATGATATTCTCTGGGTAACATGAGTGAGTACACTAGAGTTACACCTAACAATGACGCTAACCCTAACACAGTCACTCCTAATCCAATCATATCTTCTTATAATTGGAACTCCCAACACACAATCATGTAAGTAGGTCAAAGTTGATTATTGTGGAGAATACAAAATATCTTCACATTTCCCTAGTTCTGCCTGGTAGGTCATAAGCTCTTGTATTAGGAAAGTACTACAAAGCCTTCATCATTGGCTCTTCTGGCCAGACTGACTGTGTGGATAAAGTTCTTGGTACTCTTTGAGCTTAATTGTCTGCTTTCTAAAGTTTCATCAGCCAACTAGCTAACATGATGATGTTGCCTAGTTGGGCAATGAAGTGGGTGAAGCAAACAAGGTCAGAGAATATTTAAAAAGCCACAGTTCAACTCTGAACTGCAGATATTCTCTGCTATAAGAGTATGGATAAACTTGGAGATTGAAGCTCATCAGTATTAGGGAGGCATACATTTCTTGAGGTTTGAAACACCTTGATTTTTAAAATCACTTTTATTCCAAGGAGGGCTAGCTGGGTAGGCTTAAAAGAGCTGTTCTGTCCAAGTACTGTCTGATTTAAAATGGGTACTTCACCATTGATCCAGTAAACAGGCCACTGAAAACGCATATTGTATGAGTGCCTTAAAAAATTGCAAAAAGTCTTTTGGTTTCAACTCTTAATTTGGGAAAGTGTGGGGCAACCAAAGCAAAAAATATAGTGGTATAGGGCAGTGACGGCTAACCTTTAAGGTGCCAAGTGCCGAAAGTGTGCACAATCCATAATGCAATGCGCACATGACATCTCCCATGTGCCCCACCCTTGTGCATGCATGTGCAACCCCGTGTGTGATCCCCGCATGTGCCTGCAACCCCCTGTGCACACACCATCCCCCAGGCATGTATGTGCATTTCTTGCATGCGCCCCCCCATGCATGTGCAGCAGAGACCCAAAAACCAGCTGTCCAAAGGAAGGCACACGCATGCACAGCTGAGCTGGGGCAACAGCTTGTGTGCCCACAGAGAGGGCTCTGCATGCCACTTGTGGCACGCATGCAATAGGTTCGCCATGGCTATGCGGAGTAAATATTGAAGGTGGCTCACAATGTTCCTTGAACAAGCTATTTAGGAATAAACTAAATTAGACAGAGTCTCTTTCCTTTTGTGATTTCCCCCCACTGTATGATGTGTCACATGGAAACATTGATGAAACAAGACTAGGAACATTAGGAAGGTTAGGGGACGCTAACCTTCTGGGAAGCTGTGTTTCATCTGCTGCTTAAATTTGGTCAGATGTATCATGTTGACACTGACATAAGTGAGTGTTCAGGAAAGCACCAGGAAATAGAAATAGAATAACAAGAGTTGGAAGGGACCTTGGAGGTCTTCTAGTCCAACTCCCTGCTTAGGCAGGAAACCCTACACCACTTCAGACAAATGGTTACCCAATCTCTTCTTTAAAACTTCCAGTGTTGGAGCATTCAGAGTCTTTGGAGGCAACTTGTCCCACTGATTAATTGTTCTAACTGTCAGGAAGTTTCTCCTTGGTTCTAAGTTGCTTCTCTCCTTGATGACTAGAGTTTTCAGTGCTATAAGATATCCCATGCTGAAGTTGCCTATACGGTAGTCAAGGCATTGCCTCATGGGTTTTTAAAGACAAAGTTTCTTGTAGGAGCTTTTTCCAGACCAATATTTCCCAACCTTAGCAACTTCAAGATACGTGTGGAATTGGGAACTGGCTGGGGTATTCTAGGAGTTGAAGTCCACATATCTTAAAGTTGCTGAGTTTGAGAAACACCCGTCTAGGCTGAGGTACCTACTTCCTGTCTGAGGACTTGTTCCAGTAAGAGTAAGAAGAACAGGAGGTTGTGGAATGAAGGTCTCATGAAAAGTTAATGGAGAGTTTAAATGGAATGTTCAGTCTGATAATCAACAGCTATGTTAATAAAATGTTAATAATTAATTATAATCTACAGTACTATTTATTTTCCGATATATTCTCTATGAATAGTCAAGAATTTCCTTCTTTTGAATGAAATTCTTTGGGCAGAGAGGGACCAAAATGATTTAAACTGTAAATTAATAACTCTATGGGACATATTGCATAAGGCTGTTTCTGAAGCACACATTAAGCTACCCACATCTCAAGTAAGTCTTGTGATATTTTGCCTGAGAAAAGCTGACTGGAAGGAATATTTGTCCTAGCTACTACTGAGATGTCAAGAAAATTTAGAATTTTCAAGAATTCTGGAAATCTAATGAAACAGACTTTTTATAAGCTAGATTTAATTATTGTATGCTATTTAAATAATTTTATGAATTCTTAATACTTGCTATATATGGGGTGACACCCATTTTCACAAAATAAATTATTGTACACCTATGAAATTCCATAGGGCTGAAAGGAAGGTACTTATAAAACTAGTGTTTCAAAACATTCCTATAGCTCTTTTGTTGATAGATATTAACTTGCATTACATAAGATTTATAAGTCAGGAAAATAAGTTTGTCCTGAGAATATACTGAATAGTTTAAAAACAGATCCTCATTTTTATCATCACTTGTTTAAAATCAATTACTTGTAGCAGAAAACTAACCTGATAGGCAATGTTGTATAGACTAATGTAATAATTTCAGTGAACACAATTGTAATTAGCCCAGCAAAATGATTTGGAAATAATGTTTAGTATATGGAACATGTTAGAGTAACCGTGTAACATTAAGAGATACAAGTGTTTTTAAAGCAAGTTCAGCAATTTTATTATTACTCATGCTTTCTGAATCTATCTTTAGGAATGAGGACTAGAAGTTTGGACACAAACATCTGTAGAGATTTTCAATCATCCAGGTCATGGTTATCTCAAAGGTGCTTTTCAAAAAGCATCTGGATTTTCTTAATTTTTTTTCTTGAAAACATTTAGTTTCTCATCAAAGAATCTTGGATGATAAGCAAATATTTTTAAGAAAAAAAATCTAAGAAAGTCCGGTTGCCTTTTGGGATGTTGGAAACCAACCTTATTATTCTTAGGAGAGGCACAATACAGGTAGTCATTGACTTATGACCACTATAGAGGCCAAAATTTATGTTGCTAAATGAGACATTTGTTAAGTGAGTTTTGCTCCATTTTAAAATCTTTCTTGCCACAGTTGTTAAGTGAATCAGTGCAATTGTTATGTTAGTAACACTGGTTAAGTAAATCTGTCTTCCCTATTGACTTTGCTGGTCAGAAGGTCACAAAATGAAATTACATGATCCTGGGACACTGCAGTAAATATGATTCAGTTGCCAAGTGTCTGAATTTCAACCACATGACCATACCACAAAGGTAATAAGTGTGAAAAATGGTCATAAGTCACTGAACGGTCATTAAATAAACTTGTAAGTTGAGAACTTATGTAAATTAAGTGGTCATTTAAAGTGGATATAGCTGAACTTGATCCACTGATTGCACAAAGTCTGGCCTAAGCATGATAAGCCAGGCCCTTATTTTTGCAGAAGTAGTCCTAAGAATCTGTTAACTCTTAAGCCAAATAAAATATAGTAATGTGTCAAAGAAACAAGGAATGCTATTCTATGTCCAACCTCATGGGAATACTGAGTTGGGCCTTGGGACACCTTGGTTTACAAAGAGAGGTCCAGGACCTCACTCTGCAGAATGCGCAGGAATAGAGGCCCACAAGAGAAGCAGGTTAGATTATTATTATATTTTGACATGCCAACTAAAAGAATATCATTGAACAACAAGCACAGTGGGAGAAAATAATAGTTGTTCATAACATGCTTCGGTTGCTATCATTGACAAGATCACCTAAAGTGTTAATAATACTTTATTATGCCTTGGTAAGGCCACAATTGTATACTATATCCAGTTTTGATCACCACAATGTAAAAAAGATGTTGAGGCTCTAGAAAGAGTGCAGAGAAGAGCAACAAAGGTGGTTAGAGGGCTGGAGACTAAAACATATAAAGAATGCTGGAATTGGGTATTTCAAGTTTAATGAAAAGAAAGACTAGGGTTGTTATGATGTTGTTCTGATATCTGCCACAAAGAAGAAGGAATCAAGCTATTCTCCAAAGCACCTGAGGGCAGGACAAGAAGCAATGGGTGGAAACTAATCAAGGAGAGAAGCAACTTAGAAATAAGGAGAAATTTCCTGACAGAACAATTAATCAGTGGAACAACTTGCATCCAGAGGTTGTGAATGCTCCAAGAAGATGTTGGATAACCCATTTGTCTGAAGTGATGTAGGGTTTTCTGCCTGAGCAATGGATTGGACTAGAAGAGGATACTTTGTTATTCTGAACTACTGTAAGTCTCTGCAAAAGACTTTCCAAAAGCCAAAGATTTCTCACCATCATAACATGGTTGAGCCATGACAGCAACCAGATACCCTGCATTATTGTTACTGTCGTTATTTGTGGAGTTCTAAGAATTGGACTGATCATTGATCTCTGAACTGTAGTTTCTAATAACCTATTTGAAGTAAATGATTATAATAGGATATTTTTTAAATATACATTTAGAATAAAAATTACAGTCTGATTTTCTAGATTGCAACCAAGCATGTGTTTAGTTGGTTTCCATTGAAATGGTTTAGTATCTGGAAACCCACCACTGAATAGCAAAGCCCATTAAGTCTAGCTTTGATGCCTTGTATCTCCAGTTTAAAAACTTTTAACATATAGGACTAGAAAATAATTTGAGATCTCAGAACATTAAAATAAGTCATGCTAGGAACTACTAGCCTGAACTGCAGAAATACCTCTCATTGAAATATAGTTAGTCCTCGACTTAAAACAGTCCATTTAGTGATCATTTAAAGTTAACAACATCACTGAAAAAAGTGACATCATTTTTCACACTTACAACCTTTGTAACAGCCCCATGATCATGTGATCAAAATTCAGATGCTTGGCAACTGGTTCATACTTATGATGGTTGCAATATACAGGAATCATGTGATCACCTTTTGCAACTTTTTGATAAGAAAAATCAATGGAGAAAATAGATTCATTTAACAACTGTGGCAAGAAAACTCACAAAACTCACTTAACAAATATCTCACTTAACAACAACAAATTTTGGATTCAATTGTGGTTGTGAGTCGAGGACTACTTGTAGGCCTCACTAAATATAAACACAGTTGTGTTACAATATACATACATACATAATTTATTTTATTATACACACACACACACACACAATTTATTTATTCATTCCTATATATATAAATAGCATTAATATCCTCGTTCTGTGTAATTTCTTTTACAGATATTGCTATAGACATATAAAACATTAAAGGGGCAGTCATATAATTTTTAGTTTTTATATAGGATACCATCTTCAATAAAACACATAGCCAAAGATTTTTGAATAAGCTTTATTGTAGTTAACTTGGTGTCATAATACATATAGGATAATTCCAGTAACATCATTAATTTCCAGTGGTAAAGTTCTCTCTCCCATTTGGGAAATTTTTTGGGGTGTGTGTGAGGAGTTTCCTTTAAAAAAAAAGATAAATTCTAAGTAGTATCAAATTATACCTGCCAAGCTGAGAAACCTTTACGCTAATGCTAAGGAGAGCTGAAGGGAGAAAGACATGTCAGCTTTCTTATATATTTACAATGCCAAGACAAGTTTTTCCCAAAGAACTTTAAAAATATTTTTACAACACAAATGTATACAGTAATTATAAGTTAAAACCAATATTTATAAATACATAGGATACAAATTACATCACAGAACAATGGAAGTGAATTTAATTTAAATTATCCATTCAAATAAAACTAAAAAATAATACCTTAATATATTTTAAAAGCTGTGAATAAAAATTTGAACAGACATGGAAAAGGGGTCCTTTTACTAAGGAGGGCATTTCAGAACTGAATATTTTGGCAGATTCAAGTAAACATCCTAAATGAATAATTTACTTACAATGCCAAACACTTAAATTTTTCTTTGTAAAATGCTTGTAGAATTCATTTTCTGATTTCATGAAATTAATTTTTTCAAACAAACTATGAAGGAGGTTTTGAAAGCATGACAGTAAAATTGTCCCTGCTAACTTTTACCTGCTTTTCTATCCAGGTATCTAGATTGCGCTGTCCATTTTACAAGCTAGGCCTTAGTACACATAAACTATGATGTGATATCAGTGCAGTATTCTTCACTGTGTTTGTATAGTTTATTTTTATTTAGTTAGTTTGTCACTCATGTACGAGATAACAGGAATAAAAATAAACATGAATAAGAACACAAGAAACGGGTGCAAATAAATGGGGACAGTAGGACAGAGACGTTAAGCACGCAGATGCACTTATGCCCATAAAAAAAGTCAAAGTAAGTTACTAAAAACAATAATGGCATTTATCTGGTTAAACTCCTTTCTGAGATATGGAAAGGTCCTGAAGAAACAAGAGAGCTTTCCTTTGTCAAAACTATCATCACAAAAGCATAATAAATGGCTTCAGATCTGACCCTGTGTATCTGGAGCATAGGGAGGTATGTATATTCCACACAGAAAGGCTTAAAAGTGAATCTCAATCATGGCCAGGACCCAAACCGTTCACAACCTTATTAACAATGATGTCATTGTAAATTCAATCTGCCACTCTTCAGGGACAAGACGCCAATGGATAGAGTGGAGAGCTGGCCTAATATGGATGCAACCTCTCTAGCTAATAAGCAGTCATGCTGCTGTGATTGGTACAGTTTCCAGACAATAGAGAAGCACTAACTTGCCTCCACGCTGAGGGTGGGAGTGGGGGGGAGGAAGAGAACAACAGGAGTAACAGGAATAACAGCGGCAATAATAATACCAACAACCATTGTAGTCATAAAAGCTCAGGCTGCTTTGGCAAAATCCCTATTGGGAAAAGTGAGGCTATCCAATGCCAAGTCGAGCAGCTGAATAAAAGGCACCACTGCAGCCCATCTTAGACGTGATATATTCATTTGAAAAGCTTAGCCAGCCAAACTCAAAACGTGCTTGTAACACGTTTTAAGACTAGCAACTGCTGTCTGAATCGGCCCTATCAATAAAGTAGAAAGATGATGCAAACAAAGCAAGCACTATTTATAGTAATTGTCCATAGTTTACTGAAGAGTGTAATCGTTGCATTTCTTTCTCCTACTTCTACTTGATGGATTTTGAAATCTTGATGTATATTGTTTCTTTTTTACTGACTGCATGTTTGAATATATTTAAAATATATTTCTGTGTTAAAAATAGCAAAATGGATATTTTATAATCACTGTGTCTTTCAGTTGAAGAATAGATTGATATGCAAGCTGTGCATATTACTGTGTTTACTACAGCTCAAAAGTTACAGGCATTTTGGCTATTGTTGCTGTTGATGAAAAAAAATTCATTGTAATGATGAATAGTTAAGCAATAATGATTTATCCAAGCCTGGTAACCAATAATCATGTTGGGTAGATATTTGATCCCAGGATATATTAACATATATAAAAATAATGGCTTTCTGTCTGGATGGTCTCTTGAGATGAGCTGATAGACAGAGAAAGGAAGCAGTATGCTTCCTCCCATATTTGGGCATACCAGGGGTTGTGACACAATACATACCTATTTCCCTGGCTTAGTTGATAAAGGAGGAGAACCTGTGGCTTAGTGGCTAACACAACAGCCTAATATGTAATACAGCACAGGTTCAAATCCCAGTAAGGGTATGGCTAGCTGATGAGAGCTAAATAGCTTGAAATAGATCTATCTAGCCTCCCTTTATTTATTTATCAGCACATAAATGATAAATTTATCATTTATGTGCTGATGGGACTTCTTCTCATTCATGATTTTCAGAAATGGGCAATCTGAATGCCAGATTGCATGCAGTTTCCAAGTCTCTTTTTTGTATCTCCCAAAGGCAGTTTTGGACATAACTTTAAAAACTAGTAACAGTGACGTGCGGTGAGGTTTATGGCTGGTAAGGCAAAAAGAAAGAAAGCGGCTTTTGCCTGCCCCACCCACTGTTCCCTCTAAGGTGCGCGCGTGCGCGGCCGCGCACGTCGCTAGAAACCTCCGCGCAGAGCTTTCTAACTGCTGCGCAGAGCTTTCCACCAAAGCAAACGTGGGGAAGTCCTTTGCAGGCAGCTAGAACTGGCCGCTTGCAAAGGACCTCCCCAGACTTGTTTTGATGAGCCGTCAGTCCTCTTGCTTCTTCTCCTTCACCAGCAAAGCTCCCGCAGTGGTGCCTCTCTCTCCACACGGAGCACCTGAGCTGGCCCCCGCATTATCCCTCCCCCTTCCTCCTCTGCCGTGCTTTTGAGGCCGCGGGAGCTAGTAGGAAAGCGGCGGAGGTGGAGGCGATGGCAGGGATAACCCAGAGCCCAGCTGAGGTGCTCCGAGCGGAGTGGGAGGCACCAGCGCCGCTGCTTTGCCGGTGAAGGAGAAGGAGCAAGAGGACTGGCGGCTTTGAAATGGTCCCGCCGGCTGCAGATTTGATTCAGCGTAAGCAGGGGCCGAACACATGCTGAGCCGACTTTGCGCAGTGAGGCGGAGTAATTCAACCCCCCCAAAGAACACGTGTCTGTGTGTGTGTGTGTGTGTGTGTGTGTGTGTGAGAGAGAGAGAGAGAGAGAGAGAGAGTTGGATCGAAATTGGTGGCCAAAGGAGTGGAGGGAGGGAGGGAAGGAAGGAAGGAAGGAAGGAAGGAAGGAAGGAAGCAAGCCCTGCCCCCTGTGAAAAAAACTGAAGATGGAGCAGTGAATGAATAAGCCATAAAAGCAACAAACAGTTAATGCGTAAGTAAGCTGAGGAGGAAGTTCTCAACTAAGGAAGCAATATTAGAAAGAAATATAGAAAGCTCAATATGGCCCAAAACACTTATTTTAGTCTTCATTTAATTACTTGTATTGTAGTCTGATGTAACATCTTTTTAAAGTTAACGTTAGTTAGAAAAGATAGGGTACAAAACTTAAATAATAATAAAAATTCTACATTCATTTTGAAAAATAAATGCAATACTTGATTAATTTCATATCTTTATTTAAAATAGTTTTGGCATGGCATATCATTTTATTGACTCAGTTGGAAATGATGTGGATGTTGTATCTGATTCTGAGGCATATATATTCTTAAGTAACATAACATATAGCATATTGTCCAAACTTGCTAGACTATTTAATTGATCTTATTACTTTAAAGGGGGAGAGTTTCATGATAAATTATTTTATTACATTTATGTTGTATTTATATATTATATTTATTACATTTATATTCCACATTATATATTTGTATTGTTATTTTAGTGTTTATTGTCAATTTTGATAGATATATTGATATATCAATACTGATTTTAATCATACTAAATAACAATTACTGCTATTATTTATCAGCATTAAATATTTACATTTTTAATATCGAGTTAGTCATATTTTAGAATAATAGGATTATCTTTTAATAGGATAATTGGCAAAATCTAATTCAAATGTGATGGGTTGCATTCCAAAGGAATGTGAGAGGACAGGTTGCCTGCAAAATGCCAGGACCCAGGACCTGTTGGTGCCATGTCTCTCTCTAGCCAGTCTAATGATCTAAAAGCTGAGCAGAAGTCTTTTTTTTTTTCAGGGTGAGCGGAAAAGTATAGTGTTTGAGTAGCACATTTTCATGCCTGGCATTCATCAGGCTGAAACCTCGCTTACAATTGGTGCTTGGCGCTTGGAATGTTGCGCAAATGTCCAGCAGACGAGACAGAAGTTCAAACTGTTGCTCTCTTAGGTGCTCAGGCATGAAACTGTGCCGCTCAAACACTATACTTTTCCGCTCACCCTGAAAAAAAATTAGAGGGAACATTGGCCCCACCGCTATGTCCGACATAGAGGCGGGGCGGGCAAAAGCCGCTTTCTTTCTTTTTCAGCAAAAGAAAGAAAGCGCCAGCCTGCCCGCATAGGTGGGTAAAAGACCCGCCTCTGCTGGTGGGCTGCCACGACACAAAGAAAGAAAGCTGGCAGGCTGCCCTCCGTGCCTCTCCTATCCCTTTCCCTCTCTTCTCAAACAAACTCTCTCAAATTGAGAGAGAGTTTGTTTGAGTGAAGAAACAAACACACACACAAATTACATTAATTTTGAATTCCTCCCCCTCACTCTGATCCACATACCTTTTCCAGCTGTTTCACAATCACAGAGGATTTCAACTCTGCTCTTGCCTGCCATCATGAAAATGTAAAAATATAAAAGGAAAAAGGCAAGAGCTACGGAGGTCAGGCTGCTGCCAGAGTCCCCAATGGGTGATTCTGCTTAACTGTTTAAAAAAGCCTCTTACAAAAATGCCCTTTACAGGAGGAGGCAAGAGAACCACGTGCCTCATCTACATCAGGAATTTTTTGGCTTTTAACTCTTGCTTAGCTCTCCTCAAGTGATCATAAAGTCAGACTAAATGAGGCAATGGTTCTCCCGCTTCCTCCTGTAGAGGGCACTTTTTTAGAGGCTTTTTTAAACAGTTAAGCACTAAGCAGAATCATCCACTGTGACTCTGGCAGCAACTACCTTAGCCTTTTTCCTTTTACACGATGACAGTGGTGAGGCTCTGCCTCCCCTGCCTCCCCTGACTGCACATCACTGACTAGTAACACATTTCTTGCTATAGCAATAGCACTTAGACTTATATACTGCTTTACAGTGCTTTACAATAGTTTACAGAGTCTGCCCCCCAACAATCTGGGTCCTCATTTTACCCACCTCGGAAGGATGGAAGGCTAAGTCAACCTTGAACCTGGTGAGATTTGAACTGCCAAACTGCAGGCAACCAGCAGTCAGCAGAAGTAGCCTGCAGTTTTTCTCTATTAGGAGTTCTCTCTTATCAAATGTAGTCAATATGAAAATATTCTGTCCTTAAAAAAGCATGCATGTGTTCTGTCAACACCGCTGAAGGTTTAAGTTGTTAATGGCTAAATAGGTTTGTGAAATACAGTATTATTATGCAACACAGGTTCTTAACTATGGTATGGAAGTAGCTTGGGGAGAAGGACACCTTTAAAAATAATCTGAGGCACAATAACAGAATTTGAACTTTTGACTATTACTTTTCTAATATGTTTCTATCTTGGACCTGCATGATATATACAGTTTATCTACAGTTATTGAAATGTTTTAGAAGTGTTACTAAAATCCACAAATTTGCAAAACTGGGCATGGAGGCCATTCTGTCGAGTCCAATGTATCCAGTTCTAGTTAAGTGCTGAAATTCAAAATAAAAATACCTGCCTAGCTTCATCTTAAACAATGTCCAGGCTAAATACTTTCATCTGTTATTTTAAATTTCTAAGTTTTCAAAATGGAAATGTTTTTCTTAGGTGGTAAGAGAAAAAAAATGAAATATAAATAAAAGTTTACAGCCTGTTATTTGTGCAAGTCACGGGGTTGCTATAAAAATATATTATAAAATATTAATAAAAAAATGAATATAGGATGAGAAATAAGTGTGGTTTTCTCAGAAAAACCAGGTTCAAGAATTATGCAAAAGTAAGTAAATCCATCCTTTCTTCTGATTTCCATTTGGATTATTTAATTTTTCCAATTAAAAAAATCTCACTTTTTATAAACCTGTAATTCCGTAATTCTGGGTAGAGTTGGGGTGACTGGATGGAGCTGAGCATTTATTGGCTGGATGCCCTTCCTGATGCAAAGCGGAGTTCACAGCAAGTATTTCTTCTTTGCACCCTAGCAGAGAAAAATCTGGCGCTACCTAGGATTGAATTTCCAAGTGGGAAGCAAGTGTCTTTACCACTAGGCCATCATATCTCTCAATTTCCCCCCCCCCCCCAATTAAGCAGTTTTCTTTTATAAAGTTGTAAGATGCTATCATTTTTGGGTATATAGATTAAAATTTAATTAATGAAACTGATACATGTATTTCTTATCCAGGTTTAGCCCTAATGAAATAATTAGTTTAATTTACGGGAGGCATGGGTCACAAATTTATTTATTATTTTAGGAGACTCAGTGTTTGACAACCATGTTATAAATAATAATATCATTTAACAAACTTAACCTTTAAAAATTTTCCCATCTTCAAAAAAGAGGGGGAAAACAGGAAACTACAGACCAATCAGCCTAACATCAATATCCGGGAAGATACTGGGGAAAAAAACAACAACAGATCTTCCAACATCTAGAAATGAATAAAGTAATAACTAGCAATCAGCATGGGCTTGTTAAAAACTGATCATCCCAAACCAATCTTATTTCATTCTTTAACATAGTGACTAAATTAGTAGACCAGCAAAATACTGGATATAATATACTTAAGAGTTCAGCAAGGCATTCAGCAAAGTAGATCACAACCTACTTCTAGGTAAGCTAGAAAAAAGTGGAATAGATAGCATCACCATCAGATGGATTTGTAACTGACTGACAAACTGTACTCAATGAGTAGTCCTTTATGGGTCTATATCTACATGGAGGGAAGTAAGCAGTGTGGTACCACAACGTTGTCTTATGCCCAGTACTCTTCAATATCTTCATAAATGACTAAGATGAGAGGATAGATGAGGGGAACTTACCAAATTTGCAGATGATACTAAGCTGGCAGGATTAGCTAACACTCTAGAAGATAGGCTCAAGATCCAGATGGATCTTGACAGACTTGAACACTGAGCCCTAGTCAATGTAGAGAAAAGTAAAGTCTTACACTTAAGCAAGGAAAAGCAAAAGTATACATATAGACTGAGTGAAACCAGGCTTAATAGTAGTAACTGTGAGAAGGATCTTGGAATCTTAATAGACAACCAGTTAAATATGAGCCAGCAGTGTGTAGTGACAGCCAAAAAAGCCAATGCAATCCTAAACTGCATTGAGGGATACAATCAAGATCAAGTGAGGTACTAATACCACTCTGTAAAGCCTTAGTAAGACCACACCTAGAGTACTGCATCCAGTTTTGGTCACCACACTATAAAAAAGATGTCGAGACTCTAGAAAAAGTGCAGAGAAGAGCAACCAGGATGATTAGGGGACTGAAGACTAAAACATATGAAGAATGGTTACAGAAACTGGGCATGGATAGTCAAGTGAAGAGAAGGACCATGAGAAACATGATAGCAGTATCTCAATATTTGAGAGGCTGCCACAGAGAGGAAGACGTCAAGCTATTTTCCAAGGCACCTGAAGGCCAGACAAGGAATAATGGATGGAAACTGATCAAGGAGAGATTCAACCTAGAAATAAGGATAAATTTTCTAACATGAGAACAATCAACCAATGGAACAGCTTGCCTTTGGAAGTTGTGGGAACTTCATCACTGGATGCTTTTAAGAACAGATTGGACTGCCATTTGTCAGAAATGGTGTAGGGTCTCCTGCTTGGGCAGGGAATTGGACTAGATGACCTACAAGGTCCCTTCCAACTCTGTTAATCTGTAATCTGTAAATACTGCACTCTTACCACTGCATCACCATGGCTCATATACATATGCTATCGTGAACTGTGAAACATAAAAAAGATAGATAACCCCTAGAATAGGTTTAATGTAATCCAATAAAACAAAGAAAATCCCTAAATATCCTACAATAGCCTAGGAAAAAGGAACTTTAATATTTTGCCCCATCCTCCTTGGCCATCTCCTTCTAATTATTATTCTTATTGGAAGTAACAAATTAAGTGATGTGCTAGTCATGACCTTTAAGCAAGATAGAGAGTATCCTCTTGATTATAGCCTCAAGATATCACCTTCTTATGAAAACAATAAAAATATTATAATACATTCTCATAGTTCTCAACTTCCATCCTACTGGAACAATTCAAAATTTTAGCTTGAGCATTTTCCAACCATAGTCCTTCCTGTCCGGTCAAGGAATGGCTGATTTCACACAAAACCTTGCCAAATTAGGCAGTTTTATCAATATCATTTATTCTTAGCGAAACTGGATCAGAAACAAGTGTGGTGCCAATAAATTTAAGTAATAATAGCATGGTTACGTTTTCATTCATAACTTTTATTATTTTTTAAAATTGTACATCTGGATTTTTGTTCATGGCAACCTCATCATCCTTAACCCATATCAAAAGACAATTGTACATTCTTTTAGAAGCAATTGTACATATACTAAGATATTCCTAATTAATTAAGGTTACAATTGATGAACTATTGCTTTGGATGTTCAAGGACAAGCTACATGTTACATTCCAGTCATCTGTGAACCTAATTTTCTTTTCACCCTGACAAAGCATTCTTAGTGAGGGATGATTTGCACTGGAGAAAAGAATTCCAGAAAGAAAGTAAATACTTAATCATTCCTCTGAAACTCCATTGCTGTAGGTAGTCCTATAAGTCTCTACAGTTGTAAAAATCACATCAGTACAGAATTGAAAGTGATATAAGCAAGTCTAAAGAACTGCAGGGGAGAAAAGCAATTGGATGGAGAAGGATTAACTGTTGTCTTCATTATTATTGCTTGTTGAATGTACATCATGTTTACCTGATTCTTTATACCTGATTCAATATATACCACATTTTTCAGAGTATAAAACGCACCTTTCTCCCTCAAAAAAAGAGGCTGAAAATCTGGGTGCGTCTTATACACTGAATACAGCATTATTTGGCACCTGAAATTCTACCCACTTTGCAAAAATGGCCATAAATAGCCTTTAAGAGGCTTCCAGAGTGCTCCTGGGAGCTGGAGAGGGCAAAAATGAGCAAAAATGAGCAAATGCCATTTTGCCCGCCAGCCCCCAGGAGCACTCTATAAGCCTCCTAAAGGCTATGCATGGCCTTTTTTTTGGCAAAAAAATGGGTCCGTTTTCATAAAACATGGGCTGTTTTGGGGAGGTCTGTATTTTTTACAGTTTTTAAAATTTGCCTCTTCAAAATCTTGGTGCGTCTTATACTCTGGTGCATCTTAAACTCTGAAAAATACGATATATTGCTGTAGTCTGGCATATTTTGACCCTAAAGTCAACTTAATTTGAAAGTGAAAATTCAATTTGAAATTAATACTTAGAGCAGGCATGTCCAACCCACAGCCCACGGCCACACACAAAGCTAGTAATGTGGCCCCACAAAATTTATGCATAAAAAAGGAAGTGTGTTATTTACTATATATAGCATTTTAGAGAGCTATAGGAAGGCAATTTAGTAAGGCTCACTTCTCTTTCAGAATGAAGTGTGAAACTAAATTTCAAATATTGATACAGAAAAAACCATATTGTTATTACTGTAAAAGTGCTCCTAATTAAGCAAGGGTAGTAATTGAATCTAACCTTGTCAGACCTCAAAGTAAAGTTTTTAGAAAAGATGTGAAAGGGGTCCGAATACTCCTGAATGTACTGTATATACAATAACTGCCACATTTTTCAGAGTATAAGACACATTCCCCTCCCCCAAAGAGGCTGAAAATTTGGTTGTGTCTTATACTCTGAATGTAGCTTTTTCTAAGCTTTTTTTTTTTTAGCCCTAATGAGGTGCTAATGTGTGAAGCGATCTTAACGTGCTTTGCCTGCTTTTCACATTGCTGCTCCCTCCAATGATCAGCTGTGCTTTAGAAGCTGTTTTTTTTAAATCCCAAACCAGGGGATAAAAAGCACGTGCAGGCACGCTCAAAACCAGCAAACTTATGTGCTGAAGCAGACTAGACTAAGGACGCTAGCCAAATGAATATCTGATAGGGAGATTTTTTTTCCTCCCCCAAAACTAAGGTGCATCTTATACTCCAGTGCGTCTTATACTCCAAAAAATACAGTATGTTATTTTCTATGCGGCCCAAGACAATTCTTCTTCAGTCAATGCAGCCCAGACAACCGAAAAGGTTGGACAACTATGGCTTAGAATTTAACTTCAGAAGAAAGGATACAAAGAAATCTGTATCTGTAATTAAGGTACAAAACAGTAATATACATGTAATTAATCTCTGGTAAATTCTGCCATAATATGCATAATATATAAATGATTTTTCTTTAGTATTTTTTTAAAAAAATATATTGGATTTAAGCTTGCTTTGAGGTGGATGTAGGGAGACATAAATGCTTTGTTGCTAAATTAAATCTCACAGATTTCAGTGGGCCTATTCTGAGCATAACTGATGCTCTTGATTCAGCTCACCAGTTACTACTATCCCTGACTTTAGAAATCACCCTCAAGTGATTGTCTACTAGGCCAATGATAATTTACAATTTATTATTCATTTCCACTTAGAAATTTGGGTCTTCATATTTTAGTACTACCAAATCAATAATTTTATATTGTGTCAAGTTATAAATAATTAGCACTAAAAGCTAATTATTGCTATACTAAGAACATTTATCAATTATTGGTACAAATAATCAATGAAGCTTTTCACTGCACACTTAAAAATGTGGATATTTAATCAGGGCTGTCCCTCTTAAAAGGAGATCAATGCTGATAGCATGGTTATAAATCTCTCAGCTTCAGCAATGGATTTGATTATTGTACAAACGTAGAATTTATCTACATTATATCACTAAAGATAAAACTATCTAAATGTAGCGATATCAATGTTAAATGTTATGTTTATTTCAATATTCCATTAAAAACAACCTATAACTCTTAACAGCATAATCCTGTACATATATGCTCAAAAATAAGCCATATTATTAAATTTAATTGCACTTTCATTCAGGAAAGTTGATAGACAAAACTATAAATAGTAGGTCGAAGAACATAAAACCTACTCCAACACGTATTCTATAAAAATCTGAATAAACAAGGCAACAATACAACGTATGCCTGTAGAAAAAATAGAGAGTTTTCAACATTTGGAATAAGGCACTAATATTTCTTACTTATTTCCTATTCCAATAGTTAATTGAAGGGCTGATGTGGCTGTTTCACTATAATGTTAGAAAAGTCACCACAGTCATTTATTTTTCTTTGTTCCCATTTGTTACCTTTACTTTTTGTTTTGTGCTGTTTTCTTGTTTTGAATGCTCTTAACAATTTGCCAACCACCCAGATTTGTTGGGAGTCAACAAATAAGCTTAAGAAGTCATTATTATTAGCCAGACTTCAGAGTTCACTTGTTCAATTCTCTTGAAGTTAAAATTCACTAAACAAAAGATTTATAAAACATGGCTTCTGATTAATTAACTGAACTGAGCAAGATCATCTGAACGGTTAGAACAATTAATGAACAGCAATTGGGATCTCTTAAAACTATGAATACCTAGCTATTTCATCACTTTAATAAATGTTTCCAGGCAGTAACACTGTGTTTTCTTCATCCCTTGATTATAGTTCTGTGGAGAAAGTTTTTCCCGTGGCTGTGGTTTTGCATGCTGCCTGCATCCTGTAGATGGGGCTTGCTTGTTTGCATGGCCCAGTTTCTGGCATGCCATGACCTGGTGCCGGTCCACAGATTAGGGGTTGGGGACTCCTGGCTTTTTTCTTTCTTTGTGTTGATTATGAAGCAAAGTCCTTTCTTAGGACATCCTCATAAGTAGGAATGTCTGAGGTTAGCATGACAAAGTCACATCTGAAGAATGACTAATATTTTTTCTAATTGGTGATTACTTTTCATCCATACATTTTTTTCAACCACACTGAGTTCAGTACAAATAAATTAAAATAAGGTAAAGTAAAACAATGGTTTTAATGGCAGGGGCCAATCTTTCCACTTTCACTTGACTTAATTAAAGGATTAAAGGAATTGGTAAGTAATTTTTTTTCTGCTTCATGTGTATCTAATTCCTGTCACTAAATAAATTTCAACACTATATGCTGAAGGAGTTATTTTATAAGTAATGGCAATATACTGCCTAAAATATGGATTTGTTTATAAAATACCAAAGATACAGCTTTGGGTTCATATTTTTAGTGATGGAACACAGATTCCTACACTAGAATTTATATATAATCCATATACATTGGAGATTCTAACATGGAAAAGAGAAAAAAACTTTTTCAAATAAAGGAGACTGTAAAACTGAAAAAAAGTTTCAGACTTTAAACTAGCAGTGTCAAAAGAACTGTAAATATTTTTAATGCTTTAAC
Organism: Thamnophis sirtalis; assembly: GCF_051295495.1. NCBI lineage: Eukaryota > Metazoa > Chordata > Lepidosauria > Squamata > Natricidae > Thamnophis > Thamnophis sirtalis. Next base: position 27,106,614 of record NW_028261387.1, read on the forward strand.
GCCATACTTGAATAAGAATATATCTAGTTAGAGCATTTACAACTTTCCCACAGGTGGTATTAATTGTTTGACTTATTTTATTATGAATTTATAATATTTATTTTAAACACAGTATTTATTAGTATTTTACAGAATATTACAAAGTTAATATTTTATATAAATATTCATTCAGAGGTCTACCAAAAGTGATAAGAAACTTTACAATTAAATTATAGGTATTTTGGACTATGTTCCTAAGATCAGTTATTCACAACAAAGCCTATCAATATCATTGTACTTTACATCTATTTAAATCAATCAGTACAAACCGTTAACTCCCAAACTCTTAATATCAGTCTATGTATTTGAGCATATCTACCCCTAGACACCTTCACAGAATTCCACAGAATGTACTTGGTAGGGACCAGGCCTAAATTCAAGCTAAACGTGATTCTAAATTTCAGTCTTTAAAGAATTGTACAACTGCCCAGGTTGGCTTACAATATAACAACTGTACTGTATACCAAAATTGCATGTTGAGTACTTTCAGACAAACAGATCTTGGTGTTGCCTTTAAAAAAAATGACTATGCAGGTATTTTCACCCTACTTTTCTTAATAAATATTTCCTGTGGGTGGAAAAAATAAAGAAAGGAAAATACCTGAGAAAATAAAGAAAATAAAAGGAAAATATGCTACTATCCTTCTTTTGCAAATGGAAGTAGTTGTCAAACTGACAACCATAGTATAAAGTTAGGCATGGACCATCTTTTGTGATGGAATATTTAATGCTGGCAAATATTTTTAGCTAAAGCAAACCCTGTGAAAACAACTCTGTCCTTAACTAATGATTCTCCTCATGTTCAAATTGAAAGTGTCAGCTTATTTAATTTTCAAAAAAGAGCAAGGATAATACAAATTCCCAAAACACCAGGCACCCCCATTTTAACTATGCTGTATCTGTAAATCACTGAGAGAAGCCCACAGTGTCATGCTGCTATTATTTCATCTCATTTCAAGTGTTTAACTGCTGATGCAGCTGGTTTAGGACTGGGCTAGTTAGATAATTAAATAATCACAAATTAACTCTGCATATTAACTGTATTTGGCAGACTGACATTGGCTTATACTGCAAAAGTACTTAGTCCTAACTAGAAGTTTAAATAACCAAGCAGTTTAAAATAAAATATCTCTTTTGGCTTTGAATGGCTCAATTTTTAAAAATGAATCTGAAAAGGCATTTTTCAAGTTTCATACACAACTCATTACTTCAAGGACAAATTCTGCATTCAAACAACAATGAAGAAAGTACAACTTTTCATTTTCCAACTCTTGCAGAGCAGGAGGTCAAGCATAGAAGGAAGTGCCCCTTTCGCTTTGGCACTAATTATAAATCACTTAGATTCGGGAGATAAGTACTCTACTACTTTTCTGACCTGCAAGTGCAGGGAAAGTGTAGCTGCTCCTTCCCTAATAGGACACATAGGAAACTGACAGACAAGTAGCAGTCAGAATAATACGTGGCAATTCCTGCCACAGACCATGCCTTTTTGCAACCTAGCGGCTTTATCAGAGATGTTTCCCCCCTTTTCTCTTTTGTAATGAAGGCTATTTTAAACCACCACATTCTTCCTCAACACACATCTCACTTGGCCTATAACTATCCCTGGGAGATGGGTGGTTAAGAAATTTGAAATATTAATAAATAAACATAGCTATTCCTAAAGAAAAGGGATGATGATATTTTTTATATCTTTCCTGCGAGGAGGGGGGGGGTGGGGTAAAATCTCTGGAGGCAATTGCTACACTTCTGAAAATGAGCCTTGATCCCTTTTTTTGGAGCATTTTGATAAACGTGGTCTCTCTTTTAACCAGAGGGGTAGGAGAGAGGCTGGTGAGGTCAGCTGTATATATATCAGCCACCCTTGTCCTCCTCCAGGTTCAGCCCCAATGGCGATATGTGACTCGGACTGGGAGGGTCGTGCAGAGGTCACAGCGATTTTATGGTGGTGGTGGTGATGATGATAAAATTTATGACGGGGACCCTCCCATTGCAACCGGGCAGTTTAAATTGATCACTAGCCACTCCCAACAAATAGTAATAATTATTCTAACAGTAGTCAAAGCAAGAATAAGGAAGCATCCCAAAGGGCATCTCTTTCCAACTGGTATGGGCATGAAAAATATTTTATCTTCTTTCCTCCTGCTCCTAAATATCTCTCCCAAGCCACGTTTATTTCCCCAAAATATGCCTCTCCCCCTAACACACAGTTTCTTTCCACCCCTCCCGCAGACAACAAGCATTTGCTAATAGGGGCACAATGTGGGCCGTTTTGCCTTCTCAATCCCTCTCCCCCCCCCTCTTTTAAGGGACAGCGATGCAGAGGGAACAACACACAACACGGATGGAAAGTCAAGAAGCCACACAAGACAAGACAACGGACGGACACCAATTGCCAACACATAGAAACGCAGCTTCGGGGTACAGAACCAAATCCTCGCCGATCTCCAGCGCTTGTTCTGCAGGCGGGCAGAAAGAAGGCAAGAGGAAAAACAACAACAACAATCCACTCCGAGGCTAGTTCAGCCGCTCCGGTTGCGGCACAGCTGTGTGCAGTAGCGACGCGGCTGAGTGGTGGGTTGGTGGTATTTTTTTTTTTTTGCCGCAGTCCAGCGTGTGTCTGTGTGCGCGCGCGCACGCGTGTGTGGCAGAGCCTGTGCGTGAGTGTATTTATTAAAAAAAATTCGTCTGGACGTGGCGACGCGAAGAACCCAGCCAAGATGGATAAATGGTGTCCCAGAATTTTACGCAGCAATCCTGAGCTGTGTCCCGCGAGCCGCTGCCCCAAAGCTGAACATCTAAGTCGGTGGAAGTGTGTGTGTATTTGGGGGGGGGGGGGGGGAAACAAAGCTGCACCTTCTTCCTAAACCCCGTTATATTATTCCTCTGGGGCCAGGAGGCAAATCCACGCAATAGTCCTAACGGTGGGGAAACGCTTTTGCAGCGCAGACTGAAACGGGGGTGCGTCGCGGGGCGGAGGGGGAGACGGCCTCCAGACAGAGTCGGGCACGTAGGAGGCTTGAAACTGACGCGGACGCCGCTTGTGTCGGAATCGGGGTAGTTGCACCCCTCCGGCTCTCTCCCGCACATACACACGCACACGTAGGCGGGGGAGAGGAGGGGAAGCCTGGTCGGCTGCGGACCGAGCCGAGTTGGGAAAGGTAAGCCTCGCAGCCTCGGAGAGCTGGCGGGAGAATCCCGGGGAGATACATTTCCAAGTTTCGCCCACTTCTGCCAAAAAGGGGGAGCGCTAGAGTTTCCCAGGGGTGGTTTTTCCCACGACCTCAATTGCTGCGGCTCGACTGGGATCCGAAGGCATAGATAGGGGTGGGAGAATTGCAGCGGGCACGGACGCGTGGAGTGGAGAGCAACGGAAAGCCTGCGGAGGTCTTTCCACGAAGCGAGGGCCGAGAGAACGGGACGAGGCAAAGACCACGCGAGTTTTTCCCCCTCGTGAACCCCCCCCCCGAGTATGTGAAGTCTCCATAGGTTGGTTCAGAATATTGTTTTCCAGGTATCATCACCGTCCTTGCTGTGAAATGGGTTCCAGTCCAATTCGTTCAAAATTAAGCATTTTCAAGCATTAGTTGAATTCAGTCAAAGAAAACACGTGAAAACTCGCTCTTGGGAATGCCTGCGGTTGAAAGCAAACAAGCCTTTAAATAGGGCACTTCTAGGGATCACATGGACACCTTTGGGTTATTTTCTTGGAAACAATGAAGAAATAGGTTCATTACCTTGTCTATATCTATAAATTACATTCTTCCATCCAAGTAAGAAGTAGATTTCCATCTAACCCAGTTTAGCTTTTTCAAGACCATCTAAGGCTTTACACAGGGTTTCAGCTGGGGTTGGGTGAAACTTGTCACAATTGTCCAGGTCACCAACAAACTGCCCCATGATAACAACAGATAGGCATTTTAATGATGATCGCAGTTTGCGTTTAACATACTTTTTCTGGATTATCAATAAAGTGTGGATTTGAAGTTGCTTCCACTATACTTTTAAACATATACCTGGCTTTCATAATTTTCTCATTCTGTGATGGCCCGGAATGACAAAAGAGATGGCCTTCTTTAATGGTGGCTCCCTAGTTCATGAGAACTAAACTGTTTATCAGGCTACTACATTCCTGATTCTCTAAGCATTTAAAATATCTCAATATATGCAGGTTTTTTTTTGGCGAGGTGGGGAATTTGGATTTTGGTCTCTTTATCATCTGAAGTTTGACTCTTTTATCTGATATGTTTTTTAATTTCTGTTTTTATATTTTATTTATTTATATATTAAACTTAGACACTGGCAATTTCATTCACAGATCAACTCCTATAATAGTAAAGTAGCCCAATGTGTTTGTCAGTTTGAGATTATGCATTTATTTTTATTGCCATATTACTACAGCACATTCTATTATTTAAATGATACTCTGTGGTGTGGTGTGATATTGTTTAATGCATTATTTATTTCATTAAACTGAAACTGTGCATCCAATTTCCATTAATGACATTAAAATATTGCACCCTGAGATCTCTGAATCTTAGGTTTGCTGTTGTTTACGTCAATTATATTGGTTCAACCTAGCAGAGAGCAGCAAAACATTAAAATGGGCTTGTAAAAAGAAATGGACAGGGTGCTTTGAACTCTGCATTTGGAAAATTGCTTGTCCAGAAAGAATTGCTATTGAACCTGAAGAACTAGCCAAGTGATTAATTAATGAAAAAAACTGTAATAGGGTTTGATGGCATTTTTGGTTTGAAGTAGATGTAAGAGCAGAGCAAGTCTGGTGTGGTGGATAAGGCATCAGGTGAGAGATTTGTGAGACTCTGAGTTCTAGTCCCTTCTTCAATGCAAGGTTAGTTGGGAGGCCTTGTGCCAATTACTTTGTCTCAGCCCTAGGATGGAAGCAGTGGCAAACCATTTCTAAAAATGTGCCAAGAAAACTGCAGGGACTGGCCCAGGCCATCACTAGGACTAAAAAAAAAGTTCTAAGGAAATGAGAAGGGGGGAGAAGGAGGAGAGGTTGTGATACAAGGACAATGGGAGGACCTAATGCTGGTATTGTTCAGAGGAAGTGTCCTATTCCCACCACAGTGTTATTCAATATATTATGTCCCCATGAACACCTGTTCAGGTAAGTTGGTTAGCATTGAACCTAGACTAGTGAAAGCAAAGTTTAAATTACATTTTAGCCACAATAGCACCTTAGATGACCTTGGCCACATCACTACCTCTTTAGCCAGCTTAGCTCAGAGCAAGGATAAAATTGAATAAACTCTGTGTAATCTTTCATACCTTCTTGAAAGCAAGGACAAGATACTGATAAATAGACATCATCTTCAAGCACTGATATACCCCAACAGTGCAATAGATGGATAGGAATAAATTCTACCTTTTACATTTCAGAATATTGTCCCATCAAATGCCCATCTTGTTATACTTTTATGTTCTTTATATTCTGTAAATTATTGCCTTAGATTTAGCACATATGAAATAAAAATATTGCTATGACTACTAATTCACACTTCCATTTCTGACAGAGAAGGGCTTTTTAAAAAAAAAATGTTGTTATCATTCTATAAATGATTGGTAAGGCAGGGCTCGTGATAGCACACAGCAGCTAAATCATGCACAGCCAAATGCAATTAGAATTGCCCTGCAAAACATCCCCACCAAGAGGATAATTTGAGATGGGAGGCTCCAAGCCAAAGTAGGTGTTTCCTCCATTCTGGAAGTTGGTCTCTTGGCCAGTATCAAAGATGTTCTTTCCTCATTATTGAACTTCCTATGGCTGAAAGGGTGAGTACACCAGAAGGCTCTTTGGATAGTTATTTATTGTATAATATACCTGCAATCTTATGTAAATGAATATATATATTTGTAGGAGTAAGCCAAAACTCATTTCAATAGCTCAGTAGGGTTGAGTAACATAAGAACTCAAATCTGAGAGAGAATACTGGTAATAACCCCAAGTTAAAATTCTGTCTTCTATACCCCTATAATATGCGATTCTCAAGTTGGCAATGTTAACATGCATGGACTTCAACTCCCAGAATTCCTCAGTGTTACATCTTAGAGGGCTGAGATCAAGAAACACTGTTCTATATCATATTATACATTTTCTTTCTAGTGCTGGAAAGTATATGAGTATCTTCTCATTTTCCAAAATATCCTGAGAATATTATCTCTCTACATATATATTATGTACTGTTATGCTATTTGCATGCAACAACTGCTATTCTGCATTAAGTAGAAGCAGGTGTACATTTAATTTAACAGCTTACTATTTATACTTTAGTAATAAACATTTGTGTTGGGAAGTTTTGAAATCTGCTAACCTGGACCCTTTAAAAATATTAAAAAATAATTGCTTTTTGTAGCAGGGCTACATGCCATTTTTGCCTCTCATTTTTGAGAACATGTGGGAACAGTTGATAACATACCATCATTTCCAGCAAGATGTCAGTTTGGTTAGTGATGGATATGCTACCAGTTGGTTGTTGTTGTTTTTTTTTTCATTTTCAAAAATCATAGAGACAGTATTGTTGCGATAAACTACATGGATTGAACGGATCCATAATCAATTTCAGTCATGAAGGTTGCATGGGACTGGATTCTTCACTTAAATAAGTTTGAATGGAATAAATCAGAAGTTTACAAGAATGGTTGATAAATCTCAAAATGTTGAAAATGATATAACATGCATAGCAAAAAAAATCTCTGTAAAAATCTGTGTAGAGAATTAGGTTCAATAAGTCGATATTATTTTTATATATTAGATAGTGCCTTTGTCAGGTGGTTGGTGGACATGTTTGTGTAGTTTTTTTGATACAATTTTCAGAAATGGTTCGCCATGACAATTTTCCTGGGTTGAGAGAGAGATGTTAGCTCAAAGTCATCCTTAAAGCATCTACTTTGCGTAAATTCATGACCCCTTCCCCCAATCTATCACAAATTTTAGTCCTGTCCAACACAGGCACCTGGCTGCATCAATAGTACATTCCTAGTGGCTTTGGAGGTTCAAAAATAATTTTAGAAATGGCTTCAGATTACACAAGAGTTGACTTTAACAGTTGTAAGGCATGTATTTATTGGCTGCTTCAAATTAGGTTTGTGAACAGAACTGAAAGAAGTTAAGCTGATCCAAATATGCTATGACTGCCTTTATTCTTACTAAAAATTTCAAGGAAGGGCATGTGCATAAGTGAGCTCCCACTCTTTTATTTACAATTCCATCTCTACCTCCAATGTCATGGTTCCCAACTTCCATATATTGTCCATTTTTTCTTGTAGTTCTTCTTACTCATTTTTGTAAAAAAGCAATCTATCTTAAAGTTCTCAAGGCCAATTTTCCCTTTTCTTCAAAAACGTAGAAAGTCTCAAGTCTATGAATTCTGTTATAAGTAAGTATAATCTTTATTGTCATAGTACTTAAATACAACGAAATTAATGGAAAGAAAATGGCTTGGAAATCTAGTTTCCTATTCCCTATTGAATGTCTCATTCAGAGACATAGAGAGGGTCTCAACTATAACATAAATATGGATGTAGATAGACATTGATGTCCTGAAAGGCAAATATCAGTTACATCAATGTAACTCAGAGGACCATGATTGAAAGAATGACGTATTAATATCAACCAGGGAGTTTGTATATGGCAGGATTTGAAGCAAGGCATCTCCACTTTCTATTTGGCCATTAGGTTAAGCTCCCAAAGTTATAAGTACATATTATGACACATATTTATGGAGGTTCAAGCCAATCAACAAAAGAGTTTATTTTTTACTTTAAGGACCATTTTGGAACTCAAAAGTGTGGCATTAAGTCAGAACTCTTCCTTGAGCAAATACATGAAGTGAACATCTGGACCTACACCAACAATTCTACTTTTATAAACTATCATAAGATTCAGCATGTCCAAAGCAGATGGAAATTATTTTTTTAAAAACTGGAAGAAAATACCCTTCTCTAACTTACAGACATCCAGGAACCTCCAGCTGATTTTTCCACATTACCTATGCATTGAGCATTGTAATGAAGCCTAAAGGTAGAACATGTGCAAAATTGTATTTTAGTCTCATTGCTGGCTTCAGTTATTCTTGCCAAATTCAGTGCAGGAGTCAAGATTCAAGAATAGTAGATGCAATTAAAAATGCCAGAGATACTAAGGCAAGAGGAACAAGTAGACTAGATCTATATTTCTATTGATCCAGGATTTAATGCTATCAGTTATTGCCTTGACTGAAATTAACCATTTTTAGGTAATAGGGGTTTGAAAACTATTTTTAGACGGCAAATCCGAATGGTCTCACTAGCTGAAATAGGAATCATTTCTGAATAAGCAGGCATAATAATAGCAGTTTCAAAGTAACACAAACTCCTCCAAATCTAAAATGTAAAGACAATCCTTTACTTTCTTTCTAATACAAATAGGTATTTTTCTCTGAGCACAAAAGTTAACCAAGGTGTCTTTTGCACTATAATCGGTCTCTTTCAAGCACATTTGTACACAAGGAACACACAGTTGGGTGGATACGTTCAATCCCAATTTTGTCTTCTTATTTATATTGCAAAGAATGGTAGGTTTGTACCAATTTCTTTTAAATAATCAGTGTAAATTATATGTACATTTTAATGGTTTGTTTTGTTTTATAACTTAATTGATCTTTTACATGTTTTTTGTAGTATGTGAGATACAAATTGTGTGTGTGTGTGTGTATGTATATATATATGTTTTTTATTTGTGCTGATATATATGTTGTATTTGTGTAAATGTAACAAAGGCAACAGTAAAAATATTGGGTTTCTGTCGTGATGGACTCTTGTGACGAGCCGATAGACAGATAATGGAAGCAGTTAGCTTCCTCCCATAATTGGGGCATACATACATACATACATACATACATACACATACATACACACACACACACATACATACACATACATACACATACATACATACACACACATATACACATACATACACACACATACACACACAAATGTGTATATATATATATATATATATATATATATATATATATATATATATATATATATATATATATATATATATATATATATATATATATATATATATATTAAACATATATGGTGGAATATGTTTTTTACTGTTTCTAGGACGAACTTTTGTCTGTTAAAATAGCCAATGGCAACTTTCATTTAATCAAAATCCCCACTACTATTCGTTAAACATAAAATGCCTATTCTGAACACAAAAAATAAAGCATGCTCATGATACAAATTTTCATATAATTCCACCTGCAACTTTAATCATGACTATTTTTTTCCAATGACATCATTTGTTAAAGCGTTGTGAAAATTCATTTTTGTGAAAAGTAATCTATCTTAAAGCTCTCAAGGGCAATTCGTTGAACTTTTCTTTCAAAAGATAGAAAATCTCAAATGTTCCTTGGCTCCTATAACTTTGTAAGTTCTTGATGGCTAAAAAATAAAAATAAAACTAGCCACAACAATAGCAATAGTACTTAGACTTATATATTGCTTCACAGTATTTTACAGCCATCTCTAAGAGGCTTACAGTCAGTTATCTTACTCTTAATAATTTAATTCTAATTAGTCTATGGGTTTTAGCCAATTGAGTTTCTTATATATTTTTCTATTGAAGCTGAGTTATTTCCTAATAATTAAGAATTAAAAATTGACATACACTTACCTAACGGGAGATTTGTATTTACCCATTACTGTGAATACTGTATCACATCATATATTACTTTGTGTATGGATGTATGTGTGTTTGTATCTATCATAATTTTCAGTGTCTTAATTGCTAAAAGATCATTGAAGAATCTCAAAATATATTTGGTTGTTTGTTTAAACCACAATTCTTCAGGGTTTCTGATGTCCAGAACAAAACCACATAAGTTGATTTGATTGTCCCTTTGTCTATATGACCATTTAAAAATTTTTACATGTTAATGTTCAGACCATACTTTTTGTTTCTATATAATGCTTTCCCTCCTATTTTATATGAAATGAAATATGGAACAGAAAGTGTTGTTAGTGTAGCTAGATCAGTGCAAATATGCTATAAGAAAGCTAATATAAGTGGTCTAAAATAAATTAAATCTTTATTCATTGGTTTGTTAAAAAATCTTGTGTTTTAACAATGGGTTAAAATAAATATCAGGACAAGAATCCACAATCAATTAAAGTTATGAAACCAAAATAATTAATACACCGTCAACTAGCACAGAGGAAATAAAGGAAAATAACTGTTAGCTATTCACTTAATTCATAGGAGAGAAGATTATTAGAGTAATTATTCCCATTAATTACTGCATATGTGTTTAAAACCCCAGTTTATTACTACATATGATTATATAAAAATATTTATAAAGCACTTATATTTATTTTATGTTCAACTTGAAAAGTCAAAATCCCTTATATGTATGTGTGTGTGAGTGTATCACAGTTGTTTCAGAAAGTGTGAAAGAGTGTTAAATAGTGCTTTATAAACATTAATATAACATGGAATTTGATATTCACTGTTAGCTTCTAAAGAACACCACTGAGAAAAAAAAACCGGCTAAAATTTAAAACTGTTACTATGTTGTACAAAAATACATTTTAATTCCAATTTGTAACTTGCTATTATTTAAAAATATCTACATTATTACGTGGGATTATACAATTAATTTGGAGGTAAATGTCATTCTCTGGGCTCAGAGAAATACCCAGAACATATATAGGTGCACAGCCATAGTTTAAAGTAGGAAAAGCAATTAAATTTCCAGCTTGTGCTGGGAAATGTCTACCACATTTTCAGTACTTGGTTCCTTATATCTATCTATCTATCTATCTATCTATCTATCTATCTATCTATCTATCTATCTATCTATCTATCTTTCTTTCTTTCTTTCTTTCTTTCTTCCTTCCTTTCCCTTCCTTCCTTCCTTCCTTCCTTCCTTCCTTCCTTCCTTCCTTCCTTCCTTCCTTCCTTCCTTCCTTCCTTCCTTCCTTCTTTCCTATGTTTCTAGACTGCCAATCTCCCTTCAAGAGAGGCTTTTCATATGATTCACTGGTTCACGCAGAGCTACAGTACTTTACTTATAAATTATTAGCCATGTCTCATTACTACTACAAAAGTTTCATCTTTCCAAAACTTTGCCGAGAACTTCAATGAACGTTCCCGATTTTGCTGTGAATAACACATATTGTATATAGGTTATGACATACTAATAAAAGTAAAACACTAACTTGTTTATTTGCAGAATTCAACAATTAAAAGAGAGAGGAAGCAAAAATGAAATAAAGCTAGCCATAGTGAAAATTATACCACCCCTGACGGTGTACTGGTAATCTGTGTAGTTCCATATAGGTTTTGATGAAAGCACTATGACTGTGGATAGATTTATGGTCAATATCCTATATTGCTACCTCAGAAATACATCTAACCAGAAGAAAGGAAAATGCATACAGCCTGGAACATTTACACATCACTGAGAATGATTAATTTTATTTCTTTTCTTTCCTGTTTGATATAAAATGATTTCTGAAGTGGAAGTTCTTGTTGATCTGATTTTGGGCAACCTCTGATCTCTCCTCTCTTTCCCCCTTTCTAGCTCTAAGCAGGAAATCTGTCTGGGATAGTGAATGGTTTTGTAAAAGTAAGCTAGCTTGCATATTAATGTTGCTTTTAGCAGTCAGCGTCCTCCACTTTACAAATAAATGAGTTTTGAAGGGAAAACATTCTTCTTCATCAAGATAAAGCCTCAGGCCCCAAGGACTGGGAGGTATCTATATCTTTAAACAACAGAAACAACAAAAATCAATAGTGGAAGCTAAGGGAAACAGTTAAATATTTCTGGACTTTAGCGAGCAGGATAATCAAAGGCATGCTTTGAGTAGCTGTGCAGGCCTAAAAGAGGAAGGCACAATTAGTGCACCACCTAGAGGTGAACCACGGTAGCATACTTTCAAAGGTGGCTGCGTTGTAGAGATTTCCTATCAAAACATATGAAAATAACTCTAAACCAATGTATCAAAATCACAGCTTCATCAGCAAGAGCAGAGACATATATTCAAAGATAATCAGGGAGCAACAAAATGGAAAAGGCAAACTGATTCCAAAAGTGAATGTAAAGCTATACCAAAAGTGTGCATATGGACAAACTTTTAAAATAAATAAATGGATGCACACAAATCTTTCTTATCATTCTTTCCATTTTACTCAACTTTGCTATTTAAAGTGTACTTATATCCCTCTAGACACACACACACAGACACACACCAGAGTGAATCTTGCAGAGTGAAAAATATTGGGCTGCCTTCTGCTTAATTCATACAAAAGGGAGGGGAAGGGCTGCTGAAGGAGACCCGAAGTCCATGTATTATTAACTGAATTAGCTGAAGGGATGTATATTTTGGCTATCGCAGATGAACAAATCACGTCCTGCTCTTTTTGCATTGTAATGGAAAAAATATACGAAAGCCAAGAGGTTGAAAAAGGGGTCTCGGGAGTATCGTTTTTGCAGCTGAGACTTGCCCATTTGATATAGTGGTTTTAAGAATGGTTGGTCCCACAAGAACATTTTGGACCCGCTTATACTCGGGGAGAAATTAATCCTGCACAGGATAATAACTGCAGCCAATTCACACAACCCCTTCTCTGTGGTTTTCTCCATATCATCCAGATTTGAAAGGATGCTGCCAAAGAGGAAAAGACAGAAGAATCAGACAGACCCGGCTGATGCATCATGCTATGTTTGCTTAACAATGGCTTGTAGAAAAGCCTGACATGCAGGGTTCAAAAATCATACTTAGCAAACTCCCAATCTTTCATATCAAATTGGAGAGAGGTATAGAGTGGGTGATGCATATTCCAGCCCTTAGTCCCCGACTCTTAAATATTTTTTATTAATGATTTGAATGAAGACGTCGGAAGAATGCTTATCAAATTGGCAGGTAATGAAAAGTTGTTGGGGATAACCAATACCTCGGAGGAAAATATCAAAGCAATTTCAATAGTTTGCTGAAGTGGGCAAAAAGTGTCAGAATGAAATCTAACAGAGACAAAGAGTTCTTCATTTGAGAAACAAACAAAAAAATCAAATTATTTTGTGAATCTGATCTTCACAAGAATTGGGTTATCGGGATAGATAGCAGAAGCTATTATGCATTATCTAGAAGTATCAATTAATTATTCCCAGCCCATTTTTGTCATCTTAAAGAAAAGTCAAATTGTTAACTTTATACCTCGAATTATACATGCCACTATAGAAAGACAGACAAATAACAAAGTCACATTCTCGGACATCCTCATCACCATAATGAGGGATAGTAGCTTGGAGATGCAAGTTTAGAGAAAAATATAACAACCAAGCAAGACATATGTTTTAGCTCTTTGGATTAGGGATTTTAGGTAGCTGAAAAAACACTGCAGCTCACTAAGTCTTGGAAAAGCTAAATTCAAATATTTCCACAGCATATTCAAGAAAATATTCAAGGCTGGATTATTGCAATGTGCTCTACATGGGGCTATCCTTGAAAAGCGTTCGGAGACTGCAGCTAGTCCAGAATGTGGCCACGCGAGCGATATTGGGTGTACTGAGGTACACCCACGTTACACCTGTCCTCCGCGAGCTGCACTGGCTACCAATTGGTCTCCGAACACAATTCAAGGTGTTGGTTATTATCTTTAAAGCCCTACATGGCTTAGGGCCAGCGTACCTCTGAGACTGCCTACTGCCACATACCTCCCAGCGGCCAGTAAGATCCCACAGATTGGGCCTCCTTCAGATGCCGTCAGCCAGACAGTGTCAGCTGGCGGGCCCTCGGAGGAGCGCCTTCTCTGTGGCTGCTCCGACTCTTTGGAATCAGCTACCCCCAGAGATCCGGACCATACCCACTCTCATGGCCTTCAGGAAAGCTGTAAAAACCTGGCTGTTCCAGCAGGCCTGGGGCTGTTGACCTCATTATTGAGGTCCAGCCCCGATTAGAATGAATGCATGTGGTTTTGTGATTTTAAACTGTCTTTTTTTCTTATTTTTCTTTCTCCTTTTTTTTCTTTTTTCTTTGTAAGCCGCCCAGAGTCCTTCGGGATTGGGCGGCATATAAATTTTAATAATAATAAATAAATAAACAAATAAAATCAATACCTTCTGTTCTATTTTGTTAAAAATACACTGGGACACAACACAGAACCAAAGGATAGCTCAGACACAGGATTAAAACATGATCAAATAATGATTATTATAACACTTGCAGACATAAGAAATGTGTCAGAACATGCTGAAAGATTACTTCAACCACTAGATACCATTGTTGCCCACGACCTCACATAATTCAAGCCCATCAGATTATAAATCAGCAAGGCAACACCCACTTCTGGACTCTTTCACTTGATGAAGCTTTTCTGGAACACATATATAAATGTTTGCGTTCCCATTATCAACATATCGCGTAACTCTTCCCCAGCCAGGAAAACCTCCAAGTATTTAAATTTACAAGTATCGAGAGCTTGAATAGTAACTGATTTCACACTAAATGTAAGCCAACAACATGCTGTTGTTGAAAAAAAGAAATATGCAATTTTGGTTCACATTGAGGACATTATGATTTCCAAATCACATAAAGTCACTCCATTGTGTTCTTCATTGGACAGATATCACCTCAAATACTCTGTTATATTTTGGTTTCCATACTTTAAAAACAATGCAGAAAAAAACAAGTTTCAAAATATGATAAAAAAGATTCTCTAGGGCAGCAGTCCCCAACCTTTGTAGTTTGGCCACCTGCTGTCGGGAGGGAGAGAGAGGGGAACTGAAGGGCTGGATGAAGGGCTGGTGTACAGCTCAACTTGCATGAAGGTTAGGCCAGCATGCACGCACATGTGTGTGCAGATCAATTTGCACAAGTTAAGCTGTGAGCACATTGTTGACCTGAATCGGGCTGCATAAGTGGTGGGTTCTGGATCCTGTTCCAACCAGTACGGTTGGAACGGGCCCGGCGGCGTCCGTATGTGTCTTAGCGCCTCCGCGGTGCTCCAGCTGCTCGCTGTGCACGTGTGCGGAAGCACCGAAGATTTAAAAGACCAGTAAGGACCTCGGGTGGGAGGGTGGGCCCTCCAGGACATTGTACCGGAACAGTGTCCAGTGCTGTTCCAGTATGCCCGTACCGGGGCGTACCACCTGCAACCCACTACTGGGTTGCATGCATGCCAGTCCATCACACACATGGCCTGGTTGCAAATAGACCGTGGCCTGGTAGTCGGTCACAGTCTGGGGATTGGGGACCCCTGTTCTAGTGTCTAAAAAATAAGCCCAATCAATGGAGACCAAATGAGCGGTATATATGTAACTTTGAGATTAGACAACTGTGAAGGATGATGAAGAAAAGTTGAAACATCTGAAAGATAGAAGGAGATCAAGACCTGCTCACTTTCACTCAAGCAGAATTCCTATTGACTATTATAAAAAGAAAGCTCCTAACAATAGAAGGATTTGAACAGTAGAACCACTAACAATCATTAGATGTGTTTGAATTGAGGCTAGATGGCCATGCAGTCTGCGTCACTTTAACCCTTTAATATACTAAGCAGAAGGATAGTCACAAGGGCCTAAATGACCTCTTCAACTCTACAATTCTAAAGTTTTAGGAACAAGCCACAACTCATTTTGTTTATATAACTTGCTAAATCCCAAAACAAAATGACTGAGTTCAGGAAACCCACTAGGCTGCACAGAAGCAAATAACATGTTGGTTTAGTGCAATGTGCAAATCACAGGCATCTTACAAGACGGTCAAAGTGATAAAATGTGCATTGCAAAGAAGCAACACAAAATCCACCTCTTATGTAGTTGTTTGCCACATTGTGATGAAAATAGAAATGGGTGAGGTTGCATTGTGACATCATAATGCATGGTTAGTCATTGAGGTTTGTAATCTAAACCAGATCCTAATGTTGTTTTCAGATCCTGTAATTGACTGAGAAAAAAGGAATTCTGTCAAAAGAATAAAGACCAAATTCTACTGTTTCTTCTTCTGGATAAAGAAATCTTCATTAAAGCATGCATAACACAGATCTATTAGATGTATTACACCACTATTAGTGTAGTTAAGCAAGTAATAATCAGATTTATTTATTTATTGCTAATATTTCTATGGTACTCTTCTCCAAATGGCTCACTTTATCTTTTCCATAGGTAAGTTCCATAAATCACAGTTCATTTTAAAAGCAACTAGTGAAAAATTAGTGAAGCAATATATGAAAGGCATATTTTATTCATTTATTTATTTGTATCCCACTTTTATTATGTTTACAAGTACAAGCATTTTCAATGCTAGCAATCCGTTTTTCCTAGGACAATATCCCCAGTATTCGTAACGCTATTATCTGTTTAAATGGATTTATGATGGTAAGTATTACCTATGCAATTAAATTCCAGATTGCTTCAATCACTTTTGCCAAAAAAGAAGTGTCATTTTTGCAGGGACTTCAGAAGAGTAAAAATGTCACCAGGAGTCAAGCAATGGTGTTCTTTTTCTTCAAGATACAAAAAAAAATGCCATCAGTTTTTGAGGGAGAAGGGTAGTTCAGAAATTTGATAGATAGGTAGCACTAGATAGATACATTTGATAGATAGGTAGCACTAGCACTTAGACTTACATACAGCTTCACAGTGCTTTCCAGCCCTATCTAAGCAGTTTACAGAGTCAGCATATTGCCTCAACAATCTGGGTCCTCATTTTACCGACCACAAAGGATGGAAAGCTGAGTCAATCTTGAGCCTGGTGGGATTTGAAGTGCTAAATTGCAGGCAGCCGATATTGACAGCAGAAGTAACCTGCAATACTCCACTGTAACAACTGCACCACCGAGGTAGGTAGGTAGGTAGCAGTGGTGGGTTTCAAATTTTTTTGGAACCTCTTCTGTAGGTGTGGCCTGCTTTCTGGGTCCACTGGTGGAGCCTCTTCTAACTGGTTCGGTAGATTTGACGAACCGGTTCTACCGAATAGGTGCGAACTGGTAGGAACCCACCTCTGGTAGGTAGGTAGGTAGGTAGGTAGGTAGGTAGGTAGGTAGGTAGGTAGGAAGGAAGGAAGGAAGGAAGGAAGGAAGGAAGGAAGGAAGGTAGGTAGGTAGTCCAGCCTAGCTTCATGATTATTGCAAGACTGCTGCTCCCAAACCGCTGTGTGTGTTTCTGTGTGTGTGTGTGTGAAATTTTCATAATATTTTCTGGTTTTCTTAGTGGTGTTCCACAAGCTTCAACAGATTTGTTTTTAAGAGTGGTAGAAGGAATGGTGTAATTTAACATGATGTTTTAAATATACCACTTCCTTTTGCTGGAACTGAGCAGCTCATAGAAAATGGTGTATTATAATCACTGGTTCTAAGGCAATAAACTATCTCCCTTTATTCCCTTAACATAATGTGACAGTAGAGGGCGCCCTTTTAATGTAATTCAGTAGTGAAGTTCCAGATAATTGGACATAAATACATGGAAAGAATACTGTAGCTCTCAAGGATTTTAATTGGAAACACACTTTGCCCAGATACTTCCTTTACTTTCTCATTGCTCCAGCCAATTCAGAATATTGTACTAGGGTTTGAAGATAGGAAAAGAAAGCAAAATAGATAATGAAGTGTGTTAGGAGAAGCCTAAGTTACACAAATGTAGATCAGTTTAATTTTCACAGTCTAATAAAAGTAAACGTGGATAAATTTCAAGTGCTCATTGCTGAGGATAATAGAATAAAAAGGATTTGTGAAGAAAAGCCACGTGATTTATTCAGACAGTTGGAGGCAGGTCCAAAGAAACTTTTAGTCCAAATAATCCCTGTATTCTGGATGACAGAAAATGTCCTACCTTTTCATCAATAAATACTGTATGTATAGAATGGCATTTTCTAGAGGACTAATTTTATATAGATCAGGTTTCTCAGCAGCTGAGTGGACTTGGTCTTTAAAGTTCAGTAGTGTTAGATCTGGGAAATACTTAGAGATTACTGAAAGATAATTGGGCTACAGGATAGACCTGATATTTTATTTGGATTGATATATTATCAGGAAAATTATATGGGAATACAGTAGTGGTGGGTTTCAATGTGCTTGTGCGGTCCAGTGACTCGTCTGCGCATGCGCGGAAGCGTCTGGGCGGGTAGGGGGAGCCTCCTGCTGCCACCACTACCAGTTCGCCCGATCTGGGGTGAACTGGCAGAAATCCACTTCTGGGTTATCAAGTATTCCACCTCTCAGCCTGTGGGGTGAAATTATACACCCCTCAGAGAGGGTCCGCAATTTGGGTGTCCTCCTGGATCCGCAGCTGACGTTAGAACATCATCTGTCGGCTGTGACCAGGGGGGCCTTTGCCCAGGTTCGCCTGGTGCACCAGTTGTGGCCCTATCTGGACCAGGAGGCCCTTTGGATGGTCACTCATGCCCTCGTCACCTCAAGACTGGATTACTGTAATGCTCTCTACATGGGGCTGCCCCTGAAGAGTGTTCGAAGACTGCAGTTGGTCCAGAATACAGCCGCGCAAGCGATATTGGGTGTACCTAGATACACCCATGTTACACCTATCCTCTGCGAGCTGCACTGGCTCCCCATTGGTCTCCAGACGCGCTTCAAGGTGCTAGTCGTTACTTTTAAAGCCCTACATGGTTTAGGACCTGGCTACCTGAGAGACCGCCTCCTGCCATTCATCTCCCAACGATCAATAAGATCACACAGATTGGGCCTCCTCCAGGTGCCGTCGGCCGGTCAATGTTGGTTGGTGGCTTCTCTGTAGCTGCTCTGGCCCTATGGAACGATCTTCCTGTAGAGATCCGGACCCTTACTACTCTTCCGGCCTTCCGTAAAGCTACTAAGACCTGGCTGTTCTGGCAGGCCTGGAGCTGTTGATCAGTATCCAGCCCCACTCTAACAGTATGCATGGTGTGAAATTTTAATAATTTTAATAATTGTATTCTTATTTTAATTTTTTATATATGTACTTTTGTCTTGTCTGTAAGCCGCCCAGAGTCCCAAGGGAGTGGGTGGCATACAAATGTCAATAAACTCAAACTCAAACTATTGCACTGGCTATAAAGTATCACTGGGAATTTTATTATCAATATTTATGCCTATGCCTTTGCCTATACCTATGCACCATGTATATCATCTATATATCAATATATCCTATATATCTATAACTAGAGGTGTAGGTATATATAATATATACTGCCCAAACCAGTAGCGAAAATTGTGGGTGGCTCTATGGCATCCAATTTAGGCAATTTTTTTCACCAAAAGCGCATGCCGGAAGGATATGCGCAAGCGTGGCGGTGGCACGTGCAAGTGAAGCATTCTCTCGCACACATTTGCGAACCAGTAGGGAAGGTAAGTGTATACTACCCCTGACCTATGTATATCTCTATATATCTATACTTATGGTATATTTCTATAACTATAACTATATCTATATCTCTGAATCAGAATTCAGCTATCAGTCTTTATGAGTTTAATTGGGAAGTTACAACTTACCTCTATCAAGCTCTTGGCAATACTTAGATCCATCTATGCCTAAAAGACTCTTTCATTTCTTGGGTTTGAGTGTAGGTAGATATATTGGGACATTTATTAGATCTGGGTGCGGAATTTCTTGAATACTTAACTTATGGAAAAAATTCTATTATAAAAATCTGTGCTAAGATGTTTCTATTGGAAAATATAGGCAGAGTGCAGAGGAATTACTTTACATCAAGGGGGTCAAACTCAAAGCCTGCGGGCCTGATGGGGCCTGCGGGTGCTTAGATCTGGCCCTTGGGGCCAGTCTGTAAATGGCAAAGGACAAGCCTGCAGTGCCTCTGTTAGCAAAAAGTTGGGTCTCCAACTTTGGGTCTCCAGAGTGGCCCAGGAGGCTGTCCTTGACTCAAAAGACTATAAAAGGGAGGAAAAGTAAAACATTTTACCTTTCAGGCTTCCAGGATTCTGCTACTATGTTAATAATTTATAGTTCTGGTCTTCCTATGGAATCAGTTTCTTGAGCTGGTCTCTCTCTCTCATAAGGTGATGAAGTAGATCAAGTGTATTAAAAAACCAAAATCACAGAAATGTACACCTCCCTATTTTTATAAGTTTATAAAACCGTGTCTGCAGCGGTGCGGTTCCGTGTCACACCCACCATGGCCTCCCCCACCAAAGCCACGCCCACCTGGCCCTCCAAAGTGAAATCCAATCCTGATGTGGCCCTCAGTGAAATGGAGTTTGACACCCTGCTTCAAATCAATTCCTTTTATAATGATTATTTTAAGGAATTAGAATGACTTCAGATAAAAATGTCTTTGCCAACTCACACAAGAGTGGCAATAAAATCAAGAAAAGCATGTTTTGATAGCTCAGAGTTTATCAGGCAGTTTTTGTGTCTGCTGACTTCAAAGAAGCCTAGGATGCTCTAATTTTGGATAGAATGTCTTATGCGTCTTTATTAATAGGATAAAATTGCCTTTTAAACATTGATAAATTAACTGCTTTAATTCAATCCTAGATTTCCAGAATAATATTACATTTCAAAACTGTGTTGGCTATGTCAGTGCCTGATATATCCAAAATTCTTCAAAGATGGTCAAATTGCATAATCGGGAAATATAATTCAAAACAAAAATGTTTTATTTAACATATTAAATATTTATTTAGTATAACCCTTTGAAGGTTATCAGATAAATGCAGAAGTTTCTGCAGAGCAAATCACTTTATATTTCATTGTGGGTATGAAAGCAAACAACATTTTGGACTTCAAAAGTAAAAAATAGTACTTCTTAGAAAAATTTGGCACATGTTTTTCCCCCCCTACCAAATACTTTATCTTTAAAAGTAGCAGGTCAATTGTCACTTTCTTTACAGTGGATTTATTGATCTATCAATTGAACCATTTGCCCACTCACATAATTGCAGGTAGTCCTTGACTTACAACCACAATTGAGTCCCACATTTCTAAATAAGGTGGATGTTAAGTGAATTTTGCTCCATTTTATGACCTTTCTTGCCACAGTTATTAAGTGAATCGCTGCAGTTATTAAGTTAGTAACATTAGTAAGTTAAGTGAATGTGTCTTCCCTATTGACTTCGCTTGTCAGGTCACATGACCCTGGGACACTAAAGCTGCCATAAATATGACCAGTTGTCAAGCATCAGGATTTGATCACATGACCATGAGGATGCTGCAATAGTCATTACGGTAAGCGTGAAAAACAGTCTATGGATATTCTCAGTTATCCAGGTCATGGTTGTCCCAAAGGTGTTTTTTAAAAACAGTAACTGGACTTTTTTTTCCCCCTGAAGACGTTTTGTTTCTCATCCAAGAAACGCCTTCAGTTCTGACTCAGAAGTAAGAATCTTCTTGGATGAGAAGCGAAATGCCTTCAACGAAAAACAAAGTCCAGTTGCTTTTTTTGAAAAAGCAATTTGGGAAAAACAGTTGTAAGTCACTTTTTTTTCAGATCCATAGTAACTTTGAACAGTCACTAAATGAACTGTTGTAAGTCGAGGACTACTTGTACAGTTAGCCCTGGATTTACAACAGTTTGTGACTTTTCAAAGTTACAATGGCACTGAAAAAAGTGAGCTATAACTATTTTTCACGCTTACGACCATTG
This sequence comes from Thamnophis sirtalis, assembly GCF_051295495.1. NCBI lineage: Eukaryota > Metazoa > Chordata > Lepidosauria > Squamata > Natricidae > Thamnophis > Thamnophis sirtalis. Next base: position 27,128,268 of record NW_028261387.1, read on the forward strand.
CAGCACATCCTGGTGGTCATGTGATCAAAATTTGGAGGCTTAGCAACTGGTTCATATTTATGACGGTTGCAGTGTCCTGGGGTCATGACATCCCCTTTTGCAACCTTCTGACAAGCAAAATAAATTGGGAAGCCAGATTCACTTAACAACCATGTTACTAACTTACTAATCAGAGGTGGGTTCCTACTGGTTTGGACCGGTTCAGCTGAATAGCTGGTAACTTGGCCCCCGAACCGGTTCTCTCAGCAGCACCATAGGCACTGCCATAGGCACTGCCATCTTGTTTCTGACTTATACGCAGAAGCATTTTTTTTACTACTGTGCATGCGTGTGGAGCACACATCAAACATGCTCGCACGCACAGCGCATCCCTGAGCAAACTGGCAGTAGCAGCAGCTGGAACCCACCCCTGTTAATAACTGCTGTGATTCACTTAATAACTGTGGCAAAAAAGGTTGTAAAGTGGGTAAAACTCTCTTAACAACTGTCTTGCTTAGCCACAGAAATTTTGGGCACAATTGTGGCTATAAGATGAGGACTACCTTAAATCTGAGAAGAAGCAGAACCAAAAACTTGCAGCTCTGTGCCTGAAACTTGTCCTAAATCATTGCTAAATTACATACTAACAATTTCATTTTTCAGCATTTATGACACCTCATTTAAATTGGGGGAAGGGGCAAGAGGAAAGGAAAGAGATGAACTTCTTTTACAATGAAGCCGATGATAGGCACCTGCCATTAATATATTGTACATAATGTCTCCATATGATTGCACCAATGTTTTGGGCGAGAACAAGAGTCACGTAGTGAGAATCACTTCAACACACGTTTGTTCATATGCATAAACTCCTGTGTACCAGATGGCAAATATAATGACATCTTAAACAGCTAATTGCATAAACGCTGTAATGCAGATAATTGGTGAACCAAAGTACAAGTTAATAATTTCGCACTGTAATGTCTGGCTTGAAATTAATCCTCAAGGAAAGTTGTGACAATCCTCATACGCTAAAGTTCATGAAGCGGTAATTAAAACTAGCACTTAAATCATTTGCTTTTCAAACCTTCAATTATGACTCGGCAGACTCACGTTTCTGAAATGTAGACATGGTAGCCAATGTTTTGTCGTGTGCTTTTTCGACAAATAGTATGAGATTGTTTATGCCAGTGCACCCTGAAATACACAGAGTAAGATGAAAGGAGAGGGGCGGTTTCTTAACTAAATGATAGACTTTACCTGCAAAGTCTTGAAATTAACTCGGTGGTCTCAATGAACTTTTATGGGGTATCCTTTGGTTTTGAAGCACACAGACTGGAAAAAAATGCTAAAGTTTCTCATATTGGCTTCTGGGATACTTATCAGCTTCTTCTTTCAGCTTCCTTCTCTAACACTAGAAAAAATGTAGGAAAACAACATTTGAATGGCCTTAGATTCGGGCTTTGTGGAATCTCCAGATAAATGTGTGAAAAAGTCTGAATATTGATCTCTAATCCTTGGTGCTTATTGGCCACTCTTGAAATTCTGAGAAATCGTCATGGTGCCCACATAAAACGCCCAATGCATGGACTTTGTTGGATTACAGTGCAAATTAAAGATTTTTTTAAAAAGGATTATCATAAAATATTTCATACGTTAAGAAATAGATGGAATATGTAAAACGTTAAAAAATATTGAATCCATAATTATTACCAATGCATTATTGGCTTAAATATAGTCCACCTGACCTCTGAGAACTGGAAAAAAATAACTGTTTAGAAGCACATTATCTTGTCACTGTGATAAGACAAAATGCAAACAAGAATTCTAAAGAACAGGTGTGGTAAATGATCACACACCATCCTAAAATATTTATTTTCACAGAGGAAACAGAGGCAGTTATGTGCCCTGCTGCACTTTGATATGGTGGAGGAATCATGCTATGGTAATAAATTTGTTTTAAACTTTTGAACTACAAAAATTCAAGTGATCTTTAGGTGGTAGCAAACTGCTAGAGAAAACATCTCTTTGCTATCCTTTAGTGGTCACTTCTAATGCCATCCAGTGGTCTAGAGAATTGTTGCAGCCCATGTGTGACAATCCTAATAAATAGGACCCACTGTAGACAAATTCCAAGAAAATATAGTTTTGAATAATTTATCAAACACACACACACACACACACACACACACACCACACACACACACAATAAATGGAAGTTCTTAATGCAAACACCCGTCCAATCTTGAATAACACAGAAAAGGTGACCATATAGCAGATTGGCCATACTTGCACATTATTCTCATTCTAATATGTAAGGTGGTGTAGGAGAAGTAATAACAGAACTGGGGGTGGAGTGAAAAGGGGAATCATCCTAGAATCCCTACCTATCCACAAGTGAGCTAAGTCCAACCCATTCTGAGTATCCTTGTTTAATTTTAACCAGATGTAACTGTTAGATGAAAAGATTCCTGTGTAAAGGTTTTTAGCAATAAATCAGCTTCATTGATTTGCTCTTTCATGCTTGATAGGTGGCAACATCTCCTATTTATCCCCATTGCTGTTCTGGGCAAAGAGTTCCAATTGTGACCCTGTCCCTCATTTCTATAATGTTTACCTGAGGAAAGCAAACACAGTCTTATTTGTTTGGATTGGACTAAGCATGTTGTGTGAACCCAGTCACATATTTCCTTCACACAGTTCAAGATAGAAGCTCACCTGACCCCCTTTTTTCTGTGTTCATGAAGTTTATTCCGTTGTATTATATGAAATATTATGCTGATTATCTGATTACAAGAGAGATTTGTCCTCCATTAAAAACAATTCCATGGTTATTTTCCATGGGAAATCGTGAAGAAATTTGGATGAACAGGTCACTCTGTTGATTAACAGTCTGGCTTCCTGCTTTTTAAAGTGTGTCCAAAGGGAATGCCAGCATCATTTTGTTAGTTGTTATAATTTGTAGGCACTGTTGTACGTAATAAAATATTTCTTGATTGCTGTAATTTAATGAGTGTGTGTTGTTGAAGCCTGCTGGATTGGCATGGCAGCATACAGAGTTCCAGTATTTTCCCATTAGGTGTTTTGCATCAGCGGACAATAAAAGTTGTATCTATGCAGAGTAATAATGTTTCGTTCAGGTGGAAAAGGTGCTAAGTATGTTGAGATAAAAGTATTCTGACAATGGCAACAATGGACCCAAGAGATTTACCTAAATAGAATCTACCTAAACAGTGCAAACCAATCATAGAGCAAACATCTTTTCCTTGCTTTGCCCAATTTAGCACTCTTTCATAAAAATCATAGAAATGCCAGTCAGGGATCCTGAATCTTGGAGTTTTGATGTTTACTTAATTCTTGACATTTCCTCAAGCATTATATACAAGTTTTCAAATTCAGCTTTAGGATTGTTAATTTATTTTTCTTTCAAGAATAAGAGTTAAATTTCCCATATGGTCATCTATCACTAAATTAGAAGCTTGGACAATGTGATGACAGAATTGCAAATTAAATAGGGATACAAGTCAATTTGTCCTTGTTTAGTCACAATAACTGAATCCACTGAATCAATCAATAATTCAGTAATGTACTAATTTGTGATGTAGCCATTTCAGTGTGTGTGTGTGTGTGTGTGTGTGTGAGTCCTGATTATGAAGTATTCTATAGAAGTAATAATCACTGTCACAAACTCACTTTCTCTGCTTGTTTATATGAAAACATGCTGACATTATTTACACTGGGTATCACCAAACATGGACCTCTAATAAAGGACCACTAAGATAGAACTGATAGAGCCAAGCATCTATTGAAATAGAAGGAGGAGGAGGAGGAGGAGGAGGAGAAGGAGAAGGAGAAGGAGAAGGAGAAGGAGAAGGAGAAGGAGAAGGAGAAGAAAGTGCACACATGCATGCGAGAGCATCAATTTAGTCTCGTGGTTAAGTTACCAGGCTACAAACCAGAATATTTGTGAATTCTAGCCCCATCGTAGCCATGAAAGTCAGCTGGGTGTATTTGGACCAGACACTCACTTTCAGTCTAACTTACCACAAGGGTTATTGTTGTGGGGAAAATAAGAAGAAAGAGTATTAGCTATTTTATCTGTCTTGAGGTGTTGATTAAAAATAATAAAAGCAAGATATTAAACAAAGCAAGGAAACTTGGATTATGTGGCTATGTTTCTGAATGCACACACAGGAAACCATAGCAAATGTTCTATTCTGTGATTCCCAGCTAAGCAGTAGCACCTAGCCAAGCCTGTTGATCTGGAAACTTAAACAGGAATAGTCCTGGTGAGGATTTGGATGGGAATCCTGAGCTGCAGGCTAGAATGTCAAATTGAAACAAAACATTTCTGAAAAAAAGTATGGCAAATCACTTCAGTATCATTTTCCCTGCTGCCCCAATGAATAGCTATACCCATGAAAAGTATGAGAACTTCAGCTTGAATCAAAAGCAATCTAGCTTGAATCAAAAGCAACAGATGGCTGTTTTTAAAAAATATCTGAACCAAGAATGTCCAACCTTTTCAACTTTTAAGACTTGTGGACTTCAACTCCCAGAATCCCTCAGGGCTAAATGTCTGTGGTGTACATTTGTTCTTTTAAAACCTAATCAAATTTAAGATCTATGGCAGATAGAAAAAAAATCCTCTTGCATGTGGGCTTTTATATCCTGCAATGTGGCACCCCAAATGTAATGGGACACCATCACTTTTAATGTAACATGGGAAAATTCACAAGTATGGGTTGTTAGGAAGTTTGTTTTCAGAAGTTGCTTCATTATGAAGTCTCAGAAATTGTCAACATTACCTCATCTTTCTTTACAGCCCATAGCTCATTCGAATCTGGGAACATATAGATCTTAACTACAGTTTGTAACTGGATGACATAAATTTTTGGATGTGCAAAAGACTTTGCTTCACTCAGGCAATCTAGCTAATGTTCAGTTTTGCCTATAAAGATCTCTGGAGATTTAGAGACAAGCAAAACCACAAATTGTTCCTTTGGAAGTCACCAGGGTTATACATTATAATGCATGGGTAAGAGGATGGATAATTTTATTTATTTCTTCATTAAATGGGGTTTCACTAAAACATTAGCTTTCCAGATCATGAAGTACCAAAATAATACCTCTTTGGTTGATAAAACTTGTACCTATCATTTATTTCTGAGATGAAATAATCTGCAATGAAATAAAAAAGAATACTCTCACAGAGAATTCAATTAAAAGCAGTTTAGGATACCTGTGAGTAATTACACTATCACATTCTCCACAGGGTTTAATTCAGGCCAAACCGCAACTACTGTGTGTCCAAAAGATAATGAATTAAAGCAGTGCTCTGGCATATTCCCTTACTGAAACGTTAGCAGCCTTCTCAAGTGACATGAAAAATAGGCTTCAATAAGAGCTGGGGAAATATATGCAGTTAGATTCAATCAATAAGCTGTCCTTGACCAATGTCCAATTTTTTTAAAAAAACAGTCCCAAATGAGTTATGATAATTCTTTCTCTGATTTTAAGTGTATTAATTTTGCAGGGCATATACAGAAAAGTCCTATGCTATCCAAAAGCACTATTTCAAAAGCTGAGGAACACTTTGTCAAGAGGCCACACGTCCCTTTTTGGAAGGAAGGAAGACCAAGCACAGCTGGTATGTCAATGGCAGGCTGCTATGGAAAAACGTTACGTGCTAATTTGGGAAGAGTAGAGAAAGTAAATTGTACAATGAAATAGACATCTCACTTCCAGGTTCCTTTGGTTGAGTGATGGGAACAGGAGAGCTGTTGTTTCAGGGCTGCTTTCCTCAGTAACCAAGAAAGAAACCACTCAACTCCATTTTGCAGAATTAAGAGTACTTTTACTGGTCATGAGTAGATAGTAGCTAGGCAAAGCAAGATCTGAGGCAAAAGCGCGCGTAATCATAGATATCAATATGTGACTCAATCCCCTCCCCTTGGTAACCCCAGCCCATAGTCCAATCAATACACCCCACAGGTGTCATGTGGGAGACATCTTCAAAAATCATCATCAGGTTGGTATGCCGGACAGTTGGCCTTGGCGGTAACCCCTCTCTCTGCCACATGCGCAGTAGATGGTGAGAACAACTCCCTTATTACAGTCTCTCCTGCACATAATACTTCCCTCACCCAAATACCATGCCCCACTCCCCGTTTCAATGGCAGCCGAAAAGCAAGCAGCAAAACAGAGGCTGACATCCAGCCCACCGTCAGGAAAGGAAATCATCCCTGCAGGAAAAGAACAAACAAACACACAGACAACATAAAACAGGTAAAGGTGGAAATGTCCAATCCAATCTGGGTCATGGCTTGTTGGGGTAGGACGAGTAGAACTTTCGTAAAAGTCGAGGAGCCCTCACGTGGGACTTATCGACCCATTTAGCATGAGAGGGGGGGAAAATGTTTCCAGGATATGAGATACTGAATCCGATTTCTATGTTTCAGAGAATCCAAAAATCTCTTTAATCTCAAAATGTTGCTCTCCTTCAATGAGAAGAGGGGCAGGTGGTGCAGGCAGAGGAACTCGCAGAGAGGAAGTGTGTTCCGGCTTCAAAAGGTTTACATGGATCACTGGGTATACATGGTTAAGGTATTTAGGCAGTTCCAGTTGCACCGATACAGGCTTAATAATCTTTATAATAGGAAACAGACCGACATACTTAGGACCCAGTTTCTTAGACTTCTGGATGGTTTGGAGAATCTTGGTAGACAAAAACACACGATCTCCAACCCTGTATTCTCTTTGCTTAGTTCTCTTCTTGTCAGCATGTTTCTTGTGTGCTCGATGAGCAGCATCCAATGCCCTGTATGCCAAAGGCCAGATTTTGCGGAGTTGGTCAGCCCATTCTGAGAGGGACAGGACTTGTGGCTTTTCTCATGGTACCTCCGGAATAGGTACAAAATCATGGCCAAACACTACTTTAAATGGTGTAAAACCCATGCTGCTGTGCACCGAGTTGTTGTAGGCCACTTCAGCATGAGGTAACAACTCAACTCAATTATCTTGCTGATAATTAATGAAACATCGGAGGTACTGTTCCAAAACAGAATTAGTCCTTTCACAAACTCCATTAGTTTGCGGATGGTGGGCAGAGCTTAGCCCCTGGGCGGAGCCAATCAACTTCAAAAACTCCTTCCAAAATAGTGAAGCAGGCCCTGGAGTTTCCTTGGTGGGCATTTCGCAGCAGCAGATGTGGGGCAACTGGCCACACAAGACTCAATGTCCTTCTTCAATGACGGCCACTAAAATTGCCTTTTAATAAGAGGCAGAGTTTTCACAAATCCAAAATAGCCTGCCATGCGTGAATCATGGGCTCGTTGTAGAACCAAAGTTCTAATGGCAGAAGGAACATACAATTTAGCTCCTATCCAAGGTGACCGTCTTTCATGGTACACTAATTCGAATGCTGTTTAAACCACTCATCGGACTCAAGGCCCTCCTTGAGTTTGGAGACGAGGTCCTTCATGATCTCAAAATTAGAGCTGCTCTGGCTTCTGGTGACCACCGGAGCAGCGAGATTTTTCGCTGGGATGACTGGGTGAACCACGCTAAGCTTTGAGTTGCTGTATTGAGGGAATCTGGATAGAGCATCTGCCATAAAATTCTTCCCCCCTGGGATATACTTTAAAGTGAAATTGAACCTGTTGAAGTGTTGTGCCCATCTCATCTGTTTAGGAGATAATTTCCAAGGGGTCTTTAATGCCTCCAGATTCTTGTGATCAGTCAACACCTCAAAAGGGTGTTTATCCCCCTCCAGGAAATGTTGCCAGGTCATTAAAGCCCACCTGACTGCAAAAGCCTCCTTTTCCCATATAGCCCATCACCGCTCCATCTCAGTCAGCTTCCGAGAGGTGTAAGCGCAAGGTTGCAGCTTTCCATCAACATTGGCTTGTAGCAATACTGCTCCCACTGCAACATCACTAGCATCTGCCTGGACCACAAATGGCAAATCCATGTCCAGGTGTTTCAAAACTGGTTCATCCGCAAACAGTCGTTTTAGTTTTTCAAATGTGGCTTGACACTCCATAGTCCAATTTAAGGGCTTTCCTGGTCTAAGCTTGGCCTCCCCCTTTGATTTCAGGAGGTTCGTAATAGGGAGGGCAATGCTGGCGAATGAGGGAATAAATTGACGATAAAAGTTCGCAAATCCCCAAAAACTTTGCAATTGTTTGAGGGTGCGGGGAAGTGCCCATTCAGTGACAGCTTGGACCTTTGCTGGGTCCATCTCGATGCCATCATGGGAGATGCGATACCCAAGGTAGTCAATTTTCTCCTGATGAAATTCACACTTAGACAATTTTGCATACAGTTCTGCTGCCCAGAGTTTTTTAAGCACTGAGCGGACCAGTTTCACATGTTCTTCATGTGTTTCCATGTAAATAAGGATGTCATCAAGATAGACCATCACGCCTTTGTAGAGGTGGTCATGCAAAACCTCAATCAGTTGCATGAAAACAGCTGGTGCCCCCTGCAGGCCAAATGGGAGTACCCAGAATTGGAAACAACCAAGAGGGCAGTTGAAAGCAGTTTTCCATTCGTCTCCCTCTTTAATTCTGACTCTGTAATAGGCCTCTCGCAGATCTAATTTCGTGAAAAGCTTTCCTTTACCCAACTGGGCCAGCATATCTTTCATTAACGGTAATGGGTAGAGGTTCTGGACACATACCACATTCAGGTTCTCATAGTTGACACATAGATGAAAGGAGCCATCTTTCTTTTCTCTGAACAATACTGGAGCAGCAACTTGGGGTCTAGCAGGCTCAATGAATCCCCTCTGCAAATTTTTGTCAATAAACTTCCTTAACTCATCCATTTCACGGTGTGTGTGTGTGTCATTGAATAAACCTGAGGTTTTGGAAGTTTTACTCCAGGAAGAATGTCAATGCTGCAATCAGTGGCACGGTGTGAGGGTAATTTATCAGATGACTTTTCACTGAAAACATCTTTTAGGTTCCAATATTCTTTTGGGATTTTCTCCTCCCCCTCAATTTTTTCTTGGCCCCTGGCCGCTAGGTTGGGGTCAGCATTACTCTGTTTGGGAGCCCCCCTCTCCTTCAGGGGGTGTAGCAGATCAGATGCATATCAACCCTTTCCTCCAATTGATGTGTGGATTCCATTTGCGTAACCAGGGTAACCCTAATATAAGAGGCCGGTCCATCCCTGGAGCTACAATAAAACTTATTGACTCTTGATGAGTTCCCATCCACATGTCTGTTGGCTCAGTCACGAAATGGGCTGGGCTCCCTCCAGCTATTGAGCCATCCAACTGACAAAAAGCAATTGGGACTTTCAAAGTTTTTAGTCTTAGGCCCAATTTTTCCACTACTTCGGGGCTAATGATGCAACGTGTGCAACCTGAATCTAAAAGAGCCAGCATTTTCTCTTGCGCTCCAGTAGAGGGCACTCTAAGTTCTACTGGGATAGTCATGAGGCCCGATCGGGAGCTTACTAGACGGTCGTCATCAGATTCGGTTTCACTTTCCTCTGATGAGGAGGGTGATTCCTCTTCCCCTGGGGCAGGGTGGATTCGCAGATGAGCCTCCAATGCCTACATGAAGGGAGTCTCCCTCTTCCTCCCAGGCAGTTTCTCTGGCCTCCTCTCCCCCCTATTTGAGGGCTTTGGGCTCATCTTGGTGCAGCAATTTACTGCTTGGTGCCCCTCCTTCCCACAACTGGAGGAGATGAGCAACCTGGGTTTGCTTGCAGAGCCACTTTCCCCTCCTTTTGGAGCTCCCTGGGAGTGGGGTTGGGGGGGTTAGCCTTCTCTTTCCCACTATCTTTGCTATAATTGTCACAGACTAAATCAATCTTCATCTCATGGGGCTACCCCTGAAAAGCGTTCGGAGACTACAGCTAGTCCAGAATGCAACCGTGCGAGTGATATTGGGTGTACTGAGATACACCCATATTACACCTATCCTCTGTGAGCTGCACTGGCTGCCAATTGGTCTCCGGACGCAATTCAAGGTGTTGGTCATTACCTTTAAAGCCCTACATGGCTCAGGACCAGAGTATTTGCGAGACCGCCTACTTCCACATACCTCCCAATGGCCGATAAGAGGGGGCCTCCTTAGGATGCTGTCAGCCGGACAGTGTCGGCTGGCGGGGCCTCGGGGGAGGGCCTTCTCTGTGGCCGCTCCGACCCTGCAGAATCAGCTATCCCCAGAGGTCCGGATCTTGCCCACCCTCATGCCTTCAGAAAAGCTGTTAAGACCTGGTTGTTCTGGCAGGCCTGGGGCTGTTGACCTTATTATGTAGGGTCCAGCCCCAATTTGAATGTATGCGTGTTGGAGAATTTTAATCTTTATTTTCATTTATTTTATTTGGTTTTTTTTCCCTTTTCTTGTTCTGTGTAAGCCACCCAGAGTCCTCCGGGATTGGGTGGCCTATAATCTAATAAATTAAATTAAATTAAATCTCTGCAGCCAGTTCATAGCAGAGCTGCAATTTGGGGGGAAACCCCCTGTTTACACAGGTCTTGTTTCCCTGGGTAAGGGTTTTAGTTTTAGTTGTTGTTTGTCGCTCCGTGAGCGAATCATCAAAGTATTTAGTCAGAGCAGCCATAAATCTTTTATAGTCTCTCAGTAGGGAGGGGTCAGCATCATGTAGGGCCTCCATCCAAACAGCTGCCTTATTTTTCAATGCCATTGTAATTTTTCTTACCTTGGCCTCTACAGTAAAAAATTTGTCTCTGAATTGTTGCATGTAATTCCACAGCTACCTGAGGGAACTCCATAAATCTTTTGATTCTCTCCCAGACTTCACAACCTGGGGGGAGGCTTTAGCCATCCAGTGTCTGTGGGGGGGCCCTCCTCCTCTTGGAATGTTTCTGGCTGTTGTCAGTGGGGTCGCGGCTGAGTCATTTTGATCAGTTCCACCTTCAGCCCCCCGGCTTCTCTCAGGCAGAGCAATCCCTCTACAGACCTCTCCTCTGTTCCATGGAGATCCACTTCTTTTCCAGGGTCATGACAGGAATGTTGCCTCTCCCAAACCTCTGCAAATAGCTTCATGAGGCTCTCCTCATCTTCCTCCTGGTCGCTGCCTTGCTGGGACATGTTCCAGGAGGGTGTAGGAATTGGGTGCACTCCCCTTGGAAGTTATCAGCTCTGAGATGAGTGCGAGTTGTGATCTTGCTTAATGTCAGGGCTGCTTCACTCAGTAACCAAGAAAGAAACCACTCAACTCCATTTTGCAGAATTAAAAGTACTTTTACTGGTTATGAGTAGATAGTAGCTAGGCAAAGCAAGATCTAAGGCAAAAGCGCACGTAATCATAGATCTCAATATGTGACCCAATCCCCTCCACTTGGTAACTTCATCCCATAGTCCAATCCAAACACCCCACAGGTGTCATGTGGGAGACATCTTCAAAAATCATCATCAGGTTGGGATGCCGTTTCCTTGGCGGAAACCCCTCTCTCTGCCACATGCGCAGTAGATGGTGAGAACAACTCCCTTATTACAGTCTCTCCTGCACAGAATACTTCCCTCACCCAAATACCATGCCCCCCTCCCCCCATTTCAATGGCAGCCGAAAAGCAAGCAGCAAAACAGAGGCTGACATGTTGCTTCCCTACATGGTACAACAAAAGAGTAACAATCAGGAGTGAGTAGAATGGAGTATAGCTAAATGTCTATTCTCAGTCATCTAGGTCATGGTTGTCCCAAATATACTTTTTTCAAGAGGCAACTAACTTTCTGGAAGTCATACTGGACTATAGGGAATGCATACTTGGGTTTTGAACCCTTTTGATGGCAAAGTGATAGTCTTCATTCTACTGTTCCAAAGGTACTTTTTCAAGAGGCTACTGGACTTCCATTTGTCTCTTGTAAAAGCACCTTTGGGACAATAGACTTGAGTCTATCACTTTGCCATCAAAAGGGTTCAAAACCAAAGTATGTCTTCCATATAGAACTATGTTACCATAATATATCTTCTGACATTCTCCCTTGAGATTCTCTCAGCAGCAGTGGGGAGTATCAGCCCTTCGTTCTTGAAAGGTGATACCAACGGAGGTGGTTTGGCTCAGAGGAACTTATTCAAAACCCCACTCAGACTCCTTAGACCTGTGATGGCGAACCTATGACACGTGTGCCAGAGGTGGCATGCAGTGCCCTCTTTGATGGCACATGAGCCATCGTCCCAATCAGCTTTGCCATGCATGCACGCACACCTCCTGACAGCCAGCTGGTCTTTGAGTCTCTGCTGCAGGGAGGGGGCAGAGGGAGTGGGGGGCGGCATCCATGCATGCAGGTGGGGCCCGTCCATGTCAAATTATGTTCGGGGGACGCAGGTTTGCTGTTTAAGAGCGATCGCGCGTTCCGACCCTCATCACACTTCTCACACCCCTGGGTGCTCGGGATTACAGGACCCTGGTCTCTGGCTGGTGTCGCTTAACGGCAGGTCCATGGCACATAAGGCTCCCCTCATTTACGACCTCATACAAGAGGGTAGAGCGGACCTGGCGTGCATTACGGAGACCTGGTTGGGCCATGAGGGGGGTGTTCCCCTTAGTGAATTATGCCCACCAGGCTTCTGGGCATTTCACCAGCTGAGAGCCCAGGGCAGGGGCAGGGGAGTGGCGGTGGTTATTAGGGAAAGTCTCGGGCCTCAGGAGGTCACTGTGCCTCAGATAGGTGGGTGTGAGTCCCTTTTTGTGAAATGGGGCCTTGGAGTTCAGTTGGGCCTTTTTGTTATGTATCTGTCTCCCTGCTACGTTTCATCGGCCCTGCCAGAGCTGCTGAATGTGTTAGCTGGATTGGCAGTTGATTTCCCCAGGCTTATGATCCTGGTGGATTTCAATCTGCCTTCCATTGGCGAGACATCCGATCAGCTTGGGAGTTCATGGCTTCCATGACGGCTATGGACATAACTCAGTTAATTCAAGACCCCAGCCATAATGGGGGACACACGCTCGACTGATTTTTGTCTCTGGGCAGTGGATGAATGATCTAGATTTAGGGGATATTTCTATCCAACCCTTGTCATGGTCGGATCATTTCCTCATCAGCTTGACTGCCATACTGCTACCCCTCACCACAGGGAGGCGGAACTGACAAGATGATTCCGCCCCAAGCACCTGATGGACCCTGAAAGGTTCCTGATGGAGCTTGGGACTTTTCCTGAATCCCTTGCTCACAACTCAACCGAAGCCCTAGTGGAAGCCTGGGATAGGGCGGCCACTGTGTTTTTGGATCATGTTGTGCCTTTGCGGCCTCTGACCCGGTGTCGATCCCGGGTAGCTCCCTGATTTAGCGAGGAGCTCCGGGAGATGAAACACCAGAAAAGACGCCTAGAGAGTGGTTGGAGAGCCAGTCGGTCCGAATCTGATCGAACACTAGTAAGAATTCATATTAAATCCTACTTAGTGGGGATAAAAGCGGCAAAACGGCAACATTTTTCTGCTCTTATCACATCTACAGATAACTGCCCAGCTGCCCTGTTTAGGGTGACCCACTCCTTACTTAACCAAGGCACTGGGAAAGACCCCTTGCAGGGTAGGGCTGAAGAATTTGTTCAGTATCTGCAGGATAAAATCATTCAGATCCGGACAGGCTTGGACTCTGACTGGGTAGATTTGAGCAAGTCGATGGGGATGAATCTGGTGGAGACCATCTGGGATGAGTTTGACCCTGTGACCCCTGAGGGCATGCACAGGATTATGGGGAGACTCAGTGCTGCCACTTGTGTGTTGGACCCATGTCCCTCTTGGTTAGTCTTGGCTTCCCGGGAGGTGACACGAGGCTGACTCCAGGCGATTACCAACGCTTCATTGAGAGAGGGGTTCTTTCCCACCGCCTTGAAGGAGGTGGTGGTGAGGCCCCTCCTTAAGAAGCCTTCCCTGAACCCAGCTTCTTTAACCAACTATCGTCCGGTCTCCAACCTTCGCTTTGTAACGAAGGTTGTTGTGAGTGCAGTAGCACGTCAGCTTCCCCAGTTCCTGGATGAAGCTGTCTACCTGGATCCATTTCAGTCAGGTTTCAGGCCCGGATACAGCACGGATATGGCATTGGTCGTGTTGGTCGATGATCTCTGGCGGGCCCGGGACAGGGGCTGCTCCTCTGTCCTGGTCCTATTAGACCTCTCAGTGGCTTTCGATACCATTGACCATGGTATCCTACTGCGACGACTCGGGGGGTTGGGAGTGGGGGCCACCGTTTTACAGTGGCTTTCCTCCCACCTGTTGGATCGGTCACAATTTGTGTTGACTGGAGGGCAGGGATCGACCCTGAGGCGTGTCACTTGTGGGGTGCCCCAGGGGTCGGTTCTCTCACCCCTCCTGTTCAACATATATATGAAACCACTGGGTGAGATCATCCATGGTTTTGGGGTACAGTATCATAAATATGCTGATGATACCCAACTTTTCATCTCTACCCCAAACCACCAAAACGATGCCTTCGATGTGATGTCCCGATGCCTGGAGGCTGTGCGGATCTGGATGGGGAGGAACAGGCTTAGCTCAATCCCTCCAAGACTGAGTGGCTGTGGTTTCCGTCATCCCAATTTGTGCATCTTGTTCCATCTTTGATGGTAGGGGGAGAAATTCCAGTCCCCTCAGAGAGGGCCCACAATCTGGGTTTCCTCCTGGATACATGGCTTAGCTTAGAAGAACACCTGACGGCCGTGACCAGAGGGGCCTTTTACCAGGTTTGCCTGGTACGTGGTTTAGTGGTTTAGTGGTTTATTAGCATTTGTAGGCCGCCCTTTTCCCTGAGGGGACTCAGGGCGGCTCACACAAAACCGGGAAGGGGGGGGGAATACAAACATTAAGATAACAACATATAGTAAAATAATAACCAACATACATTCATCATTCGGGCGGGGTAACTATCCTATCCCCAGGCCTGACGGGCGAGCCAGTTCTTCAAGGCTATGCGGAAGGCTTGGACGGTGGAGAGGGTACGAATCTCCACGGGGAGCTCGTTCCAAAGGGTCGGGGCTACTGCTGAGAAGGCCCTCCTCCTTGTAGTTGCCAGCCGACACTGGCTGGCCGATGGAATGCGGAGGAGGCCTAGTCTATGGGATCTTATAGGTCGCAGGGAAGTAATTGGCAGAAGGCGGTCTCTCAAGTATCCAGATCCACTGCCATGTAGGGCTTTATGGGTGATTAATAGCACCTTGAAGCGCATCCGGAGATCGACAGGTAGCCAGCGCAGCTCGCGGAGGATAGGTGTAATGCGGGTGAATCGAGGTGCACCCGCAATCACTCGCGCGGCCGCGTTCTGCACTAGCTGAAGTCGCCGGATGCTCCTCAAGGGCAGCCCCATGTAGAGCACATTGCAGTATTCCAGCCTAGAGGTCACAAGGGCCCGAGTGACTGTTGTGAGAGCCTCCCGATTCAGGTAGGGTCGCAACTGGCGCACCAGGCGAACCTGGGCGAATGCCCCCCTGGTCACAGCCGTTAAGTGGTGGTCGAATGACAGCTGTGGATCCAGGAGGACTCCCAAGTTGCGAACCCTCTCTGAGGGGTATAAAATTTGACCCCCCAGCCTGAGTGTTGGAATATTAGCCAAATCTTTGGGAGGAAAACACAACAGCCACTCGGTCTTTTCTGGGTTGAGCACAAGCTTGTTAACCCTCATCCAGTCCATGACTGCCTCAAGGCCCCGGCTCATCACGTCTACCACTTCATTGATTTGGCACGGGGCGGACAGATACAATTGAGTATCGTCCGCATATTGATGGTATCTAATCCCGTGCCTGTGGATGATCAGTTGCACTCCTTCTTGGATCGGGATGCTCTGTGCACAGTCACTCATGCCCTTGTCCTTTCTCGCCTGGACTACTGTAACACTCTCTACATGGGGCTGCCCTTGAAGAGCACCAGGAGGCTTCAGCTGGTCCAGAATGCGGCTGCGCGGGTTATCATGGGGGCACCTAGGTGCTCCCATGTTACACCCCTTTTAGGTGGCCAGCATTGGTTGCCGGTTGTCTTCCGGGTGCGATTCAAGGTACAAATTCTGACCTTTAAAGCGCTCCATGACTTAGGCCCAGGATACCTGCGAGACCACCTACTGCAACCGGTAATCTCCCATTGTCCAGTGCAATCCCACAGAGTTGGCCTCCTCAGGGTGCTGTCGGCCAGACAGTGTCGGTTAGCGACCCCCAGGGGGAGAGCTTTCTCTGTGGGAGCGCCTTCCCTCTGGAATGAGCTGCCCCCGGAGCTTCGTATAATCCCTGACCTCCGGTCCTTCCGACGTGCCCTAAAAAGTTGGCTTTTCCAGCAAGCCAGCCTGGCCTGAACAAAACAAAATAAATTATTGATCATTGTTAATTTTAATTTGATTTTTTTAAAAAAATGTTATTTTTAATTCTTATTGGGTTTGTTTGGGATAGTCTATATAATTTTTTTAAAACTTTTGTATTATGTGTTTCTTTTAATGTTGTACGCTGCCCCGAGTCCTTGGGAGAAGGGCAGCATATAAATCTAATAAACCAAACCAAACCAAACCATGCATACATGGGGAGCCTGTGCATACATGCGTGGGGGGCCTGTGTGTGCATGCACAGGAGCCCTGAATGCATGGGGGAGGGGGCACATTGCATTTGGGGGAGGGTTGGGCATGCACGCTTTGGGCACTTGGTCCGGAAAAAGCCATCACTGCCTTAGACACAACCTGTTCAATGACACTATGAAAAGCCCAATTAGTACAAGATCCTTTAGATTAGGTATGCACTCAAAAAGTTCCTCCATAAATAACACCTAATGAGAAGAAACATGATTAAATATATAAGAAATCATATTGACTGCAATTAATTAATTAAGTTAAAAATAAAGGACTCTTGAATTAAATTCATGACCTTGTCATTTCTTAGTTCCCCTTTTTTGAAATCTTTTTTTCAAAGTTTGTGTAATCTTTGGCCCAACACAAATTACACAGTTCTGGTATATATAAATGACCACTTGCTTGTGTGTCAACCTATTAGCTATGGGTCAACTGTTGAAATATTTTTGGGTGTTTCACTCTTCCAAGTGGTCTATTTCATTAACACATCATGTGAAGACTTCCATCTTAGCCCACCTTAGGATGACAGGTATCAATAAACCAGCTGTGGATTACATTGATGGTAGTATCTGACAATATTACCTATCTTAGGGCTCCCCAACCCCTGATCTGCAACCCACTACTGGGCTGTGGCCTATTCAGAACTGGGTTGTGCGAGAGGTGGGCTGGCATACAGGCGTGTGCGCAACTCCATTCGTGCAAGTGGCAGGCTGGACTGTTGACACATGCATCTGCCCTGGTCTACCACCTGCATGGCTCAGTTCCCCTCTCCTGCCCCCCAACCACTCTCAAGCTAGAAAGGTCTGTGGAAAGCAGGTCTCCACAAAGCAGAATCCATGGTGAATCAACAGTAATCTGAGAAACAACAAGAGATATTGTGGCTGTGAATGTCTGCTGTTGCATCACGATAGTTAAATTGACATCTTCATCAGAGTAGCCTGTGAGATGCGAAACTGGAAATAGTTTAAGGTGAAAATAATGTTTTCTGCCTGAATAATTTCTTTTGCTGCCTGTGATGTGTTCAGAGGAACACTTGCATACATACGTTGTAGCACTATTTTTAAAAAAAAGAATAAAAAAAGTTTTTCCTTTTCTCTATTGAAGCTATTCATCTTTTCTTTCTATGAGCCTTTTAAAGATATGTGGCTCTTCTTGGAGAATTCAGATCTGTTGTTCGCAAATGCAAACTTTTGGCCAGTCCTGAACAAGTTACCTTCATTACTCTTTCCAGGATGATTGTTGTGATCTACAGAAAACAATGTTAGACAACAGCTGACCATACCATGATAAGCTGACTTACCAAGCATCTGTAAACACTAATTTACAAATTGACCAATTTGCTTAAAAAAACCTTCATGCACAAACCTGATGTGTTACTAAAATAAATATCATACATCAAAATGTGATAGATAAAATAATATGGATTGGTCTCTTGCTAAAAAGAGGCCAAACAGGTCCAGTTGTGTTGCTTATAATAAAAAAAGACCTTTAAAAGAGAATGGAATGGAATGGAATAGAATAGAACTTTATTATCACTTTAAATGTACACTAATCAGCATACATTAAAATGAAATTTCATTGCATTCAGCTTTCAAAAGGTAACCATTATGCATATACCTACATACACACATATATGACAGAGAAACATCACCATCTAATATACCTGCCCCTCCCAAAAAGAATCCTATGAATGGCAAAAAAAAAAAAAAAAAAAGAATCCTACGAAATCCTACCAATTTATAAGATGGTTGGCATAAGGAGCAAAGCTATTACAGAATCTAGTAGTCCTGTTATAGATACTTTGAAACCTCCTCCCAGAGGGGAGCAACAGAAGGGGTATGTGAGGTCTCTTAGAATGCTTTGACCTCGAAGCACTATGTGCTTCTTCAGTATCCTGAATAATGGGAAGAGAGCTTTTCATAATCTTCTCAACTGTCCTTACCATTCTCTGTATGGACTTTCTATCTGAGGCACTGCTGCCACCAAACCAAACAGTGATGCAGTTTGTTAAAACTTTCTCAATCATGCCTCTGTAAAAAAATGGCCAGGACAGGAGAAAGATGTGATCTGCTCATCCGATGCAAGAAGGCTTGCTTGCTTCACTAAAGATAATGTATGAAGAGACCAAGTCAGATTGTTCGTTATCTTCACCCCCAGATATTTAATACTATTTGTCAGGTAAGCTCCCCGTTGGGAGAGCGAGAAGCATCGTTAGAGTTGTGTTGGAGAACACACAAACCAGCATACAGAGACACTGCAGTTTAAATAGGCTTTTACTTTCGTGGAAGTAGAGGTATCAGAGTCCATCAAACAGACCAAGTCATACACGGATAAGACAGCCAGTCATCAATTTCAGTTAAGGGATAATCCAAATAACATAGACCATAATCATACAATCAGTCCGGTACACAAAGTTTGCTAGCAGTTGCAAAACTTACATTAGCTCACTGCACTTCCAGATCAGCCCAGCATCTAACAAACAGAGCTAACAGTCATCCTGGCTCCCACTTATGGCCGATTGAAGAAAACAGCAACCAATCACATTTTACAGTATGATTTAAAGAAACAGGTATAGCATTATTACATGATTTATATATTGCCAACCCAACCGTTAGATTATATTCCTAACACTATTGACCACCTCCACAGCTGCAGTCTTGATACAAAGTGGAGTAGGACTATGCTGGCTTTTTAAAATATCAACAACGATCTCCTTTGTTTTATTAACATTCAAAACCAGGTGATTTTTATTGCACTGGCCTTCACCTCCTCCCTATAAGAATCTTCATTGTCATCCTGAATAAGCCCCATCACTGCTGTGTCATCCACATGCTTCACAGTATGATTTGTAGCAGTCTTGGCACAACAGTTGTGGGTCATCAAGATGAACAGTAAAGGACTCAAGACACAGCTCTGTGGGGAACCCATACTCAAGGAGATCATCTCCAAGAACAACCAACACTGCTTTTCTTCTCCAGCAACTGACACTGGCACTAGAGGTGTTTGTTTTCTGCCACCATTGCTCCCTGATTTTAGTGAGGCTAAACAAGCACAGGTTCTGCAAAAATGGAAGTTGTCTCACTTGGACTACAATGGAGAGGAAACATCCAAGCTCCCAACAATCTCTTGGGGACTTTGGAAGCAAAGACGATCTGTTTGTTGTTTTTTGTTTTTTTAAGGAAGGCAGAAAGATGAAAATATATCAGGCTGAAGGCTTGACACACTCACTTTTCCTTTGCTTATAAAATTTCCTGCTGACAAGCTTTCCCCCCTCCCGCCTTTATGTGCTCATCTGTGAAGGATTGTCCACCTGCTGCCTTATCGTGAGCTCTGGAAAATTGCCAGAAGATGGCAACAGCATGTACTACTAAGGGAGCATTGGGGCTGTGTGGAATAACAAGGACTGTGTTATGACTGGGAACGTTTGCAGTACTATAAATAACTCTATCAATATTGTGATAATGGCACTTTAAAGAGGTCTATTTTACAAGTGTTGGATGTAAGAGACTGCAGCTGTGCTCATTAATGCTGAAGGATGCTTCACTCTATGTACAATTTGCAGGTGTAACAATAGGGATGTTGATTCATTGGGAGCTTCGATTGTGATTGGAATTTGTTCAGATCTTCAAAAGAAGAAAAAAAGGTTATACTAACATTGTTAGTGCCTAATAAGTCTGTATTGTATTTGGCAGATGAAAAGCAAATGGTAACAGTTTAATTGAAAACCCCAAAAAGATAAAAATAGACGCGCACAGTTAACAGGATTTCAATGAGACTTAAATAGCTCCTTCTCACCAAAGAGCAAGTACTATAATTGATAGAAATAGATTTTTTTAAAAAAATAATTAATTGCTGTAAATTATCACTTGGCACAAAGATGGTATAATTCTCATTAATTTGCAACCTTTCCTAGTTTAAAATTCCATCGGGGATGGCACCGTTCTATTTCCCTTGCAAGTTAATTCAGAACTGAAGTAACTTCCATAAAATTTCCTACTTCTGGAGTAAGCTTCATTTTTGCTACAGTATACCTGGCATCCCAAAGACAAGCCAGGTTGTCTCGACTTGACATTTCTGGCTTATCTGAGGTTAACTGGCTATTGTACAAGAAGAAATCACATTAATTGTGCTTTGAACAGACCATATATAAAATAGCTCCACCTTGCAAGCAGAATGAGCCAGTGGGCACTTTCCTGTTATTGAACTGCTGCTTCTAGATGCTTTCACAGCACAGCCAGGGATGAGGGGTGCTGCACATAACCAATACCTGGGAAGTCCCAGATTCATTCTCGTTGTCATAAGAGATCAGTGCAAAATAACATGGGACACGAGGTAAGGATTCTGCCAGTGAAACTAAGCTTTTATCTTTTTCTTATCTTATGGCCAGATTGTTATTGCAGCTGCCAAGTTTGAAGAATGGTTACAGAACTGGGCATGGCTAATAGAGTGAAGGGAAGGACAAGGGGAGACATGATAGCAATGTTCCAGTATTTGAAGGGTTGTCACAGAGAAGAGGGGGGTGGGGTCAAGCTATTTTCCAATGCACCTGAAGGCCAGACAAGGAATAATGGATGGAAACTGATCAGACGGAAACTGATTCAGCCTAGAAATAAGGAGAAATTTTCTGACAGTGAGGACAATCAACCTATGGAACAGGTTGCCTTCAGAATTTGTGGGAGCTTCATCACTGGAAGCTTTCAAGAAGAGGCTGGACTGCCATCTGTCAGAAATGCTTGGGCAGCACATTGGACTGGGTGACCCACAGGGTCCCTTCCAACTCTGTCATTCTGTTACGTCAACTAGATCAGGTGACAGAGGGAACCAATCAGATTCCATCTGTTTGTTTTATATATATATATATTGTTTAGCTATTAAAGCTCTTACAAAAATACTTTCAAACCACAATTACTGTATACTAGGATGGGCAATTATGGAAACTTTATGAACTGTGAACTTCAACTCTCAGAATTCCTGAGCCAGCCATGCTTGGAATTGAACATGGATATAAGAAAATCAGTACTAGATCAGCTAAACATTCCAGAGCAAAACAGACAAGAATTAGTAAATGACAACAATCAGAGCTGGAAAAGTTTTCTTTTTCAGCCTTGCATGGTGTGACTGGGAACTGAATGGATATTATCCAGGGGTGGGCTTCAAAATTTTTATCAAGGAGTTCTCTGCCCAGTTGTTGGGTGGGCATGGCCATTGTGGGTGTGGCCTAGTTGGTCTTCGGGGGTGGCATTTTTGCCCTCTGGGGTTTTTATTAATCCTCCAGGAGGGCAAAAACAGCCTCCCCAGCCTCCAGAGGCTCTCTGAAAGCCACAAATGGGCCTGTTTCCACCCTTCCTGAACTTCCAATAGGTCAGTTTTTCACCCTCCCCGAGCCTCCGTGTGTGCCCTGCACTTACCTGAATTCAAAATGGACCATGTGGGGACTGTTGGGAAGGGTGGGTTGGGCAGGGCCAGCCAGTAGTAGGATTTGGAGTTCTTCCGAACCCCTGCAAACCCCCAGCAGCCCACTCCTGATCTCCTCCTTGTAAAACATGATTTCAAAAGTAAATTCTGGATCCTATGAATGTATATTCTGATTATTTTCTTCACTTTGGAATTTAATTGAGTATGCATCTTTTGTTCCTACATAAGAGTTCCACAAATTCTATTGGCTTGCAGTCTTCAGTAGAGCCAACATCCATTTTGGGGGAAATGGGAGTTTAAAAGGTGGAAATGGATGATTTATGTCTCTGTAAAGATTGGTACCCATTTTATCCTTTTTAACTCCCTCCCCCCCCAAAAA
This sequence comes from Thamnophis sirtalis, assembly GCF_051295495.1. NCBI lineage: Eukaryota > Metazoa > Chordata > Lepidosauria > Squamata > Natricidae > Thamnophis > Thamnophis sirtalis. The sequence continues at coordinate 27,150,564 of NW_028261387.1, forward strand.
AGAAACTCTCAAAAAATCTTTAAAAAAGGAGCTCAAATTTGGTCCACTCACCCTGGTGGCACAAAAAAAGCACAGCCAGGCTAAAAATGCTTCCCAAACTACAGTTTTTATATTATAATTGTCAATGAACATAGAATGATTACTCTGAGTATACAAGCTTAAGTCAGCCACAGATGCATCTAATAATAATCGCAGTGTACAGTAGTGAGAACCTTGGCATAAAAATAACAGATACCTGGGTTATCTATGCCACTTTTCCCACATTAGAAACTGTGTTTTTTGCTTTCCAGGATATTTTAACTCTTTTATCTCTCCCACCCCCCATGGACACACCACACTTCAAACAGTCTCTGTACTCCCTACCCACCATTGTCTCAACTACTCATGGGCATCCAGCAGGAGAGCAAACCAGATGGCACATGCATGCAATTCATGGGCAGTTTGCAATGATGTTATGATGTCTTTAGAATAGAATAGAATAGAATAGAATAACAGAATTTGAAGGAACTTTAGAGGTCTTCTAGTCCAACCCCCTGCTTAGGCAGGATACCCTACACGACCACATCAGACAAATTGTTATCCAATCTCTTCTTTAAAACTCCCAGTGTTGGAGCATTCACAACTTCTGGAGGCAAGCTGTTCCACTGATTAATTGTTCTAACTCTCAGGAAATTTCTCCTCAGTTCTAAATTGCTTCTCTCCTTGATTAGTTTCTACCCATTGTTTCTTGTCCTGTTCTCAAGTGTTTTGGAGAATAGCTCGACTCCCTCCTCTTTGTCTATGATCTCATTGGACACCACCATATCTTCTTGCTGCCTATGCTCCTATAGCAATTGCACTTAGACTTATATACCACTTCACAGTGCTTTACAGCCCTTTCTAAGTAGTTTATAGAGTCAGCATATCGCCCCCAACAATCTGCCTTTGTCCTTCCAATGGCTTCATTTGCAACTTCTATGAGGTTTGTACAGTAAACAGATTGTACAAAGAATACAGCAGCTAACAATTTGCCCCATGTAACATATACACATGGTCATTGACTTACAACCACTTGTTTAGTGACCGTTTAACATTGCAACAGCACTGACAAAAGTGACATGGCCATTTTTCATACTTATGACCATTGTAGCAACCCCATGGTCACGCGATAAAAAATTTGGATGCTTGGCAACCATTTATGATAGTTGCAGTGTCCTGGGGTCACATGGTCACTTTAGGCAACCCTCTGACAAGCAAAGTTTAGAGGGGAGCCACATTCACTTAACAACCATGTTATTAACTTAGCAAGTGCAATGATTGACTTAACAATTGTTGCAAGAAAGGTTGTAAAATGGGGCAAAACTCACTTAATAACTGTCTTGCTTAGCAACAGAAAGGTTGGGCTCAATTGTGTTCGTAACTCGCAGATTACTTGTATTCTGAGGTGTTATTTCTTGCTGCCTCTATGGTTTTGGCGTAACTCAAGATTAAGCTACCTTTTTGCTGTATTTTGACAAAATGTTTTTTTCCAGTTTCCCTTCATATTGGCTTATTTTTCTTAGAATCACTCCATTTTAAATCTAACTATTTTTTGGCATATAAGACGCATTGGAGTATAAGATGCACCAAGATTTTGAAGAGGTAAATTTTTAAAAAAAAGTTTTTGCACTCTGCAGACCTCCCAAACCCTCTGCACGCCTCATTTTTTGTGAAAAATGGGATATGCCTGCAATTTGGCAGTTCAAATCTCATTAGACTCAAGGTTGACTCAGCCTTCCGAGGTGGGTAAAATGAGGACCCAGATTGTTGGGGCAATGTGCTGATTCTGTAAACTGCTTAGAGAGGGCTGTAAAAGCACTATGAAGTGGTTTATAAATCTAAATGATATTGCTATTGTTATTTGATAGGGAGGAAAAAGGATTTTGAAAGACTTTCCAATTTCTCTCTTCCCCAATTTATACTAAACAAAATCAAGGTGATGTTATTTTGACTGTCTTTCTCATACTTTCCACTTGATAATGGTAATCTCTTCTCTAAAAGGCCCAATCTTTTCTGCTCTTCCCCATGTTAAGAACTACATTCCTTCATACCTAACAAGCTTATCTGATATGAATTTTGACCATATCATATATTCTGAGATCTTATTGTAAAGCCATTATGTAAGAGGAATTATATGCATTAAACAAGCCAGAAGTCTAACGAAAAGACAATATTCAGAGTAAAAATAGATTCCCCACTTTCATTGCTACTTCATTCTTTCTTGATTAATCTTGGTCTTGATAGTAATGATCTGACAAAAGATGGAAAAACACACAGCCCATTCTATGATTTAATCTTGATCCCAACAGATCTGGATTCTATTTAATTGTCTACGATTAATTAGAAACAGAGGCAACATTATTAAAAAGAGACATATACCCAAGAAGCTGTTTACTACATTCAATAGGAGCTTACGTTAAACCAAATCATTACAATCTGAAAGATTACATCTGGATAAAAATTAAAGCCAAGCCGGTTCATTAACCCAAATGGTAACCTACAGATTACTAACACTATATTGCTACTGTAGCAATCAAAGGATCAAGGGATACACGACTGGAGGATCCTAATTGAAACAGTCTACTCTGAATTTCAAAAATTGAGAAATTGAAAGGATTAAGAAGGTATCCACCAACTTCTGTCAACATGGAAAATACATTCACTCTTAAAGCTTTGCTTTACATAAACACCGTAATGAAAAGAGGAAAACCATGTTAATGATTATATTTTATGCAGTATACAATTTTCATGATATTCGATGACATATGTACATAAATTGATCACAGACATCTGTTTAAGACTACAGAAATGCTGAGGGAATGCCACCTGCTGAGTGGTGGCCCCCTGCTATAAAACAAATGGCTGTGTCACATTAAGTAACAGCTCCCTGCTGACTTTTCACAGGATTTTAAAGTATGGCTCTTTAACGAACATTTAGGTGATCTTAAATTCTGATCTGACCCTGGTGAATGGTGATGTTTTTGCATTACAATAAGTATTAAAATAAGGTTTCAATACTAAGGTGTTTTTCATCCTTTTCTGATGATTGTATGCCACTCAGAAACTGCAGGAACAAAATGACACAAAAGTACTAGCCAACAAGTGAATTCTGGTGACTAAGGAATTATATGTGTTACGAGGGATACATTTGATGAAGACATATGTGTTATCTGAGTCAACCTGATTCATTTTTTACAATCCATTCAAAGGAATATTTTCTCAACCAGCTACAATGTATATGCAAAGATCTTGAATTTTGGCTCTGAATCTGCTATGAAATCAAGACAACAAGGGTAGGTTTCTTTCCTTTTGAGATGTTACGATTTGCCCTGAGAGAGAGAAAAAGATAATATTTTTTTTAGGGGCTATCCATCGCTTTCATAAAAATTGTAAGGGGTTGTAAATCAGATTTTTTAAAATCAGCCCCAAAGTATCTGAAAGAAGCTAATTTCCATGTAAACGTATGGCTTATCACTATTTTATTTTAATTCAAATAACTTTATTGCTATAGGTAGATTATTGCTGTATTTGCTGGTCCTTCATTTTCTATAATCATTGTGTAATTATAAAGGAGAAATCAATACAGAAAAACCTTTCTGGTTGAATTTTATCAATAGTAATAGTAATGATAATAGTATAATAGCCATGTGATGTCATAAAGAAACCGGAGAGAAAGACGAATAATTGCTAATTCAAGACCAATTATTTTAGTTCTGATGAAATTAAGCCCTTTTAACTTAAGTCCTACTATTTGGCATAGGAGCTTCCCTTTGGAAGAAGAGCTATCTCAAACTTCTCACATCTTCATGAAGCTAATTTACAATCTGATGATATTTCAAAGGTGTGTAAATAACAAATGCCATTTTGGAAAGCAACAGAGTCTTTGTATTTCCCCAGATTAGAACAATATTCTATGGAATTTATTTTGGGCTGGTTTTTTTTGGACTAGTTGCACAGTCAATTTTTGTCCAATTTTCCAGAGCCAGCTGTATATAGAGAGCTGCTTCTAGCTTAGACTAGACTGGAACATGCTGGCAAAATAACACAGCTGAAACCAGACATGCTGTGTTTTACACAAGAGGTCATATGCAGAACTGCCTCTAGACAAGCTGCTTTATATAAACATAAATTTGATGTGTGGGTTACTCAAAGGTGGTGCGAGGAGAGTCCAAGCTTTGCATCAGTTGTAGAAACTATAACAATTGTTTATTAAATTATTTCAGGAGTTATATTTGAAAAAAGATGTGGGAGATGTTTTTACCCACAAAACAGTGTCAGAAACAGAGTTTCCTTACAATATTCTACACAAAAGTCCCTCCTTTTTAAAGACTGAAATTGTTTCTTTCATAACTCAAATTTAGATGACTTGCCATTTAAGATGGATGCTTCCACTGCAAAATAAAGAAAAGGAAATAATGCAGATGTTGGCATATACTTAATGAGCATGAATCAAACCACAACATCTAATCAACATTTAATCTATTAATTATCAACATCCAGTTAATATATTTCAATTTCATCAGATTTTTAAAAAAACCCAAAGAGTGCTATTTCCATACAGAATTCATGAGTTAGCCAATTAGTTGGTTTTCCTTTAACAAGGTCCCCCCCCTCCATTTTGGAAAAGTTTTAAGTACTGTAAACATTTGTAATTCACATGATGGCAACATCAGCTTCCAATTCCCAAGCACCCTTCAGACAAATAGCTAATAAATCTATACACACACAGTCAGCAGAATCACACCATAGAAATTGTGGGTTCTCCTGCAAGGGTGTTTGGTTCAGAGGTGGCACTCAGCAGGTTCTAACCAGTTCTGGAGAACTGGTAGTAGAAATTTTGAGTAGTTTGGAGAACAGGTAAATACCACCTCTCACTGGCTCCTCCCCCATCTATTCTCTGCCTCCTGGGTCCTAGCTGATCTGGAGGAAATAGGGATTTTGCAGTAATCTTCCCCTGGAGTGGGGAGGGAATGGAGATTTTACAGTATCTTTCCCCTGCCATGCCCACCACGCCACACCCACAGAACTGGTAGTAAAAAATTTTTGAGTCCCACCACTGGTTTGGTTAAAAAAAAAGTAATATGGTGGCCACAGGAATGTGATCAACGCTCCACTTGTTTTTCATGTGTGTTGCACAAGGACATAACAGAAATTCATTCACACTGTCCCAACCGCCATCTTGATGTTTTTTGACCATATGCTGTGAATACCCTTGTTTCTGATAATTGCCCACCTGCCCTGTTCTTATTCTAGCTTCAAAAAAACTGTAGTTCCTTTTCTTTGCCTTCCACACACAAAGCTGCTTACAGCTTTTCACTTTCGCACTGTGTACACTCCAATTGTTCCTATCACCACTATGTCACTGTCTTACTATTCTGTCCTGCTACTCCTTAACCAGTGCAAAACAAACCTCACCCCAGTTAGAAGATTGATTAGGCACCATTTTCAGCAGCTACACAATATTTCTCTAGCATAGTAGTAATTTTGTTAAGAATGGGCAGATTCGGAGGGCTGCAGCTCTCCACCTATCATTGACTGTGGGATTCCGAAGCAGAATCTGTTGAATTTGAGTCAGCTCTAGGTTAGGAAAATTATTTGTAGTTTTAAGCATCATGTATATAGTTCAGCTTGAAGCCAGCTTAGCTACTGCCACTCCCTTCCCATCCAGTTAATTTTAGAAGCTCATAAGTCAACCGAAATCCCATCAAAAAGCTTTGTTTCATGTTAAATCCCTTCATCATTACCAGATGTAAGTTCAGATCAACACATGAAGTGAAATTGATAACTCCCTATCAAACAGTGATCAGTCAATGAAGTCTCTGGACATTTGGTCTAAGCTTCTTCCTTTTGCACCTGTGAGGTTTAGGGTAAATAGGAAAGTTTTGTTTGCAGATACAGTTAGTTCTCATCTTATGATCATAATTGGCACTGAATGTTGGTCATTGAGTGATTTTGGGGGGGGGGAAGAAAAATTGCTAATCAGGACTTTCTCGATTCTTTAATATCTTTTTAAATGGATCCCTTTAGACTTCTTTAAGCAACATTGAGACATATTGAAAAAAGACCCTGAGTTTCTACCCTGTTTCCCTGAAAATAAGCAGGGTCTTATTTTCTTTTGATCCCAGAAATAAGCACTTGGCCTTATTTTTTGGGATGTCTTATTATTTTTGAGGTGCAGGAAGTAGTGACCATGGTCACCTCATGGCTGCTGCTGTGTTGCAATATTTTTTTGGGGGGAGGGCTTATTTTCAGGGGAGGTCTTATTTTAGTGCATGCGCTCTAAAGCCCAATTGGACTTATTATCCGGAGAGGGCTTATTTTCAGGGAAACAGGGTATCCATATTTATATTATAGATTATAAACATTTCACTGTTTTAATAGTTGGTGTTTTTATTCAGACAGCCTAAGTAGAATACAAACAAGAACAAAAAGGAGAAAAACATTCTGGATACCTCATTGAACATATGTTTGAAAATCTGTTTCTAAATTGATTTTCAAGTACCTGGAATGTGGTACAATATGCTCATTCTTGATATATGTGTATGGCAAATGATTAGCTGGACATAATTTATTGATCAAAATGGTAGCAATTTCACAAAATCCAAATTGAATGGAGAGACCAGAATGTCTGTAAGAATAATTGCAGCTTTGAGAAAAGGAGATCAGACTAGAAGAATTTAACTGGCTAGATGATCAGATATGATAGCAAAACCTAAGGATATTTATCTCAACTTTTAATATATTTAATAATAATATTGCTTGCTTGCTTTAGTCCTTCATATTTTGTCAAAGATGAAACAGTCTATCTCTCACCTTTTACACTATCATTAGAGTTTAATAAGAATTTTTAAATTAATTGGAAGAATAAGACCATTGTGGAATAGAGAACTATTTGGACAGGAGATCTTAAACTCAAAATCTAAAATTGAGATATTTACTGTTCACATTATGACTCATTTGTTTGAAGGCTGAGATTTATTTTATTTTCATATTTTGTCATTTTTTAAATTTATATTCAAGTTAAGGGCTTCAACAGCTGGGCTTGGCCAGGCCTCTCTGCACCTCTGAGAGGTCCTGGACAAAACCCAAATGCTGTAGAAATATGGAAAATAGGGCCAAGTGATTGTTGCTGTCTCATACCCATACTATAAAACAAAATGTAGGTAGTTCTCAACACCCACAGTTAAAACCAACAGCAGTGCCTTTAAGTGACGCAATTGTTAAGTGGGAGATTACATAATTGTGATTGCCTTTGTTTGTCCCCACTCCTTTCCTTTTGGAAAGCTCCAGTGCTGGAATATTTAGCAAAAAGTAAATTAATTATGTAGTCATTGGAGAAGAAGGGATTAGAAAAGAGTAAGCATGGACATAATAGGGAACATAGATTGAAAGCAATGCACTACCACTTTCAGCCATATGCACTTAGCAAACACCTGGTATGCTGCTTATTGTGTGCTTACCTATTCTCTTCTAATCCCTACCACTCCAATTTCTCCACTCTGCAAGGGGAAAACAAATTAAAAAACAATATCAGGCAGAGGACACTAGATACTGATGGTAATGGTGATCACATGACTGAAGGATGCTGCAGTGATCATAAATGTGTGGTTGCAAAACATTTTTTTGAGCACTACTCATAACTTCGAACAAGGAAGTCGACAAGTGAGGTACAAGTTGTACAGAATTTTATTACTAAATTATTTATTTTCAAACTTGTTAAACATTCTTAAAGACTCATTGGTGGGGAATTTCAAACAAGCTAGTGTCCTTGTCAAGTACTGGCTTGAGAGAATATTGGGAGAGTTGAGCTATGTTTGCTTTCTAATTTATTAATTTATTTATACATCAATATAATAACGAAAAGATGGACGGGTGGAGATCGAAGAGCGAGTGGGACAGTGGAGTCTGCCATCAATCAGCAGTCACCTGTAGCATGGAACTCTCCTATTTGGTCCCAAGGCCAATCAGCAAAACAGGTCTTCAGGTTCCTTTGGAAAGACAGGTGGATGGGGGAGGATCTTACCCTAAAGAGTAGAGTGTTCCAAAGGGCAGGAACTACAATGCAAGGTTCTTCTTCTGGATCCTGAAAATCTGAATCCTTTAACTGACAGGATCCATAGTAGGCTCTCTGTGCCAGTGGGATGTATACAGCAGAAAGTAGTCCTTACAAAGTTGGGAGGCATGCAGGGCCTTAAAGGTGACAAGCACTGTTTTAAATTATATCCTGGAGTTATCTGGCAACCAGTGCAGCTCCCAAAGCAGTAAGGACACTGGGTATACCAGAATACGCTCACCTCTAGCCAAATTGCCATATTCTGTAGAAACTCTACCTTTCCCATGTCTTTTAAGAGTGCCACATGTAAAGTGCCACAGTTATCTAACTGAGAGGTAATTAGTATGTGTATGATTGTGAGTAGGTCCTCCCAATTCAGGAATGTATACAATGAGTGCAGAAGCCCACCTAGATGCACCTATGTACCACTCACTGAGCAGGACCTATGAATATAAAAGTACTCCCAAACCAGTCTGAATGAGAGAATACAACCCCATTCAGAATCAGTATTTCACTGCTGTTGTTAAGCCAACAGACCCTAAGATACTCCATCTTGGAGCAATTCAGTCTGAGTCTGTTCCTCTCCATTCAGACTTTCCAGCTTCAAGGCCCTTGACCAGCACAAGATGACCATATCATCTTTTTAGCCTGGAGCTAGGTTGTATAGCTGGATATCATCAGCATATTTACAATGTTGTTTTCCAGAAGTTTCATGTGGATGATAAAGAGAAGTGGGGACAGGATACAGCCTTGAGGGACTTCACAAAGTAGAGGTTTTCCAAACATATATCTCCTCCTGCTCCCAATTGTAAACATCTTTTCAGAAAGGAGGAGAGCCACTGCAGCAGTGGGATTCACTTACTTTACGCATAGCTCGTGCATTACATTGGGCCGGGGTGCTGGGGTTGGAGCGGGGTGGTGGGCTTGGAGCTACCACTTCATCCGAACTGGATAGAACTGGCTGAATACAACCTCTGAGCCAATGCAAGATGACATCTCCAGTTGCAGTTACTCAGTGATGTTCCAAAAAGATATTATGCTTGATAGTATTGAAAGCTATGGAGACACCAATAAAGATTCCAATGACAGTTGCAGTCTCCCAATCCTGGTCTTTCCATAGGTCATCTGCAACCATGATCAATCAAGTGTTGATTTACCCCCTCCTCAACAACACATTGATTACGGCTCAAATCCAACTGCCAGCCATCTCATTGATGGTCTTAACCAGCCATAAGAGACATTAATCCAAATAGAAACTGGAAAAGCTGACACAACAGAGGACCTTATCAATTTCCTCAGAACTCTCAAATCGAAAATGATCCCAGATACTTGACAAGATGAAGCCATGGTCATCCTGGACTATATAGGGCATTATTAACCAGCATCTTGACTTGCACCCAGAAACTGAGGGACTCATGCAGCTTGCAAAGTATCGGTGTTACATTGATGTGCCATACTATACCCATAATGATCTACATTTCTGTATTCTAAACCAAGTGAAATTGCTGGATACATGTAGAGCATGTTGTAATAATCCAATCAAGAAGTGACTAGGGCATGAGGGACAGACAAGACCTCTTCATTTCATAATTGGTGCCATTGGCACATACCGTGAAGTGATACTTTCCTGGCTAGAGCTTCCAGCTGCTCCTTGAGCTGGTGCGATGAAACCAAGAGGACCACTTCTCCACTCACATTAGGTATGAGTGGGGAAGTGCAACCCCATCTAGAACCAAGGTATAAAATCTCCAGATCTGGGGATAGGGCTGGAGGAAAATCCATAGTCAGTCTTGGTAGAGTTGAGATGAAGCCTGCTTTTCCCCATCTACACCCTCCCAGTTTCCACCAACATTTAGATTGATTTTATGGATGAATATGGATTTGCTACAGATAAGGCTGGCATTTAATAGCAATATATGAAACTTCTGGGCTCCAAGGATTTATATTCTGGCTCTTAGGATGAACGCTGGAATTGGAAGGGGGTGGGGGTGGGCATAAATCTAAGATGCTGAACACCTTCCCTGGATGTCACCTACCCAGAGCTTCCTACCATACCTTCCATTGCTCATCACAACTATAATTTCATTCTTCCACAATAGCTTCTTTCTCAGAAATCCCACTGATCACTATTTATCAAACAACAACTACCCAATGTCATGAATCAGGTGATTCCAAACTAAGCCCCACAGGCAGCCAACTCCCATTTTCAGTACATTCTGGATACCTAGCCCACCTCCACAACTGCCTCCTTACCAAAGATAGAGAGATACCTACATCCCAGGGGAGGAGCAACTCTAAGGAGCTTTGCAAGCATAAAATCTCGCTTCCAAGCTACCCTAAGCTGTGTCTTTGTTTCAGGCTGTGCCAAAGGACCAAAGAATAAAGAATCACCTTCCTCTAAGCCAACCTCCAGCGTGATCTCAATGGTATAGGAAGTTTTGATCTGGGAATTTCTGAGTGGCAGCCAGTCTTTTCCTGGCAGCTGCCTTCAGAACAGGACTGGCAGAGGTCCTGTCTGCTTCTGCTGCCAGCAAACTCAGGCATCCCAGACAAACAAAATGCCAAAATAGCCAATGCCAGACAAGGATGCCCAGTTCTCCAGCACCAGGAGCTAATCCGCTCTCCAAATCTTGGGAGAGAATCTGCCATATTCCTTCCACTAATGGTCAGGCAGTCAGTGGCCACTGGATATCTATCTTGACCAGTGGTGAGTTGCAAATATTTTACTACTGGTTTGGGTGCCCCCCCTGTGCACGCATGTCCAGAAGCGGCCAGGCGGGTGGGCGGGGCCTCCCTCTGCTGCTACTACCGGTTCAGTCGAACCAGGCCAAATTGGGAGCAACACACCACTGATATTGACCCTGCCTTTGCATTACATTGTCATCAAGCACCTCATCAGAGGGTGGACCAGCACTCCAGACAAAATTACCAGATTTAGTCTTACCCTTCTGTAAGATGGAGTTAATGGACTAGTTATCATTCTTTCAAATAAAATTATGTATTTTTCATATGACATTAAGATTTTTTCCCCTCTCAGATATACAGAGGATAAGCACTGGTGGGTTGCAAATGGAATGAATGAGAAAGCAAAACTACAGTTGCTGTTTTCCTCTTTATAAAGAGTTACTTAAGAAATTAAAAGACCCGTGGTGGCACAGTGGTTAGAATGCAGTATTGCAGGCTAATTCTGTTGACTGCTATCAGTTCGATTCTCACCGGCTCAAGGTTGACTCAGTTTTTCATCCTTCTGAGGTCAGTAAAATGAAGACCCAGATTGTTGGGGGCAATATGTTGACTTTCTAAACTGCTTAGAGAGGGATGTAAATATATTAGCTCTATATAAGTATGGGACGTGGTGACTCAGTGGCTAAGACACTGAGCTTGTCGTTCAGAAAGGTTGGCAGTTTGGTGCTTCGAATCCCTAGTGCCGCGTAACAGAGTAAGTGCCCATTACTTCTCCCAGCTTCTGCCAACTTAGCAGTTCGAAAGCATGTAAAAATGTAAGTAGAAAAATAGGAACCACCTTGGTGGGAAGGTAACAGTGTACCATACGCCTTTTGCGTTTAGTCATTCTGGACACATGACCAGAGATGTCTTTGGACAGAGCTGGCTCTTTGGCTTTGAAACAGAGATGACCACTGCCCCCTAGAGTTGGGAATGACTAGCACATATGTGCCAGGGGAACCTTTACCTATATAAGTTTAAGTGCTATTGCTAAGTGCTATGTACCAGCCACGAAAAGTGTTCAAAGTAAATACACCTGACAAGAAATGTTTCCATATTCAGCCAGCAAATAGGCGTGTTTGATAGGGGCTAGATACTGCACTGCAGCATATCTTTATGGGGAATTACAAGTTCTGGTAAAGTAGTATAAAAGACCAGCTTTTTATATCAGATCATACCCGGAAAGAGTTAAAAGAAAGTATTTCCCCTTTGCTTCTAGTTCAGGATTAAAATGAAAACCATGTTATAATATAAAAACTAGCCACCATATTCTACCGGTAGCCCCCTTTGTCTCTCAGTACTTAATTTCAGATATGTCAACAAAGGAGCTTTTGTGCATTTATCCTCTCCAAAGCATTCCCTCAAAATGTTTGTAATACCATCGAGAATAGTTTTTAAAAAAGCATCTTTCTCCAAATAGGCAAGTATCTTTCTAATTTAAAAAAGAAATCTTGAGATTTTGCATCAGGTACACTTAACATTTTCACAAATAAGGGAACACTTTCGTACAGATGAAAGGCTTTCCTCCGTTGTGAATTTTCCTTAGACAGTTTTACTTTAAATACCGCAGATGGAATACAGGCTTCTCTTTCTGTTCTCAAATTTCTTCTATGTCCACAGTAAAATATAAAACTTATTCTGAAGGCCATTAGGGAAGAAAGCTGTGGTTATGCTATTCTTTCTAAATATAATTGAAGTGGTGGAGTACATTAAACATTGAAATGTTTTAAGCCGGTTGGGGAAATAATTTAATGATGTTCTCTTTAAGATAGTTAATTAGCATGCCTTGTATGAAAACGTAACAAGAACTCCACCTACTGTAAAATTGAATGTTCTACACACAGGATGCTAATTTATTTATGTCTTTATATAGAGGGGAGATCAAGGCTATTAATCCTCTTATGGGAAATTTCAGATCATCACTAAAAAGGAAGAGTGTTCTGTATATCACTGAGATGAAATGATACCAACCTAAAATATTCTAATGATAGAAGAGGTTCCCCTTATGTTTAATTCTGTCTAAACGAGCCACAATCTACATGAGAAATAATTCTGAGCTGCCATAAATAAAACAACTCAATAATAAAAAATGATACAGGAAAAATGCATTTTCTGATGGATTTCTTTTGATACCTTTCTAGTAATTTACATTAAAAAAACCTAAAATAAATAAATTATATTTATCATCCTGAGTAAATATTACTCAGTATCATCCTGAGTAAATATTAGTTACAAATGGAGGAATATGACCTTTGATCACATTTTTTGCTTTCCGAAACAAATATTGATGTTTGCTTTTAAATAAAGTCAATTTGGCAGTCTTTTTCATTAATAACAGTAGGCATTTGCAGGATGTATTTAAGGTGAATTCAATGTCTTGTTAGAGGAAGAATATAAAGCAAGGGTGTTTAATCCTGGCAAATTGAAGACCTGTGGACTTAACTCCCTGGAGAATTCTGGAGCTGAAGTCCACAAGTCTTAAAGTTGCTAAGGTTGGGCACCCCAGGTCTAAAGCAAGATACAATAGGTGAAAGGTTCACACTGAGCAGTTTTGTCCCAGAGTTTTCTGTCCCAACACAATGTTTACACTAACAAATTCTGATGCCTTGTCTGCATTGTGCATTGTATTGGTTTTTTGTGAGCCTGAACCCTGCAGTACATGTTTTTGCCTAACATAGAAAGCTTTTAATTTTTTTTTTAATTTTTGAATAAACACAGACAAAACACAACACTGCAAAAATATATTCTATTACAAAGTATAAAGAGTGTGTCAATTGGTTACAAAGAGCTTTTGTGCATCTCTTCCACAGTCATCACCTACAATTCATATCAAGTTATATGTTTTAAATCAAATATATTTATATATACAGTATTACTATCATTGTACCTCAATCTTCATATGACTATGATTGTTTTTACATCCCTTTAATAAAATATTCCAAAATTTAAAACAAAACCACATGATGGCATTCTGTTATCTATTCTCAATATCATCCAGCAACATTACATCTTTATGAGACTTTCTAAATAAAAAATTAATTATGTTTAATAACAAAGTTTATAGACATCCTTTCTTAATCACTGTTTACAATTTATATCCAATTTCTCCTTTATCATGTCAATACAAATATTACATTATTATCATTATCAATCATTTATTTAACAGCATCCGTCATCATTTCATTTTTATTTTTTGGTCTTAGTTTAACTAAATTTGACTTACACTTAAAAAAAAATATTATAAGCTTTTATACATAACAGAGTTTCTAAACTTCCTTTCATGTTTACCATTTATAATTTATACCAAATTTCCTCTTATCAAAACAATACATACATGTACATTGTTATCATTATCAAATATTTATCTAACTATATCCATTATCATTTCATTTTTAACATAATACTCTAATTTTAATTAAATTTGACTAATATTTTGTTATTAGTTTTCATATCTCAAACTGTATCTTTCCAGTAATAGTGCAGTCTTATGTCTTTTGCCATTTGTGGAATTAGTCTTCTGGTTATTTCCTGAATCAAATTTGTGTGGACTTCTCTTTGCAACTTGTTGCTTTTTGCATATCTTGTAAAATCTTGAGACCCTTCGTCCGCTTCTTTAATCAGCTTATCAGTAGTGCTTTTGTCAAAGTTTCTCTCCTTGTATCCATCAATTCTTCTCTTTTTTTCTTCTAAACCTTGAAATCTGGAGTAGAGCTCCTTTCCATCTATCTTCCCTTTCCATGTTCCACTCTTTCCATCTTCAACCACATTCAGTTCACTGTCAGTATCAACAATTATCTTGCCTCTTTGTTCATTTTGGGCTTTTAGGACGCTAACCTCCACTTTTTCCATTTGCTGGATATCTTCAAATTTTCCATCAAATTTTACTGCATTACAATCTATATTTTCCAATCTCTTCTCAATTCTCTCTGTTGTTTCTAATAACTTTTGAATATCAAACATAATCTGTTGAAATGTTATGGTTTCTTTTTGTTGTACCATACTTTCAACTAGTAAACACTGCCACTCTAATTTCAAACTAAGATTTTGTTTTCACTTCACTCCAGCTGCCAAAGAAACATTCAAAGAGCACCTGTGTAAACAACCTGTGCTCTTCTCCTTATCTCTTCTGTAAACAAGCTGAAGTCTTTGAAGTGCAAAGTCAAAATGATCAAAGAGAAAAAGGAGAAAGCAATATTCCCAGGACTCAGCCTCCAACCTCCAAGTGGCAGTGTAACTTCTTTTCCCTTTGATGTTACTACCCTCTTTATATTCCTTTTATATCTTCTTTATATTCCAGGATTAAAAGAAACAAAATTCTTAAGTGGAGCAAAATAAAGAGAAAAAAACTCTCCAAACCAATATTATAAAAATAAAGAAAAAGATTTAATCCATAGGTAAAAAAAGAAATAGAAGAAAAAAAACCAATACTTTCACTTTAAAAAGTAGGGAATACTTGCAAAATTTCCGTCCATAAAAAAAGGATAACACATTGTCCAATATAGCTTAATTTCGCTGCTTATTTTTCTTTTCTTTGCAAGTTTAATTTAGGTTTGATTTTTTTTGGACAGTCTCTTTCATAACAATAAAATTTCCTCACCAGATGGACACACTTTCTATTTCCGTTTTCCTCCCGTTGTGGAGCTATCCCAACTTCAGCAGCTTTTGGCTGCACTTCTGTCATCGGCAAGAAGAGATTCTCTTGGATCAATCAGGGACTTTGTGATGTCCCTGAGATCAGCAAGATGTACTCTTCCCTGTCACCATCTCTTCGGGACGTTTTAGGTCCAAAAGGACCATCCAGCGGCAAAGGTATCGACTGCAATCTCAGATCTCCAAGATCACATGTTGTGTCGTTGCGACGTCAGCTCCTGTCTGCCAACATAGAAAGCTTTTATTCTCCTCCCTTACTAATGTATGTTTAAAAACTCCCTCTCTACACGTGGAGGGATAGGAGAGGCCGTAGATAGGTTCACAGGATAAGAAATGGCTCCTTTGAGCTCAGCAAGCCATGGAATCATGGTTCATGCAGGATACTACAGGTAGTTCTCAAGTTATGATTACAATTGGGACTAGAATTTCCTTTGTTAACCAAGGCATATCCAATTTTACAATCCCCCCCACTGTTTTTAAGCAAATTGCTGCAGTTGTTAAGTGAGTCACATGGTCTTTAAATCAAACTGGCTTCCCCTATTGACTTTGCCTTTCAAGAGCCAGCTGAGAAAGTCACAAATGGAAATCCCCTAACCCAAGGATGCTGCAACCATTGTAAATACATGGCAGTTGCCAAACACCTGAATTTTGATTATGTGACTGGGGGGATGCTGTGATAGTTGCAAGTGTGAATACTGTTTGTCAGTCACCTTTTTCAGTGTCATTGTAACTTCGAACGATCCCTAAACAGATAGTTACAAGTCGAGGACTACCTGTATACAAACCACAGTGGTTGAGTTCATGCATTGCCATATGCCATGTCATTTCCTTTTTTATTTTCTTTCTTCTGGTCAATGGTTTCCCCATCTGGATTAATCCTAAGCTACACACACTTGTGTGTCATCTAACAGAAGCAAATCTGTTACACTTGGGAAAATCAACCCAGTGGAAAGCAAATTTTAAAACAGCTAGCCCATTGATTTATAAATTCTCCTCTATGTTACTATGATTATTTAATTACATTCAAATGCAAATTTGCAGTAGAAGAAAGAAGCCAGAGTAGAACGGAGATATCACTGCAAGAGTTTTGCCTACTAGAACAGTTGCAGGAACTGATTTAATGAAAAGAAGGACTAGGGATGACATTAATGTTCTAATATCTAAGGGATTGGCATAAAGAAGAGGGAGTCAACGTATTCTCCAAAGCACCTGAAGGCAGGACAAGAAGCAATGGACAGAAACTAATCTAGGAGAGATCCAACATAAACATATTTTCTAGATTATCTCAAGAACTTGTGGGTGCTCCATAATGAAGGTCTTTATAAGAAAAGATTGGACACCATTTGTCTGAAATGGTATAAGGTCTCCTGCTTGAGCAGGAATTGGACTAGAAGAACTCCAAGGTCCCTTCCAACTGTTATTCTGACCCAGGAAGAGGGTCTTTTTTTCAGTGCCATCTCCTCCCCCCCAACTTTATCCTCACAGAAATTAGACTTGCCTTGATCCCCTGACCTTTCAGAAGCCACTAAAAACCCAGCTTTGTGAGAGGCCCTGGGGCTCAGATAGCTTTGGGTTAGTTTGAGGGTTTTTTAATTGTTCTTAGCTGCTCCCCCCCTCTATTTTAACTCCCACCCTCAAGAAGTCAATCTTTACCCAGTTATTTTGTTTGGTATGCATGAAAAATAGGAATGCAGGATTGCTTGTCACCCAGTGATGAAATTCAGGGGAAGGATACTGCAAAATCCCCATTCACTCCCCACTCCTGGGGGAAGAATATTGCAAAATCTCCATTCCCACCCCACTCTGGGACCAGCCTGAGGTGGTATTTTCCAGTTCTCAGAACTACTCAAAATTTCCGCTACCCGTTCTCCAGAACCTGTCAGAACCTGCTGAATTTCACTCCTGGTGTCACCTCTAATGGCACTGTCCTGTTTGGGGATACAGCAGGATCAACTCTTCTTTTCTACTCCCTGGTCACTAATCTCCATGGAAATATTTTTTTCCCTTCCAAGTTCACTCGTGGAAAGAGAGAAATGTCCTCATTTTTCTTTTTCATGTTTATTGATGGCACTATAAAAAACTTGCCTCTGTGTTTTGCTTGTTTTAATCAAATTGACAAGCATTTTGCCACTTCCCCTTCTATTTCCCTCCCCCCTCTATTTTAACTCCCACCCTCAAGAAGTCAATCTTTACCCAGTTATTTTGTTTGGTATGCATGAAAAATAGGAATGCAGTAATGCAAGTGACAGGAAAAATGGTCAAAATCTGGTGAGGTACCCTTTTGTGATTTTTACTGTCTAGGAAGAGGTAAACAAAGGGGAGAATCCAACAATCAGGAACTCCAATAAATATACTCTGCATTGAACAGTAAGCTATCACCATGGCTAGAACGGGTTAAAATCTGGAATGTTCCTGGGTAAAAATAAACATCTTTCTAGTCCATTGCCCTAAAGAAATGCAATTTTTTTCTTTAAAAAAATCGGAGTTGAGGATCTGCCTCTTCACCAGAAATCTCATCAGCTTTTCTTCTTCTTTTTTCTAGGCAGCAATCAACTTTCTCACACACAAAGATGATTGACTTCTTTCTTGACCCACCCACTTGCATCCTTCCAGCTCTGGTTTAACAGCCATAAAGGCAAAGAGCAGGTAGATGGCCAAGTTCCCACAAGTATATTTTTCACTTCCCCAGGCCACAATAACTGAAACTTATCCCACAAACTCTGACTAGATAGTGTCCCTGTAAACTCAACAGTTTCTGCAATAATTGCAGCATCTAAATTGGAAACACATGTGAACATCTTTTCCCCTCAAAGCGCTTTGCAAAATTATAACAGAAATCTACAGAGTGGTTTTGGCTTAGTCTGAGCAGCCTTCAGCAGCACATCCACCACCTGAGAAAATTCTACTGGGTGTTTCATTGGAGTTGCAAAGAAAGGGGAGAGGTTACATCACCTTGCTGCATGGTAGGTACTATTATATACTCTGACCTGCACCCAGTCAGTAATGTTAGTAACAATAAATACCAGGGGTGGGCTTCAAAATTTTTAGCAACAGGTTCTCTGTCCAGCTGCTGGGTGGGCATGACCTACTCGGCCTTCTGCACCATGGTGGAGTGGTGGTGGTATTTTTGCCCTCCCTGGGCTCTGGAGATTTTCCTCGAGCCTCCGGGAGGGTGAAAACAGCCTCCCCTGTGCTCTGGAGGTCAGAAATGGGCCTGTTTCCAGCCTTCCAGAACTTCCCATTTTTCTCCCTCCACGAGCCTCCGCATGAGCCTTGTACTTACCTGACATCCCAAACGGCCCGTGTGGGGACTCCTGAGGGGGATGGTGTGGGAGGGGTGGAGCCAGCTGAGGTGGGATTTGCAGATTCTCCGAACTGGGCAGATTCTTAGCTAGAGGTCTTCCCGAACCCATTCAAAGCTGCAGCAGCCCACCCCTGATAAGTATGCCACGTGCACCCTAGCCATGTCCCTGTTGGCTTCATCTCCTGGACTTTTTTCAGGAAACCCAGGAGAATTCTGGGCTCCCCACAGATGGAGGGCACATTCTTTTCCCAGGCTGTTCATCAATCCAGATAACCCTTGACTTACAACAGTTTGTTCAAAACTACAATGGCACTGAAAAAAAGTGACCATTTTTTACACTTATGATCATTGTAGCATTCCCGTGGTCATATGATCAAAATTCAGATGCTTGGCAACTGGTTCATATTTATGATGGTTGCAATGTCCTGGCATCATGTGACCCACTTTTGCGACCTTCTGACAAGCCAAGTTAATGGGGAAGCCAGATTCACTTAACAACTGTGTTACTAATTTAACAACTGCTGTGATTCACTTAACCACTGTGGCAAGGAAGGCAGAAGTGGGTTCCTACCGGTTCAGACCGGTTCGGCCGAACCGGTAGTAACTTGGTGGCCTGGGTCGCTGGAACTAGCAGCGACCCAGGCCTGCCACGCCACCGAACCAGTTCTATCGGCAGTGCCATAGGTGGCGCCATCTTGTTTTTGCCTTCTGCATAAGCGCAGAGCAATTTTTGTTGCACTGCGTCTGCGTGCACAGTACGCATCAAGCATGTGAAGCGCCCATGTGTCGCGTCCCTGAATGAACTGGCAGTAACAGCAGCCGGAACTACCTTGGAAGAAAGGTCATTTTATGGGGTAAAACTCACTTTAAAAATGTCTCAGTAACAGAAATTTTGGGCTCAATTATGGTCCTAAGTTGAGGACTACCTGTCTATTTTGATAGCTGGGAGAGACGGATGCTAATGGCATTTGCAATGTAAAAAATTCTCATTCCAGGGCAGCATAGATGACAAACAACCCCCCCCCCCCCCGAACACTGCAAGTAAAATGCATTTACCTGCCTTCCAAGTGGGACCTGGGCAGGGGCATCAGCAGCAATAGCAATACCGCTTCATAATGCTTTATAGGCCTAAGTGGTTTACAGAGTCAGCATATTGCCCCCAACAATTTGGATTCTCATTTTACCAACCTTGGAAGGATGGAAGGCTGAGTCAACCTTGAGCCTGGTGAGATTTGAACTGTCAAATTGCAGACAGTTGGCAGGCAGCAGAAATAGCCTGCAGTACTGCATTCTAACCACTGTGCCACTGTGGCTCATTGGGCAGGGGTATCAAACTCGCATTGTCATGGCATCATCACGTGACATATCGTGACTTTTTCCCCCTTCGCTAAACTGGGTGTGGGCATAGCCAGCACATAACCCATCTGGCCCGCGGAACACAAGTTTGACAGCCCTGTTATAGGGGATCAAAAAACTCAACATGGCAGCTGCAGAAATGGGAGCAAAGGTTTGTTCCATTTTACATGCATAGCATATGGAAAGCACACTAAAAAAAAGAAGTACAACTTCATTGGCATGATTTTGGATACCATCTTGACTTTTCTTTCATCCTCCTGTGATTGCATCCGGGACTGGATAACTTATGCACCTGAAGCCCTTCTAACCACAATGATAGAAAATTAATGATATCCTTTCTTATATTTTGAGAGGCAAAATTGCCACAATTGTAGTTGTAAACTCTAAAGCAGTCTTAGAAAAAAACAGGGTTTTTAAAAGCTTATCTCAACCTCTGATTATTACCTTTTTTATTTATTAGAATCCTGCCTTTATTATTTTTTATAAATAACTCCAGGCAGTGGACACGCTCCTCCTTCATTCTAGTTTTTCCACAACACAAACCTGTGATGTGGATTGGGCTGAGACAGGCTGGCTCAATGTCACCCAGCCAGCTTTCAGGTCTACATGGCTTTATCCATCTATGCTTTTTGACAACAGAAGTGATTTGCCATTCGTATAATCTCCCCCCCCCACGTTTCCCAGTTTAATCTGTAATGCTGACATATGGTGGTGCATAAAGGGTTGCAAAGGGAGGGGCAAATAACAGAAGTGTGTGCAGTAATATTGTGGTACAAATTCTTCCTTTTACATATGTGCATGCAATCTCACAAAATAAGTACAATATCATAACAATTTGATGTATTTTGTCATTTTGGTACGTTTCATCATTTTGGTTAGCCCAAATGAATCTTGGTGGTTTTCCATCCAAGCATTAACTAGCTCCAATCCAGTTTAGCTTTTCAAATTCAGTTAAGATCAGATAAATATTGCCACTTAATTGTGCAAAAGTTTATTCTAAAACTGTTTTGCACAACTACCATAAGTAGAAATATTTTAGAATAATTTTGGAAGTCAGGGGAGGAAGCGTACTTAACTTCAATGTAGCTTAAGGTGACCAGACATCCCGATTTCAGCGGGACAGTCACAATTTATAACAATTTGTCCCGTGTCCCGGGGCATTTTTAAAAAGTCCCGATTTTCTGGCTTCATGTTGAAAGCTCAGTGGATTTGCTTAAAAAATCCTAACTGGGGCAAGACAAAAGACACTCTGTCTAACCTCTCTCCCTCTGTCTCAGTACTTTCATTGAAGATATTAAAACTTTAAAGCAAGAAAACGGACACCCCCCTGCGCCCCTTTTACCTCATTTTATAAGAAAAAATGACCAAGTACCATAGAGCTCCAGGAAATACTTGGCTAGAGAAGCCGCAAGTGTTCCTTCCTGGATTTTCCAGAGGGGAGGGGCACGGAGGTTGGAGGTCGGCTCGTGTAGAAAAAATGGTGGCAAAGTTTCTTTGAAAAATATTTCCCTGACTAATTTCACCATTTTAATTTGCTCAGTTCTTTGTATTAACATCTACATCATTCTGGATTGACTTGGAGTGGTCACTTGTGCTTGCTGGTAAGTGAGCTGGGTTTTTTTCTTTTATTTTTTTAATGTATTTTAAAATAATATTTTATTTATTGTGCATAGGATTTTTTAAAATAGTTTTATTCTCTGTGGATTCTTTTTTAAATTGTCTTAGACTATTTAAAAAAAGATTCTATCCAAAATAAATTGAAGTGAAACCATTTTTTAAAATTCTATACACAATTCTTTGAAATGTTTTACTTCAATTTATTCTGTGTGGATTCTTTTTTTAAATTGTCTTAGACTATTTAAAAAAAGATTCTATACAAAATACAAAATACCAGCTGCAGTTATTCACTTAAGAACTGTGGCAAGAAATGTGGTATAGTGACCAAGGTGAGCCAAGGTGGCACAGTGGTTAAATGCAGCACTGCAGGCTACTGCTAGATCAGCAGGTCAGCGGTTCAAATCTCACCGGCTCAGGGTTGACTCAGCCTTCCATCCTTCCGAGGTGGGTAAAATGAGGACCCAGATTGTTGGGGGCAATATGCTGACTCTCTGTAAACCGCTTAGAGAGGCCTGAAAGGCCTATGAAGCGGTATATAAGTCTACTGCTATTGCTATTGCTATTGCTACCAAAGTTACAATGGCATTGAAAAAAGTGACTGATGACAATTTTTCACACTTAGCGACCATTTTCACACTTAGCGACCGTTGCAGCATCCTCATGGTCACGCGATCAAAATTTTGATGTTTGGCAACAGATTTGTATTTATGATGGTTTCAGTGTTCTGGGGTCATGTAATCACCTTTTGACAAAGTCAAATGGGGAAACCAGATTCACTTATGCTACTAACTTATCAGCTGCAGTTATTCACTTAAGAACTATGGCAAGAAAGGTGGTATAGTGACCAAAGTTACAATGGCATTGAAAGAAGTGACTGATGACCATTTTTCACACTTAGCAGCAGCCTCATGGTCACGTGATCAAAATTTTAATGTTTGGCAACAGTTACAATTTATATTTGTAAATTGTAGTTATGTTGAAATTTAAAAAAAACATTACAATACTATTTTTGCGTTGTATGAAAATTTTTGTTACTCCGTATAAAATTTTTAATCAAGCCCCCCCCCCCCCCCCCCCGGTCAAAGGTGTCCCTCTTTACCAATCTGAAAATCTGGTCACCTTAATGTAGCTATTCTAGTAGGCTGTAGAATCAATTGATTTTGGTTTAGTTATTGGATCAAACACATAGGCCTGTAGTCTATCAGCTGGGCAAATAGTCAATTGTATCTTCACAAACAGGCATCCAGTGTAATGAATAACAACAAAAAGAGGTAGAAAGTGAAACAAGGAAGGCCCAGAAGAATATTAACATCCTTATAAAGAGGTTTTCAAATTATGAATTGAATATATGAATAGTCAAATGGAAGGGCATGACCAAGAAGGTTGTGGTTGGATGGAGTTGATAAGGTCCCAGAAAGAGACAATTGAGAAGTTTTAAAGGACAAAAGGCCATCTATTAATTGGTGCCCAGCTGTTGGGGGGGGAGAGACAAGGAAAGCCAGTTGCTTCTACTGGAGGTGGGTTTAAACTAAGATACACAGAGTTATCTACTTACTTTTGCAACATACAATCATTTCCTCCAACTCCCTTATGCCAAACCTTGTCCTTTGCTGTACAGGTATTAGTTTCTAGGGCCATATTCTTTTTATCATACAGACTATTGCAAACCATTTGAGTTCTTAGCTAACTGCATGGCATCATCTCATAACAAAAGTACATTCACATTCCTGTCCTCTCACATACTTCTAACATCACCACAAGAATTCCTTCTACATATACCAGTAGATATATTAAATGACCACCATACATATTTTTCTTATTCCCTAATCTCTAAATATTCCATTTCCTCTTTTATTTAACAACACACTGCATTTAACACATTTAGCAGACTACAACTTCATTTGTATGGGAAGCATTCTATAAATCAAGGCTATTTATCTTATATGAATATATAATACATTTCTTTCATTTCACGATGTCCTGCTGAAGAAAAAAATATGATATATACACTCTCTCCAAACTAATCTACTTGAAGATTTATATTCACTCTTAGCAATAGCACTTAAATTTATATACCGCTTCACAGTGCTTTACAGCCCTCTCTAAGCCCCCAACAATTTGGCTCCTCATTTTACGAACTTCGGAAGGATGGAAGGCTGAGTCAATCTTGACTTGCTACAATTCTTGCTACCTTTTCCTTTGTTTGGGAAAACAGTAATGTTATTTTTCCAATTGTCCATTAAAAATGCCCTAAGCATGTTAAATGTCACATACGGCATCTCTCCATAAACAAATCACATCTACATCTTAATATTTCTCCTGTTAAGTCATAAACACCTGCAGCCTTTCTTGGAACATTTCTGAATTCTTTCTCACTGATTTTTCCTGGAAATTAAAAGGATGGAGTTTATTTGACCAATGATCAGTACAGATAATGAACAATAACTTGAAATATTTTAACCCAGTTTCGGTTACAATATCTGTTTATGGATCTTGAGTACTGCCATGCAAAATTTGGCAACATGACAAGTAGTGCTAGTATTTTATTAGCTAAGAGAAAAGCAATGTGAGTTGTTTCGTTTTGTTGAGTGAGATACCATATTTTTAGGAGTATAAGATGCAACCTTTCCCACCCCTAAAAGAGCGTGGAAACGTTGGTGTATCTTATACACCAAATACAGCCACTTTTGGTCTCCCAAAGCCCCATCCCTGCATCCCATTTTTGCGAAAAATGGGCCATTTTTCACAAAAATGGAGACACTTTTGCCTATCCTCAGTTCCCAGCAGCACTCTACAGGATTCAGCAGTGCTGGGGGAAGGCAAAAATGCCTCTGTTTTTGTGAAAAACAGACCATTTTCTGCCAGTTTTTCAGAAAATTAGGGGCTTTTTTGCCTTCCTCCAGCCCTGCTGAAGCATTACTTACCTCTTCGAAATCTTAGTGTGTCTTATACACTGGTGCGTTTTATAGTCCGAAAAATACGGTATGTCTATAAAGGAAGAATGAGGGCTTCTTGACTGTTATGAAGGGCTTAAATACTATGTTGGACGGTGTCAACAGCACTTGATACAAAGGGCAAGTTGTTTTGCATATGGAATCTTGATTTTCAATGTGGACATTTCCCACTAAAATCTATGGTGTTCGAAAACATCCAAACCAGCTCTTAATAAATGGCTTTTTATTGGATAAGATTCTTGGAAACCAATACATAGATAGCATTTGCTTCAGCTCTACTCTTTTACAAAACACTATCATCCCAATAAATAATCCTGACATAGTCTGTCCAGCATTTTATTACTTCAGTTTCATCCAAGGCACTTTCATCACATTGCTAGGGTCTCTGTGCTTAGACTTTTTCACCATTTTTAAAACAGTTTAATTCCATCAACATTGCTCTAAATTTTCCTCTGTCTCTTTTAACCCTTTCTTGATTTCTTTGACTGCATTCTTTGAAATTATTTTTTCTTATCTGAATACAATTATGCAATATTTTTCTCTCATCATTTTTTTGCACTTAATCCTTGCACCAATCATCCCTTTTCATATTTTCCATAGACTCCAAGACTTGTATGGCAAACTGTTCCCATAGTTCTTTAAATCAGGGGTGTCCAAACTTGGGAACTTTAAGACTTGTGGACTTCAACTCCCAGAATTCTCCAGCCAGCCATGTCCACAAGTCCACAAGTCTTAAAGTTCCCAAGTTTGGACACACCTGTTTTAAACTGTCCCAAGCAGCTTTCACATCATCTTTCCTTACAACCACCTCGATTCATTCTGTTATAAAATTAATCTGTTTTCTAATATCTTTTTGTACAGGACTCACAATTTTCCTTCTTCGAATCAGTCTTTTTTCCCTCCAATATAGTTCATATCTTTTCTTCCTCTTCATGTATATTTTTTGCCTCAAATATACCCTTGACTTACCAAATAATTATGTACCTCACACACAGACTCTCTCTTGACTCCTGCATTCTTCATCTATTTTTCCAGCTTTTATTAGTCATGTTTCAATTCAGTGTTTCTATTTTCATATGCACACACAAAAAGCTACATCACACCAACTTATACTACATTTTAGCCCTTTCATTTGTAATTAAGCCTGCATCTTCACTTTCCTGCTGGTATTCATCAACTCCACTTCATAAGACCAAGCCACCTTCATTCAAGGTCTACTCCAGCCTACTCTTTTCTCCTAGTTTTATAAACACACAGCATTCCTATTTTTCTTTTTCATTGCATTTGTTAATTCATGCCTTCTACTTATCTTCCATTCCAAATTACATTTTGTTCTGTTTTCTACATCGTCACCAGATAGGTTCATAAGCCCTAATCTTTTCCCAATCAAAGCTTTCACCTCATCCTGTGAAATATGCTAGAGGAATAAGCATATTGTTGAGCTAGAAACTTGCTTAAAAGGTTTAGTTAATTAGTTAATCCATTTAGAAATTAAACTAACTTAACAGGTTTAGCTGTACCTATGCCATATACAGGTAATTCTTGACTTATGATCACAATTGAGCCAGTGGTGGGATTCAATTTTTTTTACTAGTGCTTCTGTCGGTGTAGCTTGGTGGGCGTGGTGTGGCTAGGTGAGTGTGGCTTGGTGGGCATGGTAGGGGAAGGATTCTGTAAAATCTCCATTCCTTCCCCACACCAGGGGAAGGTTACTGCAAAATCCCCATTCCCTCCCAATCAGCTGGGACTCGGGAGGCAGCAAATAGGTGGAGGCGGGGCCAGTCAGAGGTGGTATTTACTGGTTCTCCGAACTACTCAAAATTTCCACTACCAGTTCTCTGGAACTGCTCAGAACCTGCTGAATACCACCTCTGAATTGAGCCCAGAATTTATGTTGCTAAGTGAGAAATTTGTTAAGTAAGTTTTGCCCCAATGTGACTTTTCTTGCCACATTTGCTAGGTGAATCTCCAGTTGTTAACTTAGTAACACAGTGGTTATGTGGATGTGGCTTCCCCATCGACTTTGCTTGTCAGAAAGTCACAAAAGATGATCACATGACCCCAGCACTCTGTGACCATCATAAATATGAACCAGTTGTCAACCATCCAAATGTAAAAAAAAAAACATGACAATGGGGATGCTGCAACAATCATAAGTGTGAAAAATGATCATGTTACTTTTTTCAGTGCCTTTGTAAATGGTCAAACGGTCACTAAGTAAACTGTTGTAAGTCAAACTCTACCTGTATAGCATTCCCTAAAGACAGGATCTCTGAAGATATTTTGGTCCCTTTTCCATACAAACAAACAAAACCCACTTCCTATCCCAGTTTTGTCCATTTGCGAAACTTTGGTCTCTAATTTAAAAACAACCTTGCATTCCCACCTGGTGTTTCTTCATATCCCATCAACTGCAAAGTAGGTGTAATATACTGACTACAAACTCAAGATGCCAGTTTTATTTCAGTGATTTCAACAGGGAAATGCTGCTTTACTGCAAAGGTCTGCTTTCCAGGGTTTCTGTGTTAGTGTTGGAATCAAAAGCACAGTGGCCCATGACTGGGTAGGTCAACGTTTTTTATTTCCTTTCTGTTCTCTCTAATGAAAAGCAGATGTGTCTAGTAAATCTTGCTTTTCTTCATATTAAACCAGTCAGTGTTTATTATTGAGGTCTGGGCCTGGCTAGGTGGGAATTAGGATGATCCTTTTAATCACTTTAGTAATCAACAGACTATTTCTTATTTCACTCTCTAGGCAGTAGTCACTGAAAGAAAGAAGATTTATCTGTTTCCATGTAAGTATAAATCACAGAGATTTGTGCACTCGGATATGTACACAGGCAAACAACAAATACATGTCTTGTTGTATATAAAGTTTAACTGGCATTTTTGAGGTGCTGAGCAGCTAAAATGAAATGTGACGTTCTTTCTTCTATGCATAAATTAACATATACATCTTCCATACAATGTACTTTTGCTGCTCACCAATTCCCCTTCCTATCAAAATGAAGGAGACCAATTATATAAAGTATAAATTCAATGGGCATTGGCAAGTTAGAAGCTGAAAGGAAACAGTTACACATCAATCTGGAGTCTTGCAGAAGGAAAATAAACTCTTGCCATCATGCTTCACTATCTTGGCTTATGTTTCATCATCATCTACACAATATTTTAGTTCTAAGTTAGCTAGCTTACAACCGGAATTACTCTCTCAAAACTAATTAATACACTATCAGAAATAGTAAACTTTGTACAAATAGAAAAATGCCAATACTTTTGTTCCCATTTTCCCTTCTTTGGATTTATAGTTCAAAGACTGAAGAAAGTAGCACCATCATTTTGATGGAATGAATAATTAATGGTATTCTTTTTTCAGAAATAGCCTTAAGGGAACATGGACTCTTGGGAAGGAGAAATCTAGAATGAGACAGGCTAGCAGAAAGGCAAGAGTAGCTGGCTATGTGGAGAAAAGTAATGGAGATGACAGGAACAAATGATATTTTCTGAACATTATTGTAATTTTGAGACATATACAGATTCCTGAACAATACTTAGCTATGGGCAAATTTCTGTATCTAAATACTGACTTTACACACACACACAGAGCTAGCCCTTTAAGATAGACTCGGTCATTAAGTAGGTACCATAAGAATTACTAGG
This sequence comes from Thamnophis sirtalis, assembly GCF_051295495.1. NCBI lineage: Eukaryota > Metazoa > Chordata > Lepidosauria > Squamata > Natricidae > Thamnophis > Thamnophis sirtalis. The sequence continues at coordinate 27,178,899 of NW_028261387.1, forward strand.
AGATTACTTTATGGTCATAAGATATAATAAAAGCATCTTGAAAACCTGACAAAATTTCTCTTTCCCTCATTCTTACACTAAAGACAATGAAAGTGGGGCAGTCTGGAGTTTCATACAATCCTGTCTTTTTGTGCTAAGCTGACATTTTTGTAACAACATCATATATCTTCTTCAATGCTATTCTATTGTCCTTTACTTATTATTTATATTTTCACATTAACACACATGCATGTAAAACCGCTAAAGCATTTGCCATATTTTAGTGATATGTAGATTGACTTTTATTTCTATTTTTGATTTCTCATCATTGCCCAACTTCCTAAAAAATAAGATTTTTGTTTTTGAAATTATGATTAGTTTCAGAACGTCAGAAGGGACCTTCCAGTTCTCCTTAGTAAAAATAAAAGAGAAGTGCTTTCAGACTTTCAAGGCTGAAATCAGTTCCTTGAGTTAGTCCAGACCAGAAGCACAAACCACAAGTATCAACGTTGCTTTTCTTATACAGTTATGGTAATAACGTGGTGGCACATTGGCTCAGCAGTTGAGATGTTGGACTTGCCAGCTGGAAATCTGGCAACCCAGGTTCGAGACCTGAGCGCCATGTGATAGGGTGAGCTCCCATCCTCATCCCAGCTGCTGCCAACTCAGCAGTTTGAAAACATGTAAATGTGAGTAGATAAATAGCTATCACTTGGGTGGGTGGGTAACAGTGCTCTCTGATGTCATGCTGGCCATATGACCATGGAAATGTTTTTGGACAGCACTGGCTCAATGGCCCTGAAAACAGGGATATGCACTGCCCCCTATAATCGGCAACGATTAATGGAGTAAAATCTGTAGGGATTCCTTTATCTTTTGCTTTATGGCAATAGTATCTTGCAAGCCTGAAAGCATCTTCCCCCCTTTTCAGAGGGTCCCTTCTGACATGCTTCCGATGCCTGTTTCCCTTCCATGGGCTAAGATGGCTTTTGCATGACTGTTGTCTAGGCTGTGGATCTTCTGCTTGTCTTCCAAGGTCATTCCCAGAGATAATTACAGAAACTCAGCAACCTGCCAGTAGAAGAAAATGTGACTCTCATTTTTCCATGGACAGTTAACTGCACCTCTGTGCTGAGAAAGAGATACAGATGTCTGCAGTTAGGCTTCTGCCGCTCTTACCATTGGTTTTGATCTACTCAATGATGTCATAAGCCCCCTGCATAGTTACCCCTGAAGGGATGTGTAATCAGAGTTCTTTAACTATGGACGGAACTCTGAGTCGACTGTCTTCCAATTAAGTTTTAATATAGTTTTTCAAAAAGTGATTCCAGGAGAAGTTGTAAAATAGGCATATCAGTACTTAAAAACAAAGATCTCCACCAAATCCATGTGCATGTACATATGGGATGCAGCCCTTCCCAGTAGGGATGCATCCCAATAGTCCTTCTAAAAATGTTTCCCAGGCCATCTTGAGGTTGTTCATACCCACCTGCAATAATAACAATCCAAGCATTTAAAATTAGAAAGGTCTTCAGTGAAGACAGGGAGGATCAGATATTTCTGAGGTTAGGGTAAATGGCACTTAACAAATCATGAATGTGTTCCTGGGCAGCCATAATCATTAGTAAGGCTTTGAATAGTTTGTGGTTTCAGCAGGTGTCCAACCCAACCCTTGACTGATGCCAGGAAAAAGTAGAAAAGGAAGCAGAGTAGCGAAATATTTTGTCCCCCCTCCCATCCTTCCTTTTTTCTTGCCCAGTCAGAAATATTCACAGAAAGGTACAAAATGAAACAACCGTATTATGTCCAAGCAAAACACTTTACACACGGAAAGTGCATGGTTTCAATTATTTGTGACATGTGCCCGAAGGAGTGTTCACATGAGTAAGAATTGTAGGCTGAAGTGCAAATGCTAAAGTCATGTATTCTATGAAAAATTATATTATGAATGACTACATTTGCCCGGGTTTCCAGGGAAAGTTAGGTTTGCCAAGCATTTCTTACTGAATGATCGTTTTGATTTTATTTTTGCTACCCTTTTTCCCCTCTGGGCCATAAAAGAGACAAAAGATGAAAACATTCAAGCTTGCAGTGCATCATTCTTTGGACATCTTTCATCTGTGCCTCTTGTTACGTAACAGTGAGATGTGTTTACTTAGGCTTGCAACCTAACACCAGACGTTCTTTCCCAAACAGAGGTTTTTCTCATAAAATCCACCCAGCCCATTCTTCTCAAGTTCTTCATAGAGTTTTCACAAGAAAAAAGAAATCATTCATATCCAACAAAGAAAGTCTTGAATTCTTCAGATATTTTTCATTATAAGCTTTTGGCATCGTTATGAATTTCAGCTCATGTTACATGCCTGATCTCCTTTTCTTTCATCTGGCAAAAATAGATTATTTCATTATTACCCTGTAACCGTTACTGTTCACAGAAGTCAGGTCTCTCTCTGTGAACTATTCCTTTCCTGCTCTATACTAAAATCACAGATTTAAAACTTTTCTTGGTAAAAATACCATGATAGCTAACTTTCCCAAACAGGTTTTTGTATCAGCAAAAACAAATCTTACAGTCTGAATGATACAGAACGCTGAAATGACCATTTTCTATATTTACAGAATGTAAAATGTGGAAATCATATTCTTTCAAATCTGGAAAGAAACCAGCTTTTAGTATTTGATAGCATTAATACTTATCTGCATAATTAGTTGTATAATGTCATAGAAAAGCTTCCTCTCTCCCTCTGGCTCCTTAAGAACTTGGATAACTATAAAGCAGTGGTCTACAGTAGCAAAAATCTGGGGGTGGGTGGGTTATCAAGGCAAAATAATAATAGTAACATTATTTGTAGTGCTGAAGTTTAAGGTCTTGGAGAATGGGGATCAAATCATATATTGCACTGTTTGTATTTGAGTATTTGTTATGAACTTCTAAACATTACCAACCCTGATCCAACCCAGATTCCAAGACTAAAAGGGATAAAAGGCAGGAAGAAAAACTGATGAGGAAATGTTACATGGATTGTATTTTTTAAAGAGGAGAAAACATCCTTTATAAAGAAATTTACAAAATTTCCCAATCTAGTAGCCACAAATAACAAAGGATCTCTCTCTCTCTCTCTCTCTCTCTCTCTCCCTCTCTCCCTCCCTCCCTCCCTCTCTCTCTGTGTGTGTGTGTCTGTGTGCATGTGTGTTAATATTTTGAAATGGTTAGACATATCAGAGTATCAGAGTATGGGTGGGGAGGGGAGGAAGAAATTAAGACAGTCTCCTATTGATAAACTCTGTATGATTATTGCGGGGAAGAAATCTGAGCTGAGGGAAAAATATGTCATTAAACATTTTTGAAACATTTTTTTGAGTGGGCTCTTCAAATGATGTGGAAGAAGCTTTTCAAATTAGAGAAGGCTGTAACAGGAAATTTGGATCTTTGAACTTATATTCTCAAACATTTTGTCCTCTATACTTATATGACATGTAGGGATGTGCAGGAATAATAACAATCAACAATCAAGTCTGTAGAGATTCTCAATTATCCAGGTCATGATTGTCCAAAAGGTGCTTTCTTTAAGGAGGCAACTGGACTTCGTTTTTTTTTCCTTTGAAGACGTTTTGCTTCTCATCCAAGAAGCTTCTTCAGCTCTGACAGGATAGTAGAAAATGGAAGGATTTATAGTCCTTGCAAACAGCTGGATATTTGCATCCTTTTAGAGGGTTGTTGAAACACTTGGAGGTTTATCTGTGTCTTCAGGGTCACCTGAGTAGTGAAAATGTTTCCTGTAGTTTGCAATTTTTTCCTCTGGAAATCTATTCCTACTCCCACACCATTCAAAGGGTATTCATCCCAAATTGTATAGCTAAAAGTCCAGAGGCAACTGGACTTTTAGCTGTACCAGAAAGTCCAGTTGCCTCCTGAAAAAAAGCACCTTTGGGACAATCAGTGATGAAGTGATGAAAATAGACAGTGATATTTGCTGTGCTAACCAAGAGGCTATCATGATATTAAAAAACCTCCTTGTTAAAGAAATCAGAAATCACTTGGCTTAGGTACATTCTCAACCCTTCCTTCCATTATTCAGCACTAAATACCGGTATGACAATGAATACTGAATTCTTTCATTATTACACTGACTGATCCATTTTTAAAAACATTTTCTCTTTTTCCCCTTTGTCTTTTGACATGCAGACAGTCTTTCTTCCAGTATATATGAAAACAATAAAATAAAATAAACAACAACAACGACTCCAAACCGTAATTCAGTGTAATAGAAGAATGAACATTTTAGTGAGATGTAAACTCACTGTCTTCCCTAGTGAAACATTCCCAAATCAGGTTGAATTGCTCCCGAAAGAGCAAAAACTATTTAAGCTTTATAAATGCTGTTTATAAATGCTGTCTTCTTAAAAAAAAAAAAAAAGAATCTCTCAAATCCGCTCTACATAAATGTTTCATGTCTCTCCTTGGTGGTGCCTAGGCCCCAAACATTTAGCTGTGAGGGTGTTTATATTTGTGGAACTCTCTTGAACATTTGCTGCGTGGATTTCCAACAGCTGCTACACCGAACCACTGGGAATAGGAAGATCATGAATATTCAGGTGTAGCGACTGGAATGAACAGCCGTTAATAGAATAAATGCCTAAACAGTTGTGTAAGGCTTATTAAGACCTATTGGGGCTGAGATAATACATTTCCTTCCTGACATGTTTCAACAAAATGTAGCTGAAACATTTTGGATCATCTCTTCAAAAATGATGAGGAGAGAAAAAAAGTTAGCTTTGTACAATAACACAATAGAACACCTGGAAATCTTGGCAAAAAAATAAATATTAAGATTTGGCAGATAGGTTCGCTGCATGCAAGCTCATTCTGCCTTTAAAACGTCTATTACACAAATTGTCAGGAATGCTTAGTTTACCTACAGTCCAGAAAGAAGATTTGAATGAGAATGATATCTAGATGTATTTTTTGTTTGTTTCTTGGATTCTGTGAAATGTACTCTAGAAGGGTATTTCTTGAAGAAAAGCCAAGGTGGGGTGGAAAAGCACAAGGAAGTCCACAAATGAGCAAAAATGAAACTGCCACAGATATTTGGGGGGGAAAATTCCATTATGTTTTATGGCCTTTCTTCAATATGATTAGTGCTCTGCTCTTCTTATCTGTCTTCCATTGCTTTTGCTCTGGACAGAAACAAGAGCCAAGAAAGTGGCAGAGAATAGATTTAGTGCAAGGCTGCCCAGTCTTGGCAATGTTAAGACCTGTGGACTTCAACTCCCAAAATTCCCCAGCAAGTAGCTCTACTAATAAATGCATTACCCAACAAGGCCCATTCCCAGGTGACACAGGGTGGATGAGTTTTTGTTTTTTAACCGAAATTAGAGTTTTGAAATGATCGTGCAATAACTTTGTTTTCTGCAAAAAACAGAATGCATCCACACATACATCTCTGTCTCTGTCTGTCTATATATGCATATGCATACAGACACCCATATATACATAGAAATGTACATGAACCCACATACAACACACATACACACACACACACATGTGCACAACCACACACAGAGTTACTGTGGACTTTTGAGACAATCGAGAACAAACATGAATCATTTAGGGGATGGGATTGTAGTACATAGCCAAATGAATTTAAATGATGAAACTTCTTGGATTAAGTAATCCTACTTAAAGAGAAGCCATTTAGTGAACAAGGTAATAAATAAATGACATATAGATAGGTCTCAACTTAGGATCCGTTTCTTAACAACTGAAGTTACATACACCTCATGGTCATGTGGCTGGGCACTTGGCAACTGGCTCGCCTTTATGATTATTTTTGACATTCTGCAATCACATGACCACGATTTGCAATATTTTTTGTCAGCTTACAGTGTTTACTTCCAAAAGCAAACAACTCAAATCCATTGGGAAAAATTTATTCATTTAACAATCATAGCCCTCACTTAACCATAGAAAAAATGGTTGCAACTTTAAATTGGGTCACATGATGCCTTGAATTATTACCACAAAGACTTAACAACCATAATTCTGGGATCAATTACAGTTGTAGTTTGAAAATTACCTTAGAAAGTTTTGATTGAATGATGTGATTTGAAAAAGGCAATTGAAATCACTTGAAATTGAGAATAAAATATTGGTATAATTCTGAAGAAAACTAACTTAATTACTTCAACACTGCTGGACCACTTTGCCTGTCACTAAACCAGAATTTCTCAATCTTAGGAATGTTAAGATGTGTGTCCACCTTACCAAGGTTGAAAAACACTGCACTAAAAAAAATCAGAGGTAGTATAGAAGCAGAAAATATTTAATTGCATTGCATATGCATTAATATGCATAATTGCATAAATAAATGGACATATTCTTTTACAAATAATCTTACTATTTTTAAAGAAAACTATTATAATGAAGCTATTTAATTTTCTTCCAAAAAGTTTTAATTGCAACTGCAAATACTGGCCAAACTATGTATATTTTTATATATGGGGAACCATCTCTTTCCAGTCATTTTTGCTTCATTGCTGTTTTCTCTGGTCCAGTTACTGCCAGTATAGAGCAGTGCTGTATAAAGGATCTATGTAATTGATTTTGCAAAACTGGAAAAGGAATTTTGTTCAAAGGTCTTGTTAAAATTACTTCTCCCAAAATGCAGTTTTTACTAGCTTTGAGTAACTGTACAAGAAGTTTGTTTCAGATAATATATCAGCTTGCACAAGCCCTTGTTCCATACATTTAATGATTTAGGTTTCTGCTGTAGTAACCTTTCACTTGGATTAAATGTTTCCTTACAGTGATCAAAACAGTGTTTCTTTGCTTCAACTTCTAGTTGGTTAACTGTAGTCAGAAAACTGGAATTGTGTATGTCATTTTACATGATGGTAGCCCAATATAATTTTACTATGCTGCAGAGCGAGTGTACAATGAGAATTTTGCCATTTCCCAATATGATAATATTTTACTGTATTTTCATCCTGCTTTCCACTGTCACTTTTGGTGAACAGTGATTAACTGACAGATGTTTTCCAAAATCAGATTCATACTAGTTAATTCTGTGTAACACTAGGAAATCTTAGTTTTCTGGTTCAGTCTAACAGTACATATAAGCACAAGTGGTGCACATATAAAACCAAGTGCAACAAATAAAATAGCCCACAACCTAGAAAAACAAATTGCAATGTCTTACAATGCTATAAAGCAGCAGTCCCCAGTCTTTTTGGCACTACGGAGCAGTTTGGAAGAAGATGAGTTTTCCACAGACCGGAGGTTGGGGGGGGGGCAGTAGTGTGCAACCTAGATCCCACACATGCACAGTTTCGCTCGCCCACTGCTCATCTCCAGCTATATGGAGATCCCGCTCCAGAGACTAGAATTATTGGATCACAATGTATTAATCCACCATAGTTATTTTACACAACTAATGTAGAAAACCCTTTTGCATTACTATTTCTTTCTCTTTTTTGCATTTTAGTATTTAATCACTACTGGCCTCACAGTTTATGGATATATCTTATAAAATAGTTAGGCCATGTGTAACTGACATACTCGACGCAAAATTGTGATTTTAATGTAGATTTTATCTTTTTATTATTTTATTCTAGGATTTTTAACTGGATATTCATTGAATACTTTTATTTGTTTTGATCTGGTCTTTGACTCTAATAAACTTGATGCGATTTGATTTGATTTGATAACTATGTAGAGTAAATACAGTGTGAAAGTCTGCATTAGAACTTTTTCTGACTTCTAAGCTAATGTGTTCAGGCAACTTGATAGCATCCACCATTTTCCCCTGTTGATATTGAGAATGGTTAGAGTAGTAAAAGAAATGCTACCTTCGATAATAATAATATAATATAAATTTCATATTGCTATGGGGGGGAAACCCACTTATCGGTTACTATTTCAGTTCTGCAAATATGGGGTAATTTTAGTTGCAGAAAAACTATTATCATTTTACTTCTCAAATACCTGCATATCTTTATGTTTCTCAGAAATTGTAAACAGCTATTGGGTATACCTTTATACCTTAAATAAAACTCCCCTAGAAATTATTTGAAAAGATATACATAAATGTCAATAAATAACAAGCCCAGCTTCTCTTTTCCAATCTCTGATATTACTGCAACTAAATAATTCATTGTGATGTGGGATGCTTGAACAATTTGAATTCAGTACAAACGAATTGACATTTGTTGGAAAAGACCCTGATTTTGAGAAAGATTGAAAGCAAAAAGAGAAAAGGATGGCAGAGGATGAGATGGTTAGGTAGTGTCACTGGCACAATGACATGAATTTGGGCAAACTCTGGGAGATAATGGAGGACAGGGAGACCTGGCCTGCTATGGACCACGGGGTTGTGGAGTCAGACACAATTTAATGACGGAACAACCACAACAGGATTAGCGGAGAAGGTTCTTAGTAATCTATCTATTTTTGTACTTCTCAAATACTCCCATGCTGTTTAAAAATAAGGTAATACGTATTTCTTTTAGGGGTGATAGTATTGGCGGGAAGGGGTATTGCTGTATATTCAGAAGTATATTGAATAAATTGTTAATCTACACTAGTATTTGTTGATTCATATTTTGAAGCACAAGCTAAATTCCAGAGATCAATGGAAGGAATATAAAATGGTGTCCTGGATTATAGACCATGATGCTACTTTAATCATAAATAATGTATGGATAATTTCCATAAGTAACCAGGTCAAACCATAGCTGTGATATTAGATAAAAATGGTGCAGAAACAAGAATTGCAGGGGTGGCTGCTTGCTAAGACTTTCAAGAGATTCCCATATTAACAAAATAATATATATTTTTAAAACAAAAATCACTAAAATTTTATGCAATTCCAAACCCCTTTTTTAAAATGTGAGATAATCAATAATCAGGTGATCTTTAAGATCAAATATCTTCCTCTGAAGATAACCCAGAATATCAATGCATGCATTTTCATTCAGTGAGATTAGTCAAATAGATTTTGTCCTTGACTTATAACCCTTTGTTTAGTGACCATTTAAAATTACAACAGCACTGAAAAAAGTGACTTATTCACACTTGGGACGGTTGCAGCATCCCCATGGTCACATTATCAAAATTCAGAAGCTTGGCAACTGGTAAGTATTTATAACACTTGTCTCAGGATCATGTAATTACTTTTTGCCACCTTCTGACAAGCAAAGTGAATGGGGAAGCCAGATTCACTTAACAATTGTGCTATTAACTTAACAACTGCAAGATTCACTTAACTGTGGCAAGAAAGGTTGTAAAATGGGGCAAAACTCACTTAATAACTTTCTTCCTTAGCAATGGAAATTTTGGACTCATTGGGGTTTGTAAGTCAAGGACCATCTGTACATGTATTTTCATATAGTGGGATTAGTCAGATAGTCAAATTTGTCATGGATTAAGTAATTCAGAAAGCTTCAAGGCCATGTGGGAACTTTATCCCTGATATCCTTAATTCAAACCAGTCCTCCAAATCCATTATTCCACAGTTCATCTTCATCTTAAATAGGATGATATATATGACACACACAGACACACACACACAGACACACACACACACACACACTATCGTCTTATGGGCTACAAAATGATATGTATCAGGGGTCCTTCAAATTATTTTCACATTAATTAAATGGTACAACTCATGTGGCATGTACAAAACTATAATTATTGTATTAATATGTTTAATTTTGAAGCCGTCCAATTCCACACTGACTCTGGATAGCTGACAATTAAAAAAGTGAAATAAATATAAAAGAAAACATACAGTAGAGAACAAAAATAAAGCAAACATACATTAATGCATATTTCAGACATACTGTATCCTACAGCTTCGTGAATTGTGTTAGGTGTATTGATTTTTTTAAATATATCCATCATAGTTGAAGGTATCAGCAATCTGCATGAAATCCATTCAGAATGCAAAAATTACCATTTCCTTTCTCAGTCTCTCTCCTTCCCTCCGTCCTCATACCTTTTCATTCATCTATGACTTAGTTATTAAAGTAAGAACCAAATCTGTTTCGGAAATGTCTATGTCATGGTTCCACTGGTAAAAGAAACAACAGATGGAATAAATTAATTAGTCAAAGCCTGTTTAAAAGAAAAGACATTTCTATGCCCAGCTGCCAGAAGGCAGAGAGGTAGAACACTTTCAGAAGTTCATAGCCTCCTTTTTAACTTATTTGTGTATCGAATTGTAGATCACCTTCCTCCACACCGTCAAGCTTTACATGACAACAAAAGGCGCAGAAAATATCTGATTTGGAGATGTCTGTTTTTTTGCTAATTTATTTTGTATTGAGCTATTGTTCATAAACACTCTGTGATGTCCTTTCCACAAATTCGGAAGATTAAACATTTTTGCCTCAAATATTGATACAAAGAGTAAGTCAAAAAATAATGCTTCTATTTTAGCTCCATTCAGACAAACTAAAAGAAAAAAAAAAGCTTTCACCTAGTGAATATTCCCAAAAAATTAAATCACCAGGGAAGCAATCAGGGACGTTCAGTCAGGGGAGACACCACTGTCACCACTGTCATCATGAAAAGAAAAAAAAATTAAAAGGAAAAAGGCTGAGGTAGTTGCTGCCAGAGTCACCATGGATGACTCTGCTTAGTGCTTAATGTTTAAAAAAGCCTCTAAAAAAGTGCCCTCTACAGGAGGAGGCAGGAGAACCACGTGCCTCATTTAGTCTGACTTTATGATCACTCGAGCAGAGCTAAGCAAGTGTTAAAAGCCTAAAAATTCCTGACGTAGATGAGGCACGTCGTTCTCCTGCCTCCCGTAGAGGGTGTTTTTTTAGAGGCTTTTTTAAACAGTTAAGCAGAGTCATCCACACAGTGACTCTGGCAACAACTAGCTCAACCGACCTCAGCTCTTGCCTTTTTCCTTTTACATTTTTTTTTCTTTTCATGATGACAGGCAAGAGCAGAGTTGAAATCCTCTGTGAAACAGCTGGAAAAGGTACGTGTAGGTGTGGGTCAGAGGGAGGGAGAGGAATTCAAACTTCATCCTCCTGGTGCAACTTTGTGTGTATGTGTGTGTGTTTGAGAGAGGGGGGAGGGAGCATATTAAGACAGTTCTTTAGTTTATGCACTATGTAACACTCTAATACTCTAATACTGTGCCTTTAGGTCTTCTGAAATTTTAATTATCCAATCATAAGCAAAAACAATGTTTTCAATAGAATGAATTTCACTTCCACTTCCACCTGCCAGCCAAAATGCTGCTAGTGGTATTGCTAACATGGGCTGAGGAGGAAAACCTAAATTTTCTGAATCCTGGTGCAACTTTGTGTGTGCGTGTGTTTGAGAGAGGGGGGAGAGAGGGAGGAAGGAGGGGAAGGGAGAAGAAAAAGAAAAAGAAAGAGGGAAACTTATTTAGCAAATAAGTTTAGAAAAACAAATGCTGTCACTTTAAATCGGAACTGAACATGCCTGGCTGTGGAATTCTGGAAGTTGAAGTCCACAAGTCTAAAAAAATGCTGCGAAGGTTGGAGACCGGACGATAGTTGGCTAAAGAAGCTGGGTCCAGGGAAGGCTTCTTAAGGAGGGGCCTCACCACCGCCTCCTTCAAGGCGGTGGGAAAGAACCCCTCTCTCAACAAAGCATTGGTAATCGCCTGGAGCCAGCCTCGTGTCACCTCCCGGGAAGCCGAGGTATTCCTCAACTTGCAACCATTCATTTAGTGACAGTTCAAAGTTATAACAGCACTGAAAAAAAATGACTTACATCCAGTACTTGCAGTCATGACTGTTACAGAACCCCCATGGTCACATGATCAGAATTTGGGCTCTTGGCAATTGGCATGTACTTATGACAGTTGCAGTTTCCCCGGCTCATGTGACAGCCATTTGCGATTGTCCCAGCCAGTTTCTGACAAGCAAGGTCAATTGGGGAAGATGGATTTACTTAGTGATCAGATGATTCACTTAACAAGTGCAGTGATTCCAGAGGTGGGTTGCTCCTGGTTCGGCCCCATTCGGCCGAACTGGTAGTGGAGATTTGGCCTGACAGGGACCCATGCTGGCCACGCCCCTGAACCAGTTCCCCGGTCTCTTCTGTCATTGCTGGCATGTTTCTGCACATGTGCAGAACAATTTACAGTCAACTGTGCATGCAGGAGCAATGTGCGGCTGGCATGCCAACCAGTACCAACCGGTACAGGAACCCAGCCAAGTGAGTCGCTTAACAATTGTGGCAAAAAAGGTTGTAAAATCAGATGTGACTCACTTAGCATTCGTGTTGCTTAACAACAAAAACCCTAGTCCCAATTGTGACTAGAGTTGAAGATTACCTGTATGTCAGTTCTGGGTTTGATTGTTAAGCGACTCACCTGCAGTCATTAAATGCAGTGCCATGAGACTACATGTTATAACTTCCTGCTGGCTTCCCCATTGACTGTGCTTGTCAAAAAGCAGGCAAGGAAAGTAACAAATGGGGATTACATGATCATGGGAATGATAGGTGATTTTAGGTCAGTCACTCACTCTCTCTCAGCCCTAGAAAGAGGCAATGGCAACCACTTGCGAAGAAAACTGCAGAGATGTGTCCAGCCAGTTGCCAAGAGACAAGACTGACCTGAAAGTAGTCCCCTCTCCTCAAAAAACCAGTGACTTACATTGTTTGTGTTCTTATGTGATACACTGCTACAGAAAAACCCACTCTTTTGCAGGACACTTTTAACAAGTTGTACAGCAGAAGCAATATTCACTTAGGGCAGGGGTTCCTCATGTTAGCCGGGGAATTCTAGGTGTTATAACCCACAAGTCTTAAAAATTGCCAAGGTTGAACACCCCAATTTAGGCTGTTAGCCAGATTTGTTGGAGTGCAGCAACAAGAATTATGCAGTCTAGCCAGATTTAAGTTTTCCCAAAGCTATGATTGTAGTTAAGCTGTCTAACTTTCAAGGAAATTTCCCTTTTTTTTTATTTTTTTTTGCTGACTTGAGAAATATCTATAAGCTTCCAAAGGATTTCAGAACATCTCTAAATTGAGCCAGACAGCCCATGTACAAAAGTACATGTAAACTCAACACAGTTATGGGGTTTGACTGACAGGAAAATAAAATGTGTGCTGTCATAGAAAAATAAAATAATAGAAACCAGATTTTGGAAAGGAAAAACAAAACAAAACAGAGGAAGCTTTGGGGAGCTGGTCTGGTTGTCTTAGGTATTAGCACCTAAGGCTGGCTCGGTGCGCACATGTTATCAGCTGAGAAGGAAACTTCATTAGCCCCCAGCTAGAGGAAATGTGCTGGAACTGCAGCCAAGCAGAGTGAAATGGGGAAAGAAAGAGAATGTGGCTTAGAGCTAATGCAGCTGTTTGTCTTTATTGCTGACAGAGCAACTAAGTTAGAAATGACCACCAAGGGGTGGGCTGTAATTTGTCTTTTATGTCTGCACTTCTGAGGAAGGATTTTATTCTTCTTTCTGCATGTTCCTACATTTCTGCAAAGGAGGAACTTATACTGGTAGTCCTCAACTTGCAACAGTTCATTTAGCGACTGTTCAATGTTACAACGGCACTGGAAAAACGGACTTATGACTGTTTTTCATACTTACGATCATTGCAGCATCCCCCTATGGTCACACGGTCGAAATTCAGACACTCGGAAACTGGCCGGGGGGTTACGTGACCACCTTTTGCGACCTTCTGACAAGCAAAGTCAACGAGAAAGCCAGATTCACTTAATAACTGTTTTACCAATTTAACAGCGGAAAGGTTGCAAAATGGAGCAAAACAACCATCTCGCTTAACAACAGAAATTTTGGGCTCGGTTGTGGTCGTACGTTGAGGACTATGTATAACTGAAGGGAGTTTGTGAGTAATTGTGTATAGCAGGGGTGTCAAACTCAATTTCATTGAGGGCCACATCAGAACAGCTCAACGTCACTCGTGTCGGGGGCAACTGTAGTGTCCCTAGCATGGGACCCTCCCAAGCTCCGTTTTCATTGGCAGAGGGTTGCAGGAGGCCATCACAGCCGAAAATGGAGCTCAGGAAGGCTGTGTGAGATCCTCCTAAGCTCCATTTTCACTGGCAGAGGCACCACGGGCCAGTCCTTTGGTATTCCCAGGGCAGCCCGCATGCCAAATCTAAGCACCCCACAGGCCAGATCTGGCCTGTGGGCCTTAAATTTGACTGCCCTGGTGTATAGGTACATTTTGATGACAAGGAAACCTTTTGTAGCAAGAAACATTATGTGAAGGGTAAACAATTGATCAGGGAGATAAGGTGAAGGAAATTAAAACAGTAGGGTAAGAAAAAAGCCAATGCAGGTAATCCTTGACATATGACCACAATTGGGACTGGAATTTCCATTGCTAAGCAAGGCGAATGAGTTCTGTTCATTTTTTACACCTTTTTTTTACTATAGTTATTAAGCAAATCACTGCAATTTTAAGTGAATGTGATCCTTAAGCGAATCCTGCTTTCCCCAATTGACGCTGCTTGTAGGAAATCGGCTGAAAAGGTTGCAAATAGTGATCACATGACCCTGGGATGCTATCTTCTGCTTTCTTTCAGCAGAATCCCTCTTCATATTTATTTGAGTCTTATTCATTTCTTATATGATCAAACCACCTCAATGTATTTCTCGTACTAATCATTCACTTTTGCATTCATGTCCTTCCCACTGCATTCAATTCACTTTTGTTTCTCCTGCTATACTCAGCTCTTAGTTCATGTAATAAGGCATACATGATTTTTTGCTATTTTTGAGCACATTTTCATTCCTCACAATATCCTCTTGCTCTACCCATTGCCTTTGTATCAGCTTCTGCAAGTCCTAATGTTTCTCCATCCATTTTCTTTTCTTTAATAAACATTCTACCAAAATACAAATATCACTTACTTTCTTGGCTCTTATGTATAAATTACAATCACTTTATCAATTTGTTGCATTGAACAAAATTACTTTGGTCTTTGATAAAATAATTTTAAATTCTCTACTGTTGCAGCATTTATCTAAAAATCACTGTAATCTGGGTTTTCAAGTTTTCAGCCAATAATGTAATATCATGTAAAAGTCAGAGGTGGGTCCCTGCCTATTTGGTCTGGTTCAGCTAAATAGGTAGTAACTCCAGTGGGCACATGACCATACAGGTTCTATCCTCAGTGGCGCCATCTTGATTTTCTGTTCTGCACATGCGCAGAACAATCTTTATTGAAAAAATGTAATTTTTATTCTTTTTAAAATGTGCGCATGCGCAGATCATTTAAAGTGCAAATGTGATGGCACGTGCGGACAATTTTTTTTACTACCGAACTGGTAGTAATGGTGGCCAGAACCCACCCCTGGTAAAAGTTCATATATATTCACATACCCAGGCAACACACCTCTAATATCACTGTAAGTATTCCATGTTTATTTACTTTTGAATATACTAAATGGAAGATCATCTTTATCTTACTCCCTGTCCAATGTTGAATCATTTGTAATACATTCCACTCATTTTCATTTCTGCTTTTCTTTTATCATACTGTATTTATCATATTTTCCAACCAACTTTGATCATCCCAAGATTCCATAATTCAAGTCTCCTTTTCACTTTCTTTAAATCAAGGAACTTGCAATAAATGTCCTTTTCACATTCATATGTACGTATCTCAATAACTTGCTAAACAGCAGAATCCTACTGCTTTAATCCAAAATATTACTGTCATATTTTGATCAAACTCCCACACACTTGTCAAAAGCTCCTTTAACTTAACGATCAATCCCCTTTCTTGCTTGGATTGAAGTAAAGGTATTTCGCTGATTTAGTACTTCAAAAGGTGTTTCAACTGAAGTTTCACTGAGGCAAAGCTATATTCTCAAGTAGATCGTGATACCTGGGACTTCAAGTCTCTTGTAGCTCAGGTGCTAAGTTGTGTCCAACTATTTGCAATCACATCGACCATAGTATGTCAGCCCCTCCCCCCTCCCACACTGTCTCCCACGGTTTTCCCAAATTCACTTTCATTGCATTGATGATGCTATCCAACCATCTCATTCTCTGCCATCCCCTCCTCCCTTTGCCTTCAATCTTTCCCTACATCAGGATCTTTTCCAATGAGTCCTTTGGTAGCTAAAGTATTTGAGTTTCAGCTTCAGTATCTGTCCTTCCAATGGACAGTCAGGATGGATTTCCTTTAGGAGTGACTGACTGCAAGTCCAAGGGACTCTCAAGAGTCTTCTCCAACACCACAATTCAAAAGCAATTCACTTATTTATTAAATTTATATACCCCACATCTTGTGGTTTAAGGTTTTCTCGACAGCAGACTGGAAGCAGTTTGTCACTGTCTTTTTCTTGAGTCACCAGTCTAGCCTCCAGCTCTGGGATTTCCCAGAGGTCTCCCATACACATATCCCCTCCACCCAACCTTCTTTACTTTTTGAGCTCACAAAATGTCTACCACCTGCTTAGACATGCTTTCATAATTAAAGAAAATTAATTAAGTGTACAAAATGTGTTAGTATTATACTCATCGCCATCATTTTCCTGATTTCTGCAATCACCAATGTGTTAGAAAAAACCTTGGATTATGGAAACTTGTACTAACATCCCAACTACGCTCACCACAATCCGACCGTAATAAGCAACATGATAAGCTGTAGAGGGATATCAGTAAACGCAATGCTACAGATCTATCCATTTGCCAATTAGCCTTTCACATTACAACAAATGGATTTTCTCTTTCATTCTCCTCTTTCTCATACATAAATACACACTGTCCCCTTATATAATCAAATGACACCCAATTAAAACCAAGTATGAAGTTAAAAGACAAATATGGACTATGAACATAAGACCATAATCATAAATTACATTTATTTTGGGTGAACAACAAAAAAGGGGTCTCCATCTGGCATTGAACCCCTCCCCCCAAAAATATGGTGCCAGAAGAACTAATCTGTCTAAGAAGGTTGTGTCTGAGGTAACATAATAGCATTGGAAAGGTTGTTTTCCTGGTAATCATTTGCCACATCCATTTATCATTCCTTAGAGCAGGGTATCCAGAGAAGATGGTAAGATGCCATTAGAAAAAAATGTGGTCTTGATATGAGATCTGGTCCACCCAACTTTTCCAACCTATTGTAGAACAACTGCATTTTTCTGATTGTCCTTCAAACACATGTTGAAAAATGAAGGTTTTATGGTTTAAGGTTTTATTGGGATTTATATGCCGCCCTTTTCCCTGAGGGGACTCAGGGCGGCTTACAACCACAGGGGAGGGGGGTGCAAGGTCAAAAACAAAACAATATGTGCACAAAGAAAAAATAATAAAACACAACTTTCATTCAGCGATCAAACACTCGGGCGGGTAATTGGAAACCTATCCCCAGGCCTGCTGGGAGAGCCAGATCTTGAGGGCTGCGCGGAAGGTCTGGATAGTGGTGAGGGTACGGATCTCCATGGGGAGCTCGTTCCACAGGGTCGGGGCGGCAACAGAAAAGGCTCTCCTCCGTGTGGTCGCCAGTCGACATTGACTGGCAGATGGAATTCGGAGGAGGCCCAGTCTGTGCGATCTAATTGGTCGATTTAGGGAGGTAATCGGCAGAAGGCGGTCTCTCAAGTACCCAG
This sequence comes from Thamnophis sirtalis, assembly GCF_051295495.1. NCBI lineage: Eukaryota > Metazoa > Chordata > Lepidosauria > Squamata > Natricidae > Thamnophis > Thamnophis sirtalis. The sequence continues at coordinate 27,196,473 of NW_028261387.1, forward strand.
ACCCGCTACCATGAAGTTATGGATATTGTTTGATCTAAGGAATTTAAAACACTTCTATCTTTTTTTTTTTAAGGGACAGTGACCTTCTTGGTTAATCTTTTTTTTTGTACAAAAGAGTAGGAATGAAGAACTATGGCTTCATGGTGACTTGCCTGGACAAAAGGCTTTGAAAAAACAAGCACTGGCCTAATTTGTATTCCAGCTGCATCTTAGGTTCCCATCATTCAGTTATACTTGAATAGACCGTGGCATATAACAAACCTGGCAGTAAGTCTAAACAAGGGTGGGCAATACCAGAAAAGTATGTTGGAATCTTTAGTTTCTTTTATTCTATGTCTTTTTATTTCTCTCCCCCCTCCAAAATTGTTATGAAGTATTACTAGGACTGCTTTTTCACATTCTGCCTACCATTTATGTTTTGGGTGAAAATGCTAAAGAGGAGACCAAAACACATTTTGAAAACTCTGCTGAAGAATCTGTGCCCACGGACTGCATTTATTTCAAGTACCAGCCTCTCTCTCAGGCCAACTCTTCCCCCCCCCCTTTCCACAGCCACAAAAGGACTTGAGTCAGCACAAATTTAGAAAACCCCAGTAATAGCCTTGTGGCACTATCAATTTTCCACTTCAGAACATCAGGTTCCTTTGTCTATTTTCAGAAGCTAGTTACAGGGAGATGACATGAAATATAGGATGGTCTACCTTGTTTTCTCTCTCTTTTTTTTTCCAGGTTGAAACTTAAAAACATACATAAAATATGTCAGGAATGCAACAAAGAAAGATTCAAGAACTGGAGTCCTAAGATCGCCAGCTACCAACAGAGCCTGCAATTTTCTTTATGTATTAGAATTTCAGATCTTTCTAATCAAAAACGGAAATTTGCTCCCGATGGTTATTTCTCTCTCTCTCTCTCTCCTTCCTCCCTCCTTTTACCAGTAGGAGTCTAAAATCTGTTTCCAGTTTAAAAATGAAATAAAGGATGCATTTACATTACGTATCAAACATAGTTGAATTATACAATTATATGATTTAGGAAAAACTCAACCCATGTAAAGCAGGCTAATCATGAGCCTAAATTGAATTTTCAAACCTTTAATTGATCCCATCCCACAGGTAACATTCTATTTTAATTGCCAGGCCGAGATGGTTGCAATTAAGTAAATTAAAAACTCCATTCCGTGGAAACTGGGAAAGCCATCTAATTGAACAGATGATAGCCAGGTTTTCGAACACTTGATTGCAAAAGGATGTAACCACTTTGCTCATATTTCCTATTTTGGTTACATCCATCCAAATGTGCATCCAGTTTACGTTGAGACATCCACCACAACAAATGAATGTAACCTAAGACCGTACAGTTTCTAAATCCTAAAATCAGATTTTCAGCCAAAGATAACAACTTTTAAAATTCATGCAAGGAAGAGATAATCAGGTTCAGGGGTTCTTACATCTTTTGGGGGGTTGGGGGGTAGGAAGGGCAGTATTATATTCAGGGAGTCCATTAATGGAATTTTGAGTTTGTTTTGGACCTACTTGTCATGTTTAACTCCTCACTACCTAGAAAGGAGATGTATTTTGAAGTATAATTCCATGTGCTTCAAATCTATCATAGGCCTGGGTTAAACCAGAGCATAAGCCACTATTAATGGGTGGGCAATTAATTTTCCCAATAAATCACCTGAGAAAGTGGGATTGTTGTGGAGAACCAATGCATCATTGTGAGGATCCTTAGGCACGCACTCCAGATGTGGTATTCAGCAGATTCTGACCAGTTCTGGAGAACCGGTAGCGGAAATTTTGAATAGTTTGGAGAACTGTTAAATACCACCTCTGACTGCCCTGGCCCCCATCTATTCTCTGTCTCCCGAGTCCCAGTCGATCGGGTGGGAATGGAGATTTTACAGTAGCCTTTCCCTGTCACGCCCTCCAAGCCATGCCATGCCACGCCCTCCAAGCCATGCCACACCCACCAAGCCACACCCACAGAACTGATGTCAAACTTGAGTTCATTAGGGCCACATCAGGGTTGTGTTTGGAGCAGGATGGGAGTGGGCACTCAACGCCACTTGTGTTGGAGGCGCCTGTGGTGACCCAAGCTCTCTGCCAGCAAAAACGAGTTCTCGGACTCCATTTTTGGCTGCAACAGCCTCCTACAACTCTCTGCCAGCAAAAATGGAGCTCGGCTGGCAGAGGCATGGGCTGGTCCTTTGCTGTTTCCAGGGCTGCCCCATGGGCCAGATCTAAGCACCCTGTGAGCTGGATCCGGCCCACAGGTCTTGAGGTTGTCAGCCCTGTACTACACAGAGTCTTATGTGTGGCTACAAAATGAATTTGATGATTCCCAGTCTGATTCTCAAATAGGTGAGATAAGAGTATCCCTGTGACCTTTAAATTGATTATTTCTATAACCACCCCACTTCCCTTCAATGCTGCCATTTTGCTGACATCCCTTCCCCAACCTTTCTCATTTTTAACAACTGGCATATAGCCAATCCCAACCAAGTCCCAATCCAATTCGGGAACTAAGTGTAGCTACTGATATGCCGTGGAATTCTGTCCAGTTATGAGCCTCCAAGGAAGCTGCAGTTTCTCTAAGCAGTTATAACTACTTCATTAATTCTTATGAGTCTCTCTTTGCTCCCAGAGCTAGATTTCATTACTGCTGGTATCAAGTTGTGAATTGCAACCTAATATTTTTCATTTTCTTAAAACTGAAGAAAAAAACCCTGAGAAATTCACTTGCAGATGAGAAATGGTTCCATGGCTCATCTTCTATGTGTTGGCTGACATTCTCCTATACAAACCACCCCTGCAACAGTTTACAGATTTGGGGGGTTCTGCAGATAGGCTATGGAGGCAGTCTTCAACTTACGACCACAATTGAACAAAATTTATGTTGCTAAGTGAGAAATTTGTTAGGTGACTTTTGCCTCATTTTATGACTTTTCTCACCACATTTGTTAAGCCAATCACTTTAGTCAGTGGTGAAATTCATTTTTTTACTACTGGTTCTGTGGGCGTGGCTTGGTAGGCATGGTGTGGCTCGGTGGGCATGACAGGGGGAAGGATACTGTAAAATCTCCATTCCCACCCCATTCTGGGGCCAGCCAGAGGTGGCATTTGCCAGTTCTCTGAACTACTCAAAAATTATGCTACCAGTTCTCCAGAACCTGCTGGATTTCACCCCTGACTGTAGTCTTTAAATTAGTAACATGGTTCTTTATTGATCTGGTTCCCGGATTGAATTTGCTTGTCAGAAGGTCACAAAAATGGGACCTTTCACATGACCCTGGGACACTGCAACCATCATAAATGTGAGTTGTCAAGCATCCAAATGTAAATCATGTGACGATGGGGATCAGTAATAAATGTCGTGTGAAAAATGATTGTAAACCACTTTTTCAGTGCTGTTGTAACTTCGAATGGTCAGTAAATGAACTATTGTAAGTTCATAGGAATCACCTATTCCACATATTCAAGCAAGTGCTCAATTCATAGTAAAAAGAGATGCTCTCAGGAACGGAATGAAAGAAGGAGTCACTTATGATGACATTTTATTGGGCTTAATTGAAGGTGGAGAGAATTAGACTGTATTTACTTATTTTTGAAGACAGAATGTTAAAAACAAAGAAGGAACTCCATCTCCAGGGTACTTTGCAAGATGGGCACAAGTGACAGTGCAAAAGAAACTAGTTGGTATATTTCCATTATTATGTACTGCTCTTTCTTGTCTGTGATCTTTATTTTGTATTTGCTTTATTGCTCTTAAAAGGGTAACATAGGATTATATAGTCATTAGTACTATTTACAAGAGATGGTTTATAGTTCAGCAATATCTGATGCTTTTACAAGAGAATCTTTCAAACCATCATACATTTGTGGTCCCATTTTGACAGAGTGTGTTGCTGCAGTATCACCCTGAGCTATTTGGTTTCTTGGAACAGCTCTTACTAATATAAATATTAAGAACAGCCTTTTGACAATCTACTGACAATAAAATAATTTGGGTAGATGCCTACATGAACAAAGGAGATATGCCTAAGATGAAAGGGCCATAAGCCCAACCCGCAGCCTCATTTTACCTTTCTAAGAGCCCTAGTGGCACAGTGGTTAGAATGTAGTATTGGATGAAGCCTGGAGTTCAGTCTTGACAGGCTCAAGGTTGACTCAACTTTCCATCCTTCTAAGGCCGGTAAAATGGTGATCCAAATTGTTGGTGACGTTCCGGGTGGTGACATCACTGTGCTGAGAGTGGGGTAAACCAGTATTCTGGGTTATATGGATACTTTTATTCAATTTATACCAACATAGCCTAAATCTTGTTGCCAGTGTTTTTACTTTACATTAGGTATGTCCCCTCTATGTTTGGGGACACTAGAAAAAACTTTCATCCAAGCTAATCGTCACACCACACACAATCTGGGAACATCATGGGCACAAGAAATGCTGATGGTTATAATTTTCAATGTCTTTAAAGGAGGATTGCATAGATTTATGGAGCATATCTATCAAAGTCTATAGGTCTTTCAGACTCAACATTATGTATGAAATCAAGACATGTCTCCAAATACTAGTTGCATAGGAACAACACAAAATAATTGGTATCTTTCCATTCGACTTCTGGTAGTATACCAGAAGCGTCGGATTGGCCACTGTGAGACACAAAATGCTGGACTCAGATAGACTTTGGCCTGATCTAGGAGGGCAATTCTTACGCTCTTATTCTTATATTAATAATGCAAAGTCTAAGTATAAATTTGTACTGTTACTACTTGGATATTTTGCAATGGTACAAATTGAAATGGAGAATTTAAAGAGCCAAGGTGGCGCAGTGGTTAAATGCAGCACTGCAGGCTACTGCTAGATCAGCAGTTCAGCGGTTCAAATCTCACCGGCTCAGGGTTGACTCAGCCTTCCATCCTTCCGAGGTGGGTAAAATGAGGACCCAGATTGTTGGGGGCAATATGCTGACTCTCTGTAAACCGCTTAGAGAGGGCTGAAAGCCCTATGAAGCGGTATATAAGTCTACTGCTATTGCTATTGCTATATTAAAAGAAAAATTGCAAATAGAAGTTTAATTATTAGAATTTTACCCAGCCTTTATTGTTTTTTTAATAAATAACTCAAGGTGGCAAGGTGAACATACCTAATACTCCTTCCTCCTAACTGCACAACAGCAACTATGTAAGATGAGTTGGACTACAAGAGAGAAAATGGCTCAAAGTAACCCAGACAGCTTTCATGCTTAAGGTGAGACTAGAACTCATAGTCTCCTGGTTTCTAGTCTTGTGCCTTAACCATTAGACCAAACTGGCTCTCTTGAAAGTTGATAGAACAAATGTAGGACACAACTTGAAGAATTCTCACAAATCACAAATACATTGATCCATCTAACTCTTTAATTCACCCAATTTACTTGTGTTTAAATGTCAGCAATGTGTGAGAAATATAGGTTCAAAGTATCAAATTGAAAGAGGCAGGGTTACATAGTTTTCCACTCTTATCTCTTTTTTAGGAATTTAAAAGAAAATAAGAAAGGCATTTATGGAGGTAAATCTTTATTCAATAATATATAATTGATCTTATCAAACTTGTTTGGTCTTGCAAAGTCCTGCTATATACAGTTTTAATCTTATGGTCAAGATTCTTTAGAATGTCTTGGGTATATATTTTTTTCACGTTTCTCAGAAATATTGAGAAGGATTTTTTCCTGAAATTGTTTTCTTTTCCTCATTCCTTCACTACCCTACAGCCCACTTGGCAGTTGAGTTGTGTGATCCAAAAGATTCTATGGGAGTTGTTTCTTCAGAATAAGCAGAAGAAACAAGAGAGGTAACAATGTTTTGAGAAAGGAATGGGTAATGACATTTTCTAGAACTCTTCAGCTATTTTGTGATTAAAGTAAGTAGGAAAAAATATATGTCTTATCTATAAAAATTTTCTCAATATTTTTTCAAAACTGAAAAGTAATTTTCCCTTCAAAGTAGATGTAAATAGTTAGGTAAAAGAAATATTCAACATAGCTCTGTTTTCAATCCAACCTATTAAAAACCTACGCTTGCAGAATTGTTATACAATATACTTTAGATGTATTGCATAAAGAGGTTTTAGAGGTTTTATTTGCATTTGTAGGCCGCCCTTTTCCCTGAGGGGACTCAGAGCGGCTCACAGAAAACCAGGGAGGGGGGAATACAACATTGAGACAACAACATATAATAAAATAGTAAACAACATGCATACATCATTCGGGCGGGGTAGCGATCCTTATCCCCAGGCCTGACGGGCGAGCCAGTTCTTCAAGGCTATGCGGAAGGCTTGGACGGTGGAGAGGGTACGAATCTCCACGGGGAGCTCGTTCCAAAGGGTCGGGGCTACTGCTGAGAAGGCCCTCCTCCTTGTAGTTGCCAGCCGACATTGGCTGGCCGATGGAATACGGAGGAGGCCTAGTCTATGAGATCTTATAGGTCGTAGGGAGGTAATCGGCAGAAGGCGGTCTCTCAAGTATCCAGATCCACTGCCATGTAGGGCTTTATGGGTGATTAATAGCACCTTGAAGCGCATCCGGAGATCGACAGGTAGCCAGCGCAGCTCGCGGAGGATAGGTGTTATGCGGGTGAATCGGGGTGCACCCGCAATCACTCGCGCGGCTGCGTTCTGCACTAACTGAAGTCGCCGGATGCTCCTCAAGGGCAGCCCCATGTAGAGCACATTGCAGTATTCCAGCCTAGAGGTCACAAGGGCCCGAGTGACTGTTGTGAGGGCCTCCCGATTCAGGTAGGGTCGCAACTGGCGCACCAGGCGTACCTGGGCGAATGCCCCCCTGGTCACAGCCGTTAAATGGTGGTCGAATGACAGCTGTGGATCCAGGAGGACTCCCAAGTTGCGGACCCTCTCTTGTTACTTACAAGGTTGCCATTGCTTATGTGCTGTTTAATAAATCTTGCCTACATCAAACCAAATACTATTTACTAGAGGAAAAAATCTCACAGCAACAGCCTTTATCCCTGCTCCTGTTATAATTGTAAGGCCGAAGTTGTGTTTTAATTGATGAAATGTGCTATACAGTATGACAAATTTGAAAAAAAATCTCAGCAAACCTCTTGTTGCCCTTTAGAAATGTGATGAAATTGACAGAAGTTAAAACTCTTAGGATTGCAATGAAATAACTGAAGCTCTCTATTCTTTCTTGAAGACACTTGCTAGATTTTACTTCTCACATTCTGTTTCCATGGATTTGATCCAAAAATAATGGATGGAAAGTTATTAAGTAAGTGATAGTTGCAAAACTCCAAGTGTCATCACTCATTGAGGTAACACTGCTACTCAGGCGGGGAGTCTTTATTAATGTTCCACAGAGGACAGAGAGTTATTGTAGAGATGATAGTGTAAAAGATACAGGGCAGTATTTTTTATTTGTACTTAAATACTGCATACAAAGATTGTTTGCTACAGTTAAATGTACCAGTACTTGACTTTTACTGTACATAAATACATAAAGTAAGCTTGAATGTTTTTACAGTTAAATGTATCAGGGGTCTTTAAACCACTATAGTGAAATAAACCTAGAACAAAGGAGAAATTTCCTAATGGTGAGAGCAATCAACCAGTGGAATAGCTTGCCTCCAGAAGTTCTGGCTGCTCCATTACGGGAGGCTTTCAAAAAAAGACTGGACAACCATTTGTCTGAAATGGAAGAGTTCTCCTCAGGGGTAAAATCAACTTACCTTTAGTACCGTTTTGCAAATGTGAGCACGAGCAGGACCTTCCGCGCATGTGCAGAATATCAAAAACAGAACGCAATGATGTCCAGGTGGGTGGGCGGAGCCTCCTGCTGCCACTGCTACCGGTTTGCCCGAACTGGATAGAACTGATCAAATTTCATCCCTGGTTCTCATGTTCAAGAAGGGGGTTATTTAAGAGATAAAAATGAATGGCAATGACAATGCTTACCTTTCTATACTAATTAAAAATCTTCACAAGTGGAAATAAATCTGAAGGTTGGGAGCTGAGAAGCTAAAGGAGTAATCATAAAGATGTCCATTTATCATACATTTCAGATGGCTTTGTAATAACTTCCAATATCAGAGTCAATATCCCCTCCCTGTAGGCAACAGGAAGGGCATCTGGCCAGTAAACATTCAGCACCATTCAGTCACCCTGACTCCATTCAAAGCAAGGAATTACACGATCATAAAGAAAATCAGAGTCAATATTCCCCAGATTATAGTTTTTTGCCGGGGGTGGGGGGAGAAGCAGAAAGCAAAGCATAATTGTCATTGCCATTCATTTTTATTTCTTAAGCAACCAGAAACTAATATTGATAGCCTAATCTATCAAATTCATCTTGCACACCACAGCATCATTTCTGAACTGGAAGAACCTACTAACTCATGTTTTAGCCACTTCTGGTTGGACAATTGCAATACCTTCCATCTATAGCTGCTGTTGAAGACTATCCAGAAGCTGCAATTTATTCTTTTAAATTCCCATACAGAAGGTAGAAATGTATTGCAAATCAATGGCTAAAGAAGTAGGTTTAATTATCCTTTTATCCATTAAGGAGATCAAATATATTCCTAACTTTTTACTGTTGTAAGGAATATACTACGGCTAAGTGCCATTCAGACAAAATCACTGAGATTTACTCCATGATAAACTATCAATATGTAGTTCCGTGGAGCTGGTTTGGAATGTTTATTAACATTTGTAGGCCGCCCTTTTCCCTGAGGGGACTCAGGGCGGCTCACATAAAATCAGGAAGGGGGATACAGACAATGACGTAGACACATATAATAAAAATAATAAGCAACATTCATTCATCATTCGGGAGGGGCGGCTATCTTTGTCCCCAGGCCTGACGGGCTAGCCAGTTCTTGAGGGCTGTGCGGAAGGCCTGGACAGTGGTGAGGGTACAAATCTCCACGGGGAGTTTGTTCCAAAGGGTTGGGGCTACTACTGAGAAGGCCCTCCTCCTTGTAGTTGCCAGCCGACACTAGCTGGCCGATGCAGTTCGGAGGAGGCCCAATCTATGAGATCTAATTGGTCGCAGGGAGGTAATTGGCAGAAGGCGGTCTCTCAAGTACGCAGATCCACTACCATGCAGGGCTTTATGGGTGACTAATAGCACCTTGAAGCGCATCCGGAGATCGACAGGTAGCCAGCGCAGCTCGCGGAGGATAGGTGTTATGTGGGTGAACCGAGGTGCACCCACAATCACTCGCGCGGCCGCGTTCTGGACTAGCTGAAGTCGCCGGATGCTCTTCAAGGGCAGCCCCATGTAGAGCACATTGCAGTATTCCAGCCTAGAGGTCACAAGGGCCCGAGTGACTGTTGTGAGAGCCTCCCGATTCAGGTAGGGTCGCAACTGGCGCACCAGGCGAACCTGGGCGAATGCCCCCCTGGTCACAGCCGTCAGTTGGTGGTCGAAAGATAGCTGTGGATCCAGGAGGACTCCCAAGTTGCGAACCCTCTCTGAGGGGTGTAAAATTTGACCCCCCAGCCTGAGTGATGGAATATTGGTCGAATCTTTGGGAGGGAAGCACAACAGCCACTCGGTCTTTTCTGGGTTGAGTACAAGCTTGTTAGCCCTCATCCAGTCCATAACGGCCTCAAGGCCTCGGTTCATCACGTCTGCCGCTTCATTGAGTTGGCACGGGGCGGACAGATACAACTGGGTATCGTCCGCATATTGATGGTATCTTATCCCGTGCCTTCGGATGATCTCTCCCAGCGGTTTCATGTAGATGTTGAATAGTAGGGGGGATAAGACCGAACCCTGAGGCACCCCATATGTTAGGGGCCTAGGGGACGATCTCTGCCCCCCCACTAACACCGACTGCGACCTGTCCGAGAGGTAGGAGGAGAACCACCGCAACACGGTGCCTCCCACTCCCACCTCCCGCAGTCGTCGCAGAAGGATACCATGGTCGATGGTATCGAACACCGCTGAGAGGTCAAGGAGAACCAGGATGGAGGGATGTCCTCCGTCTCTGGCTCTCCAAAGATCATCGGTCAATGCGACCAAAGCGGTTTCTGTGCTGTAACCGGGTCTGAAGCCTGACTGGAAGGGGTCGAGATAGTTTGCTTCCTCCAAGGACCGCTGGAGCTGGAAGGCTGGTGGCATGATTTGGATTGGTTATTTGTGTTGTGGCCCACCAGCTGCCAGCAGAGCTGGCGGCAGACTCAGACGATGAAGAACTTGGGCCAGTTCTAGAGTCTGAGGAAGGCTCTGATGGATGCTCTGCGGCAGAGGCAGAGAGTGGACCAAAGCCATCTGGTAGTTATGTCAGCCTCTGGAGTCTGACATCAGCAAAGCAGAAGAACAGTGGGAGCCTATTCTCAGTGTGTGCAAGTGCAGAGCTGCCAAAAGGCAAGAACAGTTAAAAAAACAGGGTCATCTCGGGAATAAGGCTTGGAGATGATTGGCCATAAGACATAAAAGAGGAGCAAACGGGACATGAGCCTTTGCAGGAAGCAACTGGTTCATCTGGTCAGTTCAAGCTTTGAGAAGTTCTGTTTGACTCTGCTACATCTGGCTTTGCAAACCTAATTGGCAATTAGGTCTCTGGCAGCATTCCAAGGGAGATAAGGTGGGTACTTATCAACATTTCCCTGAAAGACTGTGGCAACTCGAGCAGACATCTGTCGGAATCTTCACAGACTGTTTGTGAATCATTATGAGCTGTGAATGACCATAATTCACAGCCGTATAAATAAAAGAGGTTTTTTGGGACTAAGATTATGCTTTCTCAGGAAGCCTAGGTCAGAACAGTTGTCTTAGGAGATAACAGTTTCGGCTGGGAGCTCACGGCCTTGGAATTATTGCAAGGAACTGATAAGATTTGTTGCTGCCCTTAACTCTTTGCAGGACTCTTGCCTGGACTTTTTGGTGGGTGAATGCAATTAATTCATAAGAGGTAAATAAAGGGTGGGGGGTTGTGACAAGGAGTCTGTTTCTTGCTTCTGCTAAGGCTGGGTCAGAACAATCTGGGCTGAGTTTCATCCTGTTCGCCATGAGGAAGTAGACAGAGTTCTTGGGGCTATGAGCTCAGCCACCTGCGTAGTAGATCTGTTCACTTTCTGGCTGAACCCAAATGATGATAAATTCATCCTTATGAGAGGGGGTGATACTGCCAATACTGCTTAAGGAAGTTGTAGTCTCTTCTAAAACCTATTGCTGGAACTGTCTATGTTGGACAATTTTCATCAAATTTCCCACCTCCAATCTGTTGAAAAGCAGCTCATACTACAGACATCCTGGAGGAAATAGAAATATCTGCACCCCTTCCAGTCAGGATTCAGGCCTGGATGTGGGACTTATACGCATTGATTGCAAATATGAATGACCTCCAGACAGGAATAGGTTGAAATCAGGCATCTAAACTTGTACTCCTTGATCTTTCAACAGCTGTGAAAGTATTCTCTGAATAGTGGAAATCAGTAGGTGAGTCCACCCATGATAGCAAATACTACCATATGGTATTCTTCTGGATGAACTCAGAGACTTGCACTGGCTCCCAATAAGCTTCCAAATGCAATTCAAGGTGCTAATCACCACTTATAAAGCCCACCAGGGCATGGAAATGATTATTTTCAGGATGATCTTTGTTCTGTTGAACCCTCTAGATTTAGTGATGGCGAACCTATGGCACACATGCCACAAGTGACACAGGGAGCCATATCAGCAGGCACACGAGCCACTGCCTTAGCTCTACTCCAACACGCATGTATGTGCTGGCCAGCTGATTTTTGGCTGGCCCACCCACACTGCTCTTCCCTTCCCAGGAGTCTCCACATGATGCCAGGTAAGTGCAGGGCTAGCATGGAGGCTTTGGGAGGGCATTTCTGGCCTCTGAAGGGCCTCCATGGGTGCAGGTGAAGCCATTTTCAGCCTCCCCAGGCTCAAAAAAAGCCAGGCACGCATGCACAGGGCAATGGGGTGGAATCACGCGTGCATGCGCAGGGGGCACGGCATGAAGGGTGTGTGATTAAATTATTGGTGTGGCATGCGCGCACCAGAATTATTTTATTATTATTGTTATTATCTGTGGATTCTTCCCTACTGTGTTGAGTTTTTTTAATGCGATGTTCACTACAATTTGTGAGATATTCAGTTAAAAAATCGATACAACAAAGTAACAAATAAATAATAAAAGAAACAAAGGCAGTTTGACATTACTTGACACTCGTTCATTTTTAGTTATTTCACATTCCTTATTCTATTGAGCCAGTAGCCCTCAAGGCTGCACAATAGAATTTGGAAAGGTGTAGTGTGGGTTGTGCAAATTGAAGTTTTAATTCTCCAGAGCTCTTGATCAGGAAAGATGGTAAACAAAGTAATAACGAGAGACAGGAGGGAGATGAGAAAGAATGATTGATGTTGAGGCCATTTAGTCACTGTTTTAAGATGAATGTGGGAGGAAGCTGCAGACATACAAATAAAATTTCATATGTGCTGTGATATTTTCAGGTTACAGCTTTCTGGAACTATTTGGATGAAAGAATAATCCTACAATAATTTAGCCCACATTTCAGAAAAAATAAAATCCCAAACAATTTCAATCAGAGGGAGAACAGAGAACTAACCCTGTTTTTATTAACTAAAAATTTTAATTTATATGAAAGAAGTTTAAGTGCTAAGAGATGTGTGCATTGATTTCTCTGTAAATGAAGACACTGAATCTACCAATAGGAGCTTCTTATGATACAACTGAATATTTAATTTCGATTGTCTACCGATATTAATTTCAAAATATGTGTCAAAATATGAATAAAATGCATATAATGGAAAGAGTGATGCAAAAAAATCCATGCATTTGGAAAACTGTAAACAGAAGTGTATTTATTTGCAATATCTATGTACTAAAAGACATATATTTGCATTTATTAAGAAGCTGTATACAAATTGCGTAGATTAGTGGAAATTGAATATGACAATGTTTATGTAAAAGAAAGGGCACTCAAAAGAAGGCAGATGTTGTCTTTTGAAAATCTGATTTTCAGAATGACGCAAAACTCTGGGAGTCAAATTAACACTTGAACACGTGGTATTTTATATGGACATAATCTAACCATAGGAACAAAAGCTTGCCTTACTGTATTTTGCTTCCCTCCCTCAAAAAACTTATTTTATAGTGTAATAAGTGGCCAACATATATATGCTGGACATTAGATCAGAGTTTGTGGTCCTTTATTGGATCCAGTTAAAGTACTGTGGGTTTTGATATGTTTCCTTCACTGACTTTGTGTATGCACGTTTGGGTCAGGTTTTGATTCTGGCAACTGCATGGACTAATGCCTGCAGTTTTCTTGGCAAGCTTATTGAGAAGTGGCTTGCCATTTCCTGCTTCCTAGGGCTGAGCCAGAGTGGCTGTCTTTGGTCTTCCTAGGGCTGACTGAAAGAGTGACTGATCATCCAAATGACTTTGTGTCTAAAGTGGGACTAGAAGTCCCAGTATCCTACTGTCTCTAGACTAATGGCTTAAGCCAGGGGTGTCCAAACTTGGGAACATTAAGACTTGTGGACTTCAACTCCCAGAATTCCCCATCCAGCCTTTGTGGGGAATTCTGGGAGTTGAAGTCCACAAATCTTAAAGTTCCCAAGTTTGGAAACCCCTGGCTTAAGCACTATATCAAACTGACTCTCTGGGATGGCTACAGTCATGCTTTTTTATTTATTAAACCAGGAATAGGCAATGCCCAATATTTCAAGGCAACCAGCTCAAGAGTGAAGAATGCTGAGAGTTGAACTGCAGTAATATTTGAAGGGGTCACAGTTTGCCTACCTCAGTGGTTCTCAACCTTTTCTTCACCCTTTTCAATACCTTTTGTGCAAGGGTGAGTTTCAGCTGCTGCTACTGCCGGTTTGTTCAGGGACGCCACTGAACATGCGCAGTGCAAGAAAACTTGCTCTGCGCATGTGCAGAAGGCAAAAACAAGATGGTGGTGCCTGCGCCACCACCGAGAGAACCAGTTTGGGTATGTGGCAGGCCTGGGACACTGCCGTGACCCAGACCGCCAAGTTACTACCGGTTTGGTTGAACCGGTCCGAACCAATAAGAACCCACCTCTGCTTTTGTGGCCACATACCATGGACACGGATTCCCAAGACTTAACTCAAGAGTTAAATCATAACTTTTCTTCAAGCCTTTTTCAGACCCCCTGTGATGACATCATGCCCACCCAGGGATCCATGGGCCACAGGTTGATAACCACTGGCCACACCATAAATGCACAAAAATGCAACTTCAGCAGTTGCTGGATGATAGATACTGCCAAATGAGAACTCTGAATTAAAACAAAGTGGAACTACTTCAGAAGACAGGATAACTCTGGGCTTAGAAGTATGTAAATATGTGTTTAATCTTACAAAGGCATTGGGTGGAGAGAAGACCATTTTAGATTGTATAGCTGTATGTCACAGCATTAATTCATTGTTTCGTCACCTCTTTTATATAGCAATCCTCTATCAAAATCACCAGAACCAGAATTCTGGGAATTATAATGTAATATGATGATAATTATTATTATTATTCTAGGAATTATTAGCTTGGTAGGATTGGGAGTAGGTGGGTTGCTACCGTATATATCATTTTAATGTTCCTACTACTTCCATTTATGCACGCCAGTGGTGGATTTCAAAAATTGTTCGAACCTACTCTGTGGGTGTGGCCTCATTTGTGGGAGTGGCTTGCTGCCCATGTGACTGGATATGAAGATGCCGATGACACTTGTCAGAACTACCTTAAATTACCTCACACACAGCACTGGCATGCATAAGAATATGATGTAAAGTTGTTTTTTAAAAGGCATCTTTGGTTTGCGTTAAAACAACTTCAACACACACAATGTTCTGATTGCACCACAAACGCAGTAGTCATCCTTACCTTTCACAGAGGCACTGAGTTTTATAAATATGAGCATGATAGTATAGAATAATCATATCCAAGGACCAGTGGTGGGTTTCAAAAATTTTTGGAGCCTCTTCTGTAAGTGTGGCCTGCTTTCCGGGTCCACTGATGGAACCTCTTCTAACCGGTTCAGTAGATTTGACGAACCGGTTCTACCGAATAGGTGAGAACTGGTAGGAACCCACCTCTGATGCACACTGAAGCTCCAATCCCATTTTGGTGGACGGGCACAAATGACAACTATTAGAAATCAAAGTTCACTTATTTGCCATGTAGGATGATGCTAATTTCATTCCCTTCATATACTGTCTGAGTAGCTGATCACAATAATCAGTGGTATTCAGGCAGCAAACTGAGCCCAAGCTAGTGTATTAGGAGCAAAACTATTAATGCAGATGTTTCAGGCATGACATTTCAACCAGCTTTAGATCTGCGTATGAAAGAGTAGAACTTTGGAACAACTGGCTGTGGGCACATTTACCAAACCACAGGAAAAAAAAAAACTACAACTAAGCAGAGATTAAACATAAACCCTCCAAAAGGGACACGGACTAGAGTTTAAATTAACAAAGTTGACTAATGTTTTGGTCTCAGTTGGCTAATTAGTTCAGTTGGCTAATTGTGCCCTGCCTCAAGATTGCAGTGAATTTGTTTTTGAATTAGACTTAATCTGAATCTCAGTTTTTGTCAGAAGAAAGATTTTTTTAAAAAAAATTCTCACAATCAGATGTGACTATGTGTGTGTGTGTGTGTGTGCATCGCAAACACCCCACTCCCGCCTCTGTCTTTTAATCAGGCAAGCCAACAGATTGACTGCGGACAGCCTTTTGACAGAGAACAGCTGTAATATAGTGTCAGCCTTGTGTTGTTCCCAGTTTATTTGTTCAGGACTGCTGAGAATTCCACTAGGATTTTAAGAAGGGAAAAGGTGAAAGAAGGAAGTTGTATTTGTGTTCCATTCTCTGATTTTCCCATGGTAAGAACTGAAGCTGTGTAACCAAGTGTTTGATTACAAGTGGGAAACTCTACCTTCTACATACTGTAAGCAATTATTTGCTTCTGAAAGATTACCAAACAGTTCCATTGCCTTGTGCTTATTTTTCATATTGAAAGTGCACAATATGCTTTGATTGAAAAACATGCTACTGAAAATAGAGGCTATAGACTCAATATTCCTTATTATAAAAGATACGTGGCAGGAACTGGGAATCTGTGCCATCCAGTCATTTCTGAACAAGTCTCAGCATATTCTTGATTGGCCATATTCCTGGTTGACTGGGATTGTTGGTGTTGGACTTTAGCAGCATCTACAGGGACGTGGTGGCTCAGTTGCTAAGACGCTCAGCTTGTCGATCAGAAAGGTTGGCAGTTCAGTGGTTCAAATCCCTAGCACCGCATAACGGAGTGAGCTTCTGGTACTTGTCCCAGCTTTTGCCAACCTAGCAGTTTGAAAGCTGTAAAAATGCAAATAGAAAAATAGGGAACACCTTTGGTGGGAAGCTAACAGGGTTCCATGCGCCTTTGGCATTTAGTCATGCCAGCCACATGACCATGGAGACGTCTTCGGACAGCACTGGCTCTTCGGCTTTGAAATGGAGATGAGCACCGCCTCCTAGAGTCGGGAACGACTAGCAAGCATGTGCGGGGAACCTTGACCTTTACTTTTACAGAACCATGTTGCCCATTTTTTATCAAAGAGAAGAAAAATGCAATGCAAAATCTGAAGGTCAGTAATAATAAGTGAGCAAAAATAATTACTGCTACAGAATACAGGTAATTCTCAATTTATGACCACAATCGAGCCCCAATTTTTTTTTTGCTAAGCGAGACTTTTGTTAAGTGAATTTTGTCTCCTTTTAAGATTCTCCTTGCCACATTTGTTAAGTGAATCACTGCAGTTGTTAAGCTAGTAAAAGGATTATTAAGTGAATCTGGTTTCCCCATTGACTTTGTTTGTCAGAAAGTTGCAAAAAGTGATCACATGACTGTGGGACACTACAACTGTCATAAATATGAGTCAGTTATCAAGTGTCTGAATTTTGATCATATGACCATGTGGATGCTGCAATGATCATATGTGTGAAAATGGTAAAAGGTCATTTTTTTCAGTGCTACTGTAACTATGAATGGTCACTAAATGAACTGTTGTAAGTCAACGGCTATCTTTATGTGTTTGTAAATTCTCCACATCTCTTCATGAGGCTAAGCAACACAAAAAAGTAAGAAATCGGAGCAGGACCTTCAACTCTCTTCCCCAAATAGCCATGAAAACTGTATTTCAGGTTGTTAGATCATTAGATTGTTTGAAAATAAAATAAAACAAACGTACTTTTTTTTCAACAAACCCACTGTTGAAGAAACAATGCAAGACACCTCTACAAAATGTAAAAAGGAGACAAACAAATAATTCTGGGGATACGTAAAGGTAAAGGTTTCCCTTGTACATATGTAATAGTTGATCCCGACTCTAGGGGACGGTGCTCATCTCCATTTCAAAGCCAAAGAGCCAGCGCTGTCCGAAGACGTTTCCGTGGTCATGTGGTCGGCATGACTAAACGCTGAAGGTGCATGGAACGCTGCTACCTTCCCACCAAAGGTGGTCCCTATTTTTTCTACTTGCATTTTTACATGCTTTCAAACTTCTAGGTTAGCAGAAGCTGGGACAAGTAATGGGAGCTCACACTGTTACACAGCGCTAGGGATTCAACTGCCAAATGGCCAACCTTACTGATCAACAAGCTCATTGTCTTAGCCACTGAGCCACCACGTCCCACCAATGGGATTCATACCAGTACATAATTATGTATGCATACTTTAAGAAAGAGAAAAATTGAAATAATAGTACAAATTAAGAGGCATTCTTAGAAAAGTCTTGGACTCTGTATAATAAATGAGGCTTTCAAAAATATACTGTGGCTTAATCTTGTCTAATTTATTGCTTAATCGTATGTATTTTGGTTTAGAAATAAATTCCATTTATGTTACATAGGTCTTACTTCTAGGTAAGTCTGCCTTCTGTTGCCTCTTAGGTTTTCTAAAAAGTGAGAGTAGAATTTACAGGATAAAATTTATTTCTCTTCCCTGCTGTGAAGCCACCTGTTTCGGTTAGCCTCAATGTCTCAGTACTTGTAAAAAAAAATGGGGTTATCTTGACTTGTTAAAAGAGGTCAAAAGGATAAATTTCCATGAAGATAGCCTTCCTCCTTCCTCCTTCCCTTCCTTCCTTTATTCTAA
Source organism: Thamnophis sirtalis (assembly GCF_051295495.1). Taxonomy (NCBI): domain Eukaryota; kingdom Metazoa; phylum Chordata; class Lepidosauria; order Squamata; family Natricidae; genus Thamnophis; species Thamnophis sirtalis. The sequence continues at coordinate 27,214,615 of NW_028261387.1, forward strand.
AACCACATTTTAACAATTGTAAGATCTTTAGAAGATACTATAGTTACTAAAAATCATGCCGATATCTAAGACTTGCCTAACATCTATGTTTCTAGATACATAATTAGCATATGGGTTGAAAGAAATCAACTGAAATGTGATTGTATCACAATGGAAAGCCCATGTGTTTTGAATACCATATTCACTGTATTGCAACGTGTTTGGCACTGAAGCTCATATAGCAAATTTATACCATAAGAAAAAGTACTAACTGATGTGATAAACTACTCACTAAGGGCACATATAGCTGTATATAAAAAAGTTTCCTTTAATATTTTCCATTTAAAGCCTTTGCTGAATGATAGGATTGGTCCCGATAATAGATTTTAGATTTTTTTTTCCTAATGGTAAATTTGATCTCAGCATGTGGTAACACTCAGCTGATTTTTTCTAAGCTCAAAGACTACAAAGGGTCAGATCTGGCCAGCAGCTGGATGGGGAATCGCCTGGCACCGAAAAAAACATTACAATGACTAACCACTTCTATAATTTTGTAAATAGGGTTGCATTGATTTATCTCTGCATGGGCAGAGGTGAGTTCCTATCAGTTCGGACTGGTTCTGCTGAACCAGTAGTGGTTTGGCGGTCTGGGTCACTGGAACTGGCATTGACCCAGGCTTGCCACACCCCCAAACCAATTCTCCTAGGGGCCGCCATCTTGATTTTTGGTTCTGCGCATGCACAAAGCAATTGTAATTGCACAAATTTAATTTTTTTTTCTTTTTCATGTTTTGCGTATGGGCAGACCTATTTTTGTGCAAATGTGCAAATCTAACCAGCAGTAATGTCAGGAGCAACCCACCCCTGGTCATGAGGAACTGAATTTGACTTTGACTTGAAAATTGAGATGATGGGTATCAATAGACTCTACTCCAAATTGGGTCATTGGGAAATTGCAGGACAGGCAGTGGTGGGATTCAACCAGTTTGCACCACTTTGGGAGAACCAGTTGCTAACTTTCTGAGCAGTTTGGCAAACTGGTTGTTGGGAGAAATCATTAGGGCAGAGAACTGATTGTTAAATTGTTTGAATCCCACCACTGAGGACAGATATTATCAATCTTGAAGGAATCCCAAAATCTGTAAGGAGAGTGGAGATCCAAGGTCACTCTGAGAAGGACAACCCATTGAGAACTGAATGGTTCCAGGACCTTAGAATTCTCTGTTGTTGTTTATTTATGGATGAGAGAAAGACTGATAAGGGGACAAAAGGAAATATAAAGGACTATCCAGGAAGAGCTATAACTGACTAACTGGAACAGTGAAAGGCATACTGCAGGGTTCAATATGTTATTTCACGATCCATGTGTTTATTTGCCACGCTGAAAATCTCAAAGAGGCTTCAAGCAGTGTCTAGTTTGAAATGACCCAACACTTGCCAAAAACTCAACAGGACTGAACGTGGCAAAGCAATCACTGAAAGGGTCTTCTGTAGCGTTTTAACAAACCTTAAAGGGCTGGTGGAAGTGAGCAGCCCATCAAAATGTTTTGACTGGACTGGAGGCTATGAGGTGAAGCACCTGGGTTTTGAAGCAGAGGCCCTCTTTCTCCTTTAAACCACATTAGAATAGCTTGAACAGCTGTGACCAGATCAAATGTTTATCACTATTGTAATTTTTATTAGATCTAAAATCTTTTTAAAAGCAGGCTTTAACTGAAGAGACTAGACACATTAACATACACATGCACATACATTCAGTGTGTAAATTAATACATTACATTATATATAATACTAATTGATAACCTGATGTTGCCTGGGTATTTATAGATGTTGAAGCATTTGTCTGACAGGGAGCCATTGAGAGGGGCCTTTCTGCCCCCTACTCCCATAACCATTATCCCTGCCCTCTCTCTTCCCCCTCCTATGCGCTTCTCTTTCAAGCCTCTCTATGATCCTGGCACATTGCCCCAAATCCATCAGGCGCTTCCCCACTGGAGGGCAAATGTCATGGCTGGCTTTCCAGAGGAAGCTGCGAAGGAACTGACATCACAAACAATTGCTGCTCTAGGACACTGCACTCACCCTGCTTAATGGCCCAGCGTCTTCCTTCTCCCTCTTATGATATCACAAACAAGTTATGCTGGAACCAGGGGTGGGTTTCTCCTGGTTTGCACCGGTACGCTAGAACCGCTTCATGAAATTTAGCATACCTTTTGGAACCCATTTGTCCAGTGGGACAGTACCATAACGCTCTCTCCTGCCTGCCCTCCTTGCTCGCTGCCCCCCACCTGCCCAATTGCTGCTCGATCTCTCTCTCTCTTCCTGCCTCACCATGCAGGGAGCCCCCAAAATCAGCAGGGAGCCTAAGCAAAGGAAGAGGCAGAGAGCTGGGCGGAGGAAGGAGGAAACCCTAGCGGGGGCTGCCTGCCACCGACCTGATTTCAAGCAGAGCAGGCTGCAGAGGGTGCCATAAAGCAGGTTGATCAGGGTGGCATGCTACTGCAAGAAGCCACGCTGCTACTGCTGGAGCTGCGGTGCCCCGCTGGGTTTGGGGACTTCTGCCCCTCATGCTGCACTTTGCAGCCGCCAGAGCCCTGCGCAGATCTCTTTGGGGTGCTGGGCATCTTGTTTCTGGGAATCCCTCCCCCCCAGAACCAGGTTACCCAGCAGCACCCCAAAGAGGTCCGTGCAGGGCTCCGGTGGTTGCAAAGCGCAGCATGAGGGGCAGAAGTCCCCGAACTTGGGTTTACCCCTTCCTCCACCCAGCTCTCTGCCTCCTCCTTTGCTTAGGGGAATGGACCACGCTGCTGAGGACAGGCACCGAATGGGATGCCAGCAGCGCTGGGAGTTGGGCTATGCATGGAGGAGCTGGCAGCCAGGATGCCCTGAAGCAGCGCCAGCCAGCATGTCCTGCAAGAAGAGCCCCAAAGAAAAGGGTGGCAGTGCAGTGCCCTCCTCCTCCCTGCCCGCTGCCCAGCAACGTGCCGCCTTCAACGCTGCATGTGGAGGAACTGGCAGCCAGGGAGCCCTGAAGGAGTGCCAGCCAGCTTGTCCCACAAGAAGAGCCCCAAGGGCAAGGACGGCATCACTGCACCCTCCTCCTGTTTGAACATGTCACGAGAGGGCATGCTCCCTTGCATTGACAGCTGCCTTGTTTCCAATTGGGGGGGGGGAAGAAATCCATCTTTTCTGTCCCTCTCCATGGATCCCCGCCCCAATTAGAAACAAGGGGGCTGTGAAAGACAAGGTAGCATGCCCCATGTGGTTGTTCAAGCAGCAAAAGAAGGAACAGGAGAGGAGTTCCATGTGGGGCTTTTTAAACAGCCAAATCCCCCTCCTGTTAATTCTGTTTGAACAAGCCACGTGGGACGTGCCCCCTTGCTTTGACAGCCACTCCATTTCCAATTGAGGGGGGGAGAAGAAATCCATCTTTTCTGTCCCTCTCCATGGATTTCTGCCCCAATTGGAAACGAGGGGGCTGTGAAAGACAAAACAGCATGCCTTGCATGGTTGTTCAAGCAGCAAAAGAAGGAACAGGAGAGGAGTTCCATGTGGGGCTTTTTAAACAGCCAAACTCCCCTCCTGTTCCTCCAGCAGGCCGGATCAGGAGCTCATGCCAGCTGTTGCTCCTCCTGCCACCACCGCTGTCGGTGCAACTATCATGAGAGAAGAAAAAATAATAATAAAAGGCTCCTGCCATGGAGTGACCCACCCCGCTCCCCCACCCAGCAGAGCTTTTTCCCCCCTCAGCTTGCCCCACACTGCCATCACTCGCTCCCCCTCAGCTTGGCTCTACTTTACCCACCAAAGTGCTGTCCCCGTTCGTCTGCCCTCGCTGTTGCAACACCCTCTCTGTGTGCCTGGCTGACGGCCTGAGGGGGAGCGAGTGATGGCAGTGTGGGGCAGCTAGTGGCAGTGGGGACTACTGCTCCTGGGCACACTGTGGGTAGCGGGCAGTGCCCCGACTCCCCCGCCACCACCGCCACTGCCGTGCTGCCTCAGCAGCAGCAGCTCCCGCCCGCAGAACCGAGGGGGAAAGAAGATTGAAAGACATGGAGTCACAGACTCCCCCCTTTTCCCCGCCCCACAGCTTGCCTCCTTGGGTGGGATCAGGGCGCACGCAGAGTGAGTGGAGTTTGCGACCAACTTTAAAGAGAATGGGGCTGTTTGTGACTAAATGGGACAGAGAACACAGAGGAATGCAAGGGAACATGGAGGTAATCTAGTCCAACCCCTTTCCAAGGCAGGAGTCCTTTCTTCTCTTTGAGAGCTATCAGTGGTAGACATGAGGGAAATGGTGTTTGTGTGAATGAGAGAGAGAGAGAGAGAGAGAGAGAGAGAGAGAGAGAGAGAGAGAGAGAGAGAGAGAGAGAGAGAGAAGAATTAGAAAGAGAAAGAAAGAAAGTTAGAGAGAGAGAGAGAAGAAAGAAGGAAGGAAGGAAATAAGTGGGGGAGAGAGACACAAGAAAGAAGGAAGGAACGGAGGGAGAGAGCGAGAGAGCGAGAGAACTTATGATCACAATTGAGCCCAAAATTTGGTTGCGAAGCAAGAGAGTTGTTAAGTGAGTTTCACCACATTTTCCAACTTGGCCACGCCCACCCAGTCACATGACCACTACGCCACTCCCACAAAACACCCACACCTACAGAATAAGTTCTAAAAATTTTTGAAACCCACCATTGGCTGGAACACACACAGAGACAACCCCCCCCGGGGTGTCTCTCCCCCAGTATTTGACCCCCAGTAAGTCATCTGTGTACCAAGTTTGGTTGAAATTGCTTGAGGCACTCCAGAGTTGTGCTGGAACACAGACATAGAAACATACGCCCTCACCAGTGGTTTCCCCCCAGTATTTGTTTCCAGAGGGTAAGTCATCTGTGTACCACGTTTGGTTGAAATTGCTTGAGGTGCTCAGGAATTCTTCTGAAATGTAAAAACTGAGGAAGCATAAGAGTAAAACAGAGAAGAAATTTTTTAAAAATATCTGGAGGTGCACTTTGTTTCCAGAAAGAAAGAAATCTTGGTTGGGTGTAATAGCTATTTTTATTTGTAAATCTATCCTCCTCCTGTTCCCATACATTCCAGTCAGCGTGGACCATGATATCTCCCTAAACATGTCAACCATACAGTTTTCTTGGCAACATTTTAGAGGCAGTCTGACATTGCCTCCTTCCCTCTAAGTGAGAGGGACTGACTAAAGTCACCCAGATGGCTTTGTGCCCAAGGAAGGACTAGAACTCATTTCCTAATTTCTAGTGTAATGTCTTAGCCACTATACCAAATTGATTTTCAGTACCTTCTTCTCAATCAATTAGGCCTTGTGGGAAGAAACTGTTTCAAATCCCACACTTTCAGAAGGTTTGGGGGTGCTACTCTTCTATTGCCATGCTAATTTTGTAGAATAACTGTTGTGGAGACCAAGATGGCGCCATCTTTACTGGTTTTCTGCAAGCTCTTAAAGATTTTCCCCAAAAAGTATACCCCCATTTAACTTGTTGCCATATTTTATATTTTTTCTATTCTTGTAACATTATCATGTTTTATTTCATATAGTGCTGGTTTTATATAGTCTTTCTCTACATTCAGTTGGAAAAAAATTATATAAAACTAACCCTATATGAAATAAAAGACATCACAGGAGTCCTTTGTTATTGTGGAGATACACAACTATGCTACATAAATTAATGAACAAGTATAAAAAAAAGAATGTGACCACCAATAATTTTTCCTGGAATTATTGGCGTCTCTGAAAATGATCATTTCCTTCTCACAAGGAGATATGATTCTCAGCCTGATAGAAGCCAGAATATGGTGCCAAAACTATCTTTGCACCCTACTTCACTCAACTGGGAAGGTTTGGGCCTCTGTAATATGAGTAGAAATCTGCCAATGACTCATGCTAAAAAAAAAAAAAAAAGATGAAACAGTGCATGTGAACATTTCTTTCCACTTGTAAACAAAACTGGTGATCCACTGAAAACATCATGCTTTGGCAAATGAAAAAAAATGCACACTGCAAAAAAAGGTAAAATAAGAAGAAATAGGTCCAAAGCAGAAAGTTTGACGACAGTATTTTTTTCCCCAGAGCCAAAATATGTGACAGGTCCAGAAGCAACTCCAGAGCAACCAAATCAACTGCATGCTGAGTCTCTGCCAAACAACCAGATGCTGTTATTTTAAAAATATCTTCCACAGCTGAGTATCCACGCAATCTGATTGCCATCAAAATGAGGAACAGGAATTGGTACATGGAAGAGCAAAGAGATGATTACTGCCTTTTCTTTTTGGTTCAAAGCTTTCTGCAGGGAATCCTAAAGAAGGGAGGTGACACGGGATTTATTCACTTCATCATCTGTAGATGGGGATGGTCTCTTGAAGGAGCTGGATCAAGTATATGGATATGGACAGAAGATCTTTTCTATTGATAAATTGTAGCTCAGGGTTGAAATGAGGGATCCTTGGTGCTCTCTGAGCTTGCTTGTTTTCTTGCAAACATTTCATTACCCAAACTAGGTAACATCATCAGATGTTTTTTTCTGTTATTATTAACACCGTTGTAGGAACTTAGTTGCCCTACAAAATCCACTCACCCAAAGAATAGAATAACAGAAAGGGACCTTAGAGGTCTTCTAGTCCAACCCCCTGCTTAGGCACAAAAGCCTATACCACTTCAGACAAATGGTTATCCAATCTCGTCTTAAAAACTTCCAGTGTTGGAGCATAACTTCCTATGATTCTTTCAAGAAGATTCATATTAGTTTTCTTGGGTTGAAGAACTTTTTGAATTAGACCTTATATACATTGAAAATTATGACTAGTTTATCTCTGGAAAGTCAGATTCCAAATGGAGGGTATTAGGTTGTGACATCAGGAAGTAAGCATCCTGTCAGGATGTTTTGGAGTTGCCCTGTTAAAATATCTGGAGGTGCATTCTGAAGAACACCTAATATAAACTGCACATTCCATTTGTTTTGGAAGTGCCCTCTGTAACATTAATGCTATGGTATTCTAGAAAGAATACCATATAATAGGAAGAGAGGTGAAGTGGCACAGTGGCACTGAGCTTGTCAATCAGAAAGGTTGGCAGTTCTGTGGTTTGAATCCCTAGCGCTGCATAACAGAGTGAGCTCCCTTTACTTGTCCCAGCTTCTGCCAACCTAGCAGTTCAAAAGCACGTAAAAAATGCAAGTAGAAAAAATAGGGACCACCTTTGGTGGGAAGGTAACAGCGTTCAATGCGTCTTCAACATTTAGTCATGCCAGCCACATGACCACGGAGACATCTTTGGACAGCGCTGGCTCTTTGACTTTGAAACGGAGATGAACACTACTCCCCAGAGTAGGGAACAACTAGCACATATGTGCGAGGGGAACCTTTACCTTTATTCTATGAAACTATACAGGCAGTCCTTATGACCATTTATTTAAAGACAGTCCAAAGTTACAATAGCTTCAGAAAAAGTGATATATGACCTATCATCAAAATTATGACATTATACTACCCCTGCAGTCACGTAATCACAATTTGGCAACTAATTTGTGCACATGGGTTGCAGGGGGTCTTACGGGCATGTGATTGCAGTTTGTGACCTTGCCAGTTGAGTTCCCAAAAAACAAAATCCATTGGGAATTTTGCCAGATTTTAACAGCTATGTGGTTTATTTAACAATCATGTAATTTTCTTAACAGTCATGGTAAAAATAGTTCTAAAATCAGATCCCATCCTCTGATAACTCACTTAACAATCGCATCTTCTAATGACCAAAATTTTGATTCCAGTTATGGTAATAAATCGAGGACTACTGTAGGAATGATCACTTATGCAAGTCCCTTAAAATGAATTAAAATCTTCCTGCATAACTTTCTGAAATGTGTCCTTAGTCTAGAGTGTATTCAGAGTATAGAAATATTCTTAACTTTTCTCCCATGTTGCTGGTTTCAGAACATTCACAATCTAGTCCAACAGTGTGCAAATTTTAAAATATGGTGGAGTGGGATTATTCTTTTAAATTCCCATGGTGGTGGGTGTACCGTTTATTAATTACTGTTTTTAAAAGATATATTGTGTATTAATTATTACTCATTGCTATAGCACAATTTATTCCTTATTGTTACCTGTGAATTAACGCTTGTAGCATAAGTGGCTTGAGAAAAGGATGAAAATGTCACTGTATTCATCATGGTAGCCAGGAGGTAGATTGACTGCTGACATAAACAATAATCACAGATGTAGCAAGGCATTTCCTGACTGGGAAATTCTGGGAGTTGACATCCACAGATCTTAAAGTTGTCAACGTTGAACTCTCCTGGAATAAAACTTTCATTTCTATCTGCCTTATCCTATCTGATATCATTTCTCTTCTTCAACTCTAAGCACTCGATTGATAGTTGCTTCCTTTCTTGACTTCTTTAAAGGGAAGATGACACTGTTTCCACAGTGTGCTTCACTAGATCAGCAGAAAGTTGTGCATGTTGAGTGGACATCAGAAAAGAGTCCAGTCAACTAGTCCTTTCAACTAATCTCCATGAAGTTAAATTTAACCCAAGACAGATCCAGTCATGCGCAGGATTAAATTAACTCTACTGCTAGTCATGTGGAAACACCTAAACCCAGCCAGATGACTCATTTTGCATATATAACCCTCTTAGAAAAAGAGCAGGAAAGAGTAGCTGAAAAATCAAAGCTCTCCATTACTGAATATATTGCTAACACAAAGAGGAAATAATATACCTTCTAAACATTGAGTAGCTGTTGTGGCCACTACCTATTTACTTTTCCCTATCCAGCCAATTAGGAAGGGATTAGTGCTGTAAAAACCTTTACATGTATTCTCACAGCTCTGAACTACTCAAAATTTCCACTACCGGTTCTCCAGAACTGGTCAGAACCACTAAATACCAGCTCTGAACTAAATGTAGCCTTTATTGCATTGTGTTCAAAACAAGCAGGAATCTAAATAAGTGATAATGTTTAAATTTGAGAATATTGAAATGTAGAATGTTTTTTTAAAAAATGAAATGTGTTTGAATATACAAATATACAGATGTGTTTTGTGTTCATGTGAGTATATATGTACACATTGCATACACGCACAGTGAGAGATCCATCCATTCATATTTATATATGGTGTAGGGAAAATATCATAGAATTGTTAACAAAGTTCTTAAATTATAATGTACCATTAAGTGCATAGCCTGGGCCTGACCAGCAGAATAGTTTCTTTAATCAAATAGATATAGATGATATAGATATAAATATAAATATAGATATAGATCTGGAATTTCTACCGTATGCATAAAAGGTAAGACCTTTCCTCTTACACCTAGCTCTTATAACCCACACTTCTCAAACCAGGAATTCCTGAAACAGCTCTCTATACAAATCTCTGAAAAACTGTGCTTCAGAAAACTTCATGCTTCTTGGTTTTTAGTAGCCAAACTGGCACAACGAATCGATGATAGAAAGAAACACAATCATATAATTGCAATCCTTCAATCCTTACTTCCAAACCAGAGGTGGTATTCAGTGGGTCCTGAACAGTTCTGGAGAACCGGTAGTGGAAATTTTGAGTAGTTCAGAAAACTGGCAAATACCACCTCTGATTGTCCCTGCCCCCATCTATTCTCTGCGTCCCTAGTCCCAGCTGATCTGGAGGGAATGGGGATTTTGCAGTGACCTTCCCCTGGAGTGGGGAGGGAATGGAGATTTTACAGTATCCTTCCTCTGCCATGCCCACCAAGCCATGCCATGCTCACAGAACCAGTAGTAAATATTTTTTAATCCTACCACTGTTCCAAACACCATTTGTTGGTCCAATCTTTGATCTATCTTGGTATGCTAGTATTCTCCGTGTAAGAACCTCTGTGATTCTGACATAATTGTTCCACTGTGCTAGTATTGATGATCTTGGTTTCTCTAGCATTCCAGAAAGTCCAGATTTTTATAGCAGAAATGAGAGGCTTTCAGAGCACATAATCCCTACTGATTACAGCAGGATACTTCAGAATAACAGACCTTGGGGGGTCTTCTAGTCCAACGCCCTGCTCAGGCAGGAGACCCTGTAAAATTTGAGACAGGTGGCTACCCAGTCTCTTCTTTTCCTGGCTTTTCTTGGGCTCTTTCATCCTCCAAAATAATAACAAATTTTGTTTGAATGCCTCCTGCACGGACACACAGCTTTCCATATGCTTTTCTGGGAAAACACAGAATTGTAAATATGATCATCATATATATGTGGGTAGCTCTTGCCATATTTGTTAGAAATGTTGCCAGCTGCTTTTCTACTATCAGGAAGGAATCTGAATAAATAGAAAAAGAAAGGAATCAATCTAGACAAACACAGGGATTAGAATATTATATCAGCAGCATTTATTCTAATCTAAGAAAATGCTTCATGCAAAATATGTTGGCATAAGTAGGCTTCCATGGTTGCGTATGGATTTTAACCTTGGCCTCCTGGAACTAGTCCAGCATCTTAAGCATCACATCATGCCAACTGTCTACACAGCTATTTGCATGAATGCTTCTGGTGGTTTCTTTTTTCCTTTGGTTATCTGATGCCCCTTTCTTGTCAAATGGAAAGTATTTATAGATCACATCCAATGTAAATGACACATTGTCACTAACCAAGAGCAAATTCGATAGCAATTCATTCAAAATCCTATCTTGAGTTTTTGGTTCAAAAGATGAGCTACAAATCTAACAAACCAATAAATAAACTTTGCTAAACTTTGAAATGGGCCTTTTAGGCATGGACCTCTATAAACCCAAATCATGTGTAATATCCAGAAAATTTGAAATAGAAGAGAAAAGATGGTTTGCAATAGATTGTCATATTATTATTAATGTAGAGCCCCATGAAAATTGTAGCTCAAATATTTAAGTGGATGTATTTATTATTTTCTAGATTTCTATTGCATCTTTCCTTAAACACCAAAATTTGGCAAATATAATATTGCTTCCTCCACTTTCTCCCACAACAATAACTCTGTCAAATAAGCTGTGCTGTGAGAGATAATGTGTGACCCAAAGTCATCCAATGACCCTTCCTTGGTCTTAGTCCAACTCCTGAGCCATTACATTACACCAGCTGTCTACACAGTTATATTCAAATCGGGAAGAAGACAACAATCTGTTCTAAATAAATATCTTTCTGTTACAATGATTTGAATTCCTGATCACATTTTGTCTTCCCAGCAGCATCTAGAGTATGAAGATACAGAGAACTGTATCAAAATTAAGTGGAAAAAATAATTAAAAATAGTGCAATAAACCTTATTCGTATTCTACATCTTCAACTGTATAATATTGGAACTGGATTTCACCAATTGTTTTCTGATATAGAATGGGATCCAAAGACTTAGCAAAGTTAGTGCAACAAATATGCCATAATTTTATACAACAACCTATTTTTAATTTTTGGATAACCGATTCTAGTGCTTGTCATAAGTCCTGCTACCATTTCTTTGGTTTCATAAGCAGTTTGCTATAAATCATTGGAATAGCATGAAGAGGCAGAGACAGGAACGTTCAGAGATAGCTGCCTGAGAGGAAACAACAACAACAACAACAACAACAATAACAAAACCCTCATCACATCAAAAGATTTTAGTAACTTACAAAACTGGGTTCTCAAAATGTTGACTCTTGAATCAGCTAAATACAGCTGGGAATAACAGTCGTCACAGTTTAGTAATTTGGACTGCTAATCCAGTCCAAATTACTAAACTGTGATTCTTCTGATTCCACTGATACTTTTTAATGAGCCTTTGGATAAAAATCTAATCATGGCAAAACCCTTCAATTACGGGTTTTAAAAGCAGATGCAGCTTGATTTCTTCCCTTAAATCCAAAGCTGATTCCATCGTTTATTCTTGTCCACTTCCACAATTTAGAGGCTCGCTATCCTTTATTTAGGACAGACTGCTGTCTTTTCCACTCTTTCTTGTATTCAGTTTAGGACTCATAGAGTTAATAGTCTAAAGAAGGAAATATACCCAATTGCCTGAAGCCTGTCACCTTTTCTTGGCAATTACACTGTTAATGGCTGGATCCCAAGGAAAGTGGCAAAGAATATCTCTTCTCACATTCCCAACTCACAGTGCATTCCCAAATACCAGATGGTGTTTTTGGAATCCATTTCACTATGTTTGATATGACAATGCTGCTGTATAATGTTAAATTATATATAACAATTTTGAGTCGCTGATATTGGAACAAGCAGAGAAACGGAATATCGGGGACAAATGGAAAAAGAGAAACTGAAGACTTCAGGTTTTCACCTCCCTTACTGTGTTTCATCTCTTAAGATTTTACTGTAAGAAGGAAGGAGGGAAGGAAGGAAGGAAAAAGGAAGGAGAGATATGGAAAAGATGAATAAATTGATATTGCTATTTTCTGTTTAAAGGTCAGTGCCTCGTTGAAGAATTTTGTTTGCTTTATAAGGAGGAATATGAAACAGCCCAAATTGGTATCTTTTTTGGATTATATCTATTTCTGTTTGAAAATAAATGCTAACTTTTAAGTTGGTGTTATTTTAATTTAATCCCGCTGAAAGAGAAGAGATCTTAAACCCTTCTTTTGTGGTTCTTTTTAAAATTAAACTCCCCAAAGTAAATAAGATAAAGAAATTAAATTATGCTTATTTGAAAGAATGCACCAATAAATACAGTAGTGTGATACCCATATTATAATTGATGGATTTTTTGAACATCTTCAATATTGCTATGATCATAATATTGGATATATAAATGTGCATAATCATTGCTTAACTTAAAATGGTCAGCACAGAGGGGAAATATGAACCTTTGTTGCTTAAAAACTAAAGGGAGATTCCTTTTCAAATATTTGCAAATTTGAATCCACTTGCTTAAATCAAATAAACTATGGTCAAACAAAAATAACCCTTCTAAGTTTTTCCTTTCAGAAAGAATATTAACTTGTTTTGGAGATTTGACAGTGGATGCTGGATAGCTAGAAAGTAAACAACTGAAACGCTGCTATGGAGGTCTTATCTTAGCCTAGATAATTATTTCCTTTGGCACAATAGATCACAATAGATCTCAAGAAAGAAGACAAGAGGGGAGAGCAGACTGAATAGGACCACAGAAATGTCTCCTGTTCAAATTACAAGATTACCTTTTCCGATTTATGTAACTAAGTTTAGGTGAAAGCCGGATAAATTCATCTTTGGATTTCTAATTTTTATTTATAGAAAGAAGATACTAAAACAGACATTTTAAAATAATAACAATAATTACCCCTCTCCAAGATAAACGTGTTTAAGTATCGCTTAAAGAAAGTCTTAGTGAAACAGTAGGTGCAAACTGTCTGCTAAATTCAGCTTTGTTTTAAGTTACTGTTGCTTGAGCTACTGGTCACTAGTGGTGCTAAGCAGAAAAAGCTATGTATTTCACTGGGGAGAACACTGGAACAATTTAATATTTGAATTGTCCCTCCTTATGCACACTCTCCTATATATAAAATACACATGTTAATTTTTTCTTCCCTTTTTACACACAATAAAGGTCACCGCAGAAGAAATTGTCCAGACTCAGTAACTGCTACATGATTAACAATAAGAAGGAGCAACGCAATTGAAGAATCCTTTTGATGGGAAGTATGATCCATCTTTCTTGTCCTCCAGCAAATGCCCCCCCCCCCAGTAAAGCTGCTGGTTGCCGAAAGATGCTTTGTAGTCAGTCCTAGATAGTTGCCCAGTACCAGCTGCATTGGCAGGTAGCCGAAGTGCCAGAAGAGCGCTGCCAAGCAATGCTGCATAAAAGATACCACTCCAGAGAGAAAAAGGGCCTTTGCATGAGATGACCTTTGGCCTTTCCACCAGCATGGATTCTATATTCCTCACATCCAGACAATTGCATCTTTCATTCCACCACAAACTATGGTCAGAAAAGGAATGTTTGTGTTGACAGTGGTTAGTTTACAGTTCCCAGAGCCTGGATTATTTTGTCTTTTGTTTTCTGATAAAAATATTGCCACTAATTTCTTGTCTACTGGGCCCAAATAAACCACATGAAAAATAATAATAATTGTGACAGTGATTGTGGATGTTTCTTCTTAGTGTGTCTTGCTAGAAAGAGAAAGTGAAATATTAGATACTTAAGAAGGGGTTCTACAATATTAGTAGTCAAGTTTGTGTGAATTGGGAAATTATAAAAAGAGAAAAATCCTTATCTCTAAGGAATCTAAATCCAAGAAATAATTGAGCTTTAAGTGTGCACTCTTGAAACTTTTTTGCAGCATGTAATTTTTAATAGAAAAAGACTTCTTTTAATTGTTGATGTCATATACAATGTTCCCAAATGCAGCTTTAATTCTTATTTATTAAGCTTTGCCATGAATAATTTTTGCCTACATGTACTAACAAAAGAGCAATATTAACCCAAACCAGAATAGATTAATATTGCAATAAATTGCTCCTGAGAGAGTATCTATTTTCTGTGAGTGGGTGCACATAGGTGAAAAAGAGAAACTGAACACAAAAATTATATGAAAACATTACCAAGAAATTCACAGAATTTCAATCATTGATTCTGAAAGCTCTTTGGAAATTGGTTAATTTTTCCTTAATACCCATTTCTGGTTAATGGAGATTTGTATGAATAAGCCTAAAAATACGTTATTTCTGAAATGTTTCCAGAAACAGAATTTTAAGTTTTTTTTTACTGGAAGAATAATAGGAATGAAGGATAAATGAAATTTCTTTTCTCATGATAGGAAAGTTGTAATAAAAAGTTCTACATTTGTTCCTCTGAAAATCTTCCTTTTCTACTGTTTCTCTTTCACTTTCCCACATCTTCATATATCCATTTGGTGTTTCCTCTTTTATCATTAAAAATGTTGACAGAATAACAGAATTAGTAGGGTCCTTGGAGGTCTTTTAGTTCAACCCCACTGAATTGATTTTGATTTGATTTGATTTTATTAACATTTGTAGGCCGCCCTTTTCCCTGAGGGGACTCAGGGCGGCTCACATAAAATCAGGGGGGGGGGAAATACAACAATGACATAGACACATATAATAAAAATAATAAGCAGCATACATTCATCATTCGGGAGGGGCAACTATCCTTGTCCCCAGGCCTGACGGGCTAGCCAGTTCTTCAAGGCTGTGCGGAAGGCCTGGACGGTGGTGAGGGTACGAATCTCCACGGGGAGTTCGTTCCAAAGGGTCGGGGCTACTACCGAGAAGGCCCTCCTCCTTGTAGTTGCCAGCCGGCATTGGCTGGCCGATGGAATACGGAGGAGGCCCAATCGGTGAGATCTAATTGGTCGCAGGGAGGTAATTGGCAGGAGGCGGTCTCTCAAGTATCCAGATCCACTACCATGCAGGGCTTTATGGGTGACTAATAGCACCTTGAAGCGCATCCGGAAATCGACAGGTAGCCAGCGCAGCTCGCGGAGGATAGGTGTTATGTGGGTGAACCGAGGTGCACCCACAATCGCTCGCGCGGCCGCATTCTGTACTAGCTGAAGTCGCCGGATGCTCTTCAAGGGCAGCCCCATGTAGAGCACATTGCAGTATTCCAGCCTAGAGGTCACAAGGGCCCGAGTGACTGTTGTGAGTGCCTCCCGGTTCAGGTAGGGTCGCAACTGGCGCACCAGGCGAACCTGGGCGAATGCCCCCCTAGTCACAGCCGTCAGGTGGTGGTCAAACGATAGCTGTGGATCTAGGAGGACTCCCAAGTTGCGAACCCTCTCTGAGGGGTATAAAATTTGACCCCCCAGCCTGAGTGATGGAATATTGGTCGAATCTTTGGGAGAGAAACACAACAGCCACTCGGTCTTTTCTGGGTTGAGCACAAGCTTGTTAACCCTCATCCAGTCCATAACGGCCTCTATATCATTTCAGACAAATTGTTGTCTAATCTCTTCTTAAATACTCCCAGTTTCGAGCATCCACAACTTCTGGAAACAAGTCATCCCACTGATTGATTGTTCTAACTATCAGGAAATTTTTCTTTACTTCTAGTTTGGATCTATCCTTGATTAGTTTCCCCCTGTTGCTTCTTGTCCTGCCTTCAGGTCTTTTGGAGAATAGGTTGATCCCCTCTTCTTTGAGGCAGCCCCTGAGATATTGAAACATTGCTATTATGTCACCCCCTAATCCTTCTTTTCTTTAAACTAGACATTCCTAGTTCCTGAAACTGTTCTTCATATGTTTTAGCCTCCAGTCCCCTAATCATCTTTCTTGCTCTTCTCTATACTCTTTCTAGAGTCCCACATCTTTTTTTATATTGTGACAACCATCTTTTGAAAGATTAAAACAGGTTTTTTAAAAAAAAACCTGAAATCTAGTTTCATTGTATACAACTTTCTCATGACTTGCATGTGTGGCTTTTCTTCATTTTCACTCTCTATGAAGTTAACATAAATTGCAGCTGATTAACCTCAGAACTTGAATAATGAACCAGTCAGGGACTATCCCTGGCAGTGTCATAGCAGCAGGCATTTCTTAAAATAGCAACAAATAAAATAGTGAAAAGTTAAGTATCAAACATGGTACTAAACAACTGTGTCCTGGATGACTGAGAATCTCCATAGACCAGAGTTGTCAAACTCAAGGCCTGGAGGCCCATGGCCCATGGGAGGCTTAGATCTGGCCTGTGGGGCCACCCTGGAAACAATGAGGGCCTGGCCCATGGTGCCTCTGCCAGTGAAAATGGGCTCCTGAACTCCATTTTTGGCTGTGAAGGCCTCCCACAATCCTCTGCCAGTGAAAATGAGCATGAGAGCGCCACATGCGGCTCTCCTGAGCGCCGATTTCACTGGCAGAGGGTTGCAGGAGGCCTTCACAGCCAGAAACGAAGCTCGGGATTCCATTTGTGCTGGCCGAGTGCTTGAACTGCCACAGGTGACCCTGACAAGAGTGACATCAAGCAGGCCACGCCCACTGTCACCACACCCACCCTGGTCCCGTTGAGGTCAAACACAACCCTGATGCATCCCTCAATGAAATTGAGTTTGACACCCCTGCCAAAGTCAAATATAAAAACTGACAAAAATAAATATAAAAATGTGTAATAGCAATCAACATGATAGTAGAAACCTCAAGATGTCATGTATTACTTTTGTAAATACACATAATTCAACTATTTTTAGTTTGCTAGACTACTCCTACCTGTAGCAGATGGCAAAAAAGGAAGGAATTGAATATGGCAGCTACACGCTCTCCTACCCATCACCTTAAAAAAAATCTAGGTGGGGAGGAACTGACCAGTGGTGTTCCACTTAGGTGCAGTTCTGCCTAAGGCCTGAGTGAAGTTGTATCCTGTTGCCTAGAATGTGATATCCTGGTTCTTTATTATCTGTGTTGTCTGACATTTTGGAGAGCCTAGTTCAAAAAACGGAAGCAGACCTATATGGTGATAAACATATTATGTGCACACTATTTGAAAGACTAGGTTTGCAATGTAAACTTTTCTGATTGCGGTTGAATGCCACATACACTTCATACTTCTCTTTCAGCCTTTGAAGAAGACAGCTGTGAACCCAGGAATGCCCTTCTCGCAGCTTCAGCAAACCGTTTTACTTCTTTCCAGAAGACATGTTGAAACATGGAAATCTAATTCCCTTTTGCCTGTTACTCTTCGTATTGGATCTGACACACTGTTTTACTTTTATATTGCTGAATTTAAAAATGTTTGTCCAGGAAACCATACTGCTAATTTTTTGATAGCTAGAAAAAAATGGGTAGAGAAATACTATGAATAAACAAATTATGTAATGCCAAGTTTCTCAACATGGTACCCAAGGGTTGACTGTGTGTTTATCAGCAGGTTCTTTGCCAAGCTCTCTGTCCTATCTAACTTTTTAACAAATACTGTTTTCTTTAAAACAAAAACCACATTTTAAAAAAAAGTTGAAGGAAAGCTGAAAAGCAAATGCCTTTGGGCCCCACATGCATCCTTTGAAAACAATATGGTGGATGGCTTCAGCCAAATACGCAGAAATTCCCTGACAGTGAGAATAATTAATCAGTGGAATGGCTTGCCTCCAGAAATTGTGGGTGCTCCATCACTGGACGTTTTAAGAAGAGATTGAACAACTATTTGTCTGGAATGGTATAGGGTCTCCTGCTTGAGCAAGGGGTTTGACTAGGAGACCTCCCAGGTCTCCTCCAACTCTTTATATTATTATTGTTATTGGTTATTTGTGTGGCTTGTAATTAGATTTTATGGCAGCTATTCAGGGAAGCGGCTCACTGGCCTAAAAGGGGTTGGAGAGCCCAATATACATTGTCACAACTCTCTGAATACAATCAAAATGTGTACAGACTATGACAGCTTTATACATAGCCATTTATTCCTTCTGCTGAAGTGATGCATCATTCTACATTTTTAAAGAAAAACTGCTGAAAATTTTACAACATACAATATGTGCATCTTTGTACATAGTTTTGTATGTACACTTTCTATGCAATTTTAATATGCATATTTTGTGCATGAATCATTCATTTATCTATGTTTAGCTGTTTCATAACCTTATATGTCATGGAACTCATTTTAAATTCTTGTCAGCTTACAAAATGAAGTAAACAATAAAATATTATGGTAACCAAAAGTCATTTCAGTCCAACCACTTCCATAGATGTTTCTAATCATGTGTTAACTCTTCACTGGAAATTTGGTGGAATAACAGTGTTTTAATCTGGAAATGACCTGATCTGGGAGAGGAGGCTAGTCCTGATTCAGGAAGCTATAACTGGGAAATATTGCTTCTAAGCTCTCTTCCCTTTCACATGCCAGAGACTGTGTAGCATGACCTTTTGGTTTGAACCTATTAAATGAATAGAGTCTATCTGGAACATGTAGTCCTAAAGGTAAGAAGAATACAACCCATAACAGCCTTTAAAGGCAGTAATAAACACCTTGAATTAGATCCAGAAGCGTTTTAGCAATTGTTGTAGTTTTCAGAAAATATCATGTTTTTCTAATGGATTGGTTCTGTTCTAGGCAATGTGCAGGGTGCTATATGCTATGTCAACGTTGGCTTCTAAATCACCTTCAAGAGCCTATAGAGCCATGTTGGCGAACCTACGGCACGAGTGCCAGAGGTGGCATGTAGAACCTTCTCTGTGGGCACATGCACCGTCACCAGCTGGTCTTCTGGATTTTGGTGCACCAGCCAGCTGCTTTTCCCAGACGCTGGAGCGCTGGAAAACTGCCCCCCAAAATGGCCTGAAAATGGCCCCAAAACCAGGCAAAAACCACGCAATTTTTCAGGCTGTTTTCAGGGCATTTTTCAGGCCATTTTCAGGTCTGTTTTGGGGCTGTTTTTTAGGCCAAAAACTGCCTGAAAAGTGACCTGAAAACAGTCCAAAAAACAGGCATGCCCTGCCAGCCAGCTGGTGTTCGGGTTTCTGGTGTTCCAGTACGTGCACATGCACATGCATGTTCCTGTTTGGGCACTTGGCACCAAAAAGGTTTGCCATCACTGATATAGAGTGAATTGCAGTAATTTAAACAAGAGATAAATGTATGAGTTGCTGTTTCCAGCATGCTGGTCCAGGAAAGGCTATAATGGATATAGTGCTGAAAGCTGAGGAAAGGCTCACTGGCTGAGACTTCCACCCTAATAGAGACTTGGGCATTTTATGGGGCCACATCTGGCCCTTTTTTTGTCCCTGTCTGGCCCATGTCAGGTCAATGGAAAATTGGAAATCAAATGCAAATAAGCACTCCACAGGCACAGTAGAAGAAGCTGAGTTGGCTCCTTCAGTCAGCTGGTGGCTGTGGATGGATAAGTAGAGAAAGCATTTTTCTGTACCTGCGCAGCACTCGACCCTCACCTGGAACATTGAGATGATGGAGTTTGAGGGCATGAAATCAGGTTGCATTGGTTCAGCCCTCCACAAGAGCCCCTGTTTCTCATGTGATTCTTTGGGGAAATTAATTGGCTGCCCCTGATCTAACAGAAGTTGCAATTCGAGGAGGATCTTCAGATTGCATAGCAGCTCCTTCAAAGACAAACCCATCCATGGCTAAAGGAACTGTTTTGTGCCATATTAACATCTACAGCAATAATTTCACTCAGCGGCCATATATATGTATTCTGCATTTTTGTTGTTCAATATTTTTATGATAAATGCTACCCAGAGATGGGTGGTTGTAGAAATTAAAGAACTGAAATAAAGTATGAGCCATCTTAGAAACAAGCAGTCACTGATTCATCCTGTGCCTGTTCTGTCCCACCCAGTTTCTCATATTCCCCAGTCAGTAGTCAATTCCCCATAACATCTACTGATACATCAGTGGCTGAGATGTAAAGCTTGGATCATCACCATGCTGATGATACGGCATCTCCAAACCCGCAGATGACCTTTAGCTTTCATGTTCTGTCCATATTAAAGAAAATTGGGAAGGGGCCAAGACATGTGGCATCCCACATTGCACATCCAAGGTTTGAGGCTCCTTTGCCCAAACCAGCTGGGATAACAGAATAATGGAATTGGAATGGATCTTGGAGGTCTTCTAGTATGACCCCTGTTCAAGCATGAGACACTATACCATTTCAGACAAATGGTTGTCTATTCGGGAAGGAATAAAAGCACTGTAGCACATTGCCTTCCAGGCAATTCCAAAAATTACCATATTTGGTGGTACTGAATACCACTAAGATCTGAAGCAGGACAAGCAAAGATGCCTTCCCACATATAGATCCAATTGTAAGTCATCCATAAAAGTGACCAATAATCTTTCCATCCCAAGCTCAGGCCTAAACCCAGACTGATAGGCATCCAGACAATCGCCATCTGGGGCTCTTTGAAATTGCTATCCTACTCCCTATTCAAAAATCTTTTCTTCAAAAGGGAAGTCAAAGACAAGTCAATAACCCAAAATAATTAAGTGGTAGAATGGTGCCTTGAAGAAGGCATGCAATAGTGTCTCTTTCAGACCATACAACATATTCTCCTTCCTCAAAGGGGCATTTCTCCACACATCTAGTTCTCTTCTCTAGAAACTCAAATCCACCAGCTATGACAAGGTTCCCACTTACTGTATATGTGTCGGAGCTCAACTCAGAGAAACCCTATTAACTTTTCCAGAGTTCACAGGTTTGAATGAAGCCAGAAGGCTGGATCATTGTGTTGGCAGAGTAGCTGATCAGGTGAATATGAGATGTTCGCAAGCAAGAAACGAGTCAAGTTGTACTGACTTGCTCATATTCTAAACTGTCAATATAAGACGCATATGCCTTATGACACTGGAAACAATGGCTAAACTATCTACTGTATGATACTACTGTAAGCCAAAAAGTATAAACAGTTGGAAAGGTCAGTTTCACACAATATACTAAACCAACCAAAGAAACCATAATCATACAATCTTCAGGAATCTTTATACCCTCCAGTTGTGTGAACTTCAGTTTCCAGAATTTTCAACAAGGCTGATTGAGGAGTTCTTGGAGCTGATCAATTTGAGAAGAGTGTAGTAGCATTATATGTGAATGCAGTCAGGACATAGTGACCCTACATTTCATGGAGACATCACTATGACTGCTTTTTTTGGTGCAATTTCCAACAGTTAAATGAAATGAAAATATGCTGGGTTTTTTGGTATAGTCATTAAAACTTTAAATTAAGTTTTAATTCTTCCGATAACCAAGTTTTCAGGGCAAAATACAAAGATGGATATTTCTGTTCAGTGTATACACACACACACACACACACACACACACACACACACACACACACACACAGTCTATGTAGTTGCATTGCTTGATTGAATCGTTATCATTGGCACCTTATGTTGTTGTTTACTTGTAGCAGAGATGTCAAAACTAAATCATTGAATAGGTATGCATCATTTCTGAAAGTGCCTAGGCTTATCTCAAGCATATCCTACTATAGGTGATAAAACATCATTTTTTGAAACATCAAATCCCCAGTGTAGTAAACTCTGGTGCAATTCAGCCAGTTGTATCTGGTAGCAGTGGTAGTGGGAGGCTCCGCCCACCTGCCCGGATGTTGTCACATCCCATTTTTGATGCTTTGCACATGCACAGAAGTTCCTGCGTATGCAGGGAGATGCTGTGTGTACTCACATTTGCGAAACAGTAGCGAAGGTAAGTTGATTTCACCTCTGAGTAAACGATATCAAATTACAGACTAATGGGTTAATGGAAATAAGTGTTTATAGCTTACTTTGATCAGAATTATATTAGAATTATACTGTGACTAGATCAGCGTTTCTCAACTTTAATAATTTTAAGATCGGAGGATCTAAACTCCCAGAAATCCCTAGCCAACACCGGACAAGCAGTCTTTTAAAAAAATTATTCTAAACATCAGTCCAAGTTTTGTTTCTCTGTATATTTAAACTTTTCATTGATATAACATTTATTCCAGTCATTGAAACATTGTGTATATTAATAGATAATGATTCTTAAATAATATAGATATATGTTCAGCACTGATCTAAAATGGAGCTCAGTTTGAAATTCTGACTTAAGTGGAACTTGGCAGAACTCCAATGAGTTTAATAAGAATCTGACTTTTGGTATTTTATTACCATGTGCAGTTCTCTACACCTGACTCTTTGCAGGAGATCAAGGTTTGATTTGACTGATGTGCTATTAGATTTGAAAATGGTGCATTCGTTTTTTAAATTTTGTTGGCCCATAAAGTTCATTCAGAAAAAAAGGCTGGACAAATCACTTCTCGACCCAATTTATTTTACTGTTTCACAGTTACATAGTAAAAATAGTGGCATGACTTGGAGAAGTACAATAGAGGAATGGCTATGATATGGCTGATATTGTTGCATATTTTGAAACTTGTTAGATGTCAGGTTTTTCTGTTATACTTTGTTTTTCTCATTGCTATAGCCACAATGTTAAAATGCTATTTACACCCACACAGTCACATCTCCCTCCCTCCCCCCTCCCTCCCTCCCCCCTCTCTTTCTCTCTCTCCTGGTCCCTCTCTCTCATCTCTAGATATTATAATCCCCTCTCCCCAATATGGAACATCTATAAAAATGTTAAGAGCTTAAAAACTAGGGTTTGTATTTGCTTCTTTCTTGTGTCCTACCATTTTATTTTATTTATTTGTTTTATTTTGTAACCTATTTAGAATGTAGGTCTATCTAGCTCTGTCCTACCTGGTCCTGGAAGATACAAAAGGTGTTAAAAATAGCAAAACAAAGAATTTCCAAGGGGCTGATAGGTGCTGGTATTCATTGATACTTGCTTTGGGACACCTTTAAGCATTTCTTTTTCTCCAGAGCTCACTTCCTTGATCAGAAACCATAAGCTGAAAAACTACAGGAAATAGAAACATGCACATAAGATTATTTCCATATGAATTAACGGTAGCCCAATCTGTATTGCGAAGCAGAGAAATGGGTCAATCTCTTTTCATAGATTCTATGCTATATAAAAAGGATATTATTCCTAAATTCATGTCTTTCTGCAAGATGATAGTGGTTCCTTTTTCTGAACAAAAAGGAAGAACTAGAGACTTTTTATCTTGTATATTGTACTGGATAACCTGTTTGTAGCTAGTTATTGAAGCAGGAATTGTAACCAGTTGCAAGAATTATAACCAATGATCTAATGACATGGAAAGATTAAAAAAATGGAAACTCCTCTCCCTCTTTGTCCCACTCTCCTTCTCCTCTCCTCCCCATCAGTGATGGTATTAACTGGAAAAATACATGTGTGAAGTCTTCCGGCACACCTGTTCTGCCTCTGCCAAAACCCTACCAGGTAATGGTCCAGAGGCTCACCTGAAAGTAGTTACCTAATGACTGAGAGCCCCTCTAACCATCCTAATTTCAGGTATGGGTTCCCTGGATATTTCTTCTACTAAGTCTTGTTAGTCAATAAGCTCTACCAAATCTTGCTAGTCAATAAGCTCATTTCTAAACAGAACTATCTTTTATATCAAGCAAGCTCACAGGGCACCATGGACCGCTCATTTAAACCCTGAGCTACAAATATTCTCCTTTATTGGTATTAATGTAGCATTTAGAAGAAACAATCATTATTTAGATCACACAAAGTAGAGTTGTGCAGAAATGCCCATATTAACAAGTTCAAGGTCTTGCAGAGTTCAGGAATGCCCTAAACTGTCTTTGACAAGTGGTTGCTTGAAAGTTTTAAGTAGATTGTTGACTACTGCTTAGACTCTCCTACCAGGAAGAAATTCTTCCCAATATTCAACTTGAATCTGCTTCCTTTAAATTTCAGCCCATCAATCCTTGTTCTGCTCCTGGAGTCAATAGATAGCAGTCCAATCACTCTTGCCCTTGGCAGCCTTTTAAATATTTGTATATTGTTATGTACAGATATTCCATTAATTTTGATTTTTTTTAAAGCTAATTGTGTCTATCCATAATAAATGGAACTATGTCTAAATGGAGAGAATCATGCAGAGAGGTAATGGAAGCATGCAGAGGGGCAACTCAATGCTCTTCAATGCCTTCAAACATTATTTTGATGATGGGATCAAAGGGTAGCTCATCAAATTTGCAGATGGCACTAAACTGTGGGAGGATAGTCAGCAGTTAGAGGCTCATGACAGAATTAAACAGTAGGCCCTACACAACAAAATGCAATTCAGTGGTGAGAAAATTAAGGGATTACACATACACACACCCCTCCCCCAATGCACAAATATATAATAGGTGATACTTGGCTCAACAGTAGTAACTCAACAGCAGTAACTATGAGAGGGATCTAGATGTTCTAGTGGACAACCACTTAAGGTATGAGTCAGCAGTCTACTGCAGCTGCAGCTACCAAAAAATAAAAAGCCAACACAATTCTAGGGTGTAACAACAGAGTGATAGTATCAAGTTCATGTGAAATGTTAGTTCACTTTACTTTGCACTGATAACACCACACTTCTAATACTGCATCCAGTTCTGGTCACAAAGATTGAAAAAACAAAATATTAAGACTCTAGAAAAAGTGCAGAGAAGAGCAACAAAGATGATTAGGGAACTGGAGACTAAACTGTATGATTAGTGGTTAAAGGAACTAGGCATGTCTAGCGTAACAAAGAGAAAGATTACAAATGACATGATAGCACTCTTACAATATTTGAGAGGATGTCACAGAGGAGACAGGGTTGACCTATTCCGCAAAGCACTTATGTGAAAGACAAGAAGCAGTGGCTGGAAGATTATCAAAGACAGATCCAAACTAGAATTAAAGAGAAATTTTCTGATCATGAGAACAATTAATCAATGGAACAGCTTGCTTCCAGAAGTTGTGGGTGCTCCATCACTGGAGCTCTTTAAGAATAGACTGGACAGCCATTTTTCCAGAATGGTATGGGGTCTCCTGCTTGAGCAGGGGTTGGATAAGAAGATCTGCAAGGTTCCTTCCAACTCTGTTATTCCAAAGTCTAGGTCCTAAATTCTATCTCTTTTAGCAATTCTTTGTAGAGTTTGGTTTCCCAGTCCTGTTTTATCATCTTGGTAACTTTCTTCTGAACATATTTTAATTTATTCAAGCCTATTTAAACTGCAGTGTAAGAATTGGATGGTGCCAAAGTACTTCAACTGCAGCCTATGAAATGTTTATAAAATAGCAAACAATGCTCTTCGGTTGAGGTACAAGACTATTGCTTCAAGTAGAAATGGAAAACCATGATCAAGATGGCTTTTAAGAATCTGAAGACAACTCTTCTATCTGGGTAGACCATCACCCACTAGCCTGTAAGATAGCTAGCTGATTAACTTACAAATACATGTAGATCTTTCAGCCATGTCAACCTATCTTGAAAGAGTGATCAAATCAGGTTGTTCTGAGATACTTTGTTGGCAAGGGGAAAAGCATATAACAATAATAGGCTATATAACTTGACCCAAATTGCACAAAACATCTAGAAAATATCACTATGGAAATTCTCTAAACCCTTTACTCTATAACAGTTTTAAGTTCATGTAACTCTGCTCCCCCCCTTCTGTAGAATACTATGTGATCCCATTTTGCAAAATTCAATCTGAATGATAAAAATAATGTGGGTGGTTACTAAAGTATGATCCTTTGAAAACAAGGGTGCTGCACTTTTTGAAAGTAACAAAAACCCTATGAAGTGTGGAGTCTGCATTATACCATTATGTCATGTCCGTCATTGGATGGCGACTACGTTTATTTTCAGCAGCCCCCTGGAAAATCTATGTTTACATGGAGCAAATGGTTTGAATTCAGTTCCATTAGTTAATATATCTGTTTTGCCTCTTCAAGAAATGCATAGATTACCCATAGTCATGTTTCGGCAATCTGGTAGATGGGAAATAATCCAGAGCCTTGATTACAGTGGCCATAAATTCAAAGCTCTTTGGGACAGGCATTATTATTTGCAGAATGTTAATCTTCCTTTGGTAGGTTGATCTTTAAATACTGTTTTTATAGGGATTTCAATCAATAGTACTGACTTTTTATTATTGCCCGACATTTCTTTTCTGACTCACTTCAGACCAATAAAAGGCAATTAGCTTTGCATGTAGTTTTATGTACTTAGAATGTGTATACAAAAAAAGAAATCTGCTTTTTTGGTTTCAGAATAGACTGCTACCTATGTGATTTTATCTGAAGCCTTAAAGGCTTTTCATACCACCTGCTCAGCTTTCCTTAACCAGGAACGCTCGTAGCTGCCTTATATCCTGAATGAGTTTTACAATCTCAATGATTTGTGCATCTCACCCCTGGCTGTGAAACTGAAAGGGTTATTGTACAGCTGCTTTGGCTTTCGCTCACAAACATGTGCACTGGGCTGTGATTCACTGTCTCTATCAAGGTGTTAGGTGTGTACAGCAGCCAAGGCAGGCTTTAGGGAGGAGTTGTCCAACTGCTTTTCCAATAATCCTAATAACTTTTCTAAGGGTCTCTTTTTATGGATCGGCTTGGAAGGATCATGCACAATGAGAAAAGCCATGCACAAAGCTGGAAAACATGGGCTTTTGCATTCTTATATAACTTGAATCACCTTTGCCTATGTAGCCGGCTGGAGGAACTAGTTTTTTCAGATGGTTAAACCAGAGGTGGGTTGCTCCCAGTTTGGCCCAGATTGGGTGAACTGGTAGTGGCGGTAGTGGGAGGCAAGCAGAAGCAAACCGGTAGCACCAGGATTTGCAACCTACCTCTGGGTTAAACCACATTCTCCAAAGAGCTCCCTGTTGTGTGGGCAAGCCCAATTGTATAGGTGAAAGGAGACTAACTACATTGTGAAATATTGTATGTTGTGAGTTCCATGCTTTCTGGGCTATGAGAAGCAAAACATCTTCAAAGGAAAAAGTCCAGTTGCCTCCTAAAAAAAAACAAAAAACCTTTGGGACAACCATGACCTGGATGATTGAGAATCTCTACAGACTTGTTTATATTGCATTCTTTTAGTTTCAAGGTGGAGTAAATACTGGCAATTCTAAATAATAAGAGCAGTGTTTCTCAACTTTAAGATGTGTGGACATGTGGATTCCTGGCTGTAGAATTCTGGTAGTTGAAGTCCACATGTTTTAAATTTTCCAAAGTTGAGAAATGCTGCAAAGGAGATTCTGCTAGAACGATCCATTCCACATTGTCAATTCTGGGGGTCCAAAACTTCCTGGCTACCATTGTAGCAGAGATGGGCAAGGGGTCAAACACTGGACAGGCAGGACCAAAATGCTTAGCCTTATGAGTGGGATAGATGGATAGATTTGGAAGGAAATAGGCTTCTTAACCCTAGTTTCTAGAAGAGAGAAAATAATTCAACACCAATTATTAGCAATATGGGGGCTTCCCAAGTTGCCAAATTAGAACTGCAAGCTGGAGGTTTCCCAAAGCTGGACATTGATATAAACCTGTCTTCTTATCACTCTATACATATAGCCCAACCCAGAACAAGGACCATGGAAACTTGAGATATAGGTAATCCCTAACTTATAATAATTCATTTAGTGAATGTTCGAAGTTACAACAGCACTGAAAAAGTGACTTATGACCATTTTTCACACTTATGACCATTGCAGCATCCTCATGGTCATGTGATCAAAATTCAGGCACTTGGCAACTGACTCATATTTATGCTGATTGCCGTGTCCTGGGGTCATGTGATCACCTTTTGTAACCTTCTGACAAGCAAAGTCAATGGGGAAACCATATCCACTTAGCCCTGTTACTAACTGAACAACTGCAGGGATTCACTTAACAACAGTAACAAGAGAGGTCATAAAATGGGGCAAAGCTCACTTAACAAATGTCTTGTT
Organism: Thamnophis sirtalis; assembly: GCF_051295495.1. NCBI lineage: Eukaryota > Metazoa > Chordata > Lepidosauria > Squamata > Natricidae > Thamnophis > Thamnophis sirtalis. The sequence continues at coordinate 27,242,815 of NW_028261387.1, forward strand.
TAGCAACAGGAATTTTGGTCTCAATTGTAACTTTTAAGTTGAGGGCTACCTGTGCTTAGGAACAAATTACACAATACATTATATACAGTATGCTACAGATAGATAGGTTTAAATATATAGAACCTCACTAGATGTTGAGAAGGTGTGAGGGGCAAAGTGAAGATTATTTGTTAGATTTATGTGATAACCTCTCTTGAAAAGTGACACATGTATCCTATCATCAGGACATAAACATAACACAACTTGACTTATATACTCATGTACAACATTGGAGTATAAATCTGAAAGGCTGTGGTTCACCTCATGTTGTCAGGATGTCCATTTCATCATTTTTCATTATGGCTTGTACAAAATACCTTTGCATACCTTTTTCTAGAGTTAATAGGTGATGGTCTGATGCAGATCAAAACTGCCATGTCCAGAGAAAAGAGAATCTTTTTCTTTCTTCCCTTTGTTTATATATATAAAATAAATCACCCTTCATGTCATATTTTGCAAACACTTTCAATTGATATAAATTATATATTTTTTTAAAAAACCTGTGTCAGTGACTCTTTTTCTTTAAAAAAAAATGGAATCAGAAGCAAGGTTAGGTTTCCATTCTACACCTGTAGTGGACCCGACTTAAGTCAAGCCAACATGCCTTAAAATAATGTTATACATATTATATACAAACAATATGTAAAACAATATGTAAACCTTTGCTACAAAATAAGATGTAGCTCTAATAAATATTTTTTTAAAAAGTAGAATTTATTTAAATTGAGGTCATGAAAATCCTACTGGGGGGCTCCTTCTCTTAAAGATGGGAAGGAACAAATGTGATTTATTGCATGTTTAGTTCTGTTTTTTTTTTAAAGGTTTTGATTAAACACAGCAAAAGAACCTTATGATCCATAAAAATCACACAGCACAGACAAAGTTTTTGTTGATCATACAGAGCATTGCTAGAATGATACGATACTTTTTAGCAGAAGAAGTTTCTTATTGTAGGCCTAAATCTGTTCTCAATGAATTATTTGCAAGACATGCTTCCAAAATATTATTTTACCCTGTCTCATTTTTGGATGATTGAGATGAGGTGAATTCCTTCTGATGCTACATTATGATCTGGAAGACTAGCCTTTTGATATCTTCGGAAAGATCTTCTGCCAATAGATCATGATATTACCCAAAAGTTTGGGTGCTTCTTATGGAAAAGCAGGTTTTAATATGGGTTATAATGCCCTTTCTTCTTATCAAATAATGCAATTTCCCTTAGAAAGTATGACTACTACTTGATGTTCAATAGCAATTGTTGACATTATGTAAATATGAGTACATGCACTCTCAGAGACACATTCTGAAGTGTATATAGAGAGTGTCCTCTAAGTCTAAAATTATTCAAAGCTTTTTTCCCTCTTTTATCAAAGCCTGAAAATAACCAACGATGGCTTACAATCATGAGCAGCCTGAAGTTCTGATTTTTTTTTAAAGAAAGAAAAAATTACGCAAAGCAGAGAAATCAACTCTGGAACTGTTGTTGAGTTCATAATCCAGACTAAGTTACCGAGTGCTGATAAGTAAAGGAAGTTCAACCAGACAGTTTAATCCTCCAATTTCCTGTCCTCTAATCAGCCACTGCCTCTAAATTAGAAACATTCCTAACAATATTCAGGACAGGTGAAGGAAGTGGACAGAAATGAAACAGAGATATATAGAAATATAAGTGGATGGTACAACGAAAGAACAAGATGTTTACTGGGAGAAAAACATATATTGTGTAATAGTTAACATGCATAGTATAACAGTGAAAAAGTAGTTAACAGGGTGGAGCATTGATGTTCCTAAAAAGTTGAGACAGAATGGGCTACAAATGATGAACACTTTTGGAAGTGTTCAAAAATTTATGTTGTCCTGACTGCAAAACAAAATGTCTTTGATAAAATGTTGTGAGGTAGGCAGATGAACTATTAGATGAAAAGCTGATTCATATTCCCTGTCCCGTTATGATATTGATATATTTCCTTCAAAAGGCAGGTTTAGTCATTGAAGTGCAATCTGTCAAAGTTTTCCAAAGTTGTAAGCTCTGGCCATTATTGGAATTCTTTCATACGAGATTGTGAAATTTATCATCTAGAGTTCATGTTAGTGATTTCTGTCTTGAAAATACATACATTTTTAAATCAATAGTTGCACACTGAGTTGCATTACAGGCCATCCTGTCAATTTTAGTAACTTCCAGTGACAACAAAGAATAAATATGAGTTGCAACCAAAATGTCACTCAGGAATTAGGGAGAAGAAATTAATGGCTGATGTTATACATATTGCTAATAATTGCTTCCAGGATTAAAATTATTAGTAATTAGGAAAGAAGACAGAATTATATTCCCAGTTCTAACTTAATATTGGTGGAATCTTGTTGGCAGCTTTGTCCCCTAAATTATTTTATATGCTGGACAGACACAGATAAAAGCATCTTGTAGGTTGATAGTGAAAAGATGTCTAGGCTATAGACTTTGCCACTCCAAAGAATTATTTTAATAGCTAAGCATCTGTAGGCATATATGTGAAGAATTTCTTTCAAAATAGTTCTTTAATAATGACATTGACATAAATGCAACAAATACCTCCATTGTTCTCAAGCATAAGAATCAGATACAGGCTCAATCTGTTACTTTTTTTACACCAGTCGAACATCTGAACATTCTCAGCATCTAACTCCAAAATAACGTTGTTTCCAAATTATGAATGTTTTCATCACCTACATAATTAGTATGAGTGAAACAGAACTTGAGAAGGCTATCAGAAATGGCACAAGCACCCTGATACATAACTTTTGGAAACTTATTTTAATATATTAAATACCCTGTTATTTTATATTTTTCCCTATTAAAAGGGAAAAAAAGCTTGATTTAGCTTTGTCATCTTTGCAGTGCAAATTCATTTTCAGAAGTTTTGAAATTAAGGATGTCATATGAGTGTTAGCCTAAATTAATACCTGTTTCACAAATGCCATGATTAAAGCATGAGGTAGACAAGGTTAGATTTCAAAGGATTTCTTGCAAATCATTGCAACAAATATAATTACTGTTAAATATACACATGTACTGAGTCTTGCTTACAGTACTAGGAAATGTCTGATGGTGCTAAACATATGTACTTGGCAGTACAGTCTTTGGAAATATTACAAATACCTTCAGGTTGTAGCTTTTTAAGATATTTTTTAATTTACTCCAGAGAAGAAATTAAACATCTTGACCACTCTGTCTGATAAAGATAGAAAGACCAGTTTCTAATAATGGTGTTGAAGATGTGATGAGAAAGTGTCATTACAAAGTTTAAACAATTCTTTCTAAAAAACATACACATAGAGAGAAATCCAAGCACTGAAGATAATTTCAATTTTAGCTGATATCCAACCAAACAACTATCTAACTACAAACACGCTGGGGACTACATGCCATGAAGAGACAGAGAGAGGGGGGGGGGGGGAGAGAAACTCTGAGTCCCAGCCTAGGAGATTACTATGCCCACCCTTACAAAACAGCCATTTCTTTCATTATAATAGGTCTTTTCATCAAAATGACACAGAACCTTTAAAATTTGGACAGCATACTCTCCTACAGTAGAGACGGCAGCCACTTCAAACCGATTCTGAACCTGTTCCCTAAAATAAAACAAACTCGCTCCATTGACATACATAAATTGTTTACGACTCATTAAAAAGCAAAATTGCATATCACGCGGCTGGCAGCTGGGTCCATGCGGGTGGAAAGGGGGCATTCACTCATCTCTTTGTATGCTGGCAGTACCAAACTGAAGTTTAGCAGTAGGCAGTAGCTGAGATTGTTTTGTGCAGCCAGACGATGCATGAGGTAACTTTCAAAGCTTCTTTTTTGTCTTTGTATGTTAAAATGCACTGTGTAGCAGAGTTTTGATTAAAAGAAGTTAACAGATGCGTTGAAATTTAAGGGGGGGTATGCTTGATGTTATAGTAGAGGTATTAAAATTGCTTACTTTTGTATCAATAATTGAATCTTGGTCTGAAAACGGACCTGTCTGTTATACAAAAACTTGCGTAGATGGAGAGTTTGTGTAAAAGGAAAAACATAACAGTTCTCTCTCCTTTTTAAAAGTATGTTAACTTTTAACAATGTGATTTTTTTTAAAAAAAACTACTTTTAGGAAATAAAATTAGGTGGTATGCTAAAAGTTTAAGAACTTTCCGTAAGGCTTTATCTAAACAGTCTGTCTAAAAATAAAGCTTGTTTATTTTCTTGTCAAGTGTATTGCGTAACGTTTCCAGCCTTTTATTTTGTACATATTATACTTAAAATGATAAAACATAAACATCATCAGTGAGGTATAATACAGTTTTTGGCATGCTTTTAAAAGAGAGGCAATGTTTTAAAATACAATGTTGGGAGAATTTTAAGCAGCTTCAGCTTATCAGAAGAACAAGGCAACAAATAGGCATATTGACATCTTTTAACATCAAAGTGTGCTGTCATGTACATATACCAAAGCAGTGAGGTTTTATGACTGTTCCCCAGTCACATTTCAGAATTTATCAAGCTAAACGGTCAAATTAAAAGTCACACAATTTCAGAGCATCCAAGAACATCCTTTCTGCATTTTTTCCTGGTAGAAAATCTAATTGGAAAATTAGTAGTTTGATTAAAGTAGTGAGACTTCCCCTCCTTTAATTAACCAACATCGGCATGTAACATATATCTGGCGACTGCCAGTTAAACTTTTTCTAACAAATGAAAGTTGAAACAAATATAACTTTTGATGCAAGCAACCAATTCCGCCAAACTTAACAATGAAATCCTTCCGTAGTTCATTTTTTCATGTCTTCCAAATCCGCAGGAGTCCTAAACTTCTCAGAGTGACAACAAAATCGATCTGGTAGAGAAGTTTTTCATGTGTGTGGGTGCATGCATGTCTATATGTAAGATTTTATGTTCCCACTTACTTGATTCAGTATATCAAACAATACAATGCCACAGTCCGTTTCATTGTAATTCCACTCATCAGTCCTTCTTTAAAACAAAACCAGCAACAAACCGTGGTATCTATGTGAACTGAATGGAAGAAGCTCATAGTCCAGTTAGGAGCACATAAAATATGCATTTTCTGGCAGCAAAAATGCTTCTCTCCATGAAATAAGAATAATAAGAACAAAATCACTTGTTTGCCTTAAGAATTAAAATTACAGAAACCTTTAAAAAAAGCTTTTGAAAAAGGAAAAAAAGAAAAGAACAAGCTAACAAATTAATCCTTAACGGACAGCACGCTAACGAGCGCAGTAATGATTTGAGGGCTCCCTTCAACACAACGGGGTTTGCATCTTCTGCTACAATGAGCTATTGTGCATCCTCTTTAAGTCACTGTATCTCTGCTAGACTCAAGATGTCAAAGGTTGTCTGGCCCGAGTGACCATGACATGTGAGTTAACTCATTCTGAGAGTGCCTTTGGAAACTTTAATAAAACTTTTAATTGCATCTGAACTGAATTCAAGTGGGGTCTATTCAACATCCACCTTCTGAATCTAACTGGACAGGAACCTCTTCGAACATTAGCAAATAAAAGAAACATTAGACCAGCTCCTTCTACGAGATAACATTTGTGCCATCAAATGTCCCATGCCATTAAAAAAAAATGCCAACAAAGCTCCCCCCCCCTAAAATTGGGGTGGCCTGCAATAGCTTCAATTTTGTCAAAAAGTATAAAATATACACACTCTATTCATATTTCTACCCATGCAACCACATGTTCACAGGCAGAGATAGAACGAGAATCTGCAACGCCAAAGTTCAACAAAGCATAACAGCTCAATGGGAGAAAGAGTGAAACGAAAACTTTGTCAAGCTACCTATCCAGCTAGGTTTAGCAAGAAAAGTGCAGGGAAACCAGCCTGAGTGGGAAAAGCTGCCACTGTCTTCAAATGCAGGGCACACGAATGGTCTCTTGTTACAGAGGGGGAAAAACACACAAGTGGGACAAGTGGAAGGCTGCTCCAGTGAAGAGTGTGAAAAAAAATTCAAATGTTAATTTGATAAATGTGAGGTCTGGGACATTTTGTCAAAGAGGGAGGGAAAGTAGAAAAAAGGAAGGAGGGGGAAGAAAAAGGCAGCCGCGCTGCCAACTCACCATCCACCAAGTTCTGGCCGAGATGTCATAGCAGAGCTGCCATTTGATGGATCCGTCGGAGGTTTTCCCTGCCATTATGCTGTCAGCAAGCTTCATCTGATGCTAACTCACGGGAGATAAGACACCTAATTGAGAAAACACTTGCACTGGCATGTTGGGCAACATGTAGCCCGGTCTATACCATATGGAATCATGGGTAAAAAAAAAATCTCCTTGACAGTGAACCAATCTCTCACAGACCCAGTGGCAAGGTGAAATGGGGATGAAAAGTCATCTGCTTCTAGCCTTACTGTCTTCTCCTCTCTCTCTCTCTCTCTTTCTCTCTCTCTGTATCCCCCTCCCTCTTTTCTCTCTCTCTCTCTCTTTTTAAAGTAAGAAGCCACCGCTTAACATCAAAGAGAGAAGGGTAAAATTAGAGTTTCATCACTCAGATGATTTTGGTTTACAAAGTTTTTCCCCTTTCGTTTTTTCTCCTCAAACACCCCTCCCTTAAAAAATGGAACAGAGACTTAGTCCGACAAAGGCAGGTAGTGGACTGCAGAGGGAGATTGCCATAGGCTATTAGCCTAAAATTTCTGCTTGACAGATGGAACTGCTTAGAGACTATCATGCAATGTTTTGGACGTATGCTTTTTTTCCCCCTTCCTCCAAAAAGAAAAAAAAAAAGAATTTCAAGACTGATTCTGTATCTGTTTATCACAGCTACTTTTCCCATGAATGTGACCAGGGAGCAGGAGGAAGACAGGGACTAGAATGAAGGTTTCAATTTAATTTAATTTAATTTAACTTAATTTAATTTTTTTGGCATTATGTACAATTTGGTAGGTAATCATTTTAAGAAATAAAGAGGAGAATGCAGATCTGAATAACTGAAGAGTGTTATTTCTTCTTAGTAATTAAAAATGTTTTATCATCCATATTAAAATATTAGAAATGTCTTAATGTAAAAACTACTACTACTACTACTACTACTACTACTACTACTACTACTACTACTTCTACTTCTACTTCTACTTCTACTTCTACTTCTCCTCCTCCTCCCCGTCCTTCAGATTTGAGTATCTAAATGATATATACTTTCAAATACAATCACCTAATAAATAGCATGCTACAGATCTTAATTTCCATGAACTCAAATATTTTTTCTAAGGAACTGCAATCCAGGAAATCATATCTATTTCAGTTGTTTACTGAAGATGATAAAGTTTGTCACTTTTTTAGGATGTTCTATAAATACTCATTTCTTATGCTACTAAATTATATGATCCAATTCCTAAATATTAAAAGAGGTTGTGCAGTGCTAGCAACAATCAAAGGATAATTCCTATGGAATCTCTGGAATGCCAAGGATAGTGCCAGCCATGTAATATGCATTCTTATATATTTTTAGCAGCCACTCAGTTATATTCCATGTTTATTAGGAAGTGTGTCACACAAGCTCAACATTGTTTACTTTGCAGGAAATGTGCACAATAGTAGAGTTGAATGTTATTGTCATAAAGTTGCAAATATGAATAATCAACATACTTTCTTCCCCTTTTAGTTTCACATTTCCCAATCAGATATAGACAGACAAGTAGATGATATGAGGATACAACATAGAAACAGAGATATGAAAAGACTGAATGTTCAATTCAGTCCAATTCTTATTAACACAGGATTTCTCTTAATTATTTTATAAAAGGTAAATTGATTGTCCTATTTTAAGTGGCTTAATCTTTTGTTCTCCTTGTTAAAAAAAGGAAGATATACCACCACTGTGACTTTGTGAGTAAAAATAAGCTTATATGTTTACTTCCTAACAATGAATAATTGCAGAATTGTTAGTATGAAATACTATAGAAAGATTAAAAATTCAAATACTTTAGATTCCTCAAAACATAATTTCTTCTAACTCTTGAATTAGATAGCATTTTCAGGTAAAATTAGTTTCTAACCAGCCCTTGTACCTCTATAGGGCTAAATAATTTTATTTCTTTTTATTTCAAATAAATTGATGCTTTTTAGAAATATCTTATTTCTTTTGATAAATCAAAGGTGGACACAGTTAGCTTGCATGCATATACACATCTCTTTGTGTATAACACTGATTCATAGATATGTTTGGTGTGTATATATTGTAAAATCAGTAACGCAGGTGCCTGACATCTCATTATGCTTTGTATATTGAGTGTCAACTACTTTTCAAAGAAATATCAAAATTGTAGTCAGAGCCAAAGAAGAAAATAAACATGAGAAAAAGATAAATATTGTCACAGTGAGCCTTCTGATTGATGGATTAAACTACTACCTAATTCAGTTTGATTAAAACTGTTCTTTCTTCCTTAGGCTACCTGATGATCTTCAAGAGCTTCACAGAATTGTTAAAGTAGATTATTAAACAACAATCAGCATTTAAACAATAACAGATAAGATATTTGTCCCTTTCTACAATTAGCTAGCAATTGTGATTGTTAACTGAATAACTGGACCTACATAGTTTTCTTATATTAAAATGTAACTGAATAAAAATGAATTACAGTCTATATGATTACTACTGAGGTTGACACAGGCTTATATGATCTTATATAGACTGATAACTGTTCTATTTATTGTCTTTATGTTGTTTACCACTCGCAGATCTTTGGACCTAACACTGAAGCTACAAATTAACCACAAAAACACATAAAATGCCCACAGTGACTGCTGGAAAACAAAATTCAGAATGAATATGAACTCTCTTCATTGTAAATGTACAGTAGTTGGAAGTCAAATAAAGAACCAATGCTGTTAAATAACTGTGTTTTAGATCCAGAACAATTAGGGTGCAGTTAACTTTACCATTTTTCTCTATGATGTGGGTGGCAGTGAATCTATTCTCGTTGAGCCACGAGTCTTTTTCTAAGTGAGCTGTTACTAATAGCCTTGAAAGAAGATTAAATGCAACATGTTAAATATTACAATTATTGTGGAAAACAAAATTATTTGGTGAACATAATGGGGAGCAAATCAAGCATTTAACATGATCCAGGAAATGCTGCTCTAAACAATTGCATTTGTTTTATGCAATTTTTCCCCCTTTGATTACTGACAGATGCCGTTTTGGAAACAAACATCTAAACAGTTTTCCTTCAATCACAAAAAGGGAAAAGGAAAATAATAAGTCCCACACATTAGAAAATGACTACATGTTTTGAATTTAACTCTTGTCAGTCACTGTTCTGCAAACATGACATGTCAATGGCCACTATTGCAAAATATTTCCATTAGAAACTTAACGACAAAAGGCATAGTACCTTTGTTTCTTTCCTTATATTTTACATAGGAGAAAAAGGGTCAAAACTGAAATACCATACTTTATGGCTAATGACCATTTAAACAATGTGCTTTTTTGTTCATCATGTTTACATCCCTTTGCATCTGGTGGATGATTGTGTCTTTTGGATATATGTAGGATCCCAGCACTTGCAGCACGTCTTTTTACCTAACTGAATAGTAATAACTTAGCACACACTGATCCAAATATTATTATCAATATATTTTTTCCTGTATAGTTTAACCATCCAGGGACAAGAATGGAAGAAAGATAGTGAATTGATGTAACTCTACGAGAAGAGTTAAAAGTGAACAATAACATGTTTAAACATGTTACATGTTTAAAGAACTGGACATGTGTTGAACATTTGATTTGAACTAAAATTTCAAATTCTGGCTGGACAAATTCTCCTGGGTCTAGGAAATCACCAAAAAAACAACAACAACCCAGATTTATGTCCACAATTCTGAAAGAGGAATCATTATGTACCCTGGCTTTAGATACATAAGGTTGACTTTCTTGTTATAGATGATCTGAGGAGAGTGTATTGCCTCTGAGTTGTAAAAAAAACTTAAGCACACTTTAATTGTATTCTTAACCAGGAACAGAAATGTTATTAATGAAAAATAAGGCATTCACTACACACAATAGTGATATGGAATGTGCAATGCATTGAGATAATTCCTATCATAATAACAGTATAATTGTATAATAGGTTTTTGTTGTTGTGAGACCCACTCAGAATCTCACAAAGGTGACGTGCAGATAAAATACAAACAATGCTATTAACAAGCTCTTGAATAATACCAAAAGCTTATTGACTAGTTCTGCACTTTTTTAAACCAACAATTGCCAACAAGACTCTTCTTTGTCAATGACCAGGGCAAGTCTTCCCCACCACTGGTGACTAGAGCTTATTATTTCACTAATTAGTAATATGTGAGAACCAATGTGATGCAGTGTTCAGAAAGTTCGATTAGGAGCAGGAAAAATCATGTCTACACTCAGCTGTAGAAACTCATTAGATGACTTTTGCTCTCAGTGCATCTACCTCAGAGGATTGTGTATTGCAAGCCTCATGTTTTCTTGGAGACAGGTAGAAAATAAATTATAGCAAATGAATAGCATTTGCAACTGCACTGTCTCTCAATATAGAGATGGCATATAACCAACTAATTCAGGGGTGAGTTTGGCAGACACTACTGTTGGTTCACATGTGGGTGCACTGTGTACGCACTTGATGCACACTGTGCACACATGCCCAATTAAATAAAAATTGTTCTGCACATGTGCGGAAGTGAAAAACAAGATGGCAACGCCTATGGCACCGCCCAGAGAACCGGTTTGGGAGCGTGGCAGGCCTGGGTCGCTGTTGGTTCTAGTGACCTAGGCCGCCAAACCACTACCGGTTCGACTGAACCAGTCCAAACCAGTAACAAACCACCACTAACTAATCTAAAAGGTACCAGAGGAAACTCCATGTACTAGCAAAGAAGCATTACTGGTGGTGGTATAATTTGCAAAGTACAACAAAGTAGGATTATCCTTAAAAATAATCCTATACTTTGTACTTTGTAAATTATTGCCTGAATTTTATTTTTTTAGTGTGGGTTTCTAATATATCTTTTCATTTGTGGAACTCTCATAATTCCCTAGAATGCAAAATTTGAGACTGAGAACAGAAATCATCTGTACTATATCAAGGAATTTATGTTACTTCATTGTTGGAAGATGAGTGATTGGAAAATGAATGGAACATCTAAGACACAGATGCCAAACTCGCTGTGTCACATTGCCGTCCCATGACGTTTCACGATGTTTTTCCCATTCATGGAGCTGGGGATAGAAGTGGCCTGCAGGTGACATATCCAGCTGGCAGGCCACCATTTTGGCACCCCTAATCTAAGAAGTAGGGTGACTGTAATGTATTGATTAGGCTACTAAAAAAAATTGAACTGTTGAAAATAAGGAGAAGATTTCTTTGCCTGAAGAGTGAGCAGCAAACAGTGTGTTACTGATAAGATTAAGAGAATAAAATTTCAAGATTACAGTTCCAAATTTAGGCACACACATGTATATTTTTACTTTTTATATAAATTGATGTACTCAGGGTTTACACAGCATTTTCAGGAGAAAAAACCTGACTCATCTATTCAAACTGGCTCCTTTAATTTCCCACGAAAGTTCTTCAGTACACTTTGAGTTTCTAAAATATAGAATGCTTATTATGGCTGGGATAGGAATATATATATTAGCAATATATATGTGTATGTGTGTATGTATGTATGTATGTATGTATGTATGTGTATGTATGTGTATGTATGTATGTATGTATATATATATGTGTATATGTGTGTGTGTGTTGTATTTGTGCTGATAAATAAATACAAATACACAAATGTACAAATGCACAAATGTTGCACAAATACAACACAAATGTAACAAAGGCAACAGTAAAAATATTGGGTTTCTGTCTGGATGGTCTCTTGTGACGAGCCGATGGACAGAGAATGGAAGCAGTGGACTTCCTCCCATATTTGGGCATACCAGGGGTTGTAACTTTAAATACACACACACACACACACACACACACACACACACACACACACACACACACACATACATAGTCACAAACGCCTTTAATTTTAATATACTAGATCTGGTTGTTGTTTTGAGGTGTGACCTCTGGTCATCACTCAAGGAATTTGGTCTTTGGCTCCAAAACTTTGGGAGGGTGTTTTGTTGTACAATTTATCATCCCAGTGATGAAGCAAACTACACCTTAGTACAGGGGTATCAAACTCAATTTCATTGAGGGCCTTATCAGGGCTGTGATTGATGTCAGGGGGCTGGGTGGGTGTGGCCAACTGGCTAACTGTGTGGGTGTGGTCAGCTTGACGACACTCCCCAAACTGTTGCCATATTTCTTCTTTTCATTGGGTAGACTGGACCAAACCGATGCTTGCCCAATGTTTCCTCTTCACATGCGCGCCTGTCGGGATTGGGTAGACCGGACTGGCCACTTACATTTTTCAGGATGGACCTGCAAGCCGAATCTGACTACATCACAGGCTGGATCGGGCCCGTGGGCCTTGTATTTGACACCATCCGCCTTAGTATATCCATCTAAATGGTCTATTTATAATTGGTCTATTTATAATTCTTTTCTGCTTCAACTCCAACATTTTACTATGATGGGCCTCAAAGACTGAATGAAACCCAAACATGTATCCTTCAAACCTGGGATCAAGGGGTGTCTACTAAGGTGGTCAAAATTGCGGGGATGATAATCACAACCACAATCACATACTTATTACATGTATTAGACCATACAATATGTGTAAAAAAAGGGCAGAATTTTAAGCACACAGAGCAGCCCATGGATTCTCATGTTGTCTTTGGACAACATTTTCTGAACATTTGTTAGGTGAACAAATATTCACAGATTTTTCAAAGAAATTGTATTTAACAAGTATTTAATAAGTGTGCAAATAAAATGATTTCCAATCTTTGACCTAATTGTGACCTTATTTTTTTTCTGAATAATGCAGAATGTATAAGGACATTCTGTAGAATTTCATTTATGAAGTAGGCATCTAGATACAAAAAGAACATTGTTGTGGTAATGTATACCTTTGTAGCATCTTTTTACCTTGTTTTCATCACAGAGAAAGAATTTAGCAACTGTGCTTTATAAAGGAAAATGGAAACAAATGTCCTCTTAAAATTCTTCACCCATTTTTGGGCAGAAGAATCGAGTGAATTTAAAAAAAAAACAATTCTAGGAGGAGAAGAAATTCTCCAAAAGTTTCCCAAGGACAGAATTCCATACCCTGCTCCCCAAAAAACAAAAACAATCCAGCTATAGATTTCCCTTTTGACATCTTCCCTTCTTGTATGATGTTAATTTTGGAGCATTGTAACATTTACAACCAACCAACCAGATAAATAAAGCAAACCAGGTGAAGACTACTTACTGGTGAGATCAATGTGCGATGATAAAGTAGGCATTCAAATAAATAGCTTGGCCAAGTTTTTATTCACTAATGAAAGAATGATATTCCATCCATCTACATTTCTCTGACATTCTCTTTTCCATTGTAAAAATTATAAAAGCAAATTCTCTTTCATCATTCATGCTGCATTACAAACAATTGGGAAAAGCTCTTGGAAGTAATGCTCTTATCCTAGGGCAATGATAACAAATCTTTTTTGACTCATGTGCCATAAGGGAGGAGCACAGGGGAGAGTTGTGGACAGGTGTGCCACACCCATAATGCAACGCACAACCCCCCCCCCAGTGCACATGCGTGCATGAGAGGCATTCCCATTTTTTGCATGCTTTTTTCGCCCTCCCCAGGCTCCAGAAGCTTTATAAGAGCCTGGGGAGGGTGAAAACAGCCTCCCCTGCCCCCCCCACCCAGAGGCCCTCCAGAGGAGGGCTTAAACTGGCCCTACAAGCAAACTGGAAGTGACTTCCGGTTTGCTCATAAGGCCGGTTTAAGCCCTTCAGAGGCTTCAGGGAAACCTCCTGAAGGCCCCTGAAGCCTCCGGAGGGCTTAAACCGACCCTACGAGCAAACTGGAAGTCAATTCCCGAACTTCCGGTTTGCACATAGGGCCAGTTTTTTGTACTCCAGAGGCTTCAGGGAACCTCTGGCGGGGAGACTCTTTTCACCCTCCCCAGGCTCCTATAAAGCCTCTGGAGCATGGGGAGAGCGAAAAATGGCTTTAAAAAAGGCTGAACTCAGCTGGCCAGTGCATGCATGCGCACTGGTCAGCTGACAGAGCAATGCCTCACGTGCCTTGACAAATGGCTCCACGTGCCACCTGTGGCATGCATGCCATAGGTTTGCCATCCCGGTCCTAGGCCTATCATTTAAGGCTATTGATGTGGAGAGAAAACTAGTTGTAAAATGTCAAATAGAATGTGGACTTCCCCCTGAATCTGGAGCAAGTTATTCAAAGATATGTTTGGTGATTTCTCAATTGAATTACATGTCTTACTATGTGTGTTAAGTCTTTACATCTCAGCAATTACAATCATTTTTTATAATTGTTAGTATGAGCAAGCCATATAAGTCTCTGTAATGGGAAGTAGGAATAACCTTGAGGAACAGAAGGAAGAGCTGCAATTAAGGCAACGGTCAGATAAAAGACCATAAGACATAATTCTTGATTTACTTCCCATCGCTTAGTGACTGTTGAAAGTTACGATGGACCAGGTTCCAAAGTTCCAAAGGCTGCTCCCCTCCCCCCATTTATAGCTATTTGCAGCATCCTGGAGTCATGTGACCGCATTTTACAATGTTTTTTCGGAAAAGTGGCATATACTTCCAGTTCTTGGCAAAACTACCCCACAGCAAATAATTGGCTTACTTAATTACCATAGTGGTCACTTTATGACTACTACATTGGTTTAATGACCACCACAAAGGTCATAAATTTGGGTTGGTCATATGAGTGACCCCTTTTAATGGAAACGTACCACTGACTGATAGTTTCTTAAATAAGTTGGAAAAATCAGCTGGGGAAGAGTAAATTAAGAAGAAACAAAAGGAGATTATTGCCAATTTCACCTCCCTGGGCTAAATAATCTCTATATTGAACACCAGCATCAGGAAATCTAAAGATCCAAGGAGGCATGTAATCCTTAAATTCCTTAATTTCAGCCCTGGAACTCTCTTCAACCAAACTGCTGATAAAGTTTCTTGCCATTTTGAGGAAGAAAAGTTATTGCAGATGCTATTATATAGCTGACATAGGAAAATACAAAGGGGGTGGGTGGGAATAAAAACAGAGGGGGTGGGAGGTGAGAATAAATATTCAAATACAATGATTCAATCTTTGACCCCTATTCATCAAAAAAAATTAACTACACTTTGCTTCATTTTAAGGCTTCATTGTTTTGTGCTCAGTTGGTGGGGTCAGAAATCACAGAAATGTTAAATACTTCATCCATCCTCAATAAAATAAATTAGTGACACTTTATTGAGAAAGTATACGTGACTGGGTTTTTACTGCATACTGTAAAGCATTGATTCCCAACTAGGACCTGTGGACTACTGTGAATATCTACAATGCTAGATACGATCCCCAGTGCAGGCAACCAATAATTTTGTTATTGCAAAAGTTGCAGCATTGCAGATGGGAACAACAGACTCTCACAACATCTGACAAGTCTCCCAAGATTTTGGCTATTTATTAAATTGGAATGCATTTTTTTTAATTTGTGGATCGTGCATAAGGCAGTTACAGAGAGGCTCACATATACCATTAAGCAGGGACGTGCAGTCAGGGGAGGCAGGGGAGGCAGGGCCTCACCTCTGTCATCATGAAAAGGAAAAAAAATGTAAAAGGAAAAAGGCTGAGGTAGTTGCTGCCAGAGTCAGAATGGATGACTCTGCTTAGTGTTTAAAAAAGCCTCTAAAAAATGCCCCCTACAGGAGGAGGCGGGAGAACCACGCGCCTCATTTAGTCTATCTTTATGATCACTCGAGCAGAGTTAAGCAAGGGTTAAAAGGTGAAAAATTCCTTATGTAGATGAGGCACTTGGTTCTCTTGCCTCCTTCTGTAGAGGGCACTTTTTTTAGAGGCTTTTTTAAACAGTTAAGCAGTGTCATCCATTGGGAATCTGGCAGCAGCTAATCCAGCCTGACCTCAGCAGCTCTTTTTCCATTTATATTTTTACATTTTCATCATGGCAGGCAAGAGCAGAGTTGAAATTCTCTGTGAAAGAGCTGGAAAAGGTATGTGGGTCAGAGGGAGTGGGAGGAATTCAAAATTAATGTAAGTAATTGTATTATTGTAAGTTGTGTGTGTGTGTGTGTGTGTGTGTGTGTTACCCGCCACTGCTGGTGTGCGGGCTGGCACTTTTTTTTATGTTTCGGCAACCCAAAACTGTTAAAGCGAGGAGGCTGACCAATCAGCAGGCATGTTTATAATCATTTTCGGTTTCCTGTCTAAGGGGAACCACTTTAAGTGTGGGATGTCTTCATTAATATAATTTGCCCCTTTCTCCTTCTGATGCTGTTTTGTAGGAGAGGGGAGAAAGATGGGTTCTCCCTTGGTGTGATAGAGCCCTTCCGAAAGCCCTGGCGCTGTGCCCACCATTAGAGGTGTCCCGCGGGACGCCTCTATGTCGGACACAGCAGCGGGGCTTCAGCGGGGCTTTAAAAAAGCTGTGCTGGGGCTTTGGCGTGGCATTCTGAAAGACCCGCCGAAGCCCCAGTGCTGTGTCCACATGTCGGACACAGCAGCGGAGCTTTGGCGGGGCTTTTGGAAAGCCGTGCTGGGGCTTTGCTGGGGCTTTCGGAAAGCCCCGCCAAAGCCCCAGCGCTGTGTCCGACATAGGGCAGCTTTTGCCCGCTTGCCTCACCAGCCATAAACCCCACCGCACGTCACTGCCATTAAGTGACCACAGGTGCTGCATTGCACACTCCTGGCCTAGGTGTTAATTCTCAAAAGCTTTACATTGGGCACTGGGGTGTCAAACTCAAGGCCCGTGAGCCACATCTGGCCCATGGGGTGCTTAGATCTCCCTGGAAACAGCAAAGGTCCAGCCTGCAGTGTCTCTGTCAAAGAAAATTGAAGGCCATGCATGGCTCCCCCAGGCTCCCCCAGGCTCCCCCAGGCTCCGTTTTCTGCCCCGATGGCCTTCTGCAGCCCTCTGCCAGCGAAAATGGAGCTTAGGAGGGCCGAGCCGCATCCAGGCCACCACAGGTGTCCCTGACATGAGTGACATCAAGTTGGCCATGCACACTCAGCCTCCTGAGGTCAAACACAACCCCAATGCGGCCCTCAATGAAATCGAGTTTGACACCCCTGATTTAGCATAAAGGAAAAGAATGAGAACTGATGGTGTAAAGCACGGATAGGCCATTAAGGCCCATTTATGACCCGTGGAGTTCAACTCCATAATTCCTGAGCCAGCCAGTTCTGGGAGTTGTAAGTCCACAGGTTGTAAAGGGCTTATGTTGCCCATCCCTGGTGTAAGGGGAAGTGTTAAAGTTTTTGATTTGCATTTATCTCTTTCCTCCAAATAATACACTCTTGTCTACCCATCCAGAGCTGGCTTCTCACTAGAAATTTCTGACAAACATCAAGTACAAGGAAAATTTGCCTGACCTCTGTGGTATCCAAGAAGAATGGAACTCAGTAGCACTTCTTCCAACAGAGTGGTGAATTAGCGAATAAGTAGCAGAAAATATTGATATACCTGCTAGCTAGCATTGACTATCAAGCTGGTTTTGGAAGCCCTGTGTATCATTGTTGCACCAAACATACAAATTCAACAGTGGTCCCTATAAATTCCTTCTATTTTTTAAAATAAAAATAAAATATTGAGATTGAGAAGACCCAACAGAAATAGCAGATAATCAAATGAAAACACACTTCTCCCCTTATCCTGTCAACCGCCTTATATAAAAAACTTGGAAGGAAATGGTTGAGTATTTACAAATATAAAACCCTCATTTGTCATCGTTTCCGAAAAATCCAAATTCAGGAAAGTCCACTCTGAAGGATCCCTGAAGTTTGGATTTTTCTGAATTACTACAAACAAACCGAGTTTGACTTAGAAGTTTGGCATTTATCAAAATCCACTGAAAAACCCATTGCTTTCCTTATTACTACATATATTTCATTAGAAGTGCTTTTCCTGTAAAAAACAACAAGAAGAGAATAAATGATATCTAAGATGCAGCATTATAGACAGCAAATGAAATCAGCACATTTCTGCTTTTGTTAAGTAATCTACAATCACCTTCTGCATATTTTTCAGTTCAAGGCATAAATTACAGAAGCCATTTCCCCAAACTAAACATCTCAACAATGTTAGGCTTCTGAAGAATGAGCCATTTGATGGCAGCAAGAATGAAAATAATAACAGAAGGTTTTCAGTTGTGGTTGCTTCTATACTGGATATGTAAGCTAGTCATAAACATTTATGTTCTGTTCCTAGCTATTTCATATTGAAAGGATATAGTTTGTTTTACCAAAAAAGCCACATTTTATTGCATTTCAATGTTTTTTGACACTGTTCTCCTGACTCATCGCTAGTTTTTATGACTGTGCTTGTTTTAGTTAAAACAAAAATGCCATAACAGATGGTGTAGTAGCGTAGGCTGAGGTGCTAAATGTCACTGCCAAAATCAAGATGGCCACTAGATGGTAGCAAAGAGACACAGAAACCACCAACTCTTTCCCTCTTGTGTCTGGATTTTTGCAGACCAAATTCCAAAGCTTTAGTAAAATAGGTTTAATCCTCTTTCTTGTCCCTTGCTTTACAAGCAGCCCTTTGTTGACTCCTGGCACTTTAATTAGTTTCTTCCCCTTTACCTGGGTTGCCAGGTGTCAAGCTACATGTTACGTTAGATCTAGCCAACTATGAATATTTTTAATTAGTGTAGCAAATTGAGGTTTACAAAAAAATTCTGTTACTTCTATAAACTTGGGGGGGGGGGACCCTGAATCAAAAGTGTTGGAGGAGGGAAAGTGTGAAGTAGTGAATGGAAACCTGTAGGAATCTTATTTTAGATCTTAAGCCATCCTTTCTTGTTTCTCTTATAATTAAATTCCCCTTTATATCTATTATCGCTGGAAGAAGCAAACACGTGGAAGCAAGTATCCCAAAATCTGCTTTTGCCTTTATGTTGAAACAGATGAACTTCAAAGAGAGAAGAATGCCCACATCTTCATAGCATGGAAATGGAGAGGGAGAACTTAAATTCATCTATCCTGAAGCCAAAATGTCAGTGCTAGAAGTTTGTATTTCATAGGGTGCTCTTTGTACATACTCAATCCGTGATGTTATTACAAAGTATGGATCATGCTCTCACTCCCTTTCTCTCGTGCCACATTTCAACATGCGTATTGCTAAGTTACCGTTCCAGAAAAAATATTTTCCCACATTCAATAAGTCAATAAACTCAGTGAGGGTGATGATGGCCTTCATTGTTTGCTCTCATAACATCCAGCATAGGCACTGCCACCTATTGTGTTTTTATTGGAAATGCCTCTAGGGTGAAAAAAAGAGAGGAAAAGGTAAAGCAGCAGGTAACACCTATTTCCTAAGTTTGGAGTCATTCTTTGGCCACAGATGGTCTGCCAAAGGGAGGGATGGAGGACAATTTTAATGGAGAAAAAGAAAAGCTAGGCCCATGGATTGTCGCTTTTTCAACTCTTGTGCCTGCTCCTCTGCCTTTTGTGGGATCACAGCACACAGACATTGAAAAGATGTTTTATTTGTTTATTTATATTTATTACACTTCAGTTTCTGCACTGGGATACATGTCTCCTGTTGGATTTCTTCTATCTTGATCCTTATAAAATAACACAAGAAGAACTTATGAAATGCAGAAATAATTTAATGTATTCCTTGCCTAGCATGGGTGCTTTGTTCTACACAGGAAGGCAACTGATTCATTTGGTTTATAGCCCCAAGGGTTCCTACCATCAGAGGGATCACTTTGCCTTTGACTTTCCACATCTTCTTTAGTCCTTTCTTCAGGCTCTGGTACTTTTCCAGATTCTCACACTTTTTCTTCCTACAGTTGCTTTCACTTGACACTGTTATATGTATCCCCACCACTGTTTTCTGATCCTTGTCTATTGCAAGAGTGTCTGGTTGATTGGCCAGTAAATGCCTCTTTGTCTGGATCTGGAAGTCCCACAGGATCTTAGCCCTGGTATTCTTCAAGATCGTCTGTGGAATTTCCCATATGGACTTGGGAGGGTCTAGTCCATACATTGTGCAGATGTTCCTATACATAGCATCAGCTTCTTGTTTATGCCAATCAGTGTATGCTGTTTCTGCCTGCATCTTGTACATTGCCATCATGTATTGGACTGTCTCTGAGGTTTCTCGGCATAGTATGCATTTCAGGTCTGTCTAATGTGGTAGACTTTTGCTTCTATGGATCCGGTCTTGTGATGCTACTATCAGTGCAATGCTGTGTTTCAATCTAACCCTTTCCAGTCACAGGTTGGATTTCCCAATGTGTACCACTTTAGCTATCTGTCAATGGTACAACCAATGCAGAGTCTTGTTGTGTCTTGTCCTGGCACTTTCTCTGCTTGATCTTCCTCCCATGTCTGCTGAAGCCTTAGGCTTTATCTCAGGAACTCTTCTTACTGATATTCTCCCGGATACTCTGTGTTTGTCCAGGACAATGGCTATAACATTCTTCAGACACTGCCTGTTGCCTTGCCAGATGGTATGCAGTTTCTGGTGTTGAACATGGGATGGAAACCTCTGTACATTGTGAGGAGTTGCAGGTCTTCACATCAGCACCTTCTATATCCCTCCTTTGGCCAGTTCACCATATTGAGGATGTATCTGATGACTGGCAGAATGTATGTGTTGATAGCATGAATCTTGTTCTTCTTATTTTACTGGCTCAGGATCTGTTTTGTCCTTTGGAGATTCTTGGACATTGTCTTCCTTGCCTCCTATTCATGGCTTCCATGTCACTGTTGCATAGAGCTTGATATCATCCTTGTGAAGGAGGATATCCAAAGCCAGTCCTTATGATTATCTGGCTAAGAGGGTTCAAGTCTATGCAGAATAGCAGTGTGTCTCATACACACATACACAGTGGTGGCATTCAGCTGATTCAAACCGGTTTGACCGAACTGGTGGTAAACGTATGTGAAACCCACCTCTGCATATACACATGCACGGAGAGAGAGGGAGGGAGGGAGAGAGAGAGAGAGAGAGAGAGACAGACAGACAGACAGACAGATAGACAGGTCAAAACCTCTAGTATATAATAATTATTTGTATATGAGTCATAGATTTTTTCAACATGGTGCTCAACTTTGAATGAAAAAGCAAAATCTTTCTGTAAATGCAGTTCAGTGGTGGGTTTCAAAAAATTTTGGAACCACTTCTGTAGGTGTGGCCTGCTTTCCAGGTCCACTGGTGGAACCTCTTCTAACCGGCTCGGTAGATTTGATGAACCGGTTCTACCGAATAGGTGCGAACTGGTAGGAACCCACCTCTGATGCAGTTGCATTTAGAGCTACAAGAACACATTGGCAAAAAGAGCCTTGATATTTGAAAAATCTTGACTGCATAAACCCAGATACCTACTAGATGGCAGTAAAGAGACAAAGATAATTCTAATTCAGTGTTTCTCAAACTTTTTATTTTAAGATGTGTGGACTTCATCTCCCAGTGTTCTCCAGACAACTGTAACATCCAGGTTTTTGCAGCTAAGATCTGTTAATCCTACTTGTCTACCTGTTCATAGAAATGGCTTTTTTTGTTTTGTTTTTCTGTGCCAGTTGAATTCATGACTAAGTTATTTTCTTTAGCACCTCAGACACTTACTAGATTGGCCTAGCTTATTCTATTTTTCAGATTGCCAGAGTAGCTTTGGTTTTAGTATGAAAGGCAATTTTCTTTTTCATAGATCTGATTATGCCATGATCAGTTCTTGAATATTTTCACTCTACTTTGTCTCCGCCTCTTCCCACATCCCAGAGCGATCCCAATTCAGTTGAACCCCTTTGTGATTACTGCTAAACCAAGACTTAATTACAATGGTGTTATAAGAAGGGGTTTGCGTAATCAAAAAACCCTCAATGACAGCCAACTCAATTAGAAGCAAAGTGCTACTTCTAATACCTTAGAGCCCAATCTTTCTCACATATAATGTGTGTTGTTCTCCTTTCATCACTTTGAATACTAAGATTAGTATGCATCAAATCAACTACAAGTGCCATCAGAATTACATTCTAAATCAGTGTTGTACTAACATATAATCAAAAGCGGTTCAAACCTAACATATAATCCAGGCTTGATTTTTGTGTAAGAAGAGCTGTTCAGCACATCTGTGTTTCCTGGGATGACAAGATGCATAAAAGACAATATGAACTTTGTTAGGAGAGCTGCTAACATCTGAATTCTTTAAGACAGAAACAAATATTAGAGACAGAAGGAAAAGGGGGAATGATTGAATTCACACACTTTAACAAACCATAGCATAGATTGTGTGATTTGGGTTTAGCAGCCCATCATCTTATTAAATCCTAATTGATTACAATGTTTTACAAATGAACCACGTATTAATATGTTCAATATATTAAAGGTAAAGATTCCCCTTGCACATACAGTATGTGCTAGTCATTACCGACTCTAAGTTTCAAAGCCGAAGAGCCAGTGCTGTCCAAAGACATCTCTGTGATCATGTGGAGGGCATGACTAAATGCCGAAGGTGCACAGAACGCTGTTACCTTCCCACCAAAGGTGGTTCCTATTTTTCTACTAGCATTTTTACACACTTTCAAACTGCTAGGTTGGCAGAAGCTGGGACAAGTAACAGGAGCTCAGTCAGTTACACGGAACTAGAGATTCGAACCGCTGAACTGCTGACCTTTCTGATCGACAAGCTCAGCATCTTAGGCACTGAGCCACAGCGTCCCTGTTCAATATATTATGAGTACACAAATCATGGCTAGGTGTTGGAGATTATGATGTTGCTAATTCTTAGTTTGCTGGATGTTAACCCAAATGCTTGGATAAATATGATATTCTGAGCCACAGAGATGTTTTAGGATAAAATATGATGTGAACCAGCTTAAGTAATTCATTTCTGATTTGCTGCCTTGTGCCAAGCCAAAAAATGGTGGTTAACTGTGGTGGAGCATAATGTGAGAACATAGCCATTATATACCAAGTGGTTCAAAGTTGTAAGGAATATGGAAAAAAAATATTTAGCAAATCAGATTTTTTGTTAAAATATGTGCTTGTGGGAATGTTCTCAGACTGGGGAAATATAAGAGAGAAATTAAATATAATTATATTTAAGGGAATATTCAGCAGTATCAGCTTTCATACAACTGTGAAAGGTATAGGATTTTTGCTATTTATTTGCATCCAGCTAACCCATTTTTCTCTGCTCTCTCCAAGACACCACTGGAAAACCAAACCGCTGCATAGATTCTTGCTTCAACAGAATAAAATCATTACAGAATTGGTGTGACAAATCACAACTATGTAAAAAAAAGTACTTGGCATCCTTATTTTATGCCCCAGGCTTCTTGTAGGCTTATCTTGCACATTGTTTTGAGCCATGGTTTACAAAATGTAGGATAGATCCCTCCGGTGTGGGTTGCACAGTACAGCAGTGTAAAAGCTAGCCAAGCACTTTATAGCTTAGCATGATAGGTTTTTCCTTTCAGAAGGTCCCCAAGAGAAGCAGAAGTGTGTTGAGGAACAAGATGCTTAATAGTATTTCACTGTTCCTGCAGAGGTTTGTTAGCATTTGCAGGTGACAATGAGAAACTGAACAATTATGCAGTTATTTCCTGTGTGTCTATGTTACTCGTGCAAAGCATTCCTGCATTTAATGCTATCCTTCAAATATTTTGGAAATGGGTGTGATCCAGTTATTGCCGATTGCGATCATTATGTAGATCCCATAAGCTATATACAATACAAGCTTCATACTTGGTTTTCTTTTGCAGCTCTGATGGTAAATGTTGGCTTTGCAGAAATCAAAAATCACCAGCAGGGTTTTGTCCCATTTTGAGATGAGATAGGCTTGATTTCTGAAATAGAACATGGAATAATAGAATTGGAAGGAACCTCAGAGGTGTTCTAGTCCAACCCCCTGCTGGAGCAGGAGACTCTATGTCATTTCAGACAAAGGGTTGTCCAGTCTCTTTTTGAAAACCTTCAGTGATGGAGCACCCACAACTTCTGAAGACAAGTTATTCCACTGGTTAATTGCTCTCACTATCAGGAAATTTCTCCTTACTTCTAGGTTGCTTCTCTTCTTGATTAGTTTCCCACCATTGTTCCTTGTCTTGCCTACTGGTGCTTTGGAAAATAGTTTGACCCCCCCCAGTCTTTATAGGAGCCCCATAAATATTAGAACAGTGCTATAATGTCCCTGCCCCCACCATAGAATAGAATCATGGAGTCTTTGATTATATGTATATAGAATCATAGATTCTTATATCAAATAGAGTCATAGAGTAAGGCTACACTTGGAATACTGCATTCAATTTTGGTCGCCACGATGTAGAAAAGGTGTGGAGACTGTTGCAGAGAAGAGCAACAAAGATGATTAGGGGACTGGAAGTTAAAACATGAAAATCGGTTGTAGGAACTGGGTATGTCTAGTTTAATGAAAAGAAGGGGAGACATGATAGCAGTGTTCCAATATCTCAGGGATTGCCACAAAGAAGAGGGAGTCCAACTATTCTCCAAGGCACCTGAGGGTAGAACAAGAAGCAATGGTGGAAACTAATGAAGGAGAGAAGCAACTTAGAACTGAGGAGAAATTTCCTGACAGAACAATTAATCAGTGGAACAGCTTGCCTCCAGAAGTTGTGAATGCCCCAACACTGGAAGTCTTTAAGAAGATGTTGGCTAGCCATTTGTCTGAAATGGTATAGGGTTTCCTGCCTAGGCAGAGGGATGAACTAGAAGACCTCCAAGGTCCCTTCCAACTCTGCTATTGTATTGTAGTTGTAAGAAACTATTTTGGCCTTCCAATCCAACTTTCTGCTTGATTCAGGAAAACAAATTCAAGCATCCCAATCCCAACAGAGGTCATCTAGCCTCTGTTTAGACACATACAGTGAAGGAGAACCAACCACCTGTTGAGAAATTTGTTCCACTGTTGAACCAATTGTCTACTACTCCCACAGCTAGCAAGTCTTTTAAAATTTTGGTCAGAATTCCTGTAAGCTAAATCCATTATTCCATTTCATGCAGGTTTGATTCTCTATCATTCAGAGAGAGGGGGAGAGGGAGAGAGAGAGGAGAGGGAGAGGAGAGGGAGAGAGGGGAGAGAGAGCTGAGGCAATTTGCCAATACTACCAAGAAAATCTTGTATTCTGACCTAGGCTTCTCCAAAAAGCACGAGGCAGAGTCCCTGTCCTGACAAAACCCCTTTTATTAAACAAATGTGAATGCCTCTCATTCACATTCAAGGCAAACAGTCTTTCAAAGGAGTATTTATGACTACAGACCTTATCTATCTTGGAAAACTGCCATGTAAATATTTTCCAAATGAGGTGCTATGCAAAGAAAGACTGGGCACAGAGTCTCTGAGATTCATGGACAGATCTTCACACTCCTGAAATGAATCTAATGACTGAATGAACGAATTATTTCCTGCAAAAGCCTATTCCCCTTTCGCTCCTCTTTTATTTTCTACGGGAAGGGCCAATCATCTTCCACCTATGACTTTACTCCCAAGTCTGATTTCTGAGTTGTTCTTTTCTTCTGGCAGTTCTATCCATGTGCATAGTGGGAACAGGCTCCAGCTGTTCCTCTGCCTCACTGCTGTCTAGCTCTGTAGGCACCTGATCACTGCCAGACGGCCTTGGCCCCATCTCTGCCTCTGACACAGAGCCCTTATCAGAGCCTTCCCCAGACTCCAGGATTGGCCCATGCTCCTTCCCAACCTCCTCACTGTCTGACTCGGGTGCCAGCTCTGCTGGCCGCTGGCGGGCCAAAACATCTTGGCTCAGAAAACAAGGCTGGGCTGGACACAAATATGTGCCCTTAGGCAAGAAAGACCAATATCCCAATCACTAAACATATGGTTCTAAGGCAATGACTGCCTGTACTTCCATCACCACCAATACTGAAAATCAGATTAAAAAGGAAATAAATATAAGGCTTCAAATCCCACAATATTTACCTGAATTTGGTGCTGACATGACATCTGGTAGGAGAGCACTGTAAATTTAGTGTTTAACTTATTACAGGTAGTCCTCAACTTATGGCCACAATTGAGCCCAATATTTCTCTTGTTAAGTAACACTGTTTTAAGTGAGCTTTGTCCCCTTTGCCCCATTTTACAAGCTTTCTTGCCACAGTTATTAAGTGAATCACTGCATTTGTCAAATTTATAAGACAGATGTTAAGTGAACCTGGCTTCCCCATTGACTTTGCTTGTCCAAAGTTCACAAAAAAATGATAACGTGAACCCAGGACATTGCACCAGCCGTAAATATGAGTCAGTTGCCAAGCATCTGAACTTTGATCACATGATCATGGGGATACTGCAAAGGTCGTAACTGTGAAAAATGGTCATAAGTCACATTTTTCAGTGCCGTTGTAACTTTGAACAGTCACTAAACAAACTGTTGTACATGGAGGGCTACCTGTATTATTCATTTCTAATGTGAGATCGAGATGAAGTTGGCTTAACTTTGGTTTGGGACAGACATTCCAAATTTGCTCTCCTTCCCTCCTTCTTTTCATCTTTCAATCCTGCAATTTCCTGAAGGCATTTTGAAGGCTCCTCTTTGGCTAGAGGAGTTTTCGTAAGAAGCCCTTCTTCCTTGCAAAACTCTTCAGCATGGCTTAATAATTTGCGCAAGAGGCACTAGAAAACCGAAAGGTTAATATATTCTAAGGAGATGTTGAGTATAGAATGTCAGTTTTGTCAAACGGAATTAGAGTATGCTGCTCAATGAAAAAGATTTGATTTCTTCTGCCACTTTCCTAGTATGTTCCAGTCAGATAATGCCAGCAGCAATGAGCCAGTGACCATGGGCTGGCACGAAATGGACCCAAATGGGATGCCAGCCACAAGGACCATCTGTTTCCGATTTCTAACTGAACCAAGATGTGCAGCAAAGTGCATGGCAGCCACACAGCCAGTTTTACCATGCTCAAGTTATTAGAGGTTACAAGTGAAATTATCTTTTCCAAACAGCAGGGGAGCCACAATCCATATGGAAAGAGACTTAAAAGATACGGATCTCTTTTTTTTGTCAGAGTTGTAGGAAATGGAAAACTTGCTTGCACGCTGAATTGCAACCTTTCTCATGTAAATACACATTTCATTAAGCACAATCACCTTTGAAGGAAGAAGAGGGCATCTTCGTTTGACGGGTAGAGTTGTTTATATCCAATCAGCTAATTTTAGGTTGTCATTTTTAATTAGTGTTTTGAAAGAGAACAAACAGACATTGCATAGCTCAAAAATATGTCTTCACAGGGAAATTATACATTACAAACATTTCTTGTTACATATTGAGACTGGAGCAATAGGCTCCACCAAGGTCCTCCATTCCGATGGGAAAATACTCAAAGCTGATTGGCTGATCCGTCTGACAGCTCCCTGTCAGACAGGCGATTGCTGGATTTGTACATAGTTTGCTGAATAAAGAGCTCTTGTTGTCACTAAAGCCTGAGTCCTGTCTCATCTGTTCACCCTATATAACATTTGTAATTAAGCAGTACTGGTACTTTGAGAGTATTTAGGAATCAAATGTTCAATAATTGACAGAGGTCTCTCTTTTGGGGAAATAATAGACACGGAGTCTATTGAGGCAACCATTTGCATTGTGAAGTCATTGAGAATATTGCTGTCTTGAGTTGAAGTCCAGTAGTCTTAAAGTTGCCACGGTTGGACACCCTTCTCTAAAGCTTGGATGTAGGAATGGCTGGCACATATGTATTTTAAAGTCACTCATGGACGTTTCAAAAAGAATATGTGAAAAATAAATACATAAATCTAGCAAATTCTTGTGATTCCACAAATGAAAATAGAAGCCAAGTAGCAGCAGTGCAAACTCTTTTATTTAGATTAAAAATTGCATTTTCTAAGCATGATCCTGGGAAAACATCTAGAATGCCCACTGAATTCTGATTTTAACCCATGAGGCAGGGTTTAAAGAACAGTTGGAGATCTCAGCGATGTATATCTCAAAGAGAGTTACAGTTCAGGGGAAAAGGGATGCGGTGGCTCAGTTGCTAAGAGGCTGAGCTTGTCAATCAGAAAGGTTGGTAGTTCGGTGGTTCGAATCCCTAGTGTTGCGTAATGGAGAGAACTCCTGTTATTTGTCCCAGCTTCTGCCAACCTAACAGTTTAAAAGCATGTAAATTATGCAAGTAGAAAAATAGGAACCACCTTTGGTGGGAAAGTAACAGCGTTCTGTGCGCCTTCGGTGTTTAGTTATTCTGGCCACATGACCACGGAGATGTCTTTGGACATCGCTGGCTCTTTGGCTTTGAAACAGAGATGAGCACTGCCCCCTAGAGTCGGGAATGACTAGCACATAGGTGTGAGGGGAACCTTTACAGTTCAGGAAGGGTTACATTGTATCCATTGTCACTTTGCAAAAGAGCCAGAGAGGAACAAGAAAAAAAAGGTCTTCAAATGTTTTAGTAAATAGAGTTTATGTATCACCAGTTTAACTACAATTTCCTGAAAAATTCAAATGTTGTGAAGGTTAATGTCGATTTATGACAATTTATGACACTTGGTGTCCGTGGCACCAGAGAATTTATTTCCCTATTTGTTAGATGTTCTCTCACATCTTTCATTTGGGAGCTCAAGTGTCCATCTCAATGCTCCTTCTGGGAGTTGAAATCCATAAGTCTTAAAATTGCCAAGGTTGGGGATGCGTGCGCGCGCACACACACACAAACAAACAAACAAACAAACACACACACACACACACACACACACACTTCTGCTCTAAAGCTAGGATTACAGGAATGGCTAGACTGGGTCTCTGTGGAGTGGTTTAAAAAGAAAATGTGATCAATCAAGCAATCAAACAATCAAGGGTCCCAGCAAACGATTGTGATAATATAAGTGAGAATGGAAGCTATACAGCAGCACTGGATACTCTTTTATTTGAATAAAAAATGCTTATTGTTGCTTATTGTTATAACATCCCTGTGAAGTAGTTTGGGACCTGAGTCTTTCCAGTACTGGTCTAAGCACGTAGTCATTACACCCTGTGGATCATCAGAATTAAAGTTCTGGCTATAGATAATTATCAAGCATAGGTGAAATGCAGATCTTCCAGGTGTGCTTCACACCGAGGCAAGTTCAAGCAAAGCCCTTCTCTGAAACTGCTCCATGAAGCGTCATGGTCCCCTCGCATCCCAGAGCCAAGGGTCAGAGTCAGGTCACCCTGATTTGTGCTGCTTTGCCGCCCTACCTTCCTCTCCCCCTGGCAAAACTGAAATGGTTTCTGAGCAGCCTCTTCTGGAGGGGCTCAAAATGCAGAGCTCCAGATACAAATTATTCTTTTGTGGATTATTAGTGAGGTGAGCAGTCAGCTCTCTCTGCACGCTTAATTGCGTATGTGACCAGGAACGAACTCTTTTTACTTTTGTTCCAGCAACTCTACTGTAGGCTGCAAATTTAAGCAGAGTGCCCTACAAGCAAACACAAAACAAGGCCAATTCCACCCACCCCCACCCAGATAAAAAGAAACTCTACCAGGAAATTGTGTCATGGCTTGAGAAAGGCATAATCTCAGCTGTGATCAGGGAAGCCCACCAGCTTAATTTTCACTGCTGCACAAAGTGCCTATTCTTAAGGATTGGACCAAAGGAAGGGGAAGGCAGGGCAACACCGCGCAAAGCACATCTGCGGGGCTCTGTTTCACAGGAAGTAGCGCCCCTCCTTTGCAGATACATTTCACTCAGGAACAAAGCATTATTTTGTTTGGAGCCTCTGAAATAATGCAGTGAACCTGGTTTCTTTTTCAGAGAGAGAGAAAGAAAGAGAGGGGGGGAGAGAAAGAGGGGGAGGGAGAGAGAAGGAGGGAGAAGAGAGAGAAAGAATGATTTATCCGTTGGTCCAGTATAAGTTCCTGATTTTTCAAATAATGGAAGCTGCTAAAATGCATTGACTTTTTCTACCAGGAGATGACCACATGTGAGGGAAAAAACCCAGATTCTCTAATAATAGTGAAATACTATCTCCTAGTCATAGTCAAATCTTTTTGTATTTTTATATGTAATTTCTATTAAAAAGAAAGAAAGAAAGATAAAAATGAATACAGATTAATATAAAGTAGGAAAAAGAAAAAAGAAAGCTAAAAGTGCAAGGGTGGGGGGGGGAAGAAAAAATAGCAAAAAAAGAAAAAAAAAGTTCTAAAGAACCAGTCTCCAATCTTCTTTCCAGCCATTATAAGTACGATTATAAATTTACATCTTACTCTGGTTAAAGCATAAATCTCTTACTTCTATAATCTATCCCGCCTAATCACCCAAACCATACATCATAAATTCATTTTTTAATGGCTTCACGCGAAAAAGTTTATGAGGACTTTCCAGTCAGCAATAAATGTAGATGTTGACTTTTCCCTGCTCAAAGAGACCAATGTAGCCTTCTACATGCACTTTTGGAGTAACAAGAGTATTTTAAATTTAGGAATGAAGAAAAGAGGATTAAAATCATTTATAAAAATCATTGAGTAGAAGGTTTCTTTGAGGTCCTCGAATCCAAGGAGAGAAATCCTTAGAGCAGAGCAGACAAAATGCCTGCCTGACCTTGAACATCTCCAGTGATGGAGCACCATGAATCTGGCTCTTTCACTGTTTAATAGCTCTCACAGTTAGGAGATTATCTATATATTTCTACCCTCCCCCCTGTTTACACATACCTTCCTTTAATAAACCTTCTGAGGATGTCAGTATTTCTCTGTCCATAATGAGGAGAGCTTCTGTTAGATTCAGAGTAGATTTATTCAGTGGTCTGGTGAAGCTGGGAGGCAGAAATATGATCATATTAAACGGAAACAGTAGGGCAAAGATTTCGCTTTCTCTTTGGTACCATTTTTTGCTTGTACAGCATCTTATGATGGCTACTGAAAACATGCTGTCAGGTGCTTCTTTATAGTTTCATTTATAGTTTCACTCCTTTTTTGTCCTCTCCATTGTGTGTGATGTCCTTGCCCTCTACAGACTGAAAAATAACATTCTTTTCTCAATCAATTTTGTCCTTTGCTCTTCAGAAAGAAAGTGAAGCCAACCACAATAGCTTTTTCTATTAGGTTCCTATATCATTTTAAAGAGGGTGCAGGTGGATGGTTCTTGTCCTATGCTGTAACAAAAAAAACCCGACTTTCTGAAATTAATGCAGTTTTCTGAAACACATGCAGATATACATTTGGAGTTGGGTTTTTTGCCATTTGATTTAATTAAATTACAATAGTAAAAACTAATAAAACTAAAAATAAAATAGAGTAAAATGTGCAATAGGAAAAGGAAAAAAAATGTAAATAATAAGAAAGAAAGAAAATTATTACTAAAAAAAGAAAAGCAATGTATAAGAGACTTCCCATCCAAGTATAAACAAGTTTAGTGACTTTATACCTCTTCTTAAATTACAACAATGATTTCTCCTTCCCAAATCCCATCTCTTCTCCATAAGTAAATCCATAAAGCATCTCCATTTCAGTCCAGATGTCAGCCAAAATCCGTTAAGGGTTACTAGAAATAACAGAATGTCTATTTCAATCTTGGTCAAAGAAACTTAACTTTATATTCATCCTGTGCAGTGGTTAGAATGCGGTATTGCAGGCAAATTTGGCCCACAGCCAGCAATTCGATCCTGACCAGCTCAAGGTTGACTCAGCCTTTCATTCTTCCAATTTGGTAAAATGAGGGCCCAGATTGTTGCGGGCAATATGTTGTCATTGGAAACTGCTCAGAGAATTCTGTAAAGCATTATAAAGCGGTATATAAGTCTAAGTGCTATTGCTAATGCTATTGCTATATTCATCCTTTTACCAATCTTAATCTCTAGTCCAATAATGACATAAACTTGATTCTTTTCATTTCTTCTTTATTCCTTCTCATGAGATTCTTCAGAGATTTAGCAAGTCTCATGTTTAAGTCAAATATAGAAAAATTATCCAGTTAACTGTCTTGATTTATTGTTTGTATTTTTTTTAAATTATTAAAACGATATCCAGTTTCTTTTGTATGTCAGGTGTAACATCTTTTTCCATGTCATTCTTGTAGCCTGCCATTTTTAAATGCAATTTCAACTCAGTCTTTGTCTTGTCAGGCAAAACTTGTTCTTTTTCCATAATAAAAAAGCAGATATAAACATTATTAACATTATTAATATTAACTTTTGATTCAATTTTTCAAAAGTGTCCTTCAATATTTCCAATGTTGGAAGAGTATATGCATTTTTCTCTTTTAACTGAAATTATACCAATAGTGCCATGGCAAATGCCATTATGTGTTGCCAAAATGCCATATTAAGTGTTAGTTATTGTACTGGTTGTCTTTGAACCTTGATCTTTTCCCAGTTTCTTCCAGCTTTCTGTTGTCCAATCTACCCTACAGATAGGAAACATTGGACACTTGGAATTGGAATAGCATCTATTCGAAGCATGCATGTCTTTTCTCCTAGTTGCACTTCAATGGCCTTCTGAGATTTAAAAAAATGTATTTGAGTTTTTAATCAGTTGGTGATAACTTTTAGCATTTTCATGTACTGTTGTCAGCACTGCTTGTGGCACAGAAACCATAATGCTAAACAATAAATGGTGCATAGGTTGTGACTTTATATGGACTTGAGGTTTTCTGTTTTATCGTCTTCTTTTTACATTTTTTTTTACATTTTCAGTTCTCAAGCTGGCCTTCCACATTAATAAGAATTTGGAAAAGAAATCAGGAGTCTACTTATGGTGTCAGGGATTAGAAAATGCAGTGAATTAGTTTATTTGAGGAATTTAGGAAAATGGTGTTTAAATTAGAAAATCAGTGCAAAATTGTGGAAGTAACTCCTAGAAAGGAAGAAAAATATAGCAATACTTCTTCAATGAGATTGAAGTGGTACCATCATTTAATTTATCCCTATTTTAGTTATCTTATCGAATTGGCTGAAGTTAAAATCTGCTGCAACAACAGCCAGCATAACCTTGACTTCTCAACCTAGCTAATGGATCACACAGTTATTTGGCATGAACACAATGCAGCCAGCTGTTTGATATGACCTTAAGCTTGTGTGTGTGTGTGTGTGTGTGTGTGTGTGTGTGTGTGTGTAAACCAGCATCTATCTGTGTCATAGCATCTGTAAATACAATCTTACCTAATTTTTGTTGTTGATTTCTCCAGTTGAAGAATCTTCTTCTTGCAAGCTTCAGTTCAAATATGACATAGTTAACAGAAGAGCTAACTTTACTCAGTGGTGGAGTGAAATTGTTATCAATAACTCTAGTGTTGAGTTGAAAGCATTTCTTGGATTGACTTTAAAAATATTTTGCAAAGATATAGCTAATTTTCATGATCATAGACAATTATGGCTTGCTGATTTTTGTGGAACATGAGATATAGAGAATGCATTTCTGTAAATTTAAAACAGAGCAGCAAAATAATACACACATGAAATTCAGTTTATTACCAGAGGCCATTCTTCTGATTTCTGTGACCTAATGTCACAATGCTTCCTGAAAGACCAATTGAAGATATCACCAGAAAGTCCTTTTGCCCATCCCTCCCTGTCTTTAATTGTCAAGAGAGGGAGGAAGGAAGGAAGAATTGATTTGGGAATTATTTTAAGTTTTCCACAATGTCCTTGATATAACTATGTTTTAAGTAAGATATTGGAACATTAAAATGGGTGCAACAAATGTTCTTCAAGTGCTCTAAAAACAAAGTGAATCACTAAACCACAGAAGAAACTAGAAAAATAAAAGAGTGTTTAGTTAACTCTGCCAGGGCCCTAAAACTGTTCTTGCTGGTTTTGTGCCCAGCGTTAAAGTATTTTAAACTTCAACCACTTTAATTCCCACAACTCTACTGGTTGCATATGTCCAAAATGTTCAAAATGCAACAGTTGTTCAAGGCACAACCATAAAAACAAAACACAGTGCTAAGGTATCTTACCCATTGCATTTTACTCAACCTTTAATTGATGCTTTGAAATATTTTAAATGCAAAATTTAAAAATGTTTAAATATTTTATTTACTCCGTAGCTTCTTTCAGTGCACATGGCTCTGATAATAATAACAAAACAGCTCACCAGGCAGCAGCAGAGTAGCTATGTTTTACAACAGTGCTATTTTCTAGTATTCTGAAGGTTAGCCCTATGATAATGGATTGTGGCAGTCATAGGAAACAAAGCATAGATAACTACTTCCAGCTTTGAGAAGTTGCAAAGATCCCAATAAATATCATTAGACAAAAGCACCTCCTTCTCACCACTGTCCAAAACATGATTCTTACTTTTGACAAAAACTAATCTAGAAGAACGCAGTGTTTATTATTGGACAAGTCTTTATTCTTTAAACACTTGTTTAATCATAAACATGCTCTTTTGTTATGTCAAACATTTGGGTCAACAGATGCATTTTTATTTTAAAAAAGACAGCTTATTCTACTCTTTTATCTTTCTCAGCTTTAAACCAGGAAATGTGTGAACCTCCTTCCTTCCCGCTCCCATGCTTTCTCAAATGTTTCGTTAGTTAGAGTAAAGTATTGTTAGCAGAACATCTAAGTAAGTACCATATGTTGGAACACCCCCAGAAAATAAGAACTTGACAAATTTTATTTGACTCAGAAGTGAAGCTACTTGAACAGATTGAAAGCCATGTCAGTGGCATGAACTGCCATTATGAGCCATGGTGACACAATGGTTAGTGTACAGCAGTGTTTTTCAACCACTGTGCCGCGGCACACTAGTGTGCCGTGACATAGTGTAAGGTGTGCCGTGGGAAAAACACTTTATATATAGTCAATATAGGCACAGAGTTAAATTTTTTTAACATTTTCTAATGGTGGTGTGCCTCGTGATTTTTTTCATGAAAAAAGTGTGCCTTTGCACAAAAAAGGTTGAAAAACACTGGTGTACAGTACTGCAGGCTACTTCTGCTGACTGCTGGCTGCCTGCAATTTGGCAGTTCAAATCTCACCAGGCTCAAGGTTGACTCAGCCTTCCATCCTTCCAAGGTGAGTAAAAAGAGGAGCCAAATTGTTGGGGGCTATAGGCTGACTCTATAAACCGCTTAGAAGTGGCTGTAAAGTACTATAAAGCAGTATATAAGTCTAAGTGCTATTTCTATTTGCCCCAAAGTTGCTTTTAAAAAGGCAACTGGGCTTTCTTTGTTTTGATTGAAGATGTTCACTTCTCATTCAGTGACTGACTGAAGTTTGAAGAAGTTTCTTGGATGCGAAGTGAAACATCTTCAAGCAAAACAATGAAAGTCCAGTTGCCTTTTGAAAAAGCACCTTTAGGACAACCATGGCCTGGATGACTGAGAATCCCCATAGACATTTTGCCTTATCTTTGGTTGTTGTTTTGAAGAAGACATTCTGGGGCTCAGTTGAATAACTGAGGTGCTGTTACTGAGGAGCCCAAATACCTTTGGCTACTAGACTGTGAGCCACATTGTCAGTCCTGTTGAAGAAATAATGAAATGTTCATACATTGCTCCAAGCCATATATTTGATATGATTTTAGCTTTGCATGTGGTGTAAATTCAGCCAACTATGGATTATCCAATAAATTATGTTTAAATAACTGATCACTTGGAGTACACATAAACATCTGTTCTGTGAAATATCCATTTATAGACTAAACTGAAAGTTTCTCTTTTGTTTTCATTACCCTCTACCTCTCAAATACCTTGAATTCAAATGTCTTGGCTGGGGTTCCCAAATGCTCAGGTATGTAGTGTTACAAGGTTACATCTGGCCTTTCATAGCTTGATCATTTTCAGATGTATGCGGAGCAGGAAAATTTAAATAATTAATTAATGGCATAACATTAATTTACTAAATAACATAGTTATTTTGATTTTATTAAAAATATACTTGTGCATATTGTTTGATCAGTTGAATATTATTATACGTTTTACCAGTGTTTTAAAGTCAGAGTTTCTGTGACTTTAGCCAATATTTTTGGCTGTATGCTGAAGGAGTTCTGGTTTGTAACTTTCTATGCTGCATACAATTATTTCCTTCAGCTTTTTGAGTTACTCTTTTAAGTTAAAGGTTTCCTGTATGAATGGATATTACATTTCATTTGTACTGGAAAATCAAACCTCTGTCACACACCTTCTAGACTGCCTGTATTTTATTGTTCAATGATGCAAAAATCAAGTTAGCATAATATGACAGAAGAAGAAGAGAGGAATACTCTATCTTAGGTGAAATAATTCTTTTTATAATTTTCCCATTTATTTAATTTTTGGTTTATTATGTTTACTATTTCTTCTCTTGCTTCATGCATTCAGTTCATCAAACAGGTGGCATACAAATTTAATAAATAAATAATATAAAAAAGAAACCCATAATCATAAACATTATTGTTAATGTTTCTCAATTCTCTTAATTTTGCGAAAAACATCGATAGTTCTTTAATTCAGACGTTACTTTGCTATAACTGCCTGAACATCTAAATTGTTGTAGGATACAGATGTATAGTTAGGTATACACATATAGAGTTTGGCTCACTCTACTTAGCTATAGTTTAGTTAATCATAGCTTACTGTATAAAACCTGGCTGGGTTCACACATTACCCTAACCTATAACCCATATATTTTAAGCCCTGACTTGGTTCATGCAATACAATGAATTAAAATAAAACAAAGGCACATGATAACCTTGTTGAAGAATTCTTGAACCCCAATCAAATAATTCACTATGCATATTACATACAAGATACTTCATGAGAAAATTAGCATACAACATTGCAGGTGCAAACTTCACTTCTTTTATAGAATGACAAAGCTTGTGTTGCAAGAACACAATGCTCTTTTTTATCATGTCCCCATTGTATCATGTCTCCTTTTCTTACCCATGTGACATTTGGGGGTTCATCCCTTATTTGATATAGAATATGTTGCTGCGAGTGCACAAAAGCTAGTGGAACTTAGGTCATCCTGAAGTATCCTAATAGGAATTGGTACATGTGCCTTCCTAAACTGTATGTCTAGAATAGGAGTATAGTATCTGTATGCAGGCCCCAGTAGGAAGATTTGTATGTGTTTGTCTGAATCTGCTTAGAAAGTTCATTTGGGCTAAGAACCTGCTCATATGCAGGAGTCTATCTGCAGGTAAGTTTAGAATTTTCTGAGATTTATTCCCCATTCAAAATAACTGTAAGAAAGACTAACAGAAACATGCAGCCCGGAGCACCGAGTACAATTCTGGTACAGTTCTCCAGGGGGCCCACCCGTCCGCCCGAGCTCCTTACCTGTCCTTTAAGCCTTTGCACTTCCACGCACATGGATGGCACGTACGGCTCCTGTGCGATGCTCCGCTGAGCAGCTGGAGCATCACGGAGGCTTGCAGAGGCGTTGCAGGCAGGTATGACGCATGAGCGCACTGCACATGTCCATGTGGGCAAAGCCAGGCCCATTCCAACTGTACCGGTTAGAACAGGATCCGGAACCCACCACTGAAGAAAATGTAAAGTTATGAGCCTAGAGAAATATACCGTTAGTCTTTTTTGAATCTGTAGGGGCCAATGATTGCTACTAGGCCCCAAAGTTGAGAATTTGTTTTATCCATTTTCCAACATTTTGCAATTTGGCCCATCCTATAATTTCCCCCTGATAATTTAATTATCAATTTGCTCACTTCATTATTATTTTACTAATGTTATTTTGCATGTATGAAAAAAATCCTGCCATAATAAATATCTTAGGAAAGAAAATTGATGTGATGGTTAGAAAATTTTACTCTATAAATGACCTAAAATCATGGCCTCATCTCCTTGGCAACTATGTAGAAAAAAGATCTGAAGTGTACCAACCATCATCTCCATAGTAAAAAATCAGAATTAAAACTTCATTAAGGAGAAGCAGATCTGTCATTACTAACTGTGCATCAGCATTCTTACCTCATTTTTATCATTGTAATAAGTGCCTAATATTTGATCCATAAAGTTACCTAAAGAATAGTATTAATAATAGCCACACACAGAAATTTCTAACTTTTCACAGTTTAAAAAAAAAATTATTTCAGAGGAATACTCCCAGCTTTGATGGACAAAGTGAATCAATAAATTTAGAACAAACTCTTTCTAGTTTGCGTGACACCATTTTAAGCCCTTTCCTTTGAAAGAACTACATATGGATTTGTCCTGGGATACCATTGAGCAAATTTTGGCCCCATAAATCTTTCTATTTCCCAGGTGTTAATTAATCTTTCTCTATGAAGTGTCTCATTAATTCCTCCTGGCCAGAAATAGAATTGCAAAACATTAGCAGCCCTACACATGTTTCGCCTCCGTCAGCTGGTGACTATATGTTTATCTTCAGTTCCACTATACTGTGCCTTTAAATTGTTGGCACTGACTTCTATAGCCCTGGCAGCTGGAGTCAGTTTCCTTCAATAATGTTAACAAAGGGAGCAAGGAAGAAGGAGCTGCCTGAATATAAATAAGCGTCTGTTTGAACAACATTGTACTGACTTCACGGAGCAGTGCTGACAATTCATTTGTTATTTGCACCCTGGCTGATTCTGCTTCTGAAGCATTCCGGGGTACAGTGTAATCATCAAACCTTTGCAAAAAAAACCCCACCCCTCCCTGTTCTATTAGTTCTATTGAGTTCTAGCAAAAAACTAATCACAAGGCCCAAACAAGATTGTCAAGGTGTTCTTGGCTGAAGCACAATTGAATCTGTGCTGCAACAGCACAAACAGTTCTGCTTGCTATTGCGAAGATTGTGTCAGCAGTTCTGTTGTGAGCTCTTATTTCCAGGCATAATAGATTAAGTTGGTGATAGAAATTCACTTGTAGCTGGAACTTGGCAATTGGACTTATACACACACAAGTACATCTCTGGTTAGTTTGTGATACATAAACTGTCCTGTGATTGTCATTTTCAAGACATCTAGCTCTTCCTATGTTGACTTTCATGAATAGTTTCAACTTTTTGCTAAAGCTGTGCGAAAAATTGTGGGAAAAGATATTTAATAAATACCTGCTGCTGTTTTAATGGTTGTAGTAACTGAAATTGTAATTGTTTTAGTCAGGACATTATCAGGAGTTTGCTCCATGTTATCTCTTCAGCTTTTCTTAGTGCAGCAGTGTCAAGTTCAATATTTTTATTGTCCTTCACTAACTATTGCCATTTCTCCTAATTGCTTTAAGTGTTAAGGAAGAGTACCGTGTTTCCCCAAAAATAAGACAGGGTCTTATTTTCTTTTGGGCCCCTGAAATAAGTGCTTATTTGGGGGGAGGTCTTATTATTTTTGAGGTGCAGGAGGTTCTGCTGCTATGTTGCAATATTTTCAGGGGAGGGCTTATTTTAGCACATGCACCCAAAATCCCGATTGGGCTTATTATCCAGGGAGGTCTTATTTTGGGGAAAATAAGGTACTATGTGAGTAAACTCTGTTCTTAATCATGCATCATTTTTAAATGAATGGGTGATCCTTAAAACCACAAAATAGAATCAAAGTAATCTGTAACCTCCAGATTTATATAATTAGAAACACTCACTCTCTCACCTGTGTATTTAGAAACATGTTTATTAAATACCAACATAATAAATACTACCGGGCTTTGTGAATAAGCTTTTTTTTTAAATCAACTTTTTGCTTACAATAGATCCATTGTTAAGTTCTAAGGGAAGGATATCGTTTTATAAATCACCTGCAATATTGCTTTTGTCCTTCAAAATTGATTTACAGAGTGTATTCCCAGAACCGGATAGTACAGGCACTTTGATGCAAATTTCCACAATTACTCAATAGTCAATGTTTCATTTATAATGAGTGTGACTACTGAAAGTGATTTCAGTGATTTTTATGTCTATTGAGAGAGCTGAAGATGTTCTGTGTCTTCCAGAATCTTCAATAATTACAGGCTTAAAGGATAAAAATGCACAAAAAGACAACTATATACAAATTGTTCAATTGCCCACACAGATTGTTTAGCCTATACAGCTGCTATAGAATATCACAGGCATCAAAGGGAAATAAATTTCCATGAAAATGTTTTTTAAGGTTCTAGAATGTGTGAAGTAAGGGTATACAAATGAATCTAAAGAAAGATAAGAATGAGGCATGATGAAAAACGTACTGCACAGACAGAAAATGTGGGTCAAAGCAGCTGAGATCCACCACTTATGGATTATATTGGACAATCCTAAAATATAAAAACCAGAGTTGTCCTGCATTTGCAATGTTACAAAAGATCATTTCCGTGAGACCCTGTTTCATCTAGTTTGGGACAATCTACAGGTACTATGGGAATACAATTGTCATTGCTTATGATTTTGCCACCCTGGCTAGTAGTTGAAGTTTGACACTCTCTGGAAGGCTGTACATTGTCCAGACCATCTGCTTAGCCAGAATTAAAAAAGCTTAATAGTGGAACCATTCTATGTTTTACATTTTCTAGAGGAATGCCTGTGCAATTAGCACTCTGAACTGACAGACAAAATAACTTTGATAAAGTTAGGGACACGGGTTAGCGAGTGACATGTGTGTGGCGTTGGAGGTTGGGATCATCTGACATGATTCACTGCAGAAGGGTAGAAAATTTCAGACAGGCATGTGTGATTATCTTCGCTTTGAAACCGCTAAGCTTTGTTGATGGAAAAGCAGCTCTGGCAACAGATCAAATGATGGGCTGGGGGAAAAGAGGATATTAAAAACTTTCCTTGGTAGCTGCTTTCTTCCACTCAGTGTCTCCATCTCCTCCTCCTCCTCCTCCTCCTCCTCCTCCTCCTCCTCCTCCTCCTCCTCCTCCTCCTCCTCCTCCTCCTCCTCCTCCTCCTTCCTTGTAGACGTTGCCTACAGAACATTCCGTGAGAATAGGTGGCTTATTGGTTCATGTAAAAATTATAGGTAAAAGTTAAAACAGAGACCTCTTTTGCACTCCTTTACTCTGAATCAGTGGTGGGTTTCAATTTATTTTACTACCGGTTCGCTTATAAGCATGCGCAGAAACATCTGGTAAATGGGCGGAGCCACCCACCACTGCCACTACCAGTTTGCCTGATCTGGGGTGATCCGGCAGAAACCCACCTCTGTTCTGAATGATAATTTCCTGGGATGAAATTTTATTAGAAAAGGGATCACCAAAATTTTTAAATGCATCTTGTATGTGGCCACTTGTTTAATAAAATTAAAACAATCAGAAATAAATGGCATACACTTCTCTCTATATGTGTCTATGTATCTATACATAGGTAAATGTATGTCTATTCATAGGTAAATTTAATTCAGATATAGTTATTTATAAAATTACCCATGTGTGTAATATTGTAAAGACATATTATTCAATATTGTTTTTATATAATTTAATAATTAATTCCTTCTTAAAAATAAAGTATATTTTAGGGTTGATTATTCTGCTTGATTTTTTTAAAAAAAATGCAAAGTAAGCCTTACTGAAATCAGTGGGACATACTGGATTTCTGAGCAGAAATGAAGCTGTGATTTGAAAATTAAATTGGAACCTAAACAGAATAAAGCAGAATTGCCAGTTATTAATTCAGCTGCTGGGCTAGAAATGATAGTCAGTTCACAGAGTTACACAGAGACCTTTTTTTGATGCCAGATAAAACTGTATTTGGCTTCAAATTTAGACCCAGAAGTCTTTTATAGCTAACATTTTTAGATTATGGTGAAAATATATATTATTTTTACACTTTTGGATAACTACCATTTTGGAAACAGTAGTTTAATGTAAGCAGTTATAGTCCATTTGGACTGGTTGCTTATTCTTCAGGCCCTTTTGATTAAATATTACCATATTTAGCAGTCTCCATCCTACATTTTTCTGGGCAGTAAATCATTGGCCTCCCATATATCATGGTCCCAAACAAGCAGAAATTCTCTGAGAATTTTCCTTTTTGAAAAATATCCCATTCCTTGCTTGGAGAATAGCCAGCTAAGCGCTTCACCCCATTTCAGCTCCTGTGAACCAGATGGAGAATTTCAGACTCAACTCTGGATCCAACCCAATGTATTTTAATATTATTGAAGAAATCCGTGACTGCATCTTCTAATCTTTCCAGTCTTCCCCTCATGACCCATGGCTTTCTTCACTAATAATCAGTATAAACTGAACAAAAGTTTCACATAATAGGGGAGAGAGAGAAGGAAAAAATCAGGAGGGCATTTTTAATTTGAACCAGACAATTGTGGCTTATAGTAATGGGAGGGGGGGTGTATAATATAGAAGTGGGAAATCAAGAAGCTAGCAGACAGCAGATTTCCCCTTAACCCTCTGTATCTAGGACAATTTTTGGCAACACCAAGGAAAAGACATGGAGATCATGGCACATTTTTCTAGAACAGCATAATGTTTTTTACTTGGCTCAGAAGTTGAAAGCAAAAAAAAAAGTTTGTCAGTTGTTACTGTTCTGTCTTTCAGTGACATTAGTAAAAACAAAACTAAATGTCAGAGCACATCCAATGGCTTCACATAAAATAATTATAATTGTTATTATCTCCCCCAGCACTTTGGATTTTGGGTAAGCATTAAACGTTTACAGATCTGTTGTCTATGTCTGTCTTTTAGGTTTGTCTATAGCAGTGGTTCTCAACCTGTGGGTCAGGACCACCCTTTCACAGGGATCACCTAAGACCATAGGAAAACACATATTTTTGAAAAAAATATGGAAAATATAAAATAATTTTATGGTTGGGGGGGTCACCATAACATGAGGAACTGTATTAAAGGGTCGCGGCATTAGGAAGGTTGAGACCCACTGGTCTATAGGAATGGGAATCTCTGAGTAAAATAATATCAAGAGTGCAGTTCTATGTGATAGAAGCTGCATTCCTTTGGTGGGGGGTGTTAATGTATGAAAATGGGATGGGGCTTTGAGTGCACTCTCATACTTGCTATCCCAATTTTTTTTGACAAATACACGGAAAAACAGGAATACCATTGTTATCTTTACTGATTGGTATGGATTTGACTCTTCTCATGCTCCATCATTCATTCATGTTTTTTGTAACCCCTTAGGCTCTCAATAGGAGTTTCATAAAGAAGGAAGGAAGGAAAGAAGGAAAGAAGGAAGGAAGGAAGGTCACATGGTCAAGAGTTAGCAGAAAGGTATCTCTTTATGCTCTCATACAGTTCTTTGGGGAGCAAAGTTAAAACTCTTGGCTGCCAATACTCTATAACATGTGTCATACAGCATATGGTCTCTTGTCCCATTTCAGTGCCAGCAAACTGAATCGCAGCCAGTGTAAATGAAACAATGCATCAGCCAAACCATTAACCTTTGCTCGTACATACTCAGCTCTGAAGTGGATATTATTTATCAAGCGCTGTGCAGGGAAGCATCCTT
This sequence comes from Thamnophis sirtalis, assembly GCF_051295495.1. Taxonomy (NCBI): domain Eukaryota; kingdom Metazoa; phylum Chordata; class Lepidosauria; order Squamata; family Natricidae; genus Thamnophis; species Thamnophis sirtalis. The sequence continues at coordinate 27,286,254 of NW_028261387.1, forward strand.
AACAGTACTGATTAATATGACCAATGGCGCAACGCTAAATAGGCAAGTGGTACCATATATAACACAGTAAAGGATTTTTCAAAAAGCTAATTCGGCTAACACCTGCCTGCCTGAAATCTGAAATAGCACCTATAATTGCAACAGCAGTTGACATTCCAGATTCAGTTTGCAAGAGAGTACTCGGAGGAATGTAGTGTATAGACAAAAAGGTAGATAATAAATATGAGCATATAACATATGCACTCATATCTAAGCCAGCCACCTCTTTCGAAGTGCCTCAGAGGACTGACATGTTGAGCAACTGATGATTAACAATCCATCTCTTAAAGTACAGTACAATACTGGCACCATGTGAGTTCTCCAAGAAGCTTCATTTATCAGTTAAAAAAAACAACACAAAACTGCTTTTCTATGATGCATTATTACACTCAGTAGAAGGTTGATGTCATGCCTATGAATGGCTGTGACAGTTCACTCTATGAGGGGAGGCTCTCCTGGACTTGCAACTCTTGATAGAATTTTGGCTGGGGATGTGGGCTTACCTTATGACTGTGACATATACGCTTAACATTTCATGATTAGGCAACTCCGATATGCTTGCCCGAGAAGCTTTAATTAGTCCAGTGTGTGTGTGTGAGAGAGATCTGCTAACTCAGGGTCAGCAACCTGTGGCTCTGGAGCCTCATGTGGCTCTTTCATCCCTCTGCTGCAGTTCCCTGTCACTCAAAATATGTGTCACAACCACCAATGTGTGATACCCGCTGACACACAATTTATTGAGCTTTTCGACCCCCCGGTAGGCCAACCATGGATAAATCCAAGAAAAGAAACATTTCAGAAGAAAACAGAACATTTAATTCAACTACATATGCTAGTTTTGTGGCCACAATAGTCAGGCACAGGAAGGGTTTTGTGAGTCCCGAATCCCGATGTTTCCTTTTCTGTGGAAAATGGGTCCAAATGGCTTTTTGAGTGTTTAAGGTTGCTGACCACTGTACTAAATGAAGGCAGTAGATTTCATATTGTTAACATCCATGCTATGGTTGCTGCACTGATTACCACTTTGCTTCCAGGTACAATTCAAAGTTCTGGTTGTTTTACATGGCTTGGTTCTTGGATACTTCCAGGACTACCTCTTCTGTCAAGATCTGACTTGTCCATGAAATTTGCAACAAGAAATTATTGAGATTCATCATTGCCTATGAAGTCAAAGGAATCAGGGACCAATTATGTACTTCCTCTGTTAGTTGCTCTTTGATGTGGAATCAAATTCTCCAGAGATATGGAAAATCCTGATTTTTCCATGCCTTTTATAAATAAGCCATTAGAATATTTGGGTATAATTGTTCTTGAGCTGCTTTTTAGATAAATTGTTAGTAGTTGTGTGCACCTACTTTATTCCATCTACCATTTCATTACATAAATTGGAAATGGGAAGTATATAAAATATAAAATCATGAAGCAAATAAACACACAAACAAACAAAGCCATAGTGGCATTTAGTACTGGAAAAAAAGCTGCCTATACAAGAAGGGACACGGTGGTTCAGTGTCTGAGACGGTGTGCTTTTCGATCAGAAAGGTTGGCAGTTTGATTCCCTAGCGCCGCATAATGGAATGAGCTCCCGCTACTTGTCCCAGCTTTTGCCCACCTAGCAGTTTGAAAGCAGTAAAAAATGCAAGTAGAAAAATAGGAGCCACAACAGCATTCTGTGTGCCTTTGGTGTTTAGTCATGACAGCCACATGACCACAGAAATGTCTTCAGACAGCGCTGGCTCTTTGGCTTTGAAACGGAGATGAGCACCGTCCCCTAGAGTCTGGAATGACTAGCACATATGTGCGAGGGGAACCTTTACCTATACAGGTAGCCCTTGATCACAATTGGGACCAGACTTTTTGTTGCTAAATGAGACTAATAAATTAAATTATCTTAATTTCCAAGGCTGAGCAAAACCAAAAGGTATCTTTATATTTAATTGATGGTAAACTCGGGAGCTAAGTTCTGTAACTAAGCTCAGCCATAAGGAAAGCTAGCAACATGATTCCAGGATCCCGAGCACCTTTGATTCAGCAGTACAATATGTTAGAAACAAAGAATGAGAACTGAATCTGCTTACAAGCAAAATGGACTGTGCTGGTATTTCAAGGAGCAAATGGAGAGCCAAAAAAAAAAGGATCAAGGAAAAAATAGCATAGAAAAGGGTTTCTGAACCCCAAATAGGAGAACTTCATTTCATAATAGCAATTGCACTGAGACTTATATACCACTTTACAGTGCTTTAAAGCCCTCTCTAAGTCAGCATATTGCCCCTAACAATTTGGGTCCCCATTTTACCCACCTTGGAATGATGGAAGGCTGAGTCAACCTTGAGCCGGTGAGATTTGAACTGCCAAATTGCAGGCAGCCAGCAGTCATCAGAAGTAACTTGCAGTACTATACTCTAACCACTGTGCCACCATGACTCATAATGCAGAACAGGGCTGTGTAACCTTGGCACCTTTAAGACCTGTGGACTTCAACTCTCATAATTCTGCCCACAAGGTTGGACACCCCTGATATAGCATTTATTTTCAGGTCCAATTAGTACATGTGAATGTTTATAAGTCATATACAGTCTACAAAATATATAACACGGAAGAACCAAAATATAAAAATTTGAAGACATACTTCTGTTTTAATTTCCCTTTAGAATTAATCTCAAACTTCACATGCAATTTATAATATGGGAAACATTTCCATCTCCTCTCATATATACTTGGAACATATCCCAGAGGACATACCAGCCCAGGCTTTACATATAACCTGCTTAGTACATGTCACTTACACATCTGGTTTTCCAAACCTTCATAATGGATGATATGAGTCTTGCTCATTAATTTTCAGCCATTTTTTGAAGGATTCAGTTCATTATGTTTGAATGATTGCAAATGGCAACATTGGCAAAGGTTCAAACCATTCCTTAATTTAGCCCAATTCATTTATAATCCTCTATGCCCCATGTGGAATTTAGATATAACTATCAAAACAGCTGAATCATAGTATCGGAGATCTGTCACAGACTACATGAATAATGGTGATCATTAGCTATTAATAATTTAATAATAGCTCTTGATCATATATAAATGGCATCATTCTAAAGGAAAGCAAACTGTTTTGCAAGCTCCTCAGTGGGGAGGAACTTATGAATCAAAACCAATGAAGGATTTTGTGAATAACCCCCATCCCCCCGGTATGCTCACTTAACTAACTGGAATTTTATTTTATGGTTTTAAAAATTGTATTTAGCACAAAGTGGATTCAACACATTCAGTCTACCATTTATCCACCTGATTGCCTTTTATATTCTTTGTCCAAGTCGCAGATGTATGGCCTAGGATGTATATACATATATATAAAAATATCAAAATGGTGGCATTTTCTGGTTGTTAGTTGCAAAGTCGTGTCTAACCCATTGCAACCCCAGGCACAATGTTCCTCCATGCCTTCCTGTCCTCTACCATCCTCTGGAGTTCATTTAAGCTCAAGCCTACTGCTTTGGTGACTCCATCCAGCCACCTTATTCTCTGTTGTCTTCTTCTTCTTTTGCCCCTCAATCTCTCCCAGCATTAGGCTCTTCCCCAGTGAGTCCTTCCTTCTCATTAGGTGGCCAGAGTATTTGAGTTTCATCTTCAGGATCTGGCCTTCTATAGAGCACTCAGGGTCGAGCTCTTCTAGGACTGACCAGTTTGATCACCTTGCAGTCCAAAGGACTCACAGGAGTCTTCTCCAGCACCATAGTTCAAAGGCCTTAATTCCTTCTATATGTGGAAATGTTACTTACATTTACCGAAGGACCTAAGCTTTAATTGCAAAGCTGAAGTTGCCATCTAGCAAAATCCAATGAAAATTGAATTTTTGTCGGATGCCCATTTCTTGAATATCACTTCTTCTCGATCAGCTAAACATACCTTCTTATATTCTTGCCTTTCCAATATTCTCCAGATCAGTATCTGCTGATTTTGCAAAACTATCCTGCCAAAACTTATATATGCCCACCCTATGCTGAACAAGATTGGACTATCTTTTCTGAGGACCACATTATCTTGACATTATATCACAACAATAAGCAGGGCTGAAACATGTCCAAAGCCCCCATATGAACAGAACTCTCTTTGATTCCCTTTTCCTTTTCCATGGATAAAGCTGCTGAAAAGGGAGCAGATGGTTCTTCAAAGAAAGTTCAATCAATGAGTTGCAAAAGAATCTTGAAGTTAAGCTGAGGTCACAAATAACTATAGGGTTGTCTGCAGTGGGGACACCTTAACCCCTTGGTTCCACATTTCTCTAATTCCTGGAAAATCTTGACTCCTGCCTCTGTTTATTACTATATTATTTCTGTATTGCTGTTATTGGGAATAGCCTACAGTGTACGCAGTAGATCAAACAAGATTCCTTTTCAATAAATATTTATGGTAAAACAGGTATTATATGTTTTAAACAATATTGCATTTTATTTTATTTTATTATTAAATTTTTATCAATGCTTTTACTTTGGGAAGGGGTAATTTTCTCACACTGATTAGGCCCCATGTAAATTCTATCTTGTGATTATTTCCACTTTAGTCAAATGTTTGTGTGCGGGGATAAAGTCATGCACAAGCACAATTGAAGATTGAGGGTGATTAAAGGTGTGAAGGCAAGAGTTTGTAAAAGAGTTTAAAAAACCACTATTTTAAAATTCAGAAAACACACAAACGTAAAGTTCCTATCCTGTTCTGAATATTTTGTTTATGCTAGAATATGTTTCCTTTACAGTTACACAATGAATATATCATAGCATTTAGGTTCACTATTTTTTATACCTCCAACCATTCTTGGATTTCATTAGTGTTTCTCATACATCTATTAGCTGATGTCCAGATATATCCATCCTTTATTTTTTTTGAATATTCATGACACTTAAATGTTAGAATGAGAAGGAAACATGGCACATAAGAAAATTAAGGTATCTTCTCTCTTTATAATTCAGTGTGGCAAAACCCGTCTCTTTTGCATTTCACTCAAAATTGAACCTTTGACAAGCAACCCATGGGTTGATTTTAGACACAATATGTAAGTACTTGATTGAGAAGAATTTATGAGAAGGGATAGGAACACTTTATCTCCCAGGTCTTCCTATTCCCCTCTTCATTAAACATTAAACGTTTCATTAAACTCCATGAAACAGCCCCAAATTACTCCATACAAACTAAATTAAAAGCAAATATTTAATGATTTTATTTATATTCTACCTTAGGGCTTGGACAAGCTTCTAGATAGATAACAAATTTAATACAAGAACAACTAAAAATGATCAAAATATTGATGGGAAATCTTGATGACTATGAGCTGTTTACTCAATGCCCTTATTCCCCTGTTAAGTTCTTCAATGACAAGGCCTTGTTGTTAACTAACAAGATTTCCTTTATGAAATTTGACCTTGAGATGCGTAGATGCTGAAAACAAACATTCTGTAGTGATATCAAATATGTAGCCAATTATATATTATGAAAAGTTTGACAGATACACACATATCTCCATATTTTGCATTTTTAATTTTTAAAATTTACACACACACACACAAACACATTTACTCACTTACTTACTTACTTACTTACTTACCTACCTACCTACCTACCTACCTACCTACCTACCTACCTACCTACCTACCTACTTACTTACTTGAGAGTGGGCTTCCTGCCCCAAGATGCTTCTAAGGCATTTAAACAGTCAGACAAAATCAATAGTCTAATTGTTTATGCAAACTTGATATTGATTTTCCCAATGTTACTTGTGAGAAAGAGAATTTCGCAACTGAGATGATCTTTCAGATTGTGACAGGAGTGTAAAAGATTAGAAAAACAACTGCCTTTGAGTTGGAATTTTATTCCATTTTCCCATTCTGGTTAATTCATTAAACATTGTCACATATTTCAACTCTGTTTTTCTTTTCAATCCCAGATGTTAGAAATGCTGAACTAGCAACTGACTGCTGTTTCTCCTCCTCCTCTTCCATCTCCTCTTCTTCCTCCCCCTATTTCTTCTTTTTATTTAATGTATAGGATGCCCAACTCTCATACAGATCTGGGTGGCTTACAACTAGTAATCAAAATACAGATTAAAATATAGATATGAGATACAGTGGATCAGAAGAACAAAAAAATGAAAACAAAAACTAAAATCAATAAATTGATAATTTATGCCCAAGGCCTGGAAGAAAAAAGAGCTTTAATAGTTTGTTTTTTAAAGATATAAATGTGAGAGCAGCAAAGTGACCTTGTAGTGAAGACACTTGCCTCCCACTTGGAAAGTTGAGAGTTCAATCTTAGGTAGCAGCTGTTTCTTTCAGTGTGCAAAGAAAAAATATCTGCTGTGAACTCTGCATAGGCATCAGGAACAGCATCTGGCCAGTAAATGCTCAGCTCCATCTAGTCACCCCAACTGTACCCTAAATAGAGACTACAGGATTGTAAAAAGGACAAAAAAGATAAGTGTGGGAGCCACATGAATCTCTATGGAGATTTCTTCCGAGGACAGTATAAACAAATTTCCTGGGTCCTGACAGTTGACATTATTAAATTGACAGGACCTGAAACCTTACTGGGCCAAAGTGAATGGGCAAAGACAACTGGAGACAAGAGGCAGATCTTATTTCTTCAAGAGGTGCATAAGAGGTAGGAAAATATTAATTTTCTTGTACTTGTTGCAAGGAAGATTGGGAGTCACTTTGTTAAATATTCTTTTTTTATTCTTTGTTTTTCTCTCTCTGTTCTTGGGGAAGCAGGTGCTCTATTGATTTCTGATTGTCCCTCCCTATCCTGAGCTGGATGGGAAACTCTTATTAAGCAACTTTCGCCAAGAGGATAGAAGAATGTTGAAGCTGTATGTGTTAAGTCTGAATCAACTGAAACCAATTCATCCAGTCAACCAAACAAAGATGTCAAGATGTGACATGACACTATTCTAAATCAGACGCGTTCAGAACAGTATTTCCAGAAAAGGAATGTAGCAGACGGGTGTGTGTGTGTTAGTTCAATCAAGATTTATGTAATAACAATTGCACATATTTATTAATTTTTCTAAACATATAGTGATGCATAAGGTCAAATATGCACAGATAGCTTATTGACAGCTAATATAAGAATTACGGTTGTCCGTGGGCTCTCCAGATTGAAAACTCATTTGAAATGTAGACAGATATATTCTCTTGGGAAACTTATGAAACAGACATGCTTAAAACTTGGCTTGCAATGTTAGTGTTCCTGATGATCTTAATCTTCTGGAAAGACTGAGTGCATGGAGATGACAGCTTGAAGAGTCATCCATTATGATTTCCATAAAAGTCTTGGAATTCTTCACACCTAGTATGAAATAAGCCATTTGAGACAACATATCACTAAAATGCTATGGCGTTTCCACATCTCACACATGCTCTCTGTTTCCGGTTTATAGTTAAAGAAAAAGCAGACTGGTATTAAGACATGTGCCCTATAGTAGACAAAGCAGACTCTTAGTTCAATGCTTGTTCTAGAAAGAGTAAAATGCAAATAGGGTGTTGAAAGAACATTATTGGTTTGAAAATAGAAAGGGCATATCCCCCAAAGCATTTCTTTTTTTTGACATTTTGGGTAACTTCTGAATTTCTTGTACGTAATCCCCTTGAAAAATTGGATAGGCCATAAACCAATAAACAGACAGAGCTCTCCTGTGCATGGCTCAGACTGTGAGATGTGGGCTTTAACTGAGATTCAAGAGTTTGTATGGTTAGGTCTGTTAGTCAGAAGTATACCTCCTCTCAGGCAGAAGTATTTGACAATTTAAAAGTCTGTGTCACAGAGAGGAATTGCAGTCACATCTTCTGTTCTTTAATAAAATAGAAATACACAATAAGGTTCTTATTCTTTTGTGGAAAATGTTTTTCCCCCTAGTCCCTCACAAGAAGGGATTTTTAACCCTTAGTTATTCATAGAAAATATCTGCAGGGAACTAAAGGGAAACCTCTCCCTTATGGAGAGTTTTTCTTTAGTCTCTTGTAGAGTGTGTGTGTGTGAGTGAGTGTGTATGTGTGTAAAAACTATAACAAAAAGGATGGAAGTTGATATCTAATATTTGTTGATATTTAAATATCAGCTGATATTTAAAAGGCCCAGGCCTCTTGACCAAATGTTCTGAGGAATTTTTGTTTTGGACAAACAGATTCTATAGTGTGAAAAAGTTTGAAAATTACATATGTAGATAAAAATTCATGTAGACAATTACCTTTTTCCTTTAAAGTCATGACAGTGGATGCATGAGAAAAGGTGATGCCAATATATTCCTTATATATAGAAAGCTTTATGATCCCATCTGGTCATCACATTTTCTTCTGTTAAAAGGTCTTCATTAAATCTGAAAATGCACCTACTCTATTATAAGTATTTTTAAAATAAAAATCCCCAAGGGAGTAAATCAAAACTCATTAGTGTTTCATACTATTAATCTGTACTTCATGAATTAATTGATAAACCACAGATTGTTTAAAATATCCATCCAGTAAAGTACATGATTAGGATAATAAAAATATTATGAGTCTTCCTGGATGGCAAAGCCAAAAGAAGTGAACTATGGGAAAAAAATAGATTACTCATGTCAGTTGCAGTACTAAGAGTTGCAATATACATGAAGCAAAATTTATATTTCCAGATACAACCTACAAAACTCTATTTCACTTGGAGATTTTTCCCATTAAGACTAGGTTTAATTTATCTTCCAATGTTCAATAATTTCTGACCTGTTCCCAACTTTCCTTTAGAGGACGTTTGCTGAGAAGGTGGCTGGCCTGTAGCACCAGAGGACATTGGAGGAAATGGATATCTGAACTTAGTTAGCTGTCAACCCTGGACACAGTACTGAAACAGAATTGTTTACATGACTTATAGTAGAATTGTACATGACTTATAGTAGAATTAGGATGAGATGGTGCATCCATCTGGCCTGCCTTTATTTTTTGATCATATTATATTTCTGCTCAGGCTCAGTGGTTTGGAGTGTAAGGCACAGGTATTTATTGTGGTTCTCTTCCATGGGTCAGTTCCAATCAGTATTAATGGGGAGAAGATACTTCTGCTCTGTATGGTATGGCAACAACACTGAATTATTTCCTTGCTCCAATTTAACTCTACACGAGGCTGTTGGGTGAAGTCATTCAGTGGGTGATGATACCCAGTTATACTGTCCAACCCTTGGCAATCCAAGTGATGCTGCTAAGTGCTTTCTTAGTGTCTAGATTTGGATGAGGGAATACAGACCAAAGAGCAGTCAGCAGCCATGTTGCCTTTGCATAAACCCATCTTGTGTGCCAGTTGCCTCCATTTTGACCAGGAGCATCCATCTTATGTGCCATATGAAACCCTACACTTAGGCACTAATGCCTGGGCCACTTGTTATCACTGCAATGCATTCTACATGGGGCTAGCCTAAAAAGAGCTGAGGTGGTGCAGTGGTTAGGGTGCAGTACTGCAGGCCACTTTAGCTGACTGTGATCTGCAGTTCAGCGGTTCAAATCTCACCGGCTCAAGGTCGACTCAGCCTTCCATCCTTCCGAGGTGGGTGAAATGAGGACCCGGACTGTGGGGGCAAGCTGCTGACTCAATTTGCTAAAAAAATTGTAAACTGCTTAGAGAGGGCTGAAAGCCCTATGAAGCAGTATATAAGTCTAATAAATAAATAAATAATAAAATGGAGCAGTGCAAATAGCAGTAGTTTACACTGCTATTTCATTGGTTATTAGTACATTTTTGAGTTGCAATTCAAGATGCTTGTTGTGACCTATAAAGTTCTTCATGGCACAGGGGCTGGTTATTTCTGGGGCTGCCTTCTTCTAATTCCTTCTACCCATGCAATGATTTCTGAAAGAATGGCTATGATCCATGTCCTGTCACTTAAATGGTGTCACCCAGGGGTAGGTTCCTACTGGCATTGGTACCAGTTCACTTTGCTGTGTGTGTGTGTGTGCAGTTCATTGTAAATTGTTCTGTGCATGCGCAAACAACATGAAAAACTACTAAAATCATGGCAGCAGAGACGCGGGAACCAGTTCAGGGGCATGGCCAGCCTGGGTCGCTGCCAGTTGTGCAATCCAGGCCAAATTTCCTCTACTGATTTGCCCGAACAGGTGCGAACTGGTAGAAACCAACCTCTGGTGTCTCCTGGCAGGACCCAGGAGATGTGTCTTCTCTACTGCGGCACCTGCCCTGTGGAACTGCATTCCTTGGCCCTGATCCTGTCTTACTTTTGGAATGGGGAGAAGACCTGTTTTTTTCTCAGGGATTAGATCAAGAGTTTGCACGCATTTTTGGATTGTGGGGGAGTAGGTGAAGTTGCATTGGATGTTTTATGATTTTAAAAGTTTTTTTGGAAAGTTTGTGTTGTCAGCTTGAGTCAGATATTAATAAGGCAGCTGTATAAATTGAATGAATATATAAATGCTTTGAACAGACTATTTTTCTTCACGTTTTATTAACAAAATAAAAAATGTTTTTGTTTTATTTATTTATTTACTCTTTTATCATTACTCTTACATGCTCTGAACACCATTTAGAGAGCCAATGTACCAAAGCAAGGCATAATTAAGCAAACAATCCACTTTTGGTTTCTATAGTTCCATATCACAGGTATTAGTCTTCCCCATGTGTTATTATTGTGAATTGAAATAAACAAAGCCTCATCACCAAACTACTAGCATGGAAAATGGGGCATAAAATTCATAGAGGAAGGGAAGAAATAGCCTAGGTGCCTTGGGGAGAATCTGAGACAACAGTAGGAACTGAACATCATGTTCAAATTATAGCCTTTCAGCGTGAGGGCAGATTTTGTTAATTTGTGCCACGTTGGTATCTTTCTGTTACATTGACAGAAGCCTTTATAATACTGTGAGCTGCATAAATCAAGTGTGATGTCTGAAGAAGTTCAGTTCCAGGTCTTAATAGCTATTTTAATTCTGTATGTCAATTATATTGTAGCCAAAAGTTCAAAGAGAGGTCAAAGGATCTAGGCTTTGTAGCTGTTTAAATTAAAGCATTTCTACCACTAAGGATAGCATCAGATCAAGAGACGGGAGAATTTGGTCTTATTATTTCTCATAATCCTGTTGCTTTTAGCCGTCTCTTGATGCAGATGTGTGATACAACCTTATTTGGAAAATAAACTGTGGTAAGAAGTTCTCTCTTTTCCCTCAGCATTTCTGAACCAGCAAGTTCAAGAAGTACAAGTAGGCCTCGACTTACAACAGTTCATTTAGTGATGGTTCAACATTACAATAGCACTGAAAAGTTACCATTGCAGTATCCCACGTGATCAAATTGAGACGCTGGGCAACTGAGTCATATTTATGATGATTGCAGTATCCTGGGGTCATGTGATCACTTTTTGCAACCATCTGATAAGTAAAGTCAATGGGGGAGCCAGAGTCACGTAACAACCATGTTACTAACTCAACAACTGTAGTGATTCACTTAACAACTGTGGCAAGCCATAAAGTGGGTAAAATTAACTTAACAACTGTCTCACTTAATGACAGAAATTTTGGACTCAATTGTTATCGTAAGCTGAGGGCTAGCTCTACTTGAAAAGCCCTATTTTGTAGCACTCCTCATCTAGGGATACCTAATTAGTCCAATTCCTGCTGAACATCTGCTATTTGAATTTTCTTATTTAGACAATACATTGGTCTCTAAACTGATGTAAATATATCAAAAATTCTTTAAGTAGTTGTTTTGCTCACTCTTATTCAGTTTTATCTGCTTTTAATTTTTTAAAATAGTTCTTTACTGGTATTGTTACAATTGGCCTTAGAAAGCCTATGTATAAAATCAATTATAATTAAACAAATAATTTATGATTAAAAGAAGCTGTGAGGAGCCCTTTCTGAGCTTGATTGTTTTCTTGAAGACATTTCATTACCCAAACTAGGTAACATCATCAGTGATGATGTTAACTTGCTTGGATAATAAAATATTTGCAAGAAAACAAGCAGGCTCAGAGAGTACCAAGGAGCCCTCATTTCAACCCTGAGCTACAAATATTCTCCTTTATCCGAAAATAAACTATGTTAGGAACCTCTTTTTTTTCCCTCCAGAGCATTTCTGCACTAGTAATTTGAAGTATTATCCAGTGATTCCTGCAGCCTTGTGTTCATTAGTGATATATTTCCATAGCAATGGCAGTATAATGCTATGGTTAATTCATCCCCCCCCCCGCTTTTTTTCTTTTCTCTCTTTCCCTTCAATTCTCCTTTCCTGGGCTCATTTCCCCTCCTCTACCAATTTGAAAACTTTCTGCCTGAGAATATGGTAAAAAAAATAATGCCAGATCAGGGTGTAATTTTTACCATGCCTTTTTTTTCAGAGAATATCTTTTTCCATAGTCCTCCCCTTCTAATTTTTAAAATTATTCTTTCCGTGACACTCAGGGAGTCTTCAGGTGAAGGAAACTTGACACAAACTTGGCTGAAGGTGATTACACGATTAATCCCCACACGTTTCATTCTAGTGCTTAAGGGCTAGAGGCTTTAGGAATGTTTGAAAGCTGTTCTCCTTCCCCTCAGAAGTTCAAATCCCAGAGAAGAAATGAATTACCCCATTGGATTCTAATTAATCCATCTCTGAACGTGGAGATATTAAACAAATCCCTTCCAGCTTTGCCTTCCCCTACAATCTCAAGTCATTTGTAGTAATCCTATTAATTTTGATCTAACAATGTATGCAGTAGCCTAATAAATGTCAACTGAAGTGTCCCACTTTTTAGGATATAGCAGAGATCAGTACAGTAATTGTAGTGTATCTTAGTGCCAGGTCCCCCTCCCCCTAAACTTTACCAGACAATGTCTGGTTTAATTTATTTTTATGGCTGGTTCCTTAGCTTCTGGCAAGGCAAGTATTTAAAAAATGAACATATGTTGCATAAAACGACAATGCATTTAAATTAGGCAAGAGTTACTTGATTTTGACATGTGTTGCCAGCATAACCCTATTTGTGTAGTATAGAACTACTTTGTAAAAAGTTATTTTCTTAGATCTGAGTTATTTTATATCCTAGTAGTTTACTAGATTTTCTTTAGAGCAGAATAATAATGAAAAATCAGGGTGTGCATATACAAATCTATCATGGTGAAGTTCCAATATGCATGAGTAATGTTGGCGTTGATACCATTGTAATGTGGAGTTTTGGCAAACATGGTGTAAGGACTGAGGTGAGAACCACTGGGTCCCAGATTCTCATTATATTAACTTATTACAACTGTGCAGTTTCAAGTTCCAGCAAATTCCACATCAAATATGCATTTTAGAAAAGCTGGAGGAACAAGCCATGAACTTAGTCAGCAATGCTGTACAAAGTCATTTACCTATTTTTAGTGACAATGGACAATTAACTGGTTTGTATGATTCCTTTCTTATCTATAGTGAAGATTCTAATTTAGGAAAATGGTATCAGTGAGTCTTCTATTAAATCTCCTGGAGGAATTAGTACCCACAAGATAAGAATTAACTGGTGTATGTGTCTATGTTGCATTTTGCTTGAATGTATGTGGACATGTGGTGAAAAAATTGTCCAAAAAGATTATTGTTGTTTGAACAAAATAGCCAGTCTAAGCTAGGGTCATAAGAAGCAACCTTATATTGAATGTGACAATTACTCATTTTTAATGTCATGCTGTTTCCAGCATATATCCAGGGTGTTTCAAATGAAATTTGGCTCTTCTTTCTGAAGGATATCATGAATGAAACTTTCTGCAGATAAGGCAGTATATGAGAATTTAATTTCAATTTTGTGTCATCTAATTATTTTTATTTTTCTAATCCCAGCCTTATTTTAATAAATAACTCAAGGCAGTGCATATACCAAATACTCATTCCTCTTCCTATTTTCCCTATAAGGTGAGTTGGACTGGCAGAAAGTGACTGACCCAGAGTTTCCCAGCTGGCTTTCATGGCTAAGGCAGGATTAGAACTCACCACTTCCTGATTTCTAGCCTAACCACTATACTACAAATAGTTTTGTAGTCAAATTGTAAGTTTAATAATGCAGTTGGCATTCTGCTTTGATACTATAAAGGATTTTTATTTTATTACAAAACATGCATATTGCTGCAATTTGAAATGCATATTGTTCCATTGCAAAATCTTTTGCAAAATAAGTAAGTGCTGGACCCTAACCCAAATGTTTATTTTTGATACACATTTACTTCCATGCTGAATTCATTTCCAACAGCTCTTGAGTTATTCAGTGAGTATTTATTTCATGACACTAAGGAAGAAAGTACGGCTTCATACTTGAATAAATTTCAACTTGCTTAAACAGAAACTTATGAAATAAGAGGCTAAAATAGAGATATTTGACATACTTCCTAGGTAGGGATTATATCCATAATGAACTGTCTCAAAATCATTTTCTAGATATGTAGCTACATTCATCTGTTGCAGCAAAACAGCAAGGAGTTTTGGGACCTTGCAAAAACCAATATACTTATTATGGCACACATTAAAAGATGTCTAAGGGTCATTCTGCTAGGAATATAGCTATCGAAAAATTGCACAATATAGGCAAATAAACTTGGGACCGTGTTGTGGCTACCTGACAGATGGATGGAATGAACTGGAGGAGCATATGGTGATAACTGAAAGTCAACAACCTAAGATTTTAAATGCATCCATTTAAAGTAAGAACCTAAGACTTAAAACGGTGTTGCTGGAATTTCCAAATTGATAATCAAACCATATGAGATTTTGGATTTTGTGGCTGAATCAGATGGTAAATAAGAGCCTGAGAAAATAGAGCTTGAGATGGAGACAGATGTAACCTAAAGACTAATTAAGCATGGTTCTTTACAGAGGTGGTATTCAGTAGGTTCTGTCCAGTTCTGGAGAACTGGTAGCTGAAATTTTGAGTAGTTTGGAGGACCGGTAAATACCACCTCTGACCCTGCCCCCATCTATTCTTTGCCTACTGAGTCCCAGCTGATTGGGAGGGAATGGGGATTTTGCAGAATCCTTCCCCTGGAGTGGGAAGAGAATGGAGATTTTACAGTATCCTTCCCCTGCCATGTCCACCAAGCCACGTCTACCAAGCCACATCATGCCCACCAAGCCATTCCCACAGAATCGGTTGGGAAAAAAATTTGAATCCCACCACTGGTTCTTTCCTTTGTACTATGCCATTAGCCAATATTTCAAAAGCACTAAGATCTACAGTAGAACCAATATGAGTCAGAGGATTTGATTATTTGTCATTTAAAGCAATTAAGTCTTAATGGGGTTAAAATATATTTATGTATTGAACAAGAATTATAACTATGGCAGAAATCCTAATTGAATCCAAAGTAAAGCATGAAAAAAATGGGATTAGGGTTTATATAGATTTATATAGATTTATATTCACCTCTGATCTATGTAATGACATTCAATGAAGTTCCTTCATTTCCGGATCTGGGCAAAACTTCAACATTCAAGATATAAAGCTCAAACCTGGAATTGCACAGAATGTTGCTATTGACTATATATTACCACAGCATGTAAAAACTTCAGATCTGATATTTATTCATCATAAATTCTAGCTGTGTAGTATATTTTTAAGAGGCCCTGTCTATATGTAATCATACATAAATATACAAATTATACAATGATGTGATGATACTGACAATTTGGTTTTCAATTCTCTTCTAGACATTCCTACCACCAACCAAAATAATTGATCTTCTTTCAATATTCCACCATTTAGCTGACATTTGTACAGAACTATTTATCACAGTTACAAATCTCTTTTGGGGTCAGTCACTGGAAGACTTTATCATGTTTTCTGAGAATCCAAGATTGTTGATTCTTTCTGTGTTAAAACCAATTTCTTTGATTTGGAGATACATTTTTGAAGTTCCTCCTTTCAAAAAACTGTCCTAAAATGTTGCTTTCATTTGCTACTTTGCTACCTCATCACCTCACATCTATCTCCAAATCAGTTAGAAACAAATTACAAACTCTTATCCTAGCAGAGAGCTTTAGTGTATTGCATTATATATACTACTCCATTATAAGAGCTGTGGATTTATTCCTATTCTTGATGCTTTGCACAATAATGATTTACCTTTGCTATACATGGGAGGGTCTAGGTCTGTTCTCCTCGTACCCTTCATTGCCCTTTTTTGACCCAAGGGTTCTGCCCCCAGCCATTCAACTCTACCATTTTGCCTCCACTGTTAGGCCCCCATCTGTTAGTGCTGGCCAATGGGACGCAGCCTCTTCAGTCCCAGACCCTTCGTCAGGGGCCATTCGGCGAAATACTGTAATATTGTAGTATGAATGTGAGTGTGTGTGTGAGATGCCCCAGGGAGTGATAAGTGGAAGGGAACTGGAGATCTGTGTTTGCCTATGTGTATCCCCCCCCCTTCCTTCTGGGTTATTCTTTGGAGGGAAGCAGGCAAGGTGGGGAGTGCAGGTTCTTTTTTCCTCCCTCCTTTACGCCTGAGTGCATTTTTAAATGCTTATGAGCCAAGGTGGCCCACTGATATTTTGTTTGTTTGTTTGCAACACAAGGTGCTGGCCTTTTTGGAATACAGTATGTAGAAAGTCCTCTGGGATGGCAGTCGTTGCATCCTCCATGCCTGCCACTCCTCATAATAAGCCTGCAAATACCATAGTCCTCCAAACACCCCTCATTTATCATGATAGAAAGAATTCTATCATTTGAGAAAAAGGGAGAAAAATGAAGGAAATGGTAATAAATAAAAAGTAATAAGTATTATCACATGAAGTAGAAACTTGTTATGTTATAGGCATTTGTTCTATTGTAATATGTATATGTGTTGTGCTGCTGTAAAGATGTTTTCCTTTGGAGCATTTGATTGTCGGGCATTTGTAGAACATGTGCCTCTGTGAAGGTATGTGCCTGCGGTCAGTTGTATCCTTCCTGCAATGGGATCTTGATCCTTTATGGGTCCTTTTCCTTCTGGTGTAAATGCCATCCCATTCCCTCCAGGAATTGGCACATAACTCAAACTACCAGAGCAATACTCACACCTTTTGTGCTGTTAATTGTCAAATCAGGATATACACCTGCCAGAAAAGAATCTGTCTATGTTAGGTTATATGACTGAGTTTTACAATGTAGTTAGATTATATGACTAAAGTAATTATAATATTAAGAGCTTTGGTGTAAAAGTAAGAGAAGGAGTCTGAGGAATTGTGACAAGTAGAAAGTCATGATTTTAACTTTCCTGTGGCCATTGTGTATTTGGGGGGGGGGATTCCAAAGGATTTTCTAGCTCGGACCCGAGGCAACTGGAGAAACAAACCCCCAGAGAGGAAACTCCACACAGAACACTTTCTCTCCCCCCTCTCTTTCTCCCTTCCCTTCCTCCGATTGGCTGGTGGTGAACTGTCACCTGAGCCCAAAAGCCCAGGGTGAATAGTATTTCACAGTATTTTGCCAAATGGCCCCTGATGAAGGGTCTGGGACTGAAGAGGCTGGGTCCCATTGGCCGGCACAAACAGCTGGGGGTCTAACAGCAGAGGCAAAATGGTAGAGGTGAATGGCTGGGGGCGGAACCCTTGGGCAAAAAAGGGGTGGTGAAGGGTACAAAGAGAACAGTCCCATTCCGACCAGGGAATATTGTGAAACCAGATGAGTCCAATATAATGTAATTCCATTTCAAGATAATCAGTCTTTGGCTGATTGATGGAAATTAATAGAAGCTGATTTTTCTGATTTTTCAAATCTGGTGCTTAAACCACTAGACCAAACTGAGTCTCTAGTTTTCTATGGTAGAAAGAGACTAAAAGATCCCTCACATTAAGCAGATATGGCTAGAAAGCAAGAGACCATGAGTTCAAGTCCCACCTCAACCATAAAAGCCAGCTGGGTGATCTTGAGCCAGTCATTCTCTCTCAGCCCAACCCACTTCACACTTCACAGAGTTGCTGTGGTGCAAATAGGAGGAGGAGAGTGTGGTAGATATGTTTGCCATCTTAAATTATTTGTAAAAAAAATGAAGGCAGGAAAGAGAGAGATAGACAGAGAGAGAGAGAGAGAGACAGACAGACAGACAGACAGACAGAGAGATGAAGTATCACTTAGGAAAAAATGCTCCTTGGGGATCCCCCTTTGTCCCTTAAGCCTCTATGCTATAGCTCACAATTTCTAATCCTCTGGGTAAAATCTTATTCTATGAATTGCAATAATCTTATATGTGCAGCGCAGTGTCAGTACTATTTTTTATCAGATCTGATGGTAATTTCTATATGGTCAATGCAGTATTTAAAACTTAATAGAATACTACAATTGTGCAGATCACCGAAAGGACAGTAAAACTGGGGTCATTGTTAGAAGTAAAGACGGGGAAAGTCAGAACAGGAATTGACTCCTCTCAGTTGTGGACAAAGCCTGCAACCTGCATCAGTTTTAGTCTTCTTGATGAATAGGATCATATCCAATTCAATAGGCTTATCAATTGAACCAACTTTTGAAGCATAGTGCCCCTTCAGAATATGGCTTCATAGGAATACACTTAAGGTTTGAAGATTTTCAGTTTATTATCTTCTTTATCAAAGGCAGCATATCTGAAATACTGGTAACTAGGAAGCTAGAGTGGACAGGGTTGTGAATGTTCTTGTCCCTTCCAACTGAAGTTTTTTTCAATGGCTGGAGGATAAAAAGAATGTAAAAGGCTGATTGGCATTTATGAGAATTGGCATCTTTTGTCCAGGACCAATACCTAGCAAGTCTTACAGCCAAGATCAGGTGTGGATTAAAGCCAACTGATACCCTAAGCACAGCCCAAAAATTGTGCCCTCAATGGAAGTGAGATTCTTGCATCATGAAATGGAAACAAAGATGATATCTTACAACACCTTCAAACCAAACTTTTCAACTTAGTCACTCACCATGTCAAAGTATTTTTTTTAAATGAAGCAGATTAAAGCTAAACATGGCAGATAAGGAGAATTATAAAAATATGAGTAAAATTGAGCGTGGCTATGAAAGAGTTAAGAGCATAATAGCCAAGGGTGGGAGGGACTCTGTAATTTCCTTCTTTCCTTTTTATTTAATGGTTAATCCAGGTGTTTATTTTATTTCATGTATCCAGGGCTGGCCAAGATACACTGAGCAAAACACAAGCATGATGCTATTCCAGCTCAATCTGCAATAATGCTTTGGATGTACTTCTTGAGTTTCTCTCAGCAAACTTCCCCCAGGAACCTGCCTGGAAAATTTGACTTACAAAAGATGTTTTTAATCAATCCAAAATGAAATGAAGTCCATGCTTTATTCATCTACTTAGGTTGCTCATTACTTAGAAAGTTATTCCATTTCAAAATCATGCCCTGTTCACACGTTATATTAAACTCACAATCATCATAATACTGTGACTTATATGAGAAGTTGTGTTGCAACTGTTTTCTGTTTTTTAAAGTTGACATCTGCTGGAATATA